>NC_080425.1:6781305-7981305 GCF_029873635.1 Malania oleifera | reverse complement strand
ACGATGCAGGGGTATGTTGCTCGGTATATAGAGCTATCCCATGCTTGATCTCGAATAAGTACGAGATGGCTCGGAGGTTTGAGAAGGGCTTGAGGAAAGACATCCGCAGATTAGTGGGTATGCTACAGTTCCATGAGTTTTTAGTTTTGGTGGATAAGGCCATTGTGATCGAGACCAACGTTCGGGAGGATGAGGTGGATCAAGAATCGAAGAAGAGGCCAGTGCCATCAGGTTCTAGTTAGGGATCATAGACGAAGAAGAACAAGGGCTCGGGTTACCGCTGGAATACTAAACGTCAAGGTTCTTAGGAGGATCAGTCGTGTGATCATTGTATTAGGTGCCACAGATGGCATGAGGGTGAGTGCTAGTCATTTGGGGGTAACTGTTACAGTTATGGCAAGCTAGGCCACATGGCTCGTGACTGTTACGCACCGAAGAGAGACACGTCTGCATCCAATGTGAACTGGGGTAGTAATCAGATACCTTAGGGAACCATCCAGGCGAACGCAGCTCCGGTGAGGGTGTATACCCTTACTCCAGCGAATGCTGACTGTGCTGGGAATGTAGTGACATGTACCTTATTATTGCTTTCAAATAGAGATGTTGTTTTATTTGATTTGGGGGCAACCCATTCTTTTGTATTTGTGAACTTTGTAAAGTTGTGTGGGGTTGAGGCCCAAGTTATGAATAAGGGCTATCTGTAGTTACACCATCGGGGAGTGTGATGTCGTGTAGGAGGATGTTAGAAAGCTGCCTAGTGAAAATTCAGGTAAGGGTACTACTAGCGATTCTTGTGGTGTACAAAATGTCTAGTTTTGATGTCATACTGGGGATGGATTGGTTATCTTCCAGTTATGTTGTAATCGACTGCCGAGGAAAGGTGGTAGTGTTCAGACCTCCTGGGGAGCAGGAGTACGAGTTTGTAGGATTGTGTGTGCGTTCGATGCCACAGGTTCTATCGGCATTACAGGCGAGGAGGCTACTCTTAGACAAATGTCAGGGGTACCTAGCTTGTGTGAAGGAACCACCGCAGGATAAGTTGAATCTCAAGGATATTAGAGTGGTTAGCGAGTTCCCAAATGTGTTTCCAGGAGATTTACCCGGTTTACCTCTAGAACGGGAGGTGGATTTTGCAATAGAGTTGCTACCTAGCAAGGCACCAATCTTTAAAGCTCCATACTGGATGGCTCCAATGGAACTTCAAGAGTTGAAGGAGCAGTTGCAGGAATTATTGGATAAGGGCTTTATCCAACCTAGTGTTTCACCCTAGGGAGCTCCAGTTTGTTTTTGAAGAAGAAGGATGGGTCTATGTGCATGTGCATTGATTACTATGAGATCAATAAGGTGAATATGAAGAACCATTACCCATTGCCTCGTATCGATGATCTCTTTGACTAGCTACTGGGGACGCAAGTCTTTTCGAAGATTAACCTACGGTCAGGGTATCATTAGGTGAGGATTAGATCTGAGGATGCTGCAAAGACTGCTTTTCGGACCAGATACTGCCACTACGAGTTCTTAGTCATGCCTTTTGGGTTGACGAATGCTCCGGCAGTGTTCATGGATATGATTAATATAGTTTTCCATGAGTACCTGGATCAGTTTGTAGTGGTGTTTATCGATGACATTCTGGTATATTTGAGGAGTCCGAAAGAGTATGAAAACCATCTGAGGTTGGTGCTACAAATTCTGCAGGAGAGGAAGCTGTATGCCAAGCTGAAGAAGTGTGAGTTCTAGTTGAATAAGGTCGTATTTTTAGGCTATGTGGTGTCTAAGGGCGGTATCTCAATTGATCCTAATAAGATTGAAACTGTGGTTAACTAGCTGAGACCGAAGAGTGTACATGAGGTTCGAAGTTTTCTGGGACTGGCGGGTTATTCTCATTGGTTCGTGGAGGGATTTTCTAGGTTGTCTGGGCCTTTGACACGATTGACCAGGAAGGGGGTGAAGTTTGACTGGATAGAGGATTGCGAGCGGTGTTTCCAGGAGTTGAAACAACGATTGGTTACTGCTCCGGTTTTGACCATTCCTGCTAGGGATGACGATTTTGTGATTTATAGCGGCGCATCTCTGAAGGGTTTGGGATGTGTGCTTATGCAACGGGGTAAGGTAATAGCTTATGCTTCTCGGAAACTCAAATAATATGAGAAGAATTACCCTAGGTATGATTTGGAATTGGCTGCTGTAGTTTATGCAATGAAGATCTGGCAACACTACCTATATGGTGTTCAGTGCAAGATTTTAACTGACCACAAAAGCCTTGAGTACTTTTTCACGTAGAAGGAGTTGAACATGAGGCAAAGATGGTGGCTTAAGCCAAGACTACGATTGCACCATCAGTTATCACCCGGGGAAAGCTAACATTGTAGCTTATGCGTTCAGTCGGAAGTCGGAGCATGCGACAGTATTTGCAGTTGTGGCTTAGCATCATATCAGACGGGATCTGGAAAGCCTTGGTATATAGTTGGTGGCCAGTGATCATCAGGCTTTCATTGCTAGCTTGGTAATCCAACCGACTTTGTTTGAGCGTATTAAAACCGTGTAGGCTATTGATGCGGAGTTAGTTGAGATTGTGGAGAAAGTGCAGCAGGGGTTGGCTGTGGATTTTAACATCTTTGAGGGAGGTGTGTTGAGGTTTGGAACCAGACTGTATGTTCCAAATGATGACAAGATTAGAAGGAGGATTCTAGAGGAACCGCATTGTTCTTTGTATATGGTACATCTAGGTAGCATGAAGATGTATAGGGATTTGCGTGAGACCTTCTGGTAGAGTGGTATAAAAAGGGAGATTGCTCAGTTCGTGGAGTAGTGTCTGACATGTTAGAAGGTGAAAGCTGAACATCAGAGGTTGGTAGTGCCATTACAGCCCTTAGCTATTCCGAAATGGAAATGGGAGCATATTTCCATGGACTTTGTGACTGGATTGCCTCCAGCACTTCACGGGCAGAATGCCATTTGGGTGATCGTGGACAGATTGACGAAATCTGCTCACTTCGTACCAATAAAGGTTAGCTACTCTTTGAGTAGACTAACAGACTTGTACATGCAAGAGATAGTTAGAATGCACAGGGTACTAGTGTCCATTATGTTAGATCGAGACCTGAGGTCTACCTCTCGTTTCTGGAAGAGGTTGCAAGAAGCACTAGGGACGATGTTTACTTTCAGTACAGTGTTCCACCCCCAGAATGATGGATAGTCAGAGAGAACAATACAGATCTTGGAGGATATGTTACGGGCGTGTGTGTTAGACTTCGGTGGTGGCTGGATGCATTTTATGCCACTAGTAGAGTTCGCCTATAACAATAGCTTCCAGGCCAATATCGGAATGGCACCGTTCAAGGCTCTGTATAGTCGGCGGTGTCGGTCTCCTTTGTATTGGGAGGATGTTGGTGAATGTCAGGTGTTAGGACCTAAACTCGAAGTGCAACAGGTGTTTGAGAAAGTGGGTGTGATCCGGGATAGGATTAAATCGGCTCTGTCACGTCCCGAACCCAAAAATGGGACCCTGGGGTGAAAATGTAATCTAACATGTCCCTGTATCATACAAACCATCCACAGATACAGTACAAAGGATGAAGGTCCGACCCCATGGGGTTCCCAGGCATCCTAAACACATTCAAACACAACAGAATATACGTAGCAGAAAAAGGTTATTCTATACATATATGCAGTACTATACCAGAGTCTATACAATAGCAGAACAGGATCTATCATACAACGTACAACTGGGTGTCCAACACATCCCAAAATGGCAACCCATCAAAACATAGTCCTAGCACTTACCTAAGCGCTAATCGCAGTACATCAGCCACTACGCTCCCTACACCAGGACGCTAATTCCGATTACTTGAAGGACCTGTAAAAATGTACATACAGTAGGGGTGAGACACCTCTAAATAAAGACGAACACATGTTATATCGGTGTGTGACATTTGAGTGTTATCATGATGCAACATACACGCAGTTAAGTGCAGTTCCAGTACTAATTTTACACAATGCATACAAGCCTACACACACACATGATCAGCAATCCCAGTGTCGACACACCCATCGGCCCGAAGCCAGCCCGTGACATATGGCGTTGGCCTGTAGTCAACCTGCGAACACGGCACCACCGGCACATGGCTCGTCCCCGACTCCCATGGCATCATATCGGCGCTAAACTGGTGGATCCACACCCTTTGGCCTGATCTACCGGAATAGGCTCACGCCTTCGGATATAGGGTCGGACCTCTGCCAATCTATGGCCAGCGATTTCATACGCCCTTAGATATAGAGTTAGACACTCTCAGTACCTGGAACAATTTAGAACCGTGTTCCTACTAGCATTTCAACCAATCACACACACATGCATGCTCATATAACCAAACAAACCACACCCATTTGGTAATATAAATCATGATTTTCCAAATATATACAGTTTAAAACAAGTCAAGGCAAGATCATCCCTATAACACAGTATAAAACAACATATATGTTCGGTTTTCAACAAAAACAGGGATACAGCCCGTCGCCCCCTTTTTTCCAAAACTGTAATCATGAAAAACCCATAATTTTATCCGTTAGATCCCCCCCAAATGAGTAGCCAAAACACACATAGGACCATGGACCACAGTTCTACCGAGTCTGATTTCAAAAATAACTGATATAAACACAATTCCCCTTACCTTTTCCCCGAATAACAAATCCCGAACTCCAAGGCCCCTAAACAGTGAACTGAGTTCCAAAACCTACAATCAACTGTACAAAATATACTCACAAGACAATTCCCTACAAAACTACCAGATTAGAATTGAAAACCGAGCCTTACCTCGATTTTTCACAAAAATCCGAAAATCTCTGAAACAGGATTCGGAACCATAGAACTGGTAGAGAATTCTTCCACGATCCTTGTGGTAACTTTAGATTCACGATTCCAGCGAAAAACGACAAGGAAATCTAGAGAGATAGAGATTAGGGAGAGTTCTAGAGAAAGAGAGAGAAGATATTTGAGTTTTCTAATGGTTAAGCAATGAAAAATGATATTTATAGCCTGTTGACCCAGGCAAACTCATCAACGAGATGGTGTCCTTGTCGACGAGGCTCTATAGTCTTCTCGCCGACGAGATGGTAGATTCATCAACGAATCTGGATATCACCGGTTTCCCGAAACTCCTCGGCTTCCCCTCGTAGACAAGCCTCTGAACTTTGTCAACGAGATATGCATAGCCTTCGTTGACGAACTCTGGCTTCGTCGACGAAGTCTGTTCAAATACCAATTTTACCCCTCTCTTCTTATCTTTTTAAACTCATTTATCACAGTTCGGGTTCTTACAACCTCCCCTCCTTACAAAAATTTCGTCCTCGAAATTTGCCATCTCTCATTCACAAACTCATACAACTGAATACATATACACGCAATACTAACAAGAAACTGGCGACTACTACAGCGTAGTCCCATCATACATATACATACCCTCACTTATGGCGGAGGAATACCGTGCTTCATATACAAACGTCTCAGGAGTTCACAATACACACACTCCCGACGACTAACCACCTTTTCTAGCCCAAAGTAAGATAACATAAAAGTGCTCAAAACAACTGCGGATACTTTCGGCGTATTTCCGTTTCCAGTCCCCAAGAAGCTTCCTCAACCTCGTGGTTTTGCCACAATACTTTCACTAACGACATCTCTTTGGTACGAAGCTTCTAAACTTTACGGTCCAAAACCTGAAGAGGTATCTCCTCATACGCTAAAGTATCCCCAATTTCCAACTCATCATAGTTGATAACATGTGATGGATCCAACACGTACCTTCTCAACATGGATACGTGAAACACATCATGGACTCTCGAGAGTGCTGGAGGTAATGCAATCCTGTAGGCTACCGGACCCACTCGCTTAAGTACCTTAAATGGTCCGATATACCTCGGGCTCAACTTGCTCTTCCTCCCAAATCTCATCACCCCTTTCATCATAGCGATATGCAGAATACCTTACCCCCCCCCCCCCCACCTTGAACTCTAAATCACGGCGGCGAACATCTGTGTAACTCTTTTGCTGACTCTGAGCTGATCTAATCCTCTTCCGGATCAAACCCACCTTCTCAGACGCCTACTGCACAAGTTTAGGCCCTAACACCTGATGTTCACCAACCTTATCCCAACACAAACGAGATCGACACCTCCAACCATACAAAGCCTCGAACGGTGCCATCCCGATATTAGCTTGGAAGCTATTATTACAAGTGAACTCCACTAGTGGCATAAACTATATCTAATTACCACCAAAGTCTAACACACAAGCTCACAACATTTCTTCCAAGATCTATATTGTCCTCTCCGACTATCCATTAGTTTGGGGGTCGTACGCTATACTGAAGGTAAGCTTCATCCCCAGTGCCTCCTGCAAGCTCGTCCAAAATCGAGAAGTAGACCTTGGATCTTAATCTGACACAATGGACACTGGTACCCTGTGCTTCTCACAATCTCATGCACATACATATCTGGTAGCCTACTCAAAGGATAACTAACCTTCATCGGTATGAAATGAGCAGATTTCATCAATCTATCCCCAATCACCCAAATACCATTCTGCCCGTGAAGTGCTGGCGGCAACCCGGTCATAAAATCCATGGAAATATGCTCCTATTTCCACACCGGAATGGGCAAAGGTTGCAACGGCCCTATCGGTATTTGATGTTCAGCTTTCACCTGCTGACATGTTAGACACTGCTCCACGAACTGAGCAATCTGCCTCTTCATACCTGACCACCAGAAGATCTTGCGCAAGTCTCGATATGTCTTTATGCTACTAGGATATACCGTATACAAAGAACGATGCACCTCCTCTAGAATCATCCTTTTGATCTCATCATCATTCGAAACATACATCCTGGTCCCAAACCTCAACACACCTCTATCAGAGATGTTGAATTCTGTAGCTAGTCCCTGCTGTACCTTTTCCATAATCTTAGCTAACTCTACATCACTAGCCTATGCGGCTTTTATACACTCAAATAAAGTTGGTTGGACCACCAAACTAACAAAGAAAGCCTGATGATCACCATGCACCAACTCTATACCTGAACTCTCCAGATCTCATCTAATATGATGCTGAGCTACAACTGCCAACACAGTCGCAGGTTCTGACTTCCAACTCAACGAATCAGCCACAACATTCGCTTTCCCCAGGTGATAATAATTGATCGTGCAATCGTAGTCCTTAATCAACTTAAGTCACCATCTCTGTCTCATATTCAACTCCTTTTACATGAATAAATACTTGAGGCTCTTATGGTCAGTGAAGATCTCACACTGCACACCATACAAGTAGTGTCGCCAGATCTTCAGTGTATATACAATAGCAGCCAACTCTAGATCATGCGTAGGGTAATTTTTCTTATACTCTTTCAGTTGCCGAGAAGCATACGCTACGACCTTACCTTGTTGCATAAGCACACATCCCAAACCCTTTAGAGATGCGTCGCTATAGATCACAAACCCACTATCCCTCGAAGGAATGATCAAAATCGGAACAGTAACCAGTCAGTACTTCAACTCCTGAAAGCACTGCTCATAATCACTGGTCCACTCAAACTACACTCCCTTTCTAGTCAATCGAGTCAGAAGCCCAGAAAGCTTAGAAAACCCCTCCATGAACCGATGATAGTAACCCTCTAGTTCGAGAAAACTCCGAACCTCCTACACATTCTTCGGTTTCACCCAATCGACCACAGCTTCGATCTTGCTAGGATCAACTGATATACCATCACTAGTCACCACATGGCCTAAGAATGCAATATGACTCAACCAGAATTCACACTTCTTCAGTTTAGCATACAACTTCTTCTCCCGCGGAATCTGTAGTACTAACCTCAAATGGTTTTTGTGCTCTTCCATACTCCTCGAGTACACCAGAATGTCATCAATGAACACCACCATGAACCGATCTAGGTACTCATGGAAAACCTTGTTCATCAAATCCATAAACACCATCAGAGCATTCGTCAACCCAAAAGGCATGACCAAAAACTCGTAGTGGCCATATCTGGTTCGAAAAGCTGTCTTCGTTACATTTTTAGATCTAACCCTTACCTGATGATTTCCTGATCGCAAGTTGATCTTCAAAAAGACCCGCGTCCCCTACAACTGGTCAAAAAGATCATTGATACGAGGTAAAAGATAGCGATTCTTCATAGTTACCTTATTAATCTCACGGTAATCAATGCACATCCGCATTTACCCATCCTTTTTCTTCACAAACAGTACTAGAGCTCCCCAGGGCAAAACACTAGGTCGAATGAATCCCCTGTCCAATAATTTCTGCAACTGCTCCTTCAACTCCCAAAGTTCAGCTGGAGCCATCTAGTACGGAGATTTAGAGATCGGTGCCATGCTAGGTAGCAACTCTATCGTAAACTCCACCTCACAGTCCGAAGGTAAATCGGGTAAATCATCTAGAAACACATCCGGGAATTCACTGACTAACCGAATATCCTCAAGTCTCAACTCATCCCGTAGCGGTTCCTCTACACAAGCTAGGTACCCCTGACATCCGTCAAAGAGTAACCTTCTCGCCTACAATGCTGATAGAATCTATGGCACTGGACGCACACATGATCCCACAAATTCATGCTCCTGCTCCCTAGGAGGTCTAAAAACTACCACCTTCCGATGACATTCGATCACAGCATAACTGGAGAACAACCAATCCATCCCTTGAATGATATCAAACCCTGACATGTCGTATACCACAAGATTCACCGGTAGCAACTTCCCCTGAATTATCACCGGGCAATCTACCAAAATCTTCCCACAGAAAGATACACTCCCAGATGGCGTAAAAAAAGATAACACCTCGTTCATGACTTGGGTCTCAACCCCACACTGTCCATCAAATTCATAGATTTAAAAGAATGGGTTGCACCCGAATCAAACAAAATAGAAGCCTTATTTGAAAGCAATAATAAGGTACATGTCACTACGTTCCCTGCATGCTCAGCGTCTGCTGGAGTAAGAGAGTATACTCTGGCCGGAGTTGTATTCGTCTAAACGGTTCCCCGAGGTATCTGATTGCTCCCTCGGTTCACACTAGATGCAAGCATGTCTCACTTCGATACATGACAATCACAAAACATATGACCCGGTTGGCCACAGTTGTAACAGTTACCCCCAAATGACCGGCACTCACCCTTGTGCCATTTATGGCATCTGGTACAACGACCACTAGTCTAGCTCCCTTAAGAATCCTGACGCTCGGTATTCTGATGGTAGCCCGAGCCCTTGTTCCTCTTCTTCCACGATCCCTGACGAGATCCTGTCTGAGAACCAGAAGGTACTATCCTCTTCCTCGATTCTTGATCCACCTCGTCCTCTCGGACACTGGTATCAATCACCGTGGCTTTATCCACCAACACTGAGAACTTGCAGATCTGAAGCATTCCCACCAATCTACGGATATCTTTCCTCAGGCCATTCTCAAACCTCCGAGTCTTCTCATACTCACTCAAGATCAAACACAGCACAAACCGGGATAGCTCTATATATCGAGCCGCATACCCCTGCATCGTCATACTCCCTTGAGTTAGAGCAAAAAACTCATCCACCTTCGCATCATGTACTGAAGCAAGGAAGTACTTGTCAAAGAACACCTCCTTGAAACGGCTCCACATCATCTCCTTTGGACCACCCCTCTGCTTCTCCAGCAGGTTCACTGCAGTCCACCATCGACCGGCCTCCCCAGATAGTTGGAAGGTGGCATAAAGGACTCGCTACCCATCTGTGCAGTGCAGGACTTCCAAGATCCTCTCCGTCTTCTCCACTTAATCCTCTGCTATCATTGGGTCAGGTCCTCAAGAGAACGTCAGAGGATGCATGCGTGTGAACCTCTTAATAGTGCACCCCCTAGAAGTAGGAGAGCACTTGCATCTCCTCACACTCCGCCCGATCTCCTGTAACACCTGCCTTGTCAAACCTCGAGGCACAGAGGGAGACTCATCACTCATAGTCTCCTCGGAGCCACTTCCTAGGTATTTATCCTTAGGCTCCATTTTGCAGCACAATAGGAGTCTATCAGTATCCCTACAACACATACAGTTAACACAATGATCAACACTAATCGTGTTAACTACTCCCTACCAGGTCCAGGTTTGTCCTATCACACCGACACGAAAGTCATTAATGATCTGCCCTACTTTTACTGGAATCGTCATCCTAGGAAAAACATGGAATACCATCGACAAATCCCGGTCTAGCAACCAAACAACCCTCAACCAACTCTACCCATATCCACATCTTATACTCTAGTATGTACTCATTGCTAAGCCTAGCCAAGTCTACAAGACTTAATAACTTAGTTAGCTCTAATACCAAGCTGTCACGCCCCAAACCCAGAAATGGGACCCAGGGGTGAAAATGTAATCTAACCTGTCCCTGTATCATACAAACCATCCATAGATACAGTACAAAGGATGAGGGTCTGACCCCGTGGGGTTCCCAGACACCCACATCCAAACACAACATAATATACACAATGAAAAAAAGGTCGTTCTATATATATATGTAGTACCATACCAGAGTCTATATAAGAGCAGAACAAGCTCTATCATACAACGTACGATTGGGTGTCTAACACATCTCAAAATGGCAACCCATCAAAACACAGTCTTAGCACTTATGCAAGCGCTAACCGCAGTACATCGGCTACTACGCTCCCTACACTAGGACGCTAGTTCTGGTTACTCGAAGGAACTGTAAAAATGTACGTACAGTAGGGGTAAAACACCTATCAGTAAGGAAGAACACAAGTTATATTGGTGTGTAGCATTTGAGTGTTATCATGATGCAACATACACATAGTTAAATGCAGTTCCAGTACTAATTTTACACAGTGCATACGAGCACGCACACACATGATCAGCAATCTCGGTGTCGTCACACCCATTGGCCCGAAGCCAGCCCATGACATATCGTGTTGGCCTGTAGCCAACTCGTGAACACGGTGCCATCGGCACATGGCTAGTCCTCGACTCCCATGGCATCGTACCGATGCTAAACTGGTGCATCCATACCCTTCGGCCTGATCTGCCAGAATAGGCTCATGACCTCGAATATAAAGTCAGACCTCTGCCAATCTATGGCCAGCGATTTCATACGCCCTCGGATATAGAGCCGAACACTTTCAGTACCTGGAACAATTCAGAACCGTGTTCCTACTAGCATTTTAACCAATCACACACACATGCATGCTCATATAACCAAAAAAACTACACCCATTTGGTAATCTAAATCACAGTTTTCCAAAAATATACAATTTAAAACAAGTCAATGCACGGCCATCCCTATAACACAGTATAAAACAACATATACATTCGGTTTTCAATAAAACCAGGGATGCAGCCTGTCGCCCCCTTTTTTCCAAAACTATAATCATGAAAAATCCATAATTTTCCCTGTTAGATCCCCCCAAATGAGTAGCTAAAACACACACAAAACCGTGGACCATAGTTCCACCGAGTCTGATTTCAAAAATAGCCGATATAAACACAATTCCCCTTATCTTTTCCTTGAATAACAAATCCCGAACTCTAAAGCCCCTAAACAGCGAACTGAGTTCCAAAACCTACAATCAACAGTACAGAATATACTCACAAGATAGTCCCTAAAAAACTACCGGATCAAAATTGAAAATCAAGCCTTACCTCGATTTTTTGCCAAAACCCGAAAATCTCCAAAACGGGATTCAAATCCGTAGAACTTGTAGAGAATCCTTCCACGATCCTCGTGGTAACTTTAGATTCACGATTCCAGTGATAAACGGTGAGGAAATCTAGAGAGATGGAGAGTAGGGAGAGTTATAAAGAGAGAGAGAGAGAGAGAGAGAGAGAGAGAGAGAGAAGATATTTGAGTTTCGTAATGGTTAAGCAATGAAAAATGATATTTATAGCCCGTTGACCCGGGAAAACTCATCGACAAGATGGTGTCCTCTTTGATGAGGCTCTATAGTCTTCTCGTCAATGAGACGGTAGATTTGTCGACGAATCCTGATATCACCGGTTTCCTGAAACTCCTCGGCTTCTCCTCGTTGATGAGCCTCTGAACTTTGTCGACGAGAGATGCATGACCTTCATCGATGAACTCTGGCTTCATCAATGAAGTCTGTTCAAATACCAAATTTACCCCTCTCTTATCTATTTAAACCCATTCATCATGGTCTGAGTTCTTATAGGCTCAGAGTTAGTAGAAGAGTTACGCGGATGTTTGCCGCCGTGAGTTAGAGTTTGAGGTGGGGGGTAAGATATTCCTAAGGATTGCTTCGATGAAAGGGGTGATAAGATTTGAGAAGAAGGGCAAGTTGAGCCTGAGGTATATCAGACCATTCGAGGTTCTTGAGCGAGTGGGTTTGGTAGCCTACAGATTGCACTACTTCCAGTGCTCTCGAGGATCCATGATGTATTTCACGTATCCATGTTGAGGAGGTACGTATCAGATCCGTCGCATGTTATTAGTTATGAGAACTTAGAAATTGGGGATACTTTAGCGTACGAGGAGGTGCCCATTCAGATTCTGGACCATAAAATTTAGAAGTTACGTACCAAGGATATACCATTAGTGAAGGTATTGTGGCGGAATCACGAGGTTAAGGAAGCTTCTTGGGAATTGGAAGCGGGGATACGCCAGAAGTATCCACAATTGTTCTGAGTTGTGGTTTGATAGTAGAATTGACGAGTGTGTGTTATTGTGAACTCCTGAGACGGTTTATGTATGTAACCACGGTATTCCTCCTCCATAAGAAAGGGTATGTATGTATTGTGAAGGTGCTACATTATAAGTGGCTGTCGGTTCTTCCCGGAGTCGAGTATGTGCATTGGGTTGTGTAAATGAGTTCGTAAATGAGAGATTACAAATTTCGAGAATGAAATTTTTGTAAGGAGGGGAGGTTATAAGAACCCGAACAGTGAGATAGGGAATAAATAAGGGTAAAACATTAAATTGAGTAGGCTTCGTCGAAGAAGCCAGAGTTCATCAACGAAGACCCTTTGGTTGTTCGACGATGAAATTTAGAGGTTCGTTGACGAGGAGAAGCCGAGAGGTTTTAGAAAATTCAAAAATCTCAGGCTCGTCGATGAGGCCACCGGTACATCGACGAACTCCCTTTGTTGACTCATCGACGAGGTTGGTCGAGTAAAAGGTGCTATAAATATCCTATTTCATTGCTTCTTGGCTAAGAAAGCCAAAACTCTCCCTTTCTCTCTCTAGAACTAGCGAGAACTCTCTCTCTCTCTAGATTTCTTCGTCATTCATTGTTAGAATTGACGATTCGACATTACTATGAGGATCGGGGAAGGATTCTCTTCGTGATTTGTGGAACGGATCTCCGTTTTGAGGGTTTTTGGGTTTTGACCCAAAAATTGAGGTAAGGTTCGATTTTCATTTCTATTTTGGTAGATCTATGGAGAATAGAATTGTGAGTAATTATTGTACTATGATTTATAGGTTTTGGGAACTCGGTTCGTGGTTTAGGAACCGTAGAGTTTGGATTTGGATTTTTGGGGAAAGGTAAAGGGGATTCTATTTATATCGATTATTTTCGAAATCGGATTCGGTAGAACTGTGGCTCATGATATTGTGTGTGTTTTGGCTACTTATTTGGGGAAATCTAACGGGTAAAATTTTGGGATTTTCATGTTACAGTTTTGGGAAAAAAGGGGCATCGGGTTGCATCTTTGGTTTTGTTGGAAAACAGTGGATATATTGTGTTATATATTGTGTTATGGAGATGGTCGTGCCTTGACTTGTTTTAAACTGTATTTTGAAAATCATGATTTTTAGATTACCAAATGAGTGTGGAATGAACTGTTATATGAACATGCATGAGTTGAGATTTGCTGAAATGAGATATAGGAACGTGAGTTCCGAATTGTTCCAAGTTGTGAAAGAGTGTCCAGCTCTATATCCAATGGTGTGAAATACCACCTGCCAGTGGCAAGAGTGTCTGGCTTTATATCCAAGGGTGTGAAATATCGCCTCTTACCGGCTGATCACCGAAGAGTGTGGATCCATCAGTGCCATGGGAGCCTGGGGCTACGCCATGTGTCGGGGATGCAGTGTAATGCGTGCCGGCTTCGTACCGAAGCGTGTGACGACACCGGGTTACTTGATCATGTGTGTGTGGGTGTTGAGAATTATACTGGAACTGTTTTGTGAAAAATACTGAAATTGTATTGAACTGTGTATGTTTTATGTCATGATAACACTCATATGCCACACACTGATATAACTTGATTCTTCCTTATTGAGAGGTGTCTCACCACTATCATACGTACATGTTTTTCAAGTCCTTTGAGTAACTGAAACTAGCATCCTTGTGTTGGGAGCGTAGTAGTTGGTATACTGCGTGAAGTGCTTGTGTAACTTCTAGGACGGTAACGGGGTTGTCGTTTTGGGTATTTTTTGGCACCCTGGGTTATGTTTTGTATTATGGAGTTTAGACTTTATTTGTATAGACTCTAGTATGATATAATGTATGATACAATGTATGTATGGAATGAACTTTTTCGTTGTGTATATGTCATGTATGTGAATGTGTATCGGGTGTACGGGAACCCCATGGAGTCGAACCCTCATTCATTATTGTATCATTTTTGTATTGTATGATACAGAGACAGGTTAGGTTACTACATCACACCCTGGGTCCCATTGCCGTGTTCGGGGCGTGACAGAATCACAAATGTGGAAAATTAATTTCAATGGAACAACAAATACTTATAGTTATGAACTAGGGGTAGTTCTTGTATCCCTTCGAGAAGAAAACTTCTTGGTGGCAATTAAATTGACGTTTCCTTGTACCAACAACATAGCGGAGTGTGAGACATGTAAGTCACTAACAAAGTTGGATTTTATTTTAGGCCATTTTCAATTCATACCTTGAATGAATCTATCAAGAGTATCCTACTTTGAAATATCAAGATCATGTTGAATTTGAGCTCCACAATAAGAAAAAAAGATGACTCTGATAATGTTAGTTATTAAAAAGAAGACACACATCAGATCTAAAATCAACTTTCCACACCATTGCAATTGCAACTTACAAGGCCATGGAATAAAATTTGAATTAACTATCCATATATGGTTTGTTGTGGTTTTTTGTTTTGCATGTAGTCCCAAAATGTCAAATAAGCATACAGTTTTTCTATTGAAAGCAAGATGTTAGAAGAACTATTAGTTAGTGATAACATAACAACATGAGAAATATGTAATGTAAAATTTTTCCTCATGTGGCATTTGGTTTGCTGGATGTAAGATGCCCTCTAACATTGTGATTATAAGAATCATGGTACTTGAATTTTAGAATTTTCAAGAATATAGAATTTCCACGTTTAGTTTGGAAGCATATTATTTAAACATTCCGAGGAATGTGTAATTGGTTTATTTATGAAAATATTGACAAAATAACCACATTTTCTAAAATATCTTTAAGATGAACAATAGTCCTTTATCAAAAATGAAAAGCTTGTACATAATATTTTAGCACAAATTTAAAAAAAAAAAAATTACATAAATCTTTCCCATGCTTTAACCAAAAATAGTTTGGTGCCTACCATGTTCACTAACCCACCCCCTTATATAGTTGTATGTTTTAAAATTACATAAAAATTAATTTTTTTAAAAATATTTTTTGCTCTAAATGTGTAAAAACATGAAACTACCCCGCATATAATCAAAAGGAATTTCAGATTCAAGTGGATTGCGTTCAAATGGATTGGGGAATACCTAACGCTCTGCAACAAGCCGTGTTTGCAAAGGAGAAATTTCTGACGAGCTAATCTGCAGCAATGCCGAAATTTTGAGTACTTATTTTCTTCTTCTTCTTCTTCTTCTTCTTCTTCTTCTTCTGCTTTTGCTTATTCCAACGCGTTGTTTTAGTTTGCTTGGTCAATGAGGTTGCTTTCAGAAGTTTCTAGTGTGCCTCTTCTTCTGTTATTGCAGTTTTATTCTACATCTTTTGCTCTTGTTCCTTGATTTTTTCAACATTGAGGACTTTAGGGTTTTATGGGTGCAATCCCATCTATCCAAAGAGTAACTAGTCAAACAAAAGCTCAAAATAATGCATTCTAAATAGCTAATGAAAATAAAGGAGGAAGTGAAGAAACATTTAGATGCAAGATTCTTGGAGAAATCACACTATCGAGAATGAGTAGCCAATATTGTTCCTATCCCAAAAAAAGATGGTAAAGTAAGAATTTGGGAGTTATGATGTGATCCCAAGAGGGGGGCGAATTGGGATTTAAAAATATTTTACTAATTTAAATTTCACCTATTCACCACATTAAATCTCATTTAAAATTAAAACGTGTATGAAAAATAAGAATGATAATAAATAAACATTCATACACATGCGAAAATTAAAGTGCGGAATTTAAATGAGATAGATAGAGAGAGAGACACACACACACACAAGATTTGTTATCGAGGTTCGGCAAATCCAACCTACGTCCCCGCTTCAAGCCAAACCAGCTTAGAGGATTCTACTACCTTTGCTCACTTACCGGGTGGAGTGACACCGTTACAACCTCTCCTTACGAGGCGAGGAAAATCCCAGCTCAAATTTTGGGGTTGAGCCACAACCTACAACTACACCTTGCAAGATGGTATTCCTAGTTCTCCTAACTGGGTCTAAACCAATCCGATGCACATCACAGGTTAGTGCAATCGTCTTTCGACCACATGCCAGGAATACAACAATAATAAAAATTTACGTACAAAGAGAATGTTTCTCAGATAAGTAGAGATGTACACAATGAAAGCTCTAATATGCACTCTCAAATGATTTGAAAATGAAACTCAATAGAGTTATAGTTTTTCTCTTAAAAATATTTTTCAATAAAACATAAGAGTATGGAAAATGATTTCTTTTTAAAATGACCTTCTTTTAAACACTTTCAAAATCTAAAAGACTTCCAAGCAAAAATTTATTGAATTGAATATGTGCTTTAGCCTTTTCTCAAGAAGCTTATCAAGCGAAATGTATATCAATTAATACATGCTCAAAGTTTACTTGAATACCCCAAAGAATTTCTCCAAAAAAAATATTTTAAATAAAAGAATAGGAGAAACAAGGGATTTCTTTCCGAAATGATTGACCTTCAAAAATAAGGCTTTCAAGTTATATATATATGTATGTATGTACATATGAATGAAGATATAAGCTTTTCAAATAAAGCTCCAATAATATTTTTCTCCAAAAAGATATTCAAGAAGAGTAAGAGAAATATGAACTTTGATTTTCAAAATAATAAGGAGGCTTTCAAGTTATATATTATGAAAGTGAATATAAGCTTAAGCCCTCCAATAAATCCTTAAAAGGTTTTCCCCCAAAAATAAATTTTCAAATAAAAGGAGTATGGGAGAAATTTAAACTTTGAAAATTATACAAAGGCTATCAAGCAATATATATGTATATAAACTTGAATATATATGCTAAAGCCTTTTTAAAGCAAAACCCCCCAAAATATTTTTTTCCAAAAAGATTTTCAAATGAAGAGTAGAGGAGAACCTTTGATCTTTGGAAAACATGAAAATAAAAGGGCTATTAAGCACAAAGTATATATATATATTTATATATGAAAGATAATATATGTTTAAGCCTTTTAAAACAAAATTACCTCAAGAAAAAAGAAGCCTTTGAAACAAGAATGTATGAGTTGATATATGAAATTTCAAAATGAATTTTAAAGTACAATGGGGTATAAAAAATGAGGGAGAAACAAATAATAAGCAAGTATACTCTCAAGGGGTTTTTCTTTCCTTTTACAAGTGCTTGGGATTGATATTTATAGGCTAAAACTAAAACTAGCTGTTTTATGGCCTTTGGAAGAAGATATAATATTATATTTTAAAAAACTAGTCGTTTTTGCCAGTTGGGGCGCTTTTTATGCGAATACCCTTCAGTTTTTTGGACATAACGTTTACTATAGAACTCCAAATTGGACGTTTTTAGTATCAACAGAAATTTAAAAGAAAGACCCACAACTTTTATGTTGAACACATTTTAATATAATAAGTTATGTATTGAGTAAAATGTCCACCAATGAGACAAAATAAACATGAAGAGAATTTTTCTACTATGTACACCTTTCAGTGTTTTGGCCATAAATTTTTCTATACGACTCCAAATTGGATGTTATTAGTATCAACTGAAAGTTAAGAGAAAATCACACAACTTTTATGTTGAACACTTGTTAATATAAGAAGTTATGAATTAAGAAAATGCTCATTTCTAATGTCCGATCGGCTGGTCGGTCAACTAACCCCTTTGTAAAAATTAGTTTTTACCTTTTTTAAACTTCAAAACCATTTTAAAACATTGGTATAAGTTGGGCATTTTATGAAAAAGGTTTTTCATATTGCTTGGAGGTCCTATGGTCAATCTAAGGTCATTGTTTGAGCTTCAAATAAAATCATATGATATGCATGCACATTCAAACTTAATTACTATTATAACACAAAAAAATAAACAAAAATCTTCATGCTTTGCTCCTTCATACACCATGGAATATGCTGGGATCTATTCATTTAGGTGCTTTTATGACTTCCATATGACATCCGTCATTCGTGCTTCCAAAAATATGAACTTGTACACACTTATTGCACAAATGAGATGCTGTGGTTTGTCATAATCAAAACAGGAATCAAACTCAAAAAGTCAACAGAATTTTTGGACTACAACGATATAAACAATGCTAGTCCAAAGGATAATTGTCTTTTGCCCTACATAGATGTTTTGGTAGATAACATGGCAGGGCATAAATGTTCTTGTTTTTGGATGGGTTTTCAGGATACAATCAAATTAAAACAACGGAGGAAGATAAGGCAAAAACTACCTCTATCACACTATGGTGGAATTTTTGCTACTAAGTGATGCCTTTTGGAGTAAATAATGTTAGGGCTACTTACCAAAAGGCCATGGTAAAATTACTATATGACAGAGTGGACTCATTGTGCGCTTATCGACTTCGACAATATTTTTTGTATTATACCACTTGATTGGTTTCCCGAATGGATCCTTTGAAAAACATATTCGAAAATCCTACATTGTCAAGAAGAATCGCTCAATGGAGCATGTTGCTATCAGAATATAATATAGTTTATAAATCAGCTAAGGAAGTGAAGGGATAAGTAGTAGAAGATTATCTGGTCAACTGCACGGTGGGAAGCAATGAACCTGCCAAAGTAGAGTCCCTAGATGAAAATATTTTGGCCATAGATAGTGAATCGCAAACGTGGAAAATTAATGTCAATGGAATAACAAATACTTATAGTTATGGACTAGGGGCGGTTCTTGTATCCCTTCGAGAAGAAAAGTTCTCGGTGGCAATTAAATTGATGTTTCCTTATACCAACAACATTGCAGGGTGTGAGACATGTAAGTCACTGACAAAGTTAGATTTTCTTTTAGGCCATTTTCAATTTATACCTAGAATGAATTTATCAAGAATATCATACTTTGAAATATCAAGATCATGTTGAATTTAAGCTCCACAATAAGAAAAAAAGAGGACTATGATAATGTTAATTATTAAAAAAGAAGACGCACATCAAATCTAAAATCAACTTTCCACACCATTGAAATTGCAACTTACAAGGCCATGGATTAAAATTTGAATTTACTATCCACATATGGTTTGTTGTGGTTTTTTGTTTTGCATGTGGTACCAAAATGTCTAATAAGCATACAATTTTTCTATTGAAAGTAAGATGTTAAGAGAACTATTAGTGATAGACATGAGAAATATGTAATGTGTAATTTTTCCTCATGTGGTTTGCGGGATGCAAGATGCCCTCTAACATTATGATTACAAGAATCATGGTACTTGAATTTTAAAATTTTCAAGAATATAAAATTTCCATGTTTAGAGGAATGTATGTTTGATTTATTTATGAAAATATTGACAAAATAACTACATTTTCTAAAATATTTTAAAGATGAACAATAGTCCCATATCAAAAAGGAAAAGCTTGTACATAATATTTTAACACAATTTAAAAAAAAAAAATTACATAAATCTTTCCCATGCTTTAACCAAAAAGACACCCACAATTTTACCATGTTCACTGACCCCCTTATATAGTTGTATTTTTTAAAATTACAAAAGAAATTAATTTTTTTTTAAAAAATATCTGTTGCTCTAGATGTGTAAAAATACGAAACTACCCCGCTTATAATCTAAAGGACTTTTAATATTCAAGAGGATTGCGTTCAAATGGATGGGGGAATACCTAACGCTCTGCAACAAGCTGTGTTCCCAAAGGAGAAATTTCCGACGAGCTAATCTGCAGCAAGGCCGAAATTTTGAGTACGTATTTTCTTCTTCTTCTTCTTCTTCCAGCGCATTGTTTTAGTTTGCTTGGTCAATGAGGCTGCTTTCAGAAGTTTCTAGTGTGCCTCTTCTTCTGTTATTGCAGTTTTATTCTACATCTTTTGCTCTTGTTCCTTGAGTTTTTCAAGATTGAGGACTTTAGGGTTTTATGGGTGCATTTAAGTTTTTGCTTAAATTCGAAGTTCTTAAAATGGATTGGTGCTGAATTTCAGGATATGCTGTTATGGATTCGAAATTTACTATTTTATAAGTATTTGAATCAGGGGTTTCAGGTATCAAAGAGGGGGAGGGGGGGTGGCATGGCAGCAATGTCAAATCTTTAAAAATTCCTTTTGGGACAATTTTTTTTTTTTTTAATATGCCATCATGAATTTTATTTTGCTTGTGATGGTTGTGCTTTGATGCCACATTCGGGATACTTGTGATAAGCTCTTCTCGAAGATATCTTCCACCCCTCTTAATTAATTTATTGTTAATTAATTAATTGATTGATTAATGTCTTGATTTTGATTATTAATTGATGGATCGTTTGTGCATGCATCAATCCATGCGTGACATATTCATTTTTAATTTTAATAAATTATTTGTTTAATTAAGTTTTGTGGATAAGAGCTATCATGCATCAAAGACTAGAACTAATGCCATGAAAATTGATTTTTTTATAAAAACAATTAGGTATACATGTGTCGCTTGGGAACTTTTCAGAAGTTATAGTTGGGAATTTTTATATATGTTGGAAGGACTTGGGGTTAAAAAATGATCTTGAAAATTTATTTTTATACCTTTTATCTATGTCAATTATATTTCTATGGCAAACTTTTTGTGGAAAAGGAGCAAAGATAAACTCTCTTTGTAGGGGGTTTTGCTGCATTTGTTCTATTTCCTATTTATGAAAATTTTAGGATTTTGTTACAAAGATAAATTCTCTTTGTGCTTTGGTGCTTGAAGTTATAACAAATTTCCATCTCCATAACACACATCTCTATCGTTTTTGCAACAGATGTAGTTTTTAAATGATATCTATGCCCAAGGCACTTTTTATTTTGGATTACAAATTTTGAAACTATGATGGATGTGAAGAATTGTGTTTGTTTGTTGCATTTGATTAATTTATATGCATACATTTTATCTTTGAAGATAAAAGTAGAAGGTCCTTCAGATTTTTGTACTTGATGAAGTTACTGCTTGATCTGCTTTTTATATTTGAAGAATTTTCATGTATTATATATATTGGATCAATATTTTATACTATATGATTTTTGGTATTTTCAAACTGTAGTTTCACTTATTATAATTGTTTTATTAAAGCAGAAAAATAACAACAAGAAACAATACTCCTAGAAACTAAAAAGCAATGGGCTCCCACATTTTAATAAATGAACAATAAAATAAATTGAAGAACAAATATATATAAGTAATGATCATCAGCCCACATGAGACCAGATGCCATCATAAAAAATGGATGGAACTTTGTTACTATATAGATCAATAGAATAAGATGGGTTGACGATGTCGAGGATTGTAGGTCCATGAGGTTTGTTTTTGTTGCTTAAAGAGTAGTTGGAGTCATGGATTGTGGGGGCCATGAGATGTGCTAGAGAAGTAGAAGGTATTGGATATTCTTGGATGCACCAAAAAAAGGAATTAGGTTGCAAGAGCTTATACACCTATTGAAAATACTCATTTAAGGGTATTTTTGTCCAAAAAATAGCATATGTATTTAATATTTTCAGACAAATTAATGGGGCTATAACTTTTTATAATTTTGAAAACTATTGGGGGATTTAGTGATCACAATAAAACCACTAGGTGGTTTATTATTTTTTTGGTTAAACCACCACAGGGTGTTTGTGTAATTTTTCCTAAAATAAAATACTAAGAAATTACTCAGTTCATTAAAAAAACAATATCAAAGGCAATAATTAAAAAAAGAGGCAGACAAAGCTGAGCCATTGACTAGCCTTGTTAGCTTAGATGAGTGAGAAGTAGTCATAGAGAGGTGAGAGAGGGCGACACAAATGTGAGATTGGAAAAGAAATATGTTTTTTTTTTAATTGGCAAATAAATTTATTAAGAGAAATAAATAAAGAGAATTACAACGTAGGAGAGGGCAAGAGATCCTCATTGCAGAAATAAAAAAACAAATGATCGAGAGAAAAGGCAAAAAAAGAAAAAAAGAAAAAAAACAAATAAAAAAGTAACAATCCCTAATTAAGAAACCTCTCTTTAGGACTCACCCTTCATAATTGATAGAGCTCTATATTCTTGCTAGTTTCTTCCAATCTTTATTCACTTTTCTTTTAGCCCCATTAAAAAAAACTTCACTTCTTTTAGAATTAGCCAGCTACATTCCCAAATCATGCAGAATTTTTCGAGCACCAACTTCTGACCCTCTAATCTCCTCCACCGGCCTGAGTAGGTAATAACCCATCCCTACATTGATTAGTCACAATCAAGTCTACACCCAAACGCCCCTCCTCAAAGATAGAAACATCCTCCAAACCTCAAGCGGAGAAGTTGGCACATAAGAAACATACCCAAGAGCATCCGAAGTATCCGAAAATATATTCCAAATTTTCGCTAATCTCATCCAACAATAGACAATTATCACAAGAAAAATCATTATCATACTCATTGTCCACTTCCAAATATTCTCCCATTTCTTTTTTCCTCCTCTTTTGAAAATGGTTTCCTCATTTATCTAAGTTAAACTTTCAGCATCATAAATTTTGAAAACTTTCCTCACTGCATATTGGATTTCATATAATTATTAAGAAGCAAGCTATCTTTTCCTTCCTTCCTCGCTGATCGATGCTTATACACCTTCAAATCTGCTTCCCTTTTACAATCTTCCCTATTCCCCAGCAATGCACACCACCTCTGAGCGCCATACATGGCCGAGACAACTTTTTTTTTTTTTTTCTGGCCTCCATCTGATTGCAGCTTGGGAATCACCAAAGACAAATTTGTACTCATTTTAGCATTTTAGAGTGTGTTGGCATAATTACTAAGATGACATATAGATTGGAATATTACTTTAGTAGGCATCACTAGTTCACTTTGAATCCTGGCTCCTGCATGTGTTACTGACCCTAGTTATCATTTTTTTCACATTTATACGTTAATGCTAAAATCATCTGTCTTTATGTTATAAAAAAAATTTCAGTATTTCTCTATCTTGTTAACTGCTGCCATTTTTTATTGTTCTAAAAGGAACAAATTTTAAATAAGGCTCTATAATTGAATTGAAATCATACAATACGATCCAGTTCATCAGTTAAAGCAAGGAATACCTGTTAGGTAGTTTTGGGAGTATGGATTTTGAGCCTTGGATTTGAACTTCTGAAAATCTGAAAGAAACTCGATATAGTTTTATGTTACGTTTTGTCTAAAACCACACAAACCTAAATTGAAGACCCAAAATCCAAGCTTCCAAATGTAGTCATAGCTCTAATTTGCGCTCATAACTTTAACAAAGGACACTAAAGTCTATCAATCATATCAGAAAAGGAAAAGCAGAGATGGAATTAGGTGCACATGCATTTTATTTTTTGGTGAGTTCTAATGTTAACTTATTCAATTGTCGATGAAGTGAGATCAAATTATGATTTGAGTTTTTGATGTGTAACAAAATTGAAAGTTGAAAATTTTCCTCGATAAACTCTTCCAAATGGTGTTCAATTGCTATTTTAATAGTTGTTTGCAATATTAACTAGTTTTAATGTCTAACAAATTTAACTGAAAGTTGAGAACTTTGTAGTTTTTCCGAGAGACTCCTTCCAACTTCCAACTATACTTATGGCAATCCTTTTTAATATTTATTTTATGTTTCACAATTTTTTTATTCTTAAGAATATGGTGGAATGAGATGTGAATGTAATACAAATTGTATATGGCTATAATAATTTTCTAGAAATCGATCATGCAAATGTTTGTATTATTTCATTCGACATGGAATAGATAGAAATAGACATTCCATGATGAATTTTAGAAATAATTATTCTTTATCTATTTCATGTTTTTTTATTGTAAAATATCTTTCATGCTTATTTATGTTACAAGTTTTGTAATTTACCTGACTTATATAACACTTCTATTCATAAAAGTAAACATTTTAATCAATATTGACATATTTAATGTATACTGTTTAATAGCATCTCTTCTTTCTTCTTCTTCTTCTTCTTTTTTAACAACAGAGTTATTTTGAATCCTCACAATACAAACACAAGCGACACAAGCACATCCATGGTTACATCAGCAATATCTCCGCATTTTCACATATTCACATCTCCCATATCTAAATCCTTATCCATACCTAGACTAAGATCCAAACCTAGGTTTTTTGTTCAACTTTGTTCCACCCCACAAGCCTCCCTCTCAGACCCTTTTGTTCTCCAAATTGCCGAAACCCTTGAAGATTCTCTCTCCACCTCGCTTTCTTCTTCACCAATACCTTCACCTCTCCAAAAGCTCAGAGACACCTCCTCACAAACCCTACTCTCAACATCATGGCCTTCTCGCAAAGATGAGCCCTTCCGCTTCACAGATACTTCCTTCATCAAACACTCTGAGATCCTCCCAATTTTATCTTCTCCACAATTATCACAAACCCAAGTGGGCATCTCCACAGCCATTGATATCCCCAATCTTGTGATCATTGATGGCCACATTGTAAGCTCATTCTCAAACTTGTCTGAATTGCCTGATGGCGTGTATGTTGGAGGCTTATCGAGCCTCTCTTCAGACATTATTATGAAAAGGGTGAATGAATTCGTGACCAATTTTGAAGGGGATTTGTTTTGGTACCTTAATGGGGTTGGCGCACAAGACTTGATTGTAGTGTATGTTCCAGCAGGGTGTCGAGTAGAAAACCCTTTGAATTTGAGCTATTATTCGATTGAAGGGGCTGATAGGGAATCAAAGAAGTTGCCCATTTCAAACCCAAGGGTTCTTGTGATTGTGGAGGAAGGAGGGGAGATTGATATAATAGAAGAGTACATGGGTGGAGAGTGTGACAAGTGTTATTGGGTGAATTCGGTTACTGAGGTGGTGATTGGAAAAGTGGCAAAGGTTCGGCATTCTTACTTTCAGAGTCAGTCCCTGAGTGCTGCCCATGTTAAGTGGACTTCAGTTCAGCAGGTGAGTTCCTATTCTCTGCTATTTTTTTTTCATATACAAATCTACTATAAGATGCTAACATAAATCCATTTCAATGTTGTCAAAGTGCTTTTAATTTATTTAACCAGGGGCTAGAAACATATACGTGATTAGTTCTAGTATATGAATGATATTTGTTAATTTTTACAATTTAGACATGTTTCTTGAAATTATTGTATTTTTTATACTACCTTACATATTCTTCTTGCACAATGTACAATGTACTATGCACTCTGGTAGATTGGTAGTACACACAGATACACACAACAGATACACATTCTGTTAAAGAAGTAATCAACATTGGTTCTATGAAAACTGTGATTTATGGTGCGATCCCAAGACCGCCCGCGGGGGGGGGGGGGTTGAATTGGATATTTAAAAATTTTAGATCAAGTGTTCCCCTAATTTTAAAACCACAACCAGTATTTCGCAAGCCTAGAGTATTTCTAAACAATCTCAAATCCCACAAAACTTACGCATGCAAATATTTAACATGCATATACAACAATCACAGAAAATTAAATATAAACATGCAAGTGCTTGAAAAATAAAGAGTATAGGTTGAGAGAGTGCAAACACATTATTTTCACGAGGTTTGGTTGTACTTGCCTACGTCCTCGCCTCAAGCCAACCCGCTCCGTTAACCGGGTGGAGCAAACCTTTTACAAGCCTCTTTACAGGATGGAGTCCCCCTTTACAATATTCCTTATTGCATGAAGCCCTCCTTTTCAGGCGATACCATGGTTTTAAATAAAGGCCGCGACCGTTACGTAACGCCGTTACGTAAAGGTTTTTTGGGTTATCGATACCGTTACACACCGCGAAATCAGTGGGAAGAAAAATCACGGCCGTAGCGGCCGTTACGGACCGCGACTGTTACGTAAAGGCTGCTACGGCCGTTATGTAACCGCTACAGGACTGTTACACCAAAAAAATATTTTATTTTTTACTTTTTTTTCTCACTTTTTCTCTCTCTTTCATATATCATTCTCAATATCCCAAGTGGCAAGAGGTGGAAAAGATTATAAAGAGGATGACAATTATACAAAATTTACTTTTTCTTTAAATACTCACAATAGATGCATTAATTAACAATTTCAAAATACTAACTTGTTAAGAATTTTTTTTTTTTAATAATATTAGTAATGTGATATTTATGTTTATTTTTCAACTTCAACCTTCTTTCTTTTCTAGTTATTTTATATTTATATTATTCGTATGTCTTATGTGTCTAATAGATTAATGGAGTGTATAATGTATTTTATTTTATTAATTCATTTAGCACACATAAGAATTTATCACAGATAAGAACAATGAGAAGTATAAATATGCGCGCACACGTAATTTTCTATCAATGATGGTTTAAAACAAATGTAAACTTGTTGCCCTTACCAAATAACTTAGTTACTTGAACTAAAGGGTCCAAAATATACTAAAACCCTTTCTAAGAATGGCCAAAAGCTTAAAACATGCAAGTACGCTAATATGCACAAGGTTGTGCGTGCTTAAAAAAAATTCACGGCCGTTACACCCGCTTCCCGTTATGTAACATCCTCTACTCCTGCTTCCCGTTACACCTGTTACCGTTACGTTACGCTACCCGCTACCGCGATTTAAAACCATGGGCGATACCCCACGCCTGGCACACTCCTTCAGTAGGGTGGAGCCCCTCTCTTTAGGCGATACCCCACAACTGGCTTGGTTCTGTACCTAAACCATAAATACAAATGATAAAGAAATTTGCGTACAATAAAATGCTTTTTACAAGCTGATTTGTACAAATGAAAATCTAATACACTCTCACAAGATATGATTTAAAGCTCAATAGAGTATGTGTATTTTTCTCAATAAAATTTATGCAATCTTTGAATAAGATGTATATGATAAATACTCCAAAGATTTAAACCCAATAAAAATTTCTCCAAAAATATTTTTGAAGAGAAATATAGGAGAACCTAGGGTTTTGCTCTTAAATAGATTTTTGCTAAAATAAATGTGGATGATCTTTGATATAAAATGAATGTTCAATAAAAGCCTCTTCAAAGATCTGAAATCAATAAAAGCTTTCTCCAACAATGATTTTCAAAATGAAAGAATGGGGGAAGCTAGATTTTTGCTCTCTAAAAATATTTGCAATAAACAAGTGTAAGAGAGTAAAATTCCTTTTTGTTTTTGAAAGGATGAGTGAAAATATATGCAATAAATGCTCCTTCAAAAATCTAAGCTCAATAGATGTTTTCTCCAAAGATGATCTTCAAAAGAAAGTGTGGGAGAGAAACTAGATTAACTCTCTCAAGAAGATTTTATAAAAATGAAGAGAGTAGGAGAGAATGAATACTCATTGATTTTGAAAAATATGCCCAAAATGTGTAGGAATATGAATCAATATACTCAACAACCATTTCAAATGTATTGGGCAAGGTATTTATAGGCTAAGACCCCAAGTAGCTGTTATGTGACCGTTGGACCAATAAAACATTATTTTATTTCAAATTAAATCATTGCAACTCGAGAGGTCTGGTCGATTGGGGCTAGCACCAGTCGACAGGGCCAAGGCAATTTTCCAAATTAGTGAGCTTCGGCATGCCGGCCTTATGATCCGGTCGACTGGGGTAAGAAGTGCTTTCAAGGGGCCAATCGACCGGGCCTTGCAATTATGGCCAATTTTGTTCTGGCCGGTCGACTAGGGACTGGGCCTTTACAGAATTGAAATTCTGGCCATGTGGTCTAGTCGGTCGATTGGGCCTTAGAGTTCGGTCAACTGGGGCTTAACAATTTGCCGACTTTTGACCTCAAAAACATTTTAAAACCTTTTTATGATTTTATCATTTTAGAAAAAGGTTTTTCATGAAAAGATTTGTTCCCTACGGTCATTCTAAGGTCATTATTGAGCTTTCAATCAAATCAAGCAAGGCATGCATATACAATACAAACTAAATGCAATTACAATAATAAATGTCTTCTCTTCTTTACTCTTCCATCTTCCATGGAATACGTTAGATGAAATGTGCTTTAAGTCTTTCATGGCTTCCATTTTCCCTTTACCTTATTTGCGTGTTGAAATGTAAATCTGCTCAAGCACTAAGTACACACACAAGATACTTGTGATTTGTCATTATCAAAACGGGATCGGACTCAAAAAGTTAACAAAAAAAAAAATGATTTATTTTATTGAATTATTTGGTTGAAGCGTCTCTCCTTTTTATTTTTATTTTTTATTTTTTACACACAATGTAATTATCAGTTTATTGATAATAGGGGTGCAAAGAGGCAGTACATGCTTACAATACTATAGAAGTTTGAGGACAGCAAAGTTGTTTACAGTTGACTTAGCAGTGCTTCGAGTTTTTTTATTTCAAAGCACTTTGTTTTTTATTTTTTGAGTATAAAAGAAGATGTTAGGAAGAGAATGTACAATCATAGTGAGGATACTAAATCCTCAAAAAATAAAATAAAAAAACAAAATAAAACTCAAAAAGAAAAAATAAAAAAATAAAAACAAAACAAAAAATAAGGAAAATAAAAACTAAAAAAAAAGAAAAACTACTATGATCAACCAAGAAATCCCCTCTTTAATCCCTTCCCATCATAGTTCACTGAACACTACAAATTAACTAATTCCCTCTGACCCTTCATTCACCTTGGATTTGCCACCATCAAGCCAAACTTCATTACCTACTTGATCATACAACATGAGGCCCAAGTCATCCAACAAACTCTGAGTTTCAATGTCCTTCTCGGGAATTTCATCTTGAGCTTTAGTTGGCAAAATTCCGTCCTTAACCTTTTTTCCATCTTTGGGGACCTCCTCTTCAAACAAATTAATACCCTCTAAACCTTCTAAAGGAGGAGACGACACATGAGATAAATCCTAGAGACAATCAGTTGAAGAATTGGAGGAATATCCACACTGTTCCCAAATATGGCCCAAGAGTAGACCTTTTGCGCATTTAAAATCACTACTCCCGATGCTGTCCTCATCCGAAACATCACCCAATCTCTTGCTTTCCTTACTCAATTGAGCCCTCTCAACAATTGGCTTTTCCACTACTAAAAGATCCATTCGAATCCCTCTTTATAATTTTATGTGTTTTCTCACCAGATAATTCTTTCTTATCTTCATTGAGTTTCCTTCCTTCAAAACCCATTTGCATTTCCTTATGACAAATGCACCACTTACCACTCCTTGAATTGTCCGAATAGACTCCTCACCTGCTTGATTTCCCACCAAACCAAAAATGGAAGCATGGTTTTCAAAATCATGAGAATTAAAATTCTTAGAAACATACGCTCCCCTTGCCCTCGCAAAGCTGGGGCCTGATGGCCCAGGGACGCCCTTCTTTTAGAAACAGAGCCCCCCTCGTGCATTCTTCGAACTCCCCCTATTATCATTTTCCTCTAGCCGAGGAGAAGCATCACACCTATCAGACCTTCCTACATCCATCAGCTGCATTTTAATTCTATCGAAGCATCCCTCATCATGACCGCCAACTCACCAAGGTTGTTACTCAAGAAGGAGCACAAGATTGGATCACCTTGTAATTCATTTGAAGATGGACACTATTTGACCTGCTTCTGCTCTAAAGGACACTGAACTCCTGTATCCTCCCAACTCGTGGGCAGAAAGGCTCCCTTATGGTCAGGGGGTTGTAGAGACTTATGGGCCTGCCTAGATTAGTGGCTCATCTGCGCTTCTATAGAAGCTTTCTCACTTCCAAAACCCATTTTTAAATCAAAAGATTGATTTTGGGCTTCCTTATCCCATAAGCCATCAAAGGGTTTTACAGACTCATTATTTTCGAACAACTGCCCCAAAAATCATTGTTTATTGACAATAGCCAGGCCCAACCCACTCTAGCTTCATCATCCCATCTTACACACAAGAAACCCTAGCTGCCTCTAACTCCATCTTCGTCTTCCCGTTTTCCACGTGTGAAACCCTAGCCACCTCTGATCTCAGCATTGCCTTCAACCCGGCTATTGTTCTTGTGTAGCTAACTGATGAGCTCCTCTTGCAAACTGCCCCCACAATGAGCATAGACCACCTCTTACACATTCTTAAATTTTTAACAACCGCCACCATTGCCTACACTTCCACAAATGTCCTGATTCTATGAGTGATTTTCATTTATTTTCTTACTATCTGCTCCATTGCCTGATCGACGGGAGTTCTCCAAAGCAACAAAGGCATCCCCAAATCGAGACTTCCCTTCCCCTTTCGGCTCTTTAGGAACAAAAATGGAGTACTTTTTATCCCTCCTTCCATGTCTTATTTCCATGAATTTCTCTGCCCTAGTCGCATGAATCCCCATCTAGTAATCAACATAACCCACCCCGAATCTACAAAATTCCTTGCTCAAACTACCAGCAAGAGATGAGAATCCCTGAGAAAACCATGAGCTGCTCCTGAAGATAGTCATGCCCACTGATTGCCCTTATGGTTCTTCTGAAGAATGAACAACACTCCAACCTTCCCTGCCTTATCCAATCTCAGACTGAAGAACTTCCCTTCGATCTAGATAGAAAATCCCCACCATCAAATCTAACTAGTAACATGATGTTGAATGATAGAGAGATTAACGAAGAAAGGGTGACTGCACGAGAGAAATCCATCTCTTAATTGTGGTGTTATGTAGATGCATGCTGAGAGCGCTTTGATTTCACATTTAGGATGACATTTGAGTGGTGACTTCAGCATTGAAGCTTGTATTTTCATAAAGATTTAGGTTCCTAGCTTTTCAAGTGTGATATAGGGCTGCAGTCCAAGTCAGTTTGCACAATTTGCTTGGAGGGAGAGTTGCCCAATGCAGTAAGCCAGTCCAAGACTTCCTCTCATTTTGAATTTTGCATTTATATGTTGAATGTAGAGGCAGCTATTTGCTGGGTGTTTGGGCAGCTGAAGGAAAGATGTTCTATTGTCAGCTTCAGAGCCACGAGGTTTGCAGTTAGTATCTGACATTATGCACCATCAATTCATCTTGTCTGGTGTAGTCAGTCTGTTTTTCCAAGCAAGCCATGCGACAAAGGATTGCTTTTGAATACTGTGCTTAGACTAGATAATGTGTGCCCAATTTACAGGGTCTTTTTAGCTTCTAACTGAATTCCATGCAGTGGGAAAGGAAAATTTTTTTGAGGGACTAAGGTTCCAGTAGATTTGTCTTCAATTTGGCATCCAGGCAGGCTGCATATATTGGAACTTATCTCGCGAGGTTTGCAGTTGCAGACATTCTTCTTGGCCAAGCGCATTTTTGTTTTGGATGATGTCAGATACTGTGTTTGGTTAGGGAGGCTGAACTTAACAAGAATGTGAAGTCCATAGTGGTCCTCGTGTGGACTTTGTTGATTGCAGTCATTATAAAATTTAGATGTTGCTATCCCATTGCCAATTTTGGTACTGATGCTGAACCAGGCAAGTGTTCTGGCCCTTAAGACCCTCGTCCAAGTCCATGCGCTTCTTGTTGTAGCTTTTGTAGCCCATAGGATTTTGCCTTTGAGTTTCTAACTATGGATTCAGATGACCCATAGAAAAGCTTTAGATGTGCAAATATGCCAGATTAATTTAACTGCAAATGCCTCACTCCACTCTGAAAGGAGCTTTAATCTGAGTCCTTCACGGGGTTTGCAGGCATCCTATCATTTGACCTTGTAGCTATGGATATTCTTGTCATTTCCCTTCCCTAAGAAGGCTTTGAATCTCCTCTTGCGGTTGGTAGAGTTCTTTCTAGTAGAGTGTCTTTCTAGTAAATGCGAAGAAAACCCTCCTGATGAGGAAGCTGGCACCTCTTGGGTGCAGATTTAAAACCCTTTCGAAGATATTTAAGAGATTGAAGAAAGCTCTCTTGCTGAAATAGCTAAGAAAGCACCTCATGGAAGCGAAAAAAAGGATGAGCACTCAAACCCCAAGGGAGGATGCTAATGTTAAAAATAGACAGAAGGAAAACTGCTAAGAAAAATGGAAAAACGCCATCCTAAAATGAAAAGATGAGTCAAGTGAAGTCAAATCAAACAGCTTAACACTCAGAACGCCAAAACAGACAAACTTGAGCAGAGGGCAGGAAGTGAAAAAAAGAGAGAAAAAAAAAGGAATGCCTCCAAAAATCTAGGCAAAGCCTGATGAAACCCAAAGACCGGATTAATGTATCCAATTGCATGTTGGAACCCCTAGAGCAAAAGGAGGTTAGTAATTTCATGAAGGAAAATAAAATACATATGGTTGGACTTTTTGAGAATAAAATTAAGTAGGTCGACTTCTCCAAAGACAAAAACCATTTGGAGAAACTGGGTCTCCTTAACAATTATAGGAAAGGTGGGTCTACAGGAAGAATTAGGGTGGGTTTCAGCCCAAACTCATTCAATATCTTGTCTGTATGTACCCATGAAAAGGTCATATTACTGCTCACTCAGATTAGTGTAAACATTGTTGCAGGAAAGGAAGACTCTGGAAGGAACCATCGTCCTTGTCTGATTCAATTAAGAAAGCCCTCATATAGTCATGGGGGTTTCAATATAGTCAATTAGTTAGACACAGAAGAGAGCAGCAATCCTATTGCAAATGGAGGTATGATTGGTAGTACTGAATTTCATCACCAATCTAGATGACTTCCCTTACGTTTGTCCCCTCTGCACTTGGACTGATAAAAGGGAAGATGGATTGGTAGCATGTAAACTTGACAGAGTGCTCTCTACTCAAAGTTGCAATTACATTTTCCCAAACATGCATGTTATGTTCCTCCCTGATGGAATCTCAGACCACTGCCTTGTAGTTATAAAATTCAATCCTCTTTGAAAAAGAAGCCCCCCATAAAACCTCATTCAGGTTTCTAAATTGTTGGGTGAAAAAAGGTTTCTTCAATATTGTTGCTGATTCTTGGAAACCCATTGTAAATGGCTCGCCAGTGTTCACTCTATGCCACAAGCTCAAGTTGCTGAAGATAGAGCTAAAAATTTTCCATCAAAGGCATTTTGCAAACATTAGCAACAGAATCACTGATGCTAGAAAGGCACTCTACCAATCGCAAGAGGAGCTCCACACACTAAAGACCAGAACTGCCACTGTAAACTCAAAAAAGGGGCTTTTAACTCTGCAAATAACAGAGGATGAAATCTTTAAGCAAAGAACAGGAAGGTTTTTAATCTGCAACCAAGAGGTGTCAGCTTCCTTTCCATCTGCAGGGGAAGGGGGCGTGGGTTAGTATTTACTACTCTCACCAAAAGCAGTTTCCACTGTGGACTCAATAGAATCCTTTTAGGTTTTTAAACCCATTTCCTTTTCGCACTGTAGTTCTTTTCAGAGTGTCCTAAGAGTGAGCAGTTTGAGAATTTCAATGGTTTCCAGGTGTATTTGACATCGATGGTGAAAATGCCTCTGTATGGTAACCTGCTGTCAAGAAAGTAAGATAGGTCTTTGGTCTTCATCTCAATCTCAATGCACACTCTTGCACGGGTGAGATTTCTTCATCTGTTTGGTGTATGTCTTCAAGGTAAAGTTCCTTTCCAACTGGGATTGCTATGTAGCTTAAGCTGGGTGTCCAATATGTGAAGGGAATTTTGTTGAACTGGATCCAGATGGGGAATTTTTCTATCTGAATGTCCTGCACACATGGTGATGGGCAAATTGGATCATTTCTTGTGAACCATGGCCATTTTCTGAAACCCATGTTTTGCCCCCTTCCTCCATAAACTTTAAGACAAAGGAGCCTGAGGCTAGAGAGTAGATTTCAATATCTTCACTTTTCCTCCTGATTTTTTCAATGATGGTTTTCATATGTGAGAAGGGTGGGGGTTTTCCCCAGAACTGCCCAATGAGAGCATCATTCCATTTTTTTGAAATGAGTTTGAAGATGTCCTTTGGTAGGTCTACCATAATTTTTTCATTCTTTTCATTGAGGGTTTAAAGTACTCCAGTTTGGAAAGTCTGAGCGCTTGGCTTCCTGAAGAGGTTCCTCCATTTCAACTGAGGATTTTGGGCTTGATCTATCTTTACAGAGATAATGTGAACTAGGTTTCAGTCTGCTTCAGGGGGTAGGCATTTGATCACGAAAGTCAATCCTGTGGATTTCTTGATTTTGCTGGGAGAAGCGACATTTGCAATCCCTGCTGCTGGGAAATCTAAGAAGGTGGGGGTTTTTGACCTGTTAACAGGAGAAATTGATTTATCAGTGCACTTAATTCATGCTTCCTAATGTGTGCTGAGAGGATTTGCAATTTTCCTGCTGAAGGAGGCATTATTAGTTGAAGCTTTGGTGCAAGCCGTACATGTTGGTGGTGAGCGCAAACAGTATACCAGTGTAGAATGAGTTAATGCACCTGATTTGATTGTAGTGGAAGTTCCCGTCGATGTCAATTACCAAACCCTTCAAATTTGAATTATTATTTGATTGAAGGGTCTGATAGGCGATGGAAGAAGTTTACCCTTTTAAGCTCAAGGGTTCTTCTGATTGTGGAATCAATGGAGATTTGAGTAATTAAGGAGTATATTGGGTGGAGATTTTGAAAAATGTTATTGAGATACTCAACTAGTCAGTCCCCATGGAGGTGATGAAAAAATGGCTAAGCTTTGGCATGTTTCCAGAGTTGTTCCCCAACTGCTGCCCCATATTAAGTGAACTTTGTTTTCAGCAGATGAATTTGTATTCCATGCTAAAATTTTCACTTTGTTGTGGCTAGTTATCAAATAAAGGTATGACATATTGATTTTATGTGCATGTTTATGATGCACAATGTAGTAATAATTTTTAATTTATTGAACAAATGGCTGGGGTTTGAGAGTTAGTGGCAATAAGGTGAGCCCCTGGGAGTTTGTTTCACTGGTAGCTTGCCATTTCTTTTCTCACACGCATTATAAAGCTGGAGTTGGTCATAAAATTCATTTCTGTGAGGATATTTGGGTTGGCGAGCCTTTGTTGGAGCTGTTGGTGCTGCACTTGTTTGGACTCTTTTGTGTTCACAGTGCCCTGATTTCAGCTTTTTATTTCTTTTAAGGGGGGCCTCTTTTTCTTGGGATTTCCACTTTTTTTTAGAAATCTCAATGAAAGAGGTTGATGAGTTAACTTGCTTACTAGGTTTTGCTGGATTCTTTCTTTCCAACTTCGCTGGAGGACATAAGGCTTTGGATTGGTGACACGGGGGTATTTCTCTTGTCTTTATTTTCTTATCTTGCAAAATCCACAAATCCTAGTCCCCTCCTTTTAAGAAAAGCTGTTTGGAAAGCAAAGGTTCCATTTAAGCGTTCATTTGGACGCTAATTGTCAACAAGATCAATGGGAATGATGTGTTATAGACAAGGAGGCTGTACAAAGCCCTTAGTCCAGATATATGCATGTTGTGCTGCAAGTCAAGCGAGACTTCTAGCCACATCTTACTTCGCTGTATGGTTGTGAGGTATATGTGGAACAACTTGTTTTCATATTTTAGAGAGGGATGGACAGCTCCAGAATTTATTCATGACTTCTTGATGGTGATGGTTTGCAGTTTTGGGAAGAATAAAGATGAAGGATCTTTTGGGACTCTGCACAATTCTGTGGTTGCTTCGACTCAAATGGAGTGCTAGAATCTTCGAAGATCAAAACACTTCTACAAATTTTCTTCGGGTGAAAATTGCATGTTTTTTTCTTTGCCCCATTTTGGGCACATTCTTCTGGGATCTTTGGGGTCTCTCACTGTCTGATATCCAAAGGGATTGGAACTTGGAAGGCAGCTTTAATGTAATTTTTTTAGTTTGCTTGTTTTCTGCTCTCTTTCCTGCTTTCTTTCTGGGAGGATTTCTTATCCTCGTCATTATTTTTTTCTCTTTAATAGATTGTTTTATTATAAAAAAATTTATTGAACAAATGGATGAGCAACAGAATTTCTGTACACATTTATATAAAACTGAAATTTTTCAATTTTTACACTTTAGATTTGCTTCATGAAATTATTTGATTTTTAGTCTATTACCTTTATATTTGTCTGAATCAAATTTTTAGATTTTGAAATTTAATTTTTTGATAACAAAATTTTTCAACCAGGTAATATCTTGACCTTATAATGTAGTGTTTATATATTGACATGCACATGCACACGTGTGTGTGTGTAATATATCATATAGGAGAATTTATTAGGAGGAGATCCGGGAAAGAAAAATACAGCTGGTGAGTAAGGCATTCTCCTATTAAGTACAAAGGAAAACAGAACAAAAGAGAAAAGAACTGCTTAAAGTCTTAAAACAATAAAGCTTTCCATTACCTCTGAAAATTCCTAAAGCCAAAGGGTACAAGGAAACCAAGAAAAACCACCTCTGCCAAATCAAGTGCATTGGCTGACAATGAGCCCTTAAAGTTTGGGCATTCTCTACTACTAGAAACACCAAACCAATTGCCATCAACATTTTTGTTTGATATAATTATGTTATTTATTTTTATCAAAACAAAATTCATCCTGTTTGAAAACTAAGGTATAGTCCCAAGAGGGGGGGTGAATTGGGTTTTTAAAAGTTTCTTTTAAATCTTTTTACAAATTCACAACCTTTTGTAAGTTTAACAAACACACAAGAATGATTTTTTAATACTTAATTATACCAACTACAATCCACACTCAATATTGACACAAGCCAATGATTGTTAATGAGATGCTTTCAACAATGTTTAGCAATCAACCAATGAACCAATCACAAGATACTTAACCAATTATATGAGCTGCAGCACTTCCTTGATTCAGCGTTTGCAAAACTCAACTTAGAGTTTAAATAAAGCCTTGTATATATGAATATTGGCGCACGTCCTTTTAACCAAGATTTCTACAAACGATTAATCAACGTACTCTTTTTAAGGTTTTCGCAAAAGATCAATCAACGTACTCTCTTAAATTAAAAGTTTTCTCAATCTCAAATTTTCAGCTTCCTACACTTAGAAACACAACCACACAATTTATATATGCAGAAAAAATTAAAGAGCAAGGGTAGAGAGTGAGACCGAGTTTTTTACGAGATTCAGCTTATACCCAGCCTACGTCCGTGCCTTAGGCAAGACCACCTAAGGATTTCACTATAGCGTTCCTTTACGGGTGGAATAAACTGTTACAATCTCTCCTTCAAATCGGGTGGAGCCCCCTCTCCAAGCGATACCCCACGCTCGGTACAACGATACAATAAACCTGAACCGTCAAAGAAAACAAGGAAACAAGAAAAGATTCTTGTGTACAAGAGATGCCCTCAGATAGAGGTGGTTAGTACAAATATAGCATAGCTAATACTTCAAAGAAAATATCAAAGAGAATTGAATTGCAACTCAAGGATGTATGTCACCAGGATTCTTCTTTTGATTTGTATCAAACCTCAGAAGTTTTGCTTTCAAATCGATCAGAAACTCAGTTTATCTCAGAAAAATTCTTAGTAAGAGTATGTGTGCAAGAGGGCTTTGAGAGAGAGTGAGCAATATAGCTTGAAATCTGATTTTCAATTCTTGGTATAATTTGATTTGAGAAACCATGTATTTATAGGCTCAAAAAGTGTTAAATTCGTGTTGCCCAAGTTACTTGGAGTATTTCCCAAGTTTATACGGAGTTTGGGGCACAAGCAACTCGATTTTGTAATTTAAAAAGCTATTTTAAAAACTAGCCGTTCGAGGGTCAGTCACCTGAGCCTTTGGGGGTCAGTCGCCTGATCCTTTTGAACACTGCAAATTTTCAGTTTAAAATAGGGTCAGGCGCCTGAGAATTCGAGGGTCAACCGCCTGATCCTTCACTGCCTATTTAAAATTAGTTCAGCAAAATCTTCAGTTGCCTGAGGTCTAAAGGCTCAGTCGCTTGAACAGTTATAAAATTGTTTTTGTGGTTTGTTTCCAAAATTCTTAGTCATCTTGCTTTGATACATTTAAAAGGCATTTTCCTGGGTTTTCAAAGTAAGGTCTCTAAGTCCATATTAACCCCTAAAATGAGCTTCAAAGCATTCAAAATGATATTTAAAGTGAAGTACTTACATAAAACTTCCTAAAGACTTTAAAAACTCTCTAATCTTGAAGTCTTTTTGTATTTCTTTGCTTTGAGTCATCTTTGCCTTGAGCTTGAGTATTCTTTAAGCTTCCACATGTTTTGAGCATCTTTGTCCTCTTGAGCTTTTCTTTTGATCACCTTGTTGATGAAGTATAGCTTTATGTTACTTGTGATCTTGGACTTTCATTTCTTTGACCCTTTTGAACTTTGTCATACTAGGTTTCCTGAAATATCATCACTCAAACAATAACTTGTTAAATTAACCTTTATTTGTTATCACCAAAACAAGATTCGAAAGTCATACTAGGCCAACACTATTGTTTATAACTTGTATATTTATATATAATGATATAAGAGCTAATGGAGTGACTTAAATCAATTTTTTTTTTTGTGTTTTAAGTCTCTCAGGAAAGATTTTCACTCTATTGTTATGTATAATTTGGTTGAACTTTTAGATGGTGAGACTAAGTACTTGATTTTGTGAGCAATTACCATTTTGATGTGGAATTTAATTTGTGCAATTCCAAGGTTTCAAGTTTCTTGAATTTAAGCATTATGCAAAACTACTAGTTTGTCAATTCAGTGACTGCTCTTCTAGTAGTTTGATGTATGTATCTCTATCTCATTGCTAGATTTTACGGATTGTTTACATGCAAGACCTTTTCAGTCTCTTTGCTCATTTTTTCCCTGATAAGATCTTGAAGCATTGGTCAGTGGAAAATGTTGTCCAGCAATTGAACATGGAATTCCAGCTGCAGGAAGAAGGATGGATGGCTAAGCAGTACAAAGGGACTGAAGAGAGAACAAGGGTCATTGAGTTTCTAGGGTTTTATATCCCAATCAAGAACTCAAATCTGAAATTTTAATGAAACAACTCCAATAAAAACTGCTGCATTAACCTACCTAATAATACTATAACCTACAAAAACCCTAGAACCATAGCCCTTAATATCTCTTGATAGATTTTAATCTCCATCCTCCATTTTCTTCACATGCTAGTCATGTGAATACTTAAAAAGACTAGGAAAAGGTGACCGAAATAAAAGAATCACAAGGCATAAAATCCACTAAAATGAACATGCTCGTACACTAGCATGAATGGTATCCCGCTGCAGTGGCATGAACTGCAAATATTGGGCTGTTTGGCCTTTGTTTGGACCTGAATGTTCCATAATCAGATCTCCTTCTCCCCCCCCCCCCCCCCCCCACCCCCTGCCAGGGGAAAAAAAATAATTTGGCCTGTCATACTTCCTGTAAAATAGAATCTGAGCTTTGATCATATTTCCTAGGATGATTAGCATGCATGGCTGGCTGCAATTGCAGAAAATTCAAGGTTCGTGGCATGTGTTTCTTTGATATAGCACAAAAGCTACATTTTTCTTTACATAATTGCTGCCTTATGAACTTCTTTTTGAAGTTTGTTTTGATTGGGTTCCTTTGGCTGTTATTTCCTATTTTATAGAAGATGAGTTTTCCTTGGTTTACCGAAAAAGCAAGCAAATTACTCTTAAGCTGTAATGACTTCTTTTGGGTTTTTTGGAAGTATCGGTCCTCTCGTTGACCTAAAGGCTTGAGCTGTTGGTGGGAGTGGATCAATGTTAACATCCCTTCTGTGTTTGTATAGGTCCACAGTACATGGAGAGAAAACTATGCAGGTAATAATGTAGGAAGGGCAATGATACTCCAAAACAAGGATTCTATGAAATAAGAGCTTAATATCATGTTGATCAACCACTTGGCTTCAAAAGTTTATGCTGTTAGGGAATGAACTGACAATGTATGGCAGGCAAAAAGGGGAGCGTAGAGAAAGTACTTATGTGGCTTAACATTCTTATTTCACTTTATTTTTTGGCATACTTAAGTTGAACACCTAAATTGGGTTTCAACTTTCAAAAGAATTAAGGAATTATATGATATTGCCTCATTTAATGTCAGGGAATGAAAACCATTGGTGAACTTTTGGTGATGGTGTTGATCTTTGTTGAAATATTTTCTAAAATAATCAATTTTATGGGTTTTCATAGTCTTCCATTTATGTATTTACTAAAGCATTTATGAGGAGCATTTAATACTATGTGGGTTTTTCCCACATTGGAAAGAGTGAAAAAGGAAAAGTCATTAATAAATGATAAGGCGAAATATTCTCTTAAAATTGGTTAAGAGATAGTGCTAGTGTGTACTCCAATACACCCCGCACACGCACACGCACGCACGCGCGCACACGGTATGGTCTTTAGGATGCTAGTGGTGCACAAGCACTTAGCACGCTTGCACACTTGCGAGATCGTGATCGTTGATCATGATCGGATGACTTAAAATTAATCTTATATTTTTTATAAGATCAAATGGTGCGATTTGAACCGTATAAATAATCTGACAGTCAGATTTTAAATTTGAATAGATGTAATTGTTGGGAATAGGCATAATTATGTCTATTTAAAGACATGATTAACTCCAAGAATCTTACAGAAATATTCAATCATTCTCTCTCTCTTTCTTTCATAAGGCTTTCATAAACTATATCTTCTTCAATTTTGTGTTCTGTTTTCTGCAGAAATAGAATTTTAAAAAATTGTTCAGATTCTTCTAAGGGTGTTTGTAATCAGTTTTTCGTTTGTGTATAACGCAAACTGATATCAAATTATATTCTAGGTTTCATTATATCTTGAAAACGTATTTGTTGAATACACACCGATCTGGTTGTGCAAATAACTTTTTAAGGAAAGCGACATTGTAACGTGCCTTGAAGCGTTTTCTGTTCTGCAGCATTTTCTCTATTTCACTTTACAATCTTTGTGTGGCAGTGCCCAATTTAACTTGCTATCAGTAGTGTCTTTGTTTCTTCTCTTTCTTCTTGGGTTTTTCAGGTTAAACAAATTTATAGTTCACCCCAGGAGAGATTTTGAAATATTGTTGAAGGCAATGCTAAATAGAAACCTAGATTGATTTGATGGTTGAGGTAGCTGAATATTTAGTAAATGGGTCTCAGTAGTATCATTGATGAGGGTTTGACTGGGATTGGTCCATTGCAGTCGCAGAGAATTCAGTTTTGAAGACTGTCAGGAAGAGCAATGTAAGATTTAGAGTTCGTACTAATCTTATAGCATTAAGGTTATGTTTGGTTTGGTGAATACCTATTCTCTGTATCAGATTGATTTTAAAAGAAATTATGTTGTTACTATAAAGTAAATAACAATATGAAACTTTTTATGAATTTATAATAAAGAATAGACGAGGAATGACTGTTAGCAACTTTCTCTATGGGGATGTTCATTCTTTTCTTATTACATCTTGAATGAAATAATTAGGAATATGCAAGAAATAGTTGTTTGCTCGATTTCCAAATTTTAAACTATATTCCATCTTATTCCAAGAATACCTATTCCACCGAACCAAATGAGCCCTAAGTTTGCATTCATTTATAAGATATGGTTCTGCAATGTGTTTGCTGGAGAAGTTGCTTGTTGAGCTCTGTCTAAAGCTATTAACCTCACCTCCCCCCTTCTCCCTTTTCCTCTCATTATTAGAACCAAAAAAACAAACAAAAAGGAAGATATTTTAGGACGCTTCACTTGAATCCATGTAATCTTGGCTTTGTCAATGATTCTAGTGCTCCTGTAGTTCAATTCTTGAGTTTCTGATTTTATGCACAAAAAAATTGTTAAGCAGCATTAGAGCATGGTTGTCAGTTGATAATTTGCAGGAGTCATCTAGTACCTACAAACTCATAGAAGTAAGCACAGGTGGGAAATTGAGCAGACACAATCTCCATGTTCAGCAAGTGGGCCCAGACACAATAACAGAGTTATCAACTTTCCACTTGGCGGCTAGTGATCAAACACAAGATCTACATAGCAGCTTAGTCTTGGACCATCCACGGGGTTATTCCCGACAACTTCACAAGTGCATAGTGGCTAATTCAGAAGGACAGGCTGTATTTGATGGGAATGTAAAGGTCAACAGGTACCTGTATTTCATCTCATTTTTTTTATTAAGGTTGTACTGATTAAATCATACGTTCGCCAATCTTCATGATCTATAACTTATTTTTTTGAACAATGTTGTGGCTCCAATATATGTCATGTTGAGCTACACACCCAGTCCCTTGCCAGTGAAAAATGAAAGGTTTATGTCATGTCAATTTTAAAACCAGTCAGGTGCACGCTATGTCAATTTGAACTCCATAATATGATGGGGTTCCTTTGATCCAAAAATGATTGTAATGGCCAATTATGTTCTTACTACAATTTTTTTTTTTTTAAATAAAAATTTGGAGTCATTCAGCTGTGACTGATTATTGAAAACGTTTCAGCACATTGGGCTGATTAACAGATTTAATTCTGTCTCACCCAATTCCGACTTCTCAAACATCCTAGTGCATGGCTTATGAACATATTTTGAAAACACCTTTCAAGGCTAGAAACTGTTCTCAGCTTATATTGTGTGCTGAATTTATATGTTCTATCATGCAGATATGCACAGCAGACTGATGCAGGACAACTAACAAGGAGCCTTCTCCTTGAGCCTCGTGCAACCGTAAATGTCAAGCCCAATCTCCAAATCATTGCTGATGATGTCAAGTGCTCCCATGGGGCTGCAATAAGTGACCTAGAAGAAGACCAGCTCTTCTACTTCCGTGCACGTGGTGTTGATTTAGAGACAGCTAGAAAGGCTCTGGTCTTCTCCTTCGGAGCTGAGGTTGTTGAACGTTTGCCTCATAATATTATGAGAAAGAAAGTGGAATCTCATATAAAAGGACTGTTGGAACCCAAACTCAAAGGGCCCTCAAAGTGAGGGTGATTGACAGATTGTAAATTTGTGTAGAATGTGTTTTCTATTGTTTTCACTATTTAACAGAATGATAATTGTTATTGCCATTATAATTATTTTAAGTTCTGTGGTGGTTGGTAATAAATATTATCCAGTGTGTTTCATATGATGCTCAGGCATATAACAAAAAAAATTGAAAAATTACCACTATGAAATCACCATGGCCATGCTGACAACAAATGTTGCTTCTTTCTTGCTAGGCATAGGCTCTGCCTAGTCTTCTCGACAACCAAGAGGAGATAAAAAATTTAGGTCAAGGTTGATGTGATTATAGTTTTGTCGGAAATGAGAATCATCTGTCCCCATTTCTTTCGTCCTTCTTGGTTGGCTACGTTGTGAAAGTGCAATCAGTGATTTAAAATTTTAACATATCAGTCGAGTAGAATATTATTGATTTTTTCCTCTTTTTTTTTTTGTTGGAAATCAAACATGTTAAACATCAATTTGCCTACGGCTAGCTGATCTCATCAACCATGTTTTTAGCAAAACTCGCCATGTTGAGTATGCAAACTACTGAGGGTTGAAATTGTGATTCTTGGAGAAATGAAGAAATGATACGCCTGTACAGAAGGCTAACGAAAGCAGAAAACGTATTGGGTTAAGAAGCAAACAAGGGCTAGGGTCCACAAACATGTAGAAAGCCTAAGAATAAACGGTAAAGGCCCTTTCTCACATTAGGCATGTGTTACAAACAAGGGGTATCCATTCTTTCCACCAATATTCTCTCATTTCTTTTCAGAGTTCTATAAATTTCAAGTTTTGTTGAATTGTAAAGTTATCTTTAATATTCAAAATCCAACATAGGGGTTGTACTATTCATATGGTGGTTTAATTTATATGGTGCTTGCACAAGTCTACAAAGGTGACTGCACAAGTTTACAAAGGTGACTGCCTAAGTATACAAAGGTGTGCTGCAGAAAGGAGAATTCAACAAAGGTGGTCAGTACTCTCTACTATAAATAGAAATGCCTACTAAGAGTTCCAATCCATCCCAAGTATCTCCAAATCCACCTTTAGAGAAAGAAATCAAGTACTCTCCTGCAAAGTGTCCCTGTTGTAGCCTGTGTTTCTAGTTTCTTCTAATTTTAGAGAGATTTGTATACTCCTAATACAAGAGAGAGTTATCATTGTTCTCCTCTTATAATTATACAGAAGTTGTAACACCCTTTTTCATAGTGGATTCCTTCTACTCTTACCCGAGGTTTTTCCCTTGATTGTTTGGGGGGTTTTCCACGTAAATTTTTTGTGTCAATTCCTATTTTCTCATTTCTTATTTTAGTTGTGTGATATTGTTCCTACCCATTTAATAACTAACAGTGGTATCAGAGCCTTGGGTTACGACTTTTGGGTTGGGTTTACCATTCACGGTTACTATTCACACATGTCACCGGAAACTTTTATAGTATTGTGAACGTATACAAGATTTGTTCAAGTATATAGTTTCATTCATTTACGATACTGTTCACATATACGGTATTGATCACGGTGAAAAGTGGAAGCCTGTTTAGTGAAGGAGCAGATTTTATCTACTACAATGGCAGCAAAGTACAAAATTGAGAAGTTCAATGGGGGTAATTTCTTCCTTTGGAAATTGAAGATGAAGGCAGTCTTGAGAAAGGACAATTGTTTAGCGACAATTGGTGATAGACCAACAGGGATAACTAACGAAAAATTGAACGAGATGGATGACAATGTTGCGGCCAATCATCTTCTAACATTGGCAGATTCTGTGTTATCAAGCATTGCGGAGAAGAAGTCAGCAAAAAAAAAAAAAAAAAATTGGGATGCGATGACAAAACTCTATGAGGTAAAGTCACTTCACAATAAGATCTTCTTAAAGAGGTGACTCTACACTCTTCGAATGAGTGAGTCCACATCGGTTACGAACCACATCAACAATCTTAATATGTTGTTCTCCCAACTGACAACATTAGGTCATAAGATTGAGCCAACCGAACGAGCAGAGCTTCTACTCCAAAGTTTGTTAGATTTGTATGATCAGCTTATCATCAAAATTACAAATAATATTCAGTCAAATAATCTAGTCTTCGATGATGTTGCGGCGGCTGTTTTGGAAGAGGAATCCAGGCGTAAAAACAAGGAAAAAAGATCATCTAATTCTCAACAAGTTGAGGCACTACTGATGACGAGAGGAAGATTAACAGAACGTGGCTCTAGTGGGAGTCACAATCATGGTAGATCAAAGTCAAGGGGTAAGAAGAATTTTAAGTGCTACAATTGTGGAAAAAGGGGGCACATCTCGAAAGATTGTTGGCATAAGAAGAAGAATGCAGGGAAAGCTCCTGAGGAGAACACTTCTCAAGGATGCATTGCGAGTACTTCTAGTGATGGCGAAATCATGTGTCGACCCGGGTGCGTGTCTAGAAGGGGGGTGAATAAACGTTTTTCGCACTTCTCGAGGATATGAAAATTTTTTGTTGTCACAAAATTATCTTGGCAAGATGCAAAAGTATTATATTATAATTTTCATTCAAAGAAAATAAACACAAACAAGCAATATGAAATAGGAAGGATAAGAAAAGCTTAACACAGTGATGTTAACATGGTTCAGCACCAAGCCTACGTCCATGCCTTGAGACCAACTCAAGGATTCCCAAATTCACTAAGCAACCCTCCTTCACTGGCGGAGAAGCCTTTACAATCCAACTGCTCACCAAGAGCTACAACGAGGTGCTCACTAAAAGTCACCTTACAAGGGCTCATAAAGAACCCATCAATACAATGAACTTGAAGCAATGAGATATATTAACAAAGTGCCCCTTCTTGAGTAGATATACCAACACCTCACACTATTCTCTCTTTACAAATGATGTGTACACAAGAGTAAGAAGCAAGAGAGCTTTGGAGCACAAAATGAAACCCTAGAATGAATGCTCAAGTAAATGTCCTCAACAACCAAAGTGCTTGACTTGTCTCAATAAATGCAAAGGACTCATTTTAAAGGCCAAAGGGACGAGCAATGCGCTGGGGAGTCGTTGGGCATTAATAGACATAAGACAATTTGGAAACTAGTCATTATATCGCATTAAATGCTATCTGCAACCTAACATTCGTTGATGAGGTCACTCCTTCGTCGACGAGTTCTTCGTACGCTTTCGTCGATGAGACTCTGTGTTTGTTGACGAACCTTCTATTCTAAATTTAGGTGGGTCTCGATTTCTTTTCGTCGACGAGTCCCCTGTGTACGTCGACGAACCACTCATTGTCTTCGTCGCCGAAACCCCTGTGTTCGTCAACGAGACTGTTCTGAACTTTTAGGTGCTCTTGGTATATTTTCGCCGATGAGTCCCCTGTGCACGTCAACGAAATTCCTATTGAGTTCATCGATGAATCCCTTGTATTCGTTGACGAACCCTTTACTTGAATTTGATTAAATGTGTTCAAAATCTAGTTTTCGTCCAAATAAAGGTTCTATCTTGTCCAGAATAAAGTTTTACCAATTTAAAGATGTCTTGATTTGATAAAACATGTTTGGAAGTCAATTTGACATCTTATTCATTTTTAAGTGACTCGACATGTAATAACTTGAAAAATAAGGGTATTTAAATAATAAAGAGGGATAGAAATGGAAACGGTAACAGAAGGAGGCAGCCGACAAAGCGTTCGTCGACAAAGTTGCACTTTGGATGTAATAATCTCAAGAAATTTTCTAGGCCTCATCGATGAACATAGGGGTTTCATCGATGAGGGTTCTTCAAGATCTCGTCAACGAAGGAACATCTTGTTGACGAGAAGATACCGAGAGAGGATTTTTGGGAAGTCTGAAATTCGTCGACGAGGGTGCAGATTCGTCGACAAACTTTCTACAGAACTCGTCGATGTGGTGACGTGACTCGTCGACGAATTCCACAGTATAAATAGCCTAAAACCGGGTTAAATGCATAAATTTTTAGAAAAATTCACTCTCTCTCTCTCTCTCTCTCTCTCCCTCTCTCCTATGGCTCCACCTCCATTTCTCTTCGATTTCGGCCCCGTCGTTCACCGGATCGACAATCTGAGGCCTCCACGACACTCCTAGGGAAGTTCTCCCTAAGTCTGCTGGAGCAGATCCTTGGTGGGACGAAGTTGTATTTCATCCTAGATTTAGGGTAAAGTCTTTTATTCGAAATTAGGCTTTTCGGCAGTTGTAGGAAGTGTAGAAGACGTAGAAATAATGTTGTTTTGTTTTGGGATTTATGGTTTTCAGTGTGTTGAGTGGAGAACCCTGCGAGTGTAGGACCCGCTATAGTAGGGGAATTTTAGCAGAAATCAGGTAAGGAAAATATGCTATGCTAGGTAATACTAGTATGATTTCAGTATGAATTATATGTTTTTATCAGATTATTATTTCATAGCAAGAATTTATACAGTGTATCAAATACGTTTAAAATGTTTTAAATTACTGTGTGACATGAGAATATGGATATAGTACAGAAACATGTTTTTACAGTATTTTCAGGATTATGTTTTATAGATTATATAGACAGGGAATATGTTTTCTAGTATTTTCTAAATACTATGATTATACATTTATCAGTACCATAACATACAGTTTTACAATTTATTTCAGAAATACAGTTGATATAGATACAGTTTATCACAGCGTCATGGTTAATACAGATATTATAGAATCATGGTAAAACAGATAGATTGTATACAATAAGGTATTATTAGTATCAGACCCTGATGGATCAGATTCAGCAGAGCACTGCATCGTTACTATATACAGATATTCAGTATAGAGTGCACCCACCTATTCAGATAATACGTGGTAAGTAGGTTGATCAAATGCCCAGGAGCGGATGGACTCCCCATCAAATATGGGTTGAGGCTGATCAGACGGATGGAGTATAGTGGTTTATCCTGGTTGACCATCCAGGGTAAATCCCGTCTTTGGGCCGCACAACCCTATTATGAGGGGTTAAATCATGACATACAGTCATCCGAGGAAGTTTTCAGTTATTATTATGTATGTACAGTTTCATAGAAACAGGGAATATATGTTTATATATATTAAAAGTATTATGTATAGAAACCTAAAATACAGATATGTTAAGCAACATGGGAAGGTGGTTGTTATATTATTTGTACTATATTTTCAGATTCAGTTAAATGTGATTATGTAGAAACAGATCTTCTCAGTATTGTAACTCATTTGCCACACACTAGCAATAGCATATTTTGTCTTACTGAGCGTTGTCTCATCCTATTAATTTAACATTTTTCAGGTGATCTAGGTAGACGAGCAAATCAGGCTCGCAGATGGAGGGGCCTCAGTACTGCCCTGTCAGTAGAGTGAGTATTTTTTAGAGTATTTATGTATAGCCCTAGCCTAGTTGAGGGTATTTTGGGAAACAATCTTATACGTATATTTTGGGGACACATTTTAGCACTCTGGTATTGTATATTTTATTTTTGATATTTATATGGATTCTGCTTCTTGTTGCTTAGGTTGATGGTTTGGTTTAATTTAGTAGGTATCAGAGCATTATAAATCTTACAGTAAAAAAAAAAAAAAAAGTCAGAACTAGAAAAGAAATAGCAGGTCGTTACACGACATGCATGTGTGAGCTTGAAATCATTTTCTAAACCTATTATGAACTATATGCTTGTATGATTTCCTTGTCTCTTGCAAGATACTCTTAAAGCACACCATATGCACAAGAATTACAATATACATCTCATACACACACCCCAACACAAATATGTAGAAGTCATGAATGCCTTGCTTGAGTGGTTGAGTTTCGGATGTGTCGTATGTTGGTCTTTGCTGCCTGTTCGATATATATATATTTGACCCTTACGCTTGTCTTAGAGTTTTCCTGTGTATCTGAGCTAAGCCTAAGGAGAGATGTTAGTAAACTTAAGAAACTCCTAATGGGTTGTTGTCATCAAAATAAGCTGGAATGAAAGCCCTTAGCCACTAGGGCTAACATTCTCCCCCTTTTTGATGATGACAAACCATTTGAGTTCTCTTGAACGATTTTTAAAAAATTTCTCCCATAGAAAATATGCATATATGTTAAAAATGTAACAGTTCCTCCCCTTAATGTATGCACTACGTGATCATCATATTTAATTTTGGAAAGTAAATTCAAATGAAATTTTGGCAGCATGCTGTCTATAAGTTAAACATTTTCCATATTTTTAACCTGCATCAATTTAAGATTCTACACAAGCAGTTCAATATCATCATTCAACACAATCAGTTTAGTATTTCCATTCAAGCACAAACATCTCAGTAGAAGTATCAATAATGCATTATAGTCATGTCTACCATTTGTCTATTTTGAGTACATAGGTGGTGTAGGGCAATTTGCATTAGGACATCAAAAGTGATGCAAATTCAACAATATCTTAGATCACGAAAAAAGAACCATCACCACCTCAAAGTGTCTAAAAAAACTAAAACAAAGGAAGCTATTACTACATCAACAATCATCATCTCCCCCTTTGCCACTATAAAAAAAAATAGGGGCAACCCGAAAGCTACTCTGGGGGCGATCTAGTTTGGCGAGGATGGCGGCAAGGGCATCTTCAATGGAGTTAAAGCATGCTCGATGTTGATAGGCTTGCAGAGCCAAGGCCGCATTAAGAGAATCAAAACGGGCATGATTGCGCTAATCAGAATAAGTCATGGCGAGCTGTAGGCCATTTAGACGTTCCATGACGGGATCAACAGTAGGGTCCTCGGCCTCTTCGTCTTCCTCCATGACAGCCTGCACCTCATCCACGGGTGCCCTGCCCTGCTCATAGGCCTTTACCCCGGTGTTCGTATCCTCATCTTTCTCAAAATGCATGTGGGGCAGAGTAGCTTTAGTATAGGTATCGTCTGGTGTAGGTCGAATGCAGGGTATCCCTGTGCAAATGAGGCCAAAGTAATCGAAAAAGGTGGTGAGTAGGCGACCGCATGGCAGGCATCCCCGTTGCCATTTCGGACTCTCCTCCATATGTTGAATAATGACCAATGACTAGTAGTAGATACCTTTGCCATGCCACAGACAGTACATGCAAAAGATATCTCCCAACGTCACCCAGTCGCGTTCGCCGGTCCTTGGGGAGAAGTTATACGTGATCATTTGATGCAGGACTCAAATTTCAATGGTGAGATCCTTTGATTTGGGACGGGCTATAGGAGGAATGTGGGGGTCACCGGTGATCAACTTTAGAGCCTCGTGAGAGTCAAACTAATCAAAGCGAGTAGGCCAAGAGGCCTTGTGAAGGCCCTATATCGGATAGAGCTGGCAACCTAAGACCTGAGAAAATGTGTTGTCCGAGAGGCAAATGATGATTCCCTAAACCGTAGAATAGGCCACAACACCTCGATGGAACAGAAAAAAATTTGCATAAAATACCTGGACGAGCTCCTCATATACAAGCTCACCCAAATCAAACAGTTGAAGGAACAATCTTACTGTGCACGATGTGGCGCTTGGAAATGTCATTCTGATACTAGTAAGTGGCCTTAGAGGAAACAAAGCACCCTCGGTGGAGGCTTACCGGGACTGCTCGGTGGAGGCTTGCCGTTGAGAGGAACCCTCGCCAAGCTCGGGGTGAGAGGGTCTCTTCTTCGAGTAAAAGGCCATCTGAAGGAGAGGAAGAGAGGTGAGAGAGAGCTAGGGAGAGGGAGGTAGGGCAAGAAGGTGGGAGTCGGCTGTGAGGAGTTAGTGAAGGCTGGGGGAGGTGGAGTTGGCCGCAAGAGGCCTCGAGGGTGAGCATAGGATTGAGAGGGTCTGTGAGCTACGAATGAGGGGGTTTTGGGTGTCGAATAAGAGGGACAAAGGAGGGTAAGGTTTAGGGCATCGAACGAGGGGCAAAGGGATGAAGGAGGGTAAGGGGTCGAAAGCTAGGGTTAAGAGCCATAAAAAAATAAAAAACACTGAATGCTGGGAAAGATAAGTAGCCCTAACGAATTTCGTCGACGAAGATCTTTTTACTATTTGGCAACGAATCCCCTGTGTTCGTTGACAAAGTGCTTCCTATTATTCGGCGACGAATGCCATGTGTTCGTCAATGAACACATCTCATGTCTTGGTGAAAAATCCCTTGTGTTCATCGACGAGGCTAGTGAAAACAACTGAGTTTTATCTTTTGGGAGTTTTGAGCCAATGAAAGACAAACTTGTTGTTCCTAAGAGAGGTCCTTGGAAGTGCACATGCCAAAGGCGTGGCTAATTTTGCTGATTCTTTCTATGACGCCCCGACGCGCCGAGTGGGGCCCGGGTGCCACGTGTTCCAATCACCTGCATCCGATACCATAATTATCATGCACGTAGCGGAGCATAAATAAATAACCTCAAATAAATACCAGAGTTCTATATAACAACCAAAAAACTAACACTACAACATCCAAATATCTATCTCCACAACCAGTATTTAAAACATAATCTCGTACAAATATATCTATACATATATCAGTATCTCACAATACCCCAAAAAGAAACTACCACAAACAGTACTAGCCTAGGCCTTCAAACACGGTCTCCAGAAGAACCTGAAAAATTGTTAACCCATTAGGGTGAGACACTTCTCAATAAGGGTGGAATAAATTATAACAGTGTGTGACAAATGAGTTTTAATATTTACATAACAAAATAAATTGCTTCTCATATAATATCAATAACAATTGAGAAAATGTACCATTAATAACATCCCCAACATCTAATATCATACACACATCCAATATGCACAAGCACATAATTTTTATGCAAGCGAAAGTCCCCAAGGATAGGGAAGATTACCCGCCCATACAAGTAACTTCCCTTTGCTCTGGTACTAAAAACTACCTACCAGAGCACTCACCTTACTTAGTAAGCCCTTAGGTGAAGTATTACCTCGTCGCTAGTCCACATATAATTATTATTTTAAAGGCGAAGGTTTCCAAGGATCGGGATGTCTACCCGCCCATACAAGTAGCATCTTTTTGCACTGATACCAAGAAACTACCTAATAGAGCACTCACCTTTCTTAGCAAGCCCCCCCTGGTATGTTTACCTCGCCGCATGCACACATATGCATTCACAATATGCTATACTATTATTTTTATGCTATAATTAAATTCACATGCCCACAACACATCTACACAGAAATCATGCATCTCATACTTCATCTTCCAATGTCCTCAGTACGTGGCCCACACAGAGCAACTGCGTACATGTCAGTACGTGGCCCACACAGGCACCTACGTACTTCTTATCTACACGTGGCCTACACAGGCACCACTACCGACATAGGGTACATAACATGGCCCACACGGGCGCCATTATCCACACAGGATATAACGTGGCCCACACAGGCACCACTACCCACACAAGGTATATAACATGGCCCACACAGGCGCCATTATCCACACAGGATATAACGTGGCCCACACAGGCACCACTACCCACACAGGGTATATAACATGACCCACACAGGAGCCATTATTCACCAGTATCCAATCCCCATGACCTACCCGTCATACATCAGTAGAACAAGCTCCTCGACCTACCAATGTCTTACCCCATATAAATGACAATATGACAAGCTCCTCAACCTGCCAACGTCATATCATGATTTACATCTAGGCAATATAACAACCTCCTCATGCCAATGTTATATTGAGATGCATATGAATAACCACACCAGTTAGTTCACACAAACGCATCAATGCATTTCCACACAGGAATCCAACAGATTAACACATTCCCACACAGTAATCCAATAGATCAATACATTTCCACACAGGAATCAAACATAACAACTCATTCATCATGCCATAATCATTTCAAACACCCCCATATACAAACCCAAATGCCACAAAAATTCATATTCAATTTATTAGAAAGAAATTATTCTCATGTCACACGGTTTTAATATCATAAACAATTATCCCAAATATAGTCTTAAACCAAAATCATTATTTTCCCAATAATCAGGCTATTCTAAAAATCATATAGATAAATAATAAATTTCATACACTCATAAATATCTAGCTCACGTTAATAAAATACTAATATAATTTTATTCCCCCTTACCTGATTCCCTGAATCATGCCTGCATGGCTCCCAAAATTATACCCGTGGCGCTCACTCGAACCCTGATTCAATCAAATCAACCCCAATAAAATATTATTTTAACCTTTCCTAATTTACAATAATTAAATAATAATTAATTTCTAAATAAACTATTTATCCTAATTTTGGAGCTATTCCTACAATGACCCCAAGAGAAATTTGCTCCGCTAGACTTGTAAAGAATCATCCCTAGATTCTCGTAGTGGTATCCAATCACCCATTTGGCTTAAAATTTAGGAAAAATTGAGATAAAAATGAGAATTTGGCTTACCCCAAGAGATATGCCCATGTTACTCTTACGAAAAATCGACTTCGGTAGATATGTCGGTGGCGAAGAATGGAGTTCGGCGGTATCTTTGAATTTTCAATTGAATGAAAATTGACCGTAAAATCATAGAAAGAAGAGGAGTGGAGAGTGAGAGAATATATATTTTTTCCCTTTCTCTCTCTTTCTTTCCTGCAACAGCGCCTGAAATTTTGTTTTTTTATGTTCTTCTTTCCCTTTGTTTTGTTCCAGTAGAAAACATAAGGAGTAAGTTTTCCTTTTTTGTTTTTTGTTTTTTCTCTCCTTTATCCTTAACTTTTCTTTATCCTTCTGTAATTTTATTATATACTTTTATATATATATATATATATATATATCCAAAATCTTTAAATTTCTTAATTTAATTAATTTTCTTAATAATAATTATTTAATTAATAATAATAATTGTTTTTAATTAATAATTTATTATTATTATTATTTTTGGGTCGTTACACTTTCTTTGTTTAGGGGTTTTTTAAAATATCAGCCAATTAATTCTTAGTATTTACGTATACTAACTCAACATCCCCCTTTTGAACATGATCTTGGATAAAGTGGTGTCGTATCTCAATATGTTTGGTCATAGAGTGTAGGCACGAGTTTTTCAAGATATTGATGGTGCTAGTATTATCACAATGGATTGGGGTACCATTTATCAAGATTTTAAAGTCTTCGATTTGTTGCTTCATATATAAATCTTGTGCACAACAACTACTAGCTGCAATATATTCAGCCTCGGTGGTTGAAAGAGCAATCAAAGTTTGCTTTTTACAAAACCATGAGACAAGCGAATGTCTTTAAAAGTGACATGTTCTACTAGTGCTCTTTCTATCAGTTTTGCACCTGCCATAGTCAGCATCTGAGTAGCTGATGAGGTCAAATGGAGCATTTTTAGGGTAAAAGAGCCCTAAGTCATGTGTCCCTACTAGGTACCTAAATATTCACTTAACGACATTAAAATGTGACTCTTTGGGACATGGTTGGAATCTAACACACAAGCAAATACTGAACATAATATCTGGCCTACTAAAAGTAAGTTATAATAAACTACCAATCATTCCTCTATATAGCTTTTGGTCAACATTCGTCCCATTTTCATCATTGTCAAGCTTTGTTGTTGTGCTCATAGGGGTTTCTTTGGGTTTTCCTGCTTCAAGTCCAAATTTATTGAGCATGTCCTTGACATACTTGACTTGATTAATGAATATTCCATTTTTCAATTGTTCGATTTTCAAACCAAGGAAGAAAGTTAATTCACCCATCATACTCATTTCAAATGTCTCATGCATAGTCCGGGCAAATTCTTTACACAAATCTTTGTTTGTGGCCCCAAAAATGATATCATCTACGTAAATTTGAATGACCAACATATCATTTTCCTTATGTTTTAAGAACAGGGTAGTATCGAATTGTCCTCTTGTGAAGCCATCTTCCAAGAGAAATTTGCTTAAACATTCATACCATGCTCTAGGTGCTTGCTTAACTCCATATAGGGCTTTTGAGAGTTTGAGAACATGTTCAGGGTGAGTATGACTCTCAAAACCTAGTGGTTGTCTAACGTATACTTCTTCATTAATGAATCCATTTAGAAATGCACTCTTGACATTCATTTGAAATAGTTTGAAGTTTTTGAAACAAGCAAATGCAAGTAACATCCTAATCGCCTCAAGTTTAGCTACAGGGGCATAAGTTTCATCGTAATCAATTCATTCTTGTTGATTATACCATTGTGCAACTAGTCTCACTTTATTTCTCACAATATTACCATCTTCATCTTTCTTATTCCTAAACACCCATTTTGTACCTATTATGGTTATGTTCTTTGGTTTAGGGACCAATTCCCATACTTTGTTCCTTTCAAATTGATCAAGCTCCTCTTACATTGCACTGATCCAATTTTTACCATTTTCGGCCTTCTCAAAGTTCTTAGGCTCTATTGGAGATACAAAGGCTATGTGATTGCATCCACTTCTCAAGTGTGACCTGGTACTAACTCCTTGGGATGGATTACCAATGATAAGGTCAGTTGGGCGGTTTCTAACAAATTTCCATGCTCTAGGGAGTTCTTGATTTTCTTCTTCAGGTCTTATAGAATCTTCCTTAGGTGATAACTCTTGATGATCATTTTTAATTTCTTGGGAATTTTCATTTTTCTTACCGTCTATTTCAAGTTGCTCAAGTTCCCTTTCAATTCCATAGAAGTTACTTGGTCATCCTCGTCAACTGTTTCATTAGGTGTATTAGGGTGGATTTCATAAAAAAAACAACATGCATTGATTCTTGAACAACTTGAGTTCTTTTATTAAATACTCTGTAGGCTTTACTTTTCATTGCATATCCTAGAAAGATCCCTTCATCGGATTTTGAATCAAATTTGGCTAAGTGATCTCTATCATTTATAATGAAGCATTTGCATCCAAAAACCTCGAAGTGTGAAATGTTAGGTTTTCTACCCTTCCAAATCTCATATGGAGTATTGCCTATTTTGGATCTAATAAGGACACGGTTACTAACATAGCATGCTGTACTAATGGCTTCGGCCCAAAAATATTTTGGCAGTTTATGTTCGTTAAGCATTATCCTAGCCATTTCTTGGAGTGTTCGGTTCTTTCTTTCAATTACTCCATTTTGATATGGAGTTTTAGGTGCGGAGAAATTGTGTGAATAACCATTTGCATGGCAAAAATCTTCTAATTCTTGGTTTTTAAATTCTCTTCCCCTATCACTCCTAATATGAACAATGGACATACCTTTTTCATTTTGTACTTTACCACAGAAGTGAATGAAAACACTGCATGTGTTACTTTTGTTTGCTAAAAAGATAACCCAAGAAAATCTAGAAAAGTCATCAACAATAACAAATGCATACAATTTTCCAGATATGCTTGCAACATCATTTGGCCCAAAAAGATCAAGGTGAATGAACTCTAATGGTCCTAATGTGAAGATTACTTTCTTAGTTTTAAATGATGATTTATTTTTTTTTTCCCATATTGGTAGGCATCACACACCTTATCTTTAACATAGTCATCTTTGGGTAAGCCATTTACTAACTCTTTAGAAGATAGTTTATGCAAAAGGTCCATGCTAGCGTGACCTAACCTCCTACGCCATAGCCAACTGGACTCACTTGTTACCGCCAGACATTTTACATCACAAGAATTTATATCAATAAATTCAATGGTGTATACGTTTGATTCCATCTTGCCTACTAATATAGTATTTCCATGTAAGTCAGTTATAGAACATTGTGTGGATTGAAATAAAACATTTAGTCCTTTATCACATAACTGATTAATACTTAACAAATTATGCTTAAGTGTATCTACAAGAGCAACATTCTCAATGGAGAGAGAGGAGTTACCAATTTTACCTATGATTCTTCCCTTGGTGTTGTCTCCAAATGTCACAAGCCCTTCCTTTTTGTAGCTGAGTGAGATAAATTTGCTTGCGTCCCTGTCATATGCCTTGAGCACCCGCTATCAAGAATCCACTTGTTTTTCATCATGGAGGTCTTCAAGCAAACCTGCAGAGAGAATTAGGTGATTTGTTTTGGTACCCAATTTACCTTGGGTCCTATGGGGTTAGTGTTCTTGACCACATATATGTATATTTCTTTCCTTTTCCTCTGTTTCCTCTAAAAGGACAGGTGAAGCGTACATGACCCTTTCTCTCACAATATAGGCAAGTTTTATTTACGTGCAAAGGGTTTGGTTTGGGTGCTAGATTTTTGTTTGGTAATGAAATTCTTTTGACACAAAGGTTTGTAAAACCGATAGATTTAGATGATGAAAAACCATAGCCTAAACCTTCTTTAAAGATCCCAAATCTTTGAGCTCCAAGTAATTTGTCAAAGTTTTCCTTTCCATTTGTGAATTTGTAAATGATATTGCACTGGTTTTCAATTTTCCTTTTAAAGACAAGTTTTACTCAACACTTTCTTCAACTTGGTTTTTCAAACTTTCAATTTTCTTTTTGAAAAGCTCATGATCAATTCGTGAATTTTCATTGAGATCATCAATTTTTGTAATCAGAGATGCATTTTCCTCCTTTAAAGTAGAGCAAAGACATACTTCTTTTCTCTTGCATTTCGAATGAGTTTCTTCAAGATGTTTATTTCTTCTTTTAGTGGCAATTAATTCATTATAGAGTTTTCTACAAGTATCTTTTAATTCATCATATGAGGGAGTGTACTTGTCGTCAGAAATTACCTCATCTTGCTCGTTCGCCATGAAGCAAAAATTTGCGAATCCTTTCTCATTTTCTTTGTCGGTGGAGAGTCCATCGAGCTTATGCCATTCAATTGTATTCATGGCTTTGTATTTTTCCTTATCTCCTTGCTGATTGTTGTCCCTTTTGAATTAGGGACATTTTGCTATACGATGTCCAGGCTTCTTGCAATTGAAACACTTTATGCTTGATTCTCCTTTATCCTTTTGCTTGACAGCCTTTTTGTTCAATAAAAATCTTCTGATTCTCATAGTAATGAGAGCTATTTCTTCATCATTTTCACTCTCTTCTTCTTCCACGATTTCCTTCTTGCTTGCTGTCCTCAGGGCCATATTCGTTGACTTTTTTTGGCTTTTCAACTTCAGCAGTAGCATTCTTCTTTTTGATCTCATAGGTCATGAGAGACCCAATGAGCTCATCAAGAGTGACCTTAGATAGGTCCTTTGCTTTTTCAATAGCTGTGGACTTTGCATGCCACGACTTTGGCAACGACCGAAGCACTTTCTACACATTGTCTTCCATAGTGTATTCCTTATCAAGTGCTTTTAAGCCATTTGTTATATGTGTAAAACGTGTAAACATGGAAGTAATAGAATCACCTTCTTCCATTTTAAACATTTCATATTCTTTTACCACCATATAGATTTTGGATTTTTTAACTTGAGATGCACCTTCATACGTTACCTGGAGCTTTTCCCACATTTCCTTTGTGGTATTGCATTTGCAAATACGGTTGTACTCTTCATCACTCACAGCACAAAAGAGAAATTTTTTTGTCTTGTAGTTTATTTGAACCAACCTTGCGTCAGCGTCCGACAACTTCTTGTTTGGAATGATCTCACATTCTTTATCTTTGAATACGCATCCTCTTTCAGTGATCATATTCCCCATTTTCAAGTTGTACGATTGGATGAAGATTGTCATTCAGTCTTTTCATGCCGAGTAGTTGCTTCCATTGAATTTTGGTGGACGATTCATAGATTTTCCTTGTGCAAACATGTCCACTATTTGATCTTTACACTCTAGATGTTACTCCAGAGGTCAAGTGACTCGCTCTAATACTAATTGTCGATCCGGGTGCGTGTCTAGAGGGGGGGTGAATAGAGGTTTTTTGCACTTCTCACAGATATGAAAATTTTCTGTAGTCACAAAATTATCTTGACAAGATGCAAGAGTATTATATCACAATTTTCATTCAAAGCAAATAAACATAAACAAGCAATATGAAAGAGGAAGGATAAGAAAAGCTTAACACAATGATGTTAACGTGGTTCGGCACCAAGCCTACATCCACGCCTTGAGACCAACTCAAGGATTCCCAAATTCACTAAGCAACCCTCTTTCACCAGAGAAGAAGCCTTTACAATCCAACTGCTCACCAAGAGCCACAACGAGGTGCTCACCAAAAGTCACCTTACAAGGGCTCACAAAGAACCCTTCAATACAATGAACTTGAAGCAATGAGATATATTAACAAAGTGCCCCTTCTTGAGAAGATATACCAACACCTCACACTATTCTCTCTTTGCAAATGATGTGTACACAAGAGTAAGGAGCAAGAGAGCTTGGGAGCACAAAATGAAACCCTAGAATGAATGCTCAAGTAAATGTCCTAAACAACCAAAGTGCTTGACTTGTTGAAATAAATGCAAAGGAATCATTTTAAAGGCCGAAGGGATGAGCAATGTACTGGGGAGCCATTGGGCATTAATGGACATAAGAAATTTTGGAAACTAGCTATTATCATGCATTAAATGCTGTCTGTAGCCCAACATTCGTCGACGAGTTCTTCGTATGCATTCGTTGACGAGACCCTGTGTTCGTCGATGAACCTTCTGTTCTGAATTCAGGTGGGTCTCAATTTCTTGTCGTCGACGAGTCCCCTGTGTACATCGATGAACCACTCGTTGTCTTCATCGCTGAAACCCCTGTGTTCGTTGACGAGACTGTTCTGAACTTTTAGGTGCTCTTGGTATATTTTTGTTGACGAGTCCCCTGTGTACGTCAATGAAATTCGTATTAAGTTCGTCGAAGAATCCCCTATATTCGTCAATGAACCCTTCACTTGAATTTGATTAAATGTGTTCAAAATCTAGTTTTCGTCCAAGTAAAGGTTCTATTTTTTCCAGAATAAAGTTTTACCAATTTTAAGATGTCTTGATCTGATAAAACATGCTTGGACACCATTTTGACATCTTATGCATTTTTAAGTGACTCAACATGCATGTGTGAGTTTGAAATCATTTTCTAAACCTATTATGAACTATATGGGTAACATCCCTCAATTTCTTAATATAAAATATCACACAATAGATCAAATGGTCAACCCGAACCCGTGGGTAGCGGGGAACACCTGTCAAGCACAGCGGAAAACCTAACAGCAGTAAACATAAAATCTCAAACATCCAATCATAAAACATAATACCAGAGCTTTCTATAACATTATAAAACTGTACTTCTATACATCCTCATATACATCAAAATATGTCTAGGGTCAAACAAAAAATAACTCTGACCCTATTACACAATCTTACCCTTCTCACAGGGTAATCTCACCAGCTCAACGGTGGCCTTGACCCACCGGTCTCTCAGGGGCTTATGAAAAATTAATTAAGTTTGGGGGTGAGACACTTCTCAGTAAGGGAAAATAAACTAAATACAGCTGTGTGGCAACATGAATATTTAATACAATTATACGCATATAGTACATTTCAAATTTCGTAAACGTTCATCATATCATACTGAATAATTACATGCTTTCATATTTTCTAGTAAGTCATATCATACATAAAACATTTGTTATACTAGTAATACTGAAAACAAACCTAGGATGAACAGCTAGCTAGTGTCATGTATTACCCCCCATAACGGGTTGTGCAGCCGGAAGGCGGGACCCGACAATGGCTGGCCGACCACTGCCGAGTCAAATATGTATGTAAGTATGATGGGCTCACCACACCCTAGTCCGGACTGCCAGGTGGACGTCCACACTCTATTGAAAGCCACATCGACTATCCATCTCCCATCCCCTCGTGGAATGTTTAATAATAATAATAATAATAATAATATTTAATTAATATTAATTAATAATAATATATTTTATTAATAAAATAAAAATTAATTTTTTCTTTTCTTTTTTTTAAATCCGTTTAATTAATTAATTATTATTATTATTTTTTTTTGGAAATCATTCCACTAATCTTTTATATCTCTTTTTGGGGTTTTTACATTTTCCCCTCCTTACAAAAATTTCGTCCTCGAAATTTGCCATTCCCTTGTTTCCCTTCCTTAGTGAAAACACTTCCAATTTTTATTAATTTCCCTCACTTATGGCGGAGGAATACCGTGGTTACAACGATGGTTCTGGGAGATTACAACTTTTCCAAAATTCTCCCAAAGCCATTCATATTTCAAAATTAAAAACCCTATATATTATATGTTACACTATACAAATAAAAACTACAATACTATTCCATTCACTTGACTGGCTCAACTCTAAACTCCACTGAATAATTGCGGATATCTCTGGCGCATCTGATCCTCTAGTTCCCAGGAAGCCTTCTCAATGGCATGATTGTGCCATAGAACTTTTACCAGTGGAATCTTCTTCGTGCGTAGCTCCTGTTCCTTCCAGTCAAGAATCTGCACTGGCACTTCCTCATAAGTTAAAGTATCACCCAACTCCAGTGCTTCATATCTGATCACATGGGAGGGGTCGGGGGCATATTTCCTCAGCATAGAAACGTGGAATACGTCATGGATCCTAGATAGGACCGGTGGTAATTCCAAGCGATAGGCAACTGGACCCACTCTCTCAAGAATCTCGAATGGTCCAATATACCTAGGGCTCAGCTTACCCTTCCTCCCGAATCTCATAACACCCTTCAGCGGTGTCACCTTCAGGAATATGTGATCTCTTGTGTCAAACTCCAATTCTCGCAGACGAGTATCAACATAACTCTTCTGCCAGCTCTGCGCTGTCTTGATCCTATCTCTGATGAGTCTGACTTTATCATGAGTCTACTGTATCAGCTCTGGCCCCAATACCTATCTCTCACCAACCTCATCCCTATACAATGGGGATCGGCACCTCCTGCCATACAGTGCCTCATATGGTGTCATCCCAATGCTGGCCTGGTAGCTGTTGTTATACGCAAACTCAACCAGTGGCAAATACTGCATCCAACGACCTCCAAAGTCCAGCACACATGCTCGTAGCATATCCTCTAGAATCTCTATCGTCCTCTCTGTTTGTCCATCTTTTTTAGGATGAAAAACTGTGCTGAACGACAATTGAGAACCCATGGCCCCTTGCAGACTCTTCCAAAAACAAGATGTGAACCGTGGGTCTCTATCTGAAACTATGGACACTGGGACGCCGTGGAGTCTAACTATCTCCTGGATGTATAACTCAGCCAATCTGTCCAAGGAGTAGCTAACTCTGATCGAAAAAAAGTGGGCAGTCTTCATCAATCGATCCACCACTACCCAAATAGCGTCATGTCCATGTAATGCTGGCGGTAATCCTGAGACGAAATCCATCGCTATATGCTCCCACTTCCACTCAGGAATGTGGAGTGGTTGCAACGATCCCGCCGGTCTCTGATGCTCAGCCTTCACTTGTTGGCACGTCAAACACTGATCCACATACTGAGCTATCTCCCTCTTCATGTTGCTCCACCAGAAGGACTCTCGAAGATCCCTATACATTTTAGTGCTACCTGGATGTACGGTATATAGGGACCGATGTGCTTCCTCCAGAATGACTTTCTTGATCTCCGGATCAACAGGAACGCATAACCTGGTATGGAAGCTCAAGGCTCCATCATATGAGATGCTGAACTATGGTTTCTGACCATCCTGTACCTTTCCCATAAGCTTTATTAATTCTGCATCATTCCTCTAAGCTACTTTAATCCTCTTCTGTAGAGTCGACTGCAAAACCAAGTCAGCAATGAACGCTTGGTGATCACCCTCTACCAGCTCCACACCAAGCCTCTCTAGATCCATCTGAATTGGATGCCGAATCTCCACTACAGATATAGGTGAATCCACTGATTTTCGACTCAAAGCATCAGCAACCACATTAGCCTTTCTCGGGGTGGTAGTTGATAGTGCAGTTGTAATCCTTTATTAGCTCCAGCCATCTCCTCTGCCTCATATTCAATTCCTTCTGCGTGAAGAAATACTTTAAACTCTTATTGTCATAAATATCTCACACTTACCCCCATATAGATAGTGCCTCCAAATCTTCAATGCATAAACAACCGCCGCCAACTCTAGATCGTGGGTAGGGTAGTTCTTCTCATATTCTTTCAACTGTCGCGAGGCATAGACTATTACTCTCCTCCGCTACATCAATACACACCCGAGCCCTTTATGGGATGCATCACTATAAATTACGAACCTCTCTTCTCCTGAAGGTATTGTCAACATAAGCGTAGTGATGAGTTGCTGCGTCAATTCCTGGAAGCTCTATTCACATTCATTAGACCACTCAAACTTCACTCCCTTCTTGGCCAATCGAGTAAGTGGGCCTGACAATCTAGAGAAACCCTCAACAAACCTGCAGTAGTACCTAGCCAATCCTAGGAAACTCCTGATCTTGTGCACGTTCTTTGTCATACCCAGTCTACTACCGCCTCAATCTTACTCAGATCAACAAAAATACCACCCTTGGATATAACGTGTTCAAGGAAGGTAACTTGTTCCAGCCAGAACTCGCACTTTTTGAGCTTCGCATATAGCTTCTTCTCTCGCAACACCTGTAACACTATACTCAGATGCTCCTCATGCTCCCCTGGACTCTTCGAATTCACCAGTATATCATCAATAAATACTACCACAAACTGATCCAAGTACTAGTGAAAAACCTTGTTCATAAGATCCATAAACACTGCAGGAGCATTCGTCAACCCAAACTGCATAACTAGAAATTCATAGTGACCATACCGTATTCTAAATGCCGCCTTCAGAACATCTTCCGCGCTGACTTTCACCTGATGGTACCCAAAGTGTAAATCTATCTTCGAAAAGATCTGTGTCCCCTGTAACTGGTCAAACAAATCATCGATACGCGGGAGCAGGTATTTATTATTGATAGTTAGTTTATTTATTTCTCGATAGTCGATGCACAATCTCATCGAGCCATCCTTCTTCCTCACAAACAAAACCGGTGCTCCCCAGGGTGACACACTAGACCGAACGAACCCCTTATCTAACAGCTCCTACAACTGCTCTTTCAATTATTTCAGCTCTACCGGTGCCATTCTATATGGCGCCTTCGAAATCAACGCTATCCTCGGAACCAAATCAATAACGAACTCTACCTCACAATCAGGAGGTAGTCCTGAAAAATCCTCGGAGAATACATCAGGAAAATCCCTCACCACTGGGATATCTTCCACCCTCAGTTCCCTTTCTGATACAGCCTTCACATAGGCTAAATATCCCTAACAACCTTCTGATAGCAATCTACGCGCCTGAATAGCATATAATAACTGAGGTGGGGTGCGCACACGTGATCCCACGAATCTATACTCCTGTCCCTCTAGAGGTTTGAATACTACCACTTTCTTATGGCAATCAATGCTAGCATAGTGGGCAGCTAGCCAATCCATGCCCAAGATTACCTCAAACCCATACATGTCTAAAACCACCAGATTAGCTAACAAAGACCTCCCCTGAATATCCACTAGACAGTCCCTGAGTACCTTTCTACATACCCCCACGGTCCCAGTCGGCGTAGCAACAAATAAACTAATTTTTAACTACTGAGTCTCAAACCCACACAATTTAACATAATCCCGGGCAATAAACGAATGCATCGCCCCAAAATCAAACAAAACAGTAGCTTTAAATGATAGTATTGAAACAGTACCTGTCACCACATCGCCGGCTGCCTCAGCATTGCCTGGCGTCAAAGAGAAAACTCTAGCTGGGGCCGTATTCCTCTGCTAGCCTCCTCGTGGTGCATGGTAACCTCCTCGTGCAGGTCTAGGAGTAGTACCAGTCTGTGTCGAACACTCCCTCATCATATGTCATGGATCCCCGCACCTGTAACAGACACCTTGCCCAGCATGACACTCTCCCAGGTCTCTCTTCCCGTAAGATGGGCAAGCGGAAGATGGTGTGGAAACCGCGATTCCCGGTCTCCTGTCTCTGGTCCCTATAATAGCCACCTCTCTTCCACGCAGCACGACCGACTCCCTACTGGGACCCAGAAGGTGTAGACCTCTTCTTCTGCCTCTGCTCCTCAGCCTCCAACCAATCACCAATTTCTGCTATAGTGGCTCGGTCAACCAGCTCGGCGAAGTCTTGCAACTTCAAAATCGATACCTACTTATAAATTTCTCTCCTCAAGCCTCTTTCAAATTGTCGTACCTTCTTCGCCTCATCTGGAATAATGTACGGGGCGAAACGAGATAGCTCGATGAATCTCACTGCGTACTGCTGCACTGATAGCTGTCCCTGCTTCAGATTCAGGAACTCCTCAATCTTAGCCTCCCTAGAAGAGGCTGGAAAATACCTGTCGAAGAATGTTTCTTTAAACCGTTCCCACGTCATCTCTACAGGTACAATCCTCTACTGCTCTAATACTCTCACTGCCGACCACCACCTCTCGGCCTCTCTAGTCAATTTATATATGGCAAATAGTTCCCTCTGTTCCTCAGAACACTGCAGCACTGCAAATATTTTCTCTATCTCCTGCACCCAATTCTCAGCGACCGTAGGATCCGTTCCCCTTGAGAAAGCTAGAGGATTCATCTTTATGAACTTCTCTATCGAGCTACTGTGGCCTGTCGATGGACCACCCTGTCCCTTCAAACGTCTAGCAATCTCTGCCATCACTTGCTGTGCTACGCTGTGTAAAACGGAATTTGAATCACTACCCGTAGTGCCTGAGGGTCCAGCACCCTCACTCCCACTGGCATGGGCACTATTGCCACCAAGGTCCATCCTAAAAAACATGTAACTTAACTCAATACCTCATTCTCTATACATATCACTCAACTCATATGGTATGTTTTCCTAATTAACTCGTCACTCTTGATTTTAATTTAAGGTTCAATCCTGCAACCTAGATACCCAACCCGACGATAGTTTACAATGAATTTCCTGAAGTCGTCACCTCAAGAAAATCACACAAACCACCACGGAAGTCCTACATCTAGACTACAAAACTAGACCTCAAATTCCCTTATCCTATACTCTAGTATTATTACTGCTGCACTCTAGAGTCTACAGAACCTAGTATCCTAGGCCCTAATACCAAATGTAACGTCCCTCAATTTCTTAATATAAAATATCACATAATAGATCAAATGGTCAACCCTAACCCATGGGTAGCGGGGAACACCTATCAAGCACAGCGGAAAACCTAGCAGCAGTAAACATAAAATCTCAAACATCCAATCATAAAACATAATACCAAAGCTTTCTATAACATTATAAAACTGTACTTATATACATCCTCATATACATCAAAATATCTCTAGGGTCAAACACAAAATAACTCTAACCCTATTACAAAATCTTACCCTTCTCATAGGGTAATCTCACTAGCTCAACGGCGGCCCTGACCCGCCGGTCTCTCAAGGGCTCCTGAAAAATTAATTAAGTTTGGGGGTGAGACACTCCTCAGTAAGGGAAAATAAACTAAATACATTTGTGTGGCAACATGAATATTTAATGCAATTATACGTATACAGTACATTTCAGATTTCGTAAACGTTCATCATATCATACTGAATAATTACATGCTTTCATAGTAAATCATATCATACATAAAACATTTGTTATACCAGTAATACTGAAAACAAACCCAGGATGAATAGCTAGCTAGTGTCATGTATTACCCCCCATGACGGGTTGTGCAGCCCGAAGGCGGGACCCGACAGTGGCTGGGCGACCACTGCCGAGTCAAATATGTATGTAAGTACGATAGGCCCGCCACACCCTGGTCCAGACTGCCAGGTGGACGTCCACACTCTACTGAAAGCCACATCTACTATCCATCTCCCATCCCCTCATGGAATGGTGAACACTAATCTCAGCATAGATATCTGATCTACATATAGCTACGGTACCGAGCCCTTAAACTGAACTAAACTAACATCCTGGTTATGATAACATATAATACATGATCATATATATAACATCATTATGGCCTCATGCCGAAAATATAGTAATTACGGCCTCGTGCCGAGATCATGCATAAATACGGCCTCGTGCCGGTAACATAAATACGGTCTCGTGCCAATAATATAAATACATGGTCTCATGCCAAAATCGCTTCAGGTATATATATTCTGAAAATAAATCATTTATCATATAATCGTCAAAATCATCACAACATAACTCATCTTTTCATAATACCTGAAACCATGCTTTATTCATAAAATCTTTCACATCATAATACATTTCACATAAAATAGTATTCATGCCACACATATGCTGTTAAAAGTCATACTTCATATTCTAAAATCGTGATTTTCCGGCATCTCATACATACATATATATTTTAATCATCATAGCAGTATTTTCCCAATCTCACATTTCATTCATAATAAACAATATAGCATATGCTTTTCTGAAAATAAATTTTACTCATAATTAATAATAATTTGCATGGAAAATAACTGCTTTAGTTTATTCCCTTACCTGGCTACTGAGAAATTCGTTAGGACCCAAATCCTACGCCCTTAGTACCCGAAATTCAACTCCTAAAATTTACATTTTCCCCAGATTAATTAATCTATTTCTCCAAAATAATACTCACCTAGGCTCCATACACCTCAAATTAATATTTAAACTATTATTTAACACCCCCACCTAATTTTCTAAATTTTGCCTGCGGGTCCCAAAATTACACTCGCGATGCTCACCCGGGCCCTAAATTTCAGAAATCCTACTTCAACCTCAGATGCTCAATATTTTAGCATTTCCAAATTAATGTTAATTAATCAAAAGTAAGCCCCTTAATAACCCCCGTACCCCAAATTTGGGATTTTGACCCGACACCCCCACAAGAATTCTGTCCCGTTAGACTTGTAAAGAATCATCCCTAGATTCTCGTGGTGGTGTCCATTCGTTGGTTGAGCTTATATTTTGCAAGAAATTAAAGAAAAAATGGGAAAATGGCTTACCCTAGGGAATATGCCTACGCCTCTCCTACCACCGATCCGCTCCGATAGAAATGACGGTAGCGGCGAATGGAGTCTAGTGGTATCTTTGGATTTTCGATCAGGTGAAAATCTGTCACGAAATCGAGGAGAGAGGAAGAGAGAACGTGAGGAGAGCAAGAGGAACTACACTGCATGAGAAAAGAAAAAGAAAAGAAGAAAGAAAGAAAGGGAAGAAGAAGGAAAGTAATAAATAAAAAAAACAACCTCCTGAAGCTTTAAGGAAGCTTTAGGAAAGAAATAAAAAAAATAATAATAATAATAATAATTAATTAATATTAATTAATAATAATATGTTTTATTAATAAAATAAAATTTAATTTTTATTTTTTTTATTTTTTTATTTTTTTTATTTTTTTGGAAATCATTCCACTAATCTTTTATATCTCTTTTTGGGGTTTTTACAATATGCATGTATGATTTCCTTGTATTTTGCAAGATACTCTTGAAGCACACCATATGCACATGAATTACAATATACATCTCATATGCACACCCCAACACAAATATGCAAAAGTCATGAATGTCTTGCTTGAGTGGTTGAGTTTTGGATGTGCCGTTAGTTGGTCTTTGTTGCCTATTCGATATATATATATATATATTTGACCCTTACGCTTGTCTTGGAGTTTTCCTATGTATCTAAACTGAGCCTGAGGAGAGATGTTAGTAAACTTAAGGAACTCCTAATGGGTTGTTGTCATCAAAACAAGCTGGAATGAAAGCCCTTAGCCACTAGGGCTAACATCCTGTATAGCGAAGCGAAAATTATCTCTAAAGGTGGTAAGAAACTCACTGATGTATGGATCATGGATTCAAGAGCAACCTAACACATAACCTCTCACCGAGACTGGTTCTACTCTTATGAATTTGTTTCCGGCGGATTTGTATTCATGGGTAATGATCATGTAACAACCTGCTATTTATATAACACATTTTCCTTTATTTTTTTCCTTTTTGTAAATCATAAAAACTAACTTTCTGAAGTACTACTAATAATCCCAAGCCCAAAGGAGCATTAAGGAAAACTTTATATGTCATACATACCTAAGCATCGATATACAAAAATTGGGAACTGCTATATACAATACCAGAAAACTACAATATTCTGAAATATATATTTTTTAATGCAAAATGCCCAGTGACGTCGCCATAATCTGAAAACCACCCCAAAACACCGGTATCTTATAAACACCTACCCTTCCAGTGTGCCGGTGCAAAATAATCTCTACTCGCGAGCCTAGGCTGCTCGCCTAACTGGATCTCCTGAAAAACAGTAAGTCACTAGGATGAGATGACGCTCAGTAAGAGAAAATATGCTATTATTAGTGCGTGATGGTTGAGTTACACATTTAATATACTGAAATAATGTTGATACTGTAATATGAGTAAGCTGATAAACTGTATAGAACATATATAATGTAGTTTAAAATATAATTGTGTATCTGAGTTTGCTATTTGCACATACTGCTAATATGATAATATAAATTTCTGTTGTGTGATATATCTGCATATAGGAACTTCTGTTGTACCTAGGATTCTGTATATCATGATATAACCCCTCATGATAGGGTTGTGCGGCCACGTAGGCTAGACTTACTCTAGTTGGCCTACCGGGCAAGTCAATCTGTATCTAATATCTGCCAACCTAGCCCACTGCAATCTTTCCAAGCAATCTCTATATCTAACATCGTCTAACCAGCCACCTCAACCCAGCTCACTGGGGAGACTGCAATCTCTCCTGGAACAGCTAGATGGAATCCACATACTAGTTGAGTAATGTGGTTGCACTCTATCTGTAATAGTAACGGTACCGTGCTCTGTCATATATATCTGTTTGTAATTTCCACAGGGATCTGATATCGTGTAATAATATATACATATATAAATATATATTTATCTTGCTGCTTTTAACATGATTTCAAAACAACCATAACACTATAAATTTGATCTGTAATATCTGGAATATCTGACTGAAATATCTATAATATCTGTCTGAAATATATGTAATATCTGTCTGTAATATCTATAATATTTATCTGTAATATCTGTAATCTCTGTCTGTAATATCTGTAATATCTGTTTGAGTATTATGATTTAGAAATCATGTTATTCTGAGAAATACTATAAGTCTCATTTTCTGCTAATAAACTGTATATTTGGATATCGGTAAAATTGTATAATCAACATACTATATTGTAATTGTAATAACTCGGAAAAAAAATTTAAAATTAATTAATAATTAAAATTATGAATCAATTAATTAGTTAAATATTATTAAATTAATTTATTAAATAAACAAATAAAAAATAGTAGTAAAAAAATTAAGAGTAATTATTAATTAATTAATTAATCAGTTAATTAAATATTATTAAATTGAATTAATTATATTATTAAATTGAATTAATTAAGTTAAGTAAAATGATGGAGATATATATATATATATATATATATATATATATATATAAGTATATAATATAATATTATTATAATATATAATAAAGTTAAAAAAGAAAAAGGAAAGGTTCATAACAGGAAGCTGAAGCTTCCTAAAATCAGTGGAAACTAAATCTCTCAGGTTCTCTCTCGCTGTCTTTGTCTCCACCTCTCTCTCTCTCTCTCTCCTCAATTTTGTCGGTCTAACAAGTGCCGATCGAGAAGTAGAGTGTGTTGTTGGATTCCTAACTCCGCCACCGATATTTCTACTGGAGGGGATTTGTCGTGGAAGCGGCATAGGCACCATTCCTGGGGTAAGGCAATTTTTCCCTAATTTCTCAGTTTCTCATTAGATTTTCAGTCAAATTGACGATCAGACACCACCATGGGGTCCTAATAGTCATCGTCGTCATTTTGATCGGAGTAAATTTCTAATTGGGGTTTTTTAGGCCCCACTCCAAAGCGAGAGTGAGATTTGAGAAATTTGGCGAATTGGTTATATTTGAGGGTATAATTGTTTATTTGGTATTTAAGGGTCTATGAAATATTAAAATAGTATTTTATTTAGGATTAATTTAATGGAATTATGATTTTTGATTCAGGGTCCGAGTAAGCACTGCAGGTATTTTTCGTGGTCCCTGTTGACGTAGTTCAAGAAATCAGGTAAGGGAAAATTATGTATTAAATCAAATTTTATGATATTAAAGGTAATAAATTATGTTATATTATATGTATGTTTTGGTGTGAATTATAAAATGCCAACCATGTAAAACTATGTTTTTTTTTTTTAGCTTAGGATTGCTTATGTAGCTATGTATATGTGAAAGTCAACGGATGAAAGTGAAAAGTAATTTTTGAGGAATTATGTAAGAAATAAAATGTATTTTTGGCATATAAATGTTAAATGTGGGTTGACTTATTTTACGAGAAATATATATTAATTAGACTGTTAAATTGTGTGGCATGAGATTCTGTGCAAATATATGTTAAATGTATGAGATGCAGGCTAAGTAAGTAAAGCATTGAGAATAAAATATGAAATAGACTATGTTGCTTATGTATGTTAAATGCAACCATGTAAACATAAGATAGCTGAAAGACAACCATGTTAGCAGATCTAGCACACTTCTATATAGACTAACTGATGACAGCTAAAAGGAGCTGTAGACTATCTGATGATGGCTAAAGACTAGTTGTAGTACGAAGGAAAGAAATGAAAATGCAATGAAATGGCAATGAAATGACAAATGTGAATGATGTAACGTAGAAGATCACGTAAAGAGAAATGCAACGCAATGTTTAAGCTATGAACATGAATAGATGTGTATGATTGAATAATGAAAGAAAGAATAATGTATTATGATATTAGAAGTATTTATGTATGTAGAACATGTTGGGATTGGGGGGGGGGGTATACTCTTCGCCCGAGAGCTTGCTGAGAAAGGCAAGTGCACTAGTAGTTTCAGATGTGGCAGTAGCTGCATAACGTACTAGGGCAGAGACAACCTACTTGTATGGGTGGGTACATTTCCCTATCCTTAGGGCCTTTGCCGATAAGCTTTTATTGAACGGTGTGAGTACAAGATAAATCGAACACTTAAGGGCTTACTAAGTAAGGTGAGTGCCCTGGTATGCTTTAGTAGTGACCGTGGGGTTACCTAAATATCAGAGCAGAGGGGTGCTACTTGTATGGTCGGGTAATCACCCTTATCCTTGGGTAATCTCGTGAGTTAAATCTCTGCATGTGATTGATTAAGTTCAGAGAATGATTTCAGAGTTATGTTAATGATTTGAAAAATGTTATTAAAATGATATTTATATACCTCATATTAGTCATACACTATTTTAATATATTGTTTCTTCCCTTACTGAAATGTGTCTCACTCGAATATAAATATATTTTTTTTCAAGATCTCCTTGAGATCGAACTTAGAGAACTCATGGTTTTATAGCATTTTTGGGAGATATAAGAAACAAAAAGGGTATAAACATTTTAATGATGTTTTTGGGAATGCAAATATTTTATGTTTTAAATCTTTTAGATATTATGAATGGTTTTGAAATATACTGTTATTGTGAACACGGAATATTTTTGGGAGATATGTGTATATATGGGAATATAGGTGGATGCATGGGTTATTATGGTGTGTAGATAGATTTAGAAAACCCTGGTATTATATTTGTTGGAAGATTATAATTATGTTTTCCGCTGCATAAATGATATTAGAATGTGGATTATCAGGTAAATGAATGGATTAGTAGCACTCCGGACCCACTTAGGGAGTCAGGGCGTTACAGTAATAAACTCATGCCACACATTTGATTAATCGAAATCTCATGCTTCATATTTGTAATTTTACTGAAATAATAATACTCATGATATCCTGGAAAATAAACTGATCATCATGCTTGTAAAACATAACCTTTTGATAAACATTCTAAAAATGCCCTAACATAGTATATTTTCCTTACCTAATTTCTAAGAAGTCCCTACTGTGCTCTGGTTTTATACCCACAAGGTTCTCCACTCAACACCCTGTAAAATCACATCTCCCAGAAAAAAAATATCGTTATTTCTTCATATATTATATTTCTTATGACTGTGGGAAAGACAAATACTAAATAAAATGTATTACCCTGAATTTGGGATGTAATCCAAACCACTTCCACCAATGATCCACTCCAACAGACTTGCAGAGAACTTCCCCAGGAGCGTCGTGGTGGCCTCAGATCGTTGATCCAACAAGAAATGGAGTCGAGATCGAAGAAAGAAGGGTAGAGGGTTGTTTTAGAGAGAGAGAGAGAAAGAGAGGATATCTTCGCACTATTTTCTGCTGAAAAATCCAAGTTTTGGCTATTTATAACTCCATATTTGTCGATGAGACACGTAATCTAGTCGACGAGTCCCTGAAGAAGTTCGTCGATGAACCTTCACCCCTCGTCGACGAATTTCAGACTGCCTCAAACCCCCTCTCATTATCTTCTCGTCAACGAGGCCCTCATGTATTCTCGTCAACGAATCCTCTGTGTTCGTCGATGACACCCTGATTAATTTCCTAAGTTATTACAGATCATGCCTTAGAGATCAATGGTGTCGGTAATATCAAAATGAAGATGTACGACGGTACGATTCACACAATTCAAGGGGTACGACATGCGAAGGGCATAAAGAAAAATTTACTGTCTCTTGGATAGTTAGATGACCTTAGCTATAAGACCTTTAATAAAAGTGGAATCTTAAAGGTTGTCAAAGGCACAGTTGTATTGATGAAGGCAGAAAATATCATGGAAAATTTATACACACTACTGGGAAATACTATACAACAGGGAGAAGCATCAGTTACATCAACCCTAGAAGAATCAACGATAATGTGGCATCACAAACTTAGCCACATGTCTAAACATGGTTTGAAGATTCTCTCAGAACGTAATCTTCTTCCTGGATTCAAATCAATAAGTCTACCTTCCTATGAGCACTCTGTTACAAGTAAGTAACATGGATTAAAATTTGAAAGATATACTGCTAGAAGAAAACACATTCTAGACTTTATTCATTCTAATGTATGGGAATCACCAGTTCCATCCCTAGGAGGAGCACATTATTTTGTATCATTTATTGATGACTACTCTAGGAGATTATGGGTGTATCCAATCAAAAGGAAGTCAGATGTGTTTCTAGTAGTCAAAGAATTCAAAGCGCATATGGAACTTGAGTCTGGAAAAAGAATCAAGTGTTTAAGGACAAATAATGGAGGAGAATATAAAGACAATGATTTTATTTCATTTTGCAAGCAAGAGGGTATTCAAAAGGCAGTTCACTATTGTGCATACACCTCAGAAAAATGGCATAGCAGAGCAGATGAACAAAACCATATTAAAAAGGACCAGAGCCATGTTGAAGACTGTAGATCTAACCAAGTCATTCTGGGCTGAAGTAGTCAAAACCGCTTGTTATGTGATAAATCAGTCACCATCAACATCAATTGGTTTGAAGACACCGATGAAGATGTGGATTGGTAAACCAACCCAGTATTCTTCTCTTCACATATTTGGATGTCCTGTATATGTAACGTATAATGCCCAAGAAAGAACTAAATTGGACCCAAAGTCCAGGAAATACATATTCTTGGGTTATGCTGACAGAGTCAAGGGGTATCGCCTATTGGATCCCACTACCCGCAAGGTCGTAGTCAGCAGGGATGTGATATTTGCACAAAATGAACTACAAAATAAAGAAAACAACAACACTTCGGAAACAACTACTACTGTTCAGATAGAAGAAAATAAAGATTTTTCTAAAGCCGCACCAGAGCATGAGGAACAAGAACCAAATGAGGCCAATGATACAGAAGTTCAACGTTCAATACGTGAAACAAGGAAACCATCATGGCACTCAAATTATGTCATGGCAAGCAATACTACATATTGTCTTCTAACAGAAGATGGAAAGCCTTCAACTTTCCATGAGGCTATCAGTAGCACTAATGTTTCTTTGTGGATGACAGCAATGTAGGAAGAAATTGAAGCCTTGTACAAAAATAATGCATAAAAGCTTATTTCATTACCACATGGATGTAAAGCCATTATAAATAAATGGGTCTACAATATCAAGCGAGATGTCAATGATCAGGTGGAATGATATTGTGCAAGACTGGTAGTGAAAGGGCATGCTTATAAAGAAGGTATTAATTTTAATGAGATATTTTCTCTAGTTATTAGACTTACTACTATCAGAACTGTATTGGCTGTGTGTGCTGTGTTTGATTTATATCTAGAGTAGTTAGATGTGAAAACTTCTTTTCTTCATGGAGAACTTGAAGAAGAGCTTTACATGTTCCAACAAGAAGGTTTTGAAGAAAAAAGAAAAGAAAACTTGGTTTGCAGGTTAATCAAATCTCTATACGGCTTAAAGCAAGGGCCAAGATGTTGGTACAAGAGATTTGATTCCTTCATAATTAGCCTTAGATACAAAAGTTTCAGTGCAAACCATTGTACGTACTACAAAAGGTTTGGTAATAATGAATTCATGATTTTATTGTTGTATGTGGATGATATGTTGGTTGTAGGCCCTAATAAAGAAAGAGTCCAAGAATTGAAGACACAATTGGCTAGGGAGTTTGATATGAAGGATTTGGAACCAACAAACAAGATTTTAGGGCTATAAATTAACCGAGACAGAAAAGACAAGAAGATTTGGCTTTTTTTAAAAAAAATTATTTGAAGAAAGTCTTACGATGCTTCAACGTGCAAGATTGTAAGCCAATTTCTACCCCACTTCCTGTCAATTATAAATTACCCTCAAGTATATGTCCTAGAAATGAAGCAAAGAGGATGGAATTGTCTCGAGTGTCGTATACATCAGCAATGGGAAGCCTAATGTACACTATGATTTGTACGAGACCAGATATTACTTAGGCAGTTGGTATGGTCATTCGGTTCATGGTGAATCTGGTAGAGAACATTGGAATGTTGTAAAGAGGGTCCTAAGATACATCAAAGGGACCTTAGATGCTGCATTGTGTTACGGAGGATCATAATTCATTGTTAGGGGATATGTTGATTCATATTTTGCAGGTGATCTTGACAAAAGAAAATTCAATGCAGGTTATGTGTTTACTCTTGCAGAAGGAGCAGTAAGCTGGGTATCAAAGTTGCATACTATTGTGGAATTGTCTACGACTGAAGCTGAATACATGGTAGCTATGCAGACTTGCAAGGAGGCAATATGGATTAAAAGACTATTGGAAGAACTCAGGCACAATCAAGAGAAAATTTCTCTATATCGTGACAGTCAGAGTGCCTTGCATATTACAAGGAATCCAGCTTTTCATTCCAAGACAAAACACATCAGAGTGCAGTATCACTTCGTTTGAGAAGTTGTGGAAGAAGGAAGTGTGGACATGCAAAAGATTCACACCAAAGACAACCTAGCAGATGTTATGACAAAATCAATCAACGCTAACAAGTTCATATGGTGTAGATCCTCTTATGGCCTAACAGAAACGTAAGTGGCATGGAACTGGCAAGACTAGAAAGGATGAAAAAAGAAGAAAAAAAAGAGGTTTGAAAATGACTTTAAATGGGAGAATGTTGAATTGTAAAGTGATTTCTAACATTCAAAGTCCAACATAGGGGTTGTACTATTCATATGGTGATTGTACTATTTATATGGTGGATGCACTGTTCATTTGGCGGTTGCACAAGTCTACAAAGGTGGTTGCCTAAGTCTACAAAGGTGGGTGGCAGAAAGGAGGATTCAACAAAGGTGGGAAGTACTCTCTACTATAAATAGAGATGCCTACTAGGAGTTCCAATTCATCCCAAGTATCTCCAAAATTCACCTTTAGAAAGAGAAATCAAGTGCTCTCTTGCAAAGTGTCCTTGTTGTAACCTGTGTTTCTAGTTTCTCCTAATTTTAGAGAGATTTGTATACTCCTAATACAAGAGAGAGTTATCATTATTCTCCTCTTATAATTATAGAGAAGTTGTAACACCTTTTTTCATAATGGATTCCTTCTACTCTTACCCGTGGTTTTTCTCTCGATTTGTTTGGGGGGTTTTTCACATAAATTTTTGGTGTCAATTCCTATTTTCTCATTTCTTATTTTAATTATGTGACATTGTTCCTACCCATTCAATAACTAACAAGTTCTATATCCCTTAAGGCCTAATCTTAAAAGATATCATATAAAAAGTGGTATTAGTTATTAGCTCACCCACCATTGCATTTCTATCCAAATGTAGAATATGGGAAATTGAGTAAGCAAGACAATTTTCAAACAAGTATTAGTATTAAAAACGTTTAGAGTAATGATTGCAAGAGAGGTCAAGGAAAATGTTTAGGATCATAGGTCTAAGTCTGTGACATTACGAATCTACGTAATAGCATATGAGAGGAGAAGAGGAATTATAGGCTCCATGTATCTACCTCTAATATGCTGCCATATGAGCTCATGATAGTCATGGATGGACCCATGACCTATAAAGAGGTCAAGGAAATTGTTTAGGATTATAGGTCTATGAGTGTGTAACATTATGAATCCACATGATAGCATATGAGAGGAGAACATGAATTATAGGTTCCTTGCATCCACCTCTAATGTGCTTATGATAGTCATGGACCCATGACCTATAAAGAGGTCAAGGAAAATATTTAGGATGATAGGTCTATGAGTTTATGACATTATGAATCCACATGATAGCATACGAGAGGGAGAAGAGGCATTATAGGCTCCATATATTCACCTCTAATGTGTTGTCATATGGGCTCATGATAGTCATGGACCCATGACCTATAACATTACTTTAGGTCAAATGGTTTTGGCTTACAATGATTTAAATTTGTGCTTTAAAGAGACGGTGAAAGGACTCGATGTCTTATAGATGACCCATGAACTGTCATTTGAAATGGGTTCGAAGTAATTTACTTATAATTAGGTTAATTCAAACCCAATCCATTTACTTAATGAGTTAAACAAGTTCAATTGGATGCCATCTTGATCTATTTAACCCACAACTCACTTGGCATTTGCCTATCTTAAGGCCAACAAAATTCATTCACATGAATTATGATTTGTAAATATGATCCGCAGTCATAGGCCATAACTCACCCTCCGCAATAACTTATTTTTAAATTTTAACTAATATTGATTGAAATTTTAAAGAAAAAATAATGAATAGTTAAACTAGGAGCTATGTTTAAAATTTTCAATTCACATTGTTGAAATATCTTAAGAAAAATACTGAATAGGCATTTTAAAAAAATATAATTCATATTTGTTGAAAAAGTAAAGAAATTTTTTTAATAAATTTATTATATATTTATTAACACGTATTTCTTTGTAACAGGTTGATTAACTAGGATGGGTCAAGATTTATATTTTACTCACCCATTTATCAATGGATTAACTTGAACCAACATGTTCAACTCTCAGTTTCGCCATACATTTTTAAAATATGAATTTTAAGTTTTAAATTTGAATTTGTTTATATTTGAATAACTCAAAGCACTTGAAAAATCAAACTTAAAAACAACAAATTATTTTAATAGATATGAAAATATACATGTGAAAAGAGTTTCATATAAGTTTTGCACATATTATAATCGGCTAATTTCATTTTGTCCCTCTAAAGTTATAAATTCAGTAATGTCCATGTCAATTTTAAATTAATTTTTATATCTTATTTACTGTCCAAATTTGTGTGAACTGGTTTAAATAATTTGATTTTAATTTGTTTCCTAAAATTTTGATCATTTTCAATGTCTCACTTGAATTATAGTTGATCCAATTGTTTTGTATTTTCAGTCCAACAATGAATCCAAAGTTCTAGGCTCAAATCTTTTATTTTTAAAGCAAAGTTGGGTTGATTTAATAAAATTGGTATTTAAAATATTTTTCTCAAGTATGACTTGAGCTGTTGAATTAAAATTTATTTCCTAACTAAAATTTGGTGTCGTCCCACATCAATTATAGAAGAAATCTTATAGAACTATATATATCTCTACTCAACCATAGAGCTTCTATGCTTGTAGAAAGGAAAGACAGTTGGCATCTCCCCTAACAGAGACAGGAACAACTTTCGAGCTTACCTGTTATCGATACATACGGTTAAGACTCTCCGCTTTTTGTGGATCTTATCCAATTTTTTTTTCCCTATTTTGCATATTTTACCCAATTTTTTTTTTCATTTTTTCTTATTTTTCAAATAAACCGAAGCGGGTAGCTTTAACCATATATATGGGCAACACTTTACCTCGAAGGCTATTCCCATCTCTGTCAAGGAGATGCCAACCATCTCTCCTTTCTACGAACATAGAGGCTTTACGTCTGAGTAGAGATATATGTAGTTCTGTAAGATTTATTCTCTAATCAATGTCGGATGATATCAAATTTTAGTTAGAAAATAAATTTTTAGAAAAAATGAAAAAAAAAATTTGGGTAAAATCCAATGGAAAGAAGGGAAAAATTTTGGGTAGGATCCAGTGAAGGCAAGTAGAGATGATATCGAATTTTAGTTAGGAAATAAATTTTCAGAAAAAAAAAAAAATAGCAAAAATTTGGGTAAGATCCGCTGAAAGCGGGTAGCCTTAACCGCATGTGTTAACAGGTAAGCCCGAAAGCCGTTCCCATCCCTGTCAAGGGAGATGCCAACCGTCTCTCCTTTCTACGAACACGAAATTGTAGAAAGAAGGGAAAATTTTTTAAAAAAAATGAAAAAAAAAATTGGGTAAAATCCAATGGAAAGAAGGGAAAAATTTTGGGTAGGATCCGGTGAAGGTGAGTAGAGATGATATCGAATTTTAGTTAGGAAATAAATTTTCAGAACAAAAAAATAAGCAAAAATTTTGGGTAAGATCCGCTGAAAGCGGGTAGCCTTAACCGCATGTGTTAAAATGGTAAGCCCGAAAGCCGTTCCCATCCCTGTCAAGGGAGATGCCAACCGTCTCTCCTTTCTACGAACACAAAATTGTAGAAAGAAGGGAAAATTTTTTTAAAAAAATGAAAAAAAAAATTGGGTAAAATCCAATGGAAAGAAGGGAAAAATTTTGGGTAGGATCCGGTGAAGGCGAGTAGAGATGATATCGAATTTTAGTTAGGAAATAAATTTTCAGAACAAAAAAATAAGCAAAAATTTTGGGTAAGATCCGCTCAGAGCGGGTAGCCTAAACCATATGTGCTAACAGGAAAGCCCGAGAGCCGTTCCCGTCCCTGTCAGGGGAGATGCCAACCGTCTCTCCTTTCTACGAACACGAAATATTAGAGTTAAACGGACGTATATGTAGTGCGAGGAGAGGTCCTCCTTAAGCGATGTGGGACGCTCCAACTTTAGGTTTCGCTACTGATTCAGATAATGTCACCGAAATATCCCACATAGAATTGTTTGTTTTCCCCTTACAGCACCCCCTCTCTCTCTCTCTCTGCGTGTGCAATGGCTGCTGCACTCTCTACAGGTATGAATAAGCATCCGACTATACCTCCCCTTTCAGACACTAACAAGATTCCTGTTTCGTTCACCTCACCAGTAAGATTGCCCACCAGAAGATTCACCATTTTCTGCAACTCCACCAAGAATTCCCCAGATTTGGCACAAGTAGATAAACCCCATCAACAGAGCTGTTCATCCCTCGCTGACCAGCTCAAGCCTATATTCACGACCATCCTCTCTGACACCCCAACAAAGCAGAAAGACAAAGTAACCCAAACCCATCTTCCATCTAAGCCGAAGTCTACTTGGGTCAATCCCACCAAGCCCAGACGCTCTGTTCTGTCTCTCCACCGCCATAAACGTTCTCCTCACTCTTACGGTCCTCAGTTTAGAGACCTCAAGCTCTTTGCCCAGCAGCTCAATGAGTGCGGCAGCTCTAAAGCTGCTTTCATGGCTGTTCTTGAACAGATCCCTCACCCGCCCACAAGGGAGAACGCACTTTTGATACTCAACAGCTTGAAGCCATGGCAAAAGACCCACCTTTTCTTCAAATGGGTGAAGACCCAGAATTTATTTCCCATGGAAACCGTCTTCTACAATGTCACAATGAAGTCTTTGAGGTACGGGAGGCAGTTTCAGCTTATTGAGGAGCTTGCCAATGAGATGATTAGCAATGACATTGACCTTGACAACATTACTTACTCCACAATTATTACCTGTGCCAATAGGTGCAACCTTTTTGATAAGGCTGTGGAGTGGTTTGAGGGGATGTACAAAACAGGGTTGATGCCTGATGAGGTGACCTACTCTGCTATTTTAGATGTTTATGGGAAGCTGGGGAAGGTTGAGGAGGCGATGACTTTGTATGAGAGAGGAAGAGCTAGTGGGTGGAAGCCTGACCCTATTGCATTTTCTGTACTGGGGAAGATGTTTGGTGAAGCTGGGGATGATGACGGCATTAGATTTGTTCTGCAAGAGATGAAGTCCCTAGAGGTGCAGCCTAATTTGGTTGTGTACAACACATTGCTAGAAGCAATGGGTAAGGCTGGAAATCCTGGTTTGGCACGCACTCTGTTTGAAGAAATGATTGATTCAGGCATCACCCCAAATGAACGAACACTAACAGCGCTTGTTAAAATTTATGGCAAGGCAAGGTGGGCTCGAGATGCTTTGGAGCTTTGGGAGCTAATGAGGTTGAAAAGGTGGCCAATGGACTTAATTCTGTATAATACACTGTTGAGTATGTGTGCGGATATTGGATTGGAAGAGGAGGCTGAGAAGCTCTTTCAGGACATGAAGCATTCAGAGCATTGCAGGCCAAATAGTTGGAGCTACACTGGTATGCTCAATGTGTATGGGAGTGGGGGCAAGGTGGATAGGGCAATGGAACTGTTCGAGGAAATGTCAGAAAAGGGTCTTCAGCTTAATATTATGGGATGCACATGTTTGATTCAGTGCCTGGGGAGGGCTAAGAGAATTGATGATTTAGTTAAGGTTTTTGGCTTGTCTATTGAAAGAGGGATAGAGCCTGATGATAAGCTGTGTGGGTGCTTGCTCTCTGTTGTCGCCTTATGTGATGATGTTGAGAAGGCAGACAAAGTTCTAACTTGTTTACAGCAAGCTAACCCAAAATTGGTTGCCTTCATCAAATTGCTGGAAGAAGAGGCAGGCAGCATTGAAATTATTAAAGAAGAGTTCAAAGGCATACTTAATGAAGCTGCAGTTGAAGTTCGAAGGCCCTTCTGTAACTGTTTGATTGACATATGTAGAAATAGGAATCTCAATCAGAGAGCCCATGACCTGCTTTATTTGGGAATTCTGTATGGGTTGTACCCACGTTTACATTACAAGACTGCAGAGGAGTGGCGTCTCAATGTTCGATCACTATCGGTGGGCGCAGCTTACACTGCATTGGAAGAGTGGATGGAGAGTTTGACAAAAATTGTTGAGCGCCAAGAGGCATTGCCAGCATTGTTTTCTGCTCACACTGGTGCAGGAACTCATAAATTCTCTCAAGGAATGGCCAATGCCTTTGCCTCACACGTGAAGAAGCTGGCTGCACCGTTTAGGCAGAGTGAAGAGAATGTAGGTTGCTTTGTGGCAACTCGGGCTGACATTGTGTCATGGTTGCAATCAAGCCATGCATCTGCTACTGTTAAAGCATAAAAAAGATTAAAAGTGTATCATCTATCATTGCTTGTAATGTTAATACTGGTGAATTCAACTTATATTTGACGTCAAATTTTTACAATGCTTTCAATATGCTTCTTATTATTGTTCTTTTCTGTTTGGCTGCTCTGTAAACTGGGTGTTTTGATGGATGTTGTGAGCAAGGCCCCAGATCAATTAGCAGTTACATTATCAGAAGCCAACAAGGACATGTACTCTTGCTGCCAACAATCTGTGCAAATAGCGGCTGTGGCTCAATGAAATGTATTGGCGGATTGAATAGCTGGACTTGGCTAAATATGCTTCATTCCGTTTGGAAAAGAAAAGGAGACAACAATGCCATAGCTATCAGAATATTCTGGGCAAAAGAGCACGTTAGACTGCACATGGGTTTTATAAATCCGGACATCAGATCAAGTCATGTGAAGAAAAGGTCATCTGAAGCCTCTCCATTCAGCACACTACACTCAGTTGGGATCTTCAAATTGCCCCTCTGGATCTCATCCAAGTAATAATCCGCTGGCAGTAGCTGTTACAGAATCAAACGATATGATGTCTCCACTGATGAGGAGAATATTGATATTCATTATTTTTCTCCTAAAAGGTCTAGAGTGTTGGGAATTAACAACAAATTTCCGAAACCTCTAGAAACAAAATAGGAAAAGAATACACGCCAAAAAAAAAATCAATTACACGCACAAGACAATATTTACATAGTTAGGCACTTTTGCTTACGTCCACGGAGTTGTAGGGATTTCACTATTATCAGAAAGAAAATATAGAAAGTGTAGCGGTACAATACTCTCTCTCGCTCTCTCGCGAAGTGTAAGGCTTCATCCAATCACCCAAAAAACAATCGTTTTATATGCTGCGCATAGGGTTCCGAATGGGTTACAAAACGGGCCCAAAAAATTTTCCCGGGAGCGTTGCCCCGGGACCCCCACAAGTACGACTAGGGCCTACGGCCCAATTCTTTACTCCATGGACTAAGCCTTAAAATAGAAATCTCTCATTAAAGAAAAGTTGGATCATCATCCAGATCGAACGCAATTAGGCTTTACAAAGTTCAACATAGAGCAGCTGCAACAAGAGTATCTGAAGTAATAAAAGAATTACTTGGCCAGCTGGGCAAGGAAAAAGTATCTCTGTAGGAAGTCCCTTGGTACAATAATGCTGTTTTCAGTAATACCAATTCTATTGCTGGCTTATCAATTTTGGTCTGTGGGATATAAGAGGGTTTAATGACACCCTATTAAGCATAAAGAAATTTTGAGTGCACTAGAAGTTGATGAATCCTCATCTCATGAGACTAGATTAAGATCTCAAATCTTTCCGATACTGTTAACTACTAAATTCCTTAGATGGAATATTTTGCATAACTGACATGAATTTGAGAAGGACAGAATTTTGGAATTGTGGAGGAACCAGGTGACTTCCGGTTCATTGTAAATGATCAGTCCATTGCCTGTTTTATCTCATAGGCAGATGATAGCAAATATTGTAGTTCTTTCATCTATGCGAAAAAAAATTGGAGACTCAAGAGAAGGTCTTAAGCATCCTTGAGAAATTTTGATTATAATACCATTCTCCCTTTCTTTAGAAATTAAAGATTTCTAAAAGTAATGCAAATCTTATGGATACTGTGTGTTGAAAACATCTCGGTCGACCAAATAGTTGATTGGTCAATAAGTTTGACTTGGTTTAGGCAACCGAACCAAATTGAACTGAGCGTCCTCGGGCGACCAAACCTTTATGCGGTCACTTTTCACCTTCCCCGGACGCCCGAACTTCACGTTCAAATTCACCTCGAGCAACTGAACTTTAGACCTGGCGACCGAATAGCGGTCTTTTGAAATCGCCTTCGGTTCAGCTACCTGAACATATTTTCAAATACTCAAACATCAAAAACTCGCTTTTTCTCTTGTGTCAGTTCGGGCGACCGAACTTCAAGTCAGACGCCCGAAACTCTCGGGTTGCTCATTTTTAACTGGGATAATTAGGGTTAAAAATTAATTAAGCATTTTTAATAATTTCCAGCGTGTCTCCAACGGTCAAAAATTTCCCTCAGTCTATATATACCCCTTTCATAACTCAAATTAATAACTTTGATTAGCTCATTTTCTCTCTAATTTTTATCCTAATCAAAGTTCTCCTGAAACATGTTTTTATTACAAAATCTTTTATAGGGTAAATTTTATACTTTCCCAATACTCTTTGTTACCTTTTGAAAATCATTACAAAGAATGTATTCATTTTGATTGGACTTTTATTTTATCAAAGTGCATTTGCTCTCACCTAAACTCATATTTTTTTTAAAATCATTTTGAGGGTAAATCTTTGAGTTTCTCCCATTTATTGGTTGATAAATACTTTTGGAGAAAATGTTTTATAGAATTTAAATCTTTATGTGCTTATCATATATATCTTGTTCATAAATTGAAAATATTATTTTGAGTAAAACATCTTTATTCCTTGAGCATTATTTCATATAGCACAATGGTTATTTTCATCAAGTTGTGAGGCCAAACAGATCTAGTAATACTGTAAACTTGTTGACTTCTCTTCTGGCTAGAAATCTAGCATCTTACAATGTTAAAGCAGGAGTCCACTGGTTTCCTGGAATACATTGTCAAGAAATATTCAAATGAAAAATGATGCTCAACTTCTGATGTTAGGCAGATTTTGCAATTCCAGATAATTACAGACATCCTTGAAGCTGTAGTTAACACTGCTGAGACAAAATTTGCTGTTTTTTCATTGACAGCTCCAGGGCCTGAGGGTTATTCTAGCTATTTTGTTTTAATCTCGTCTCTACAAATCAAGAATTGAAGATTTAGTTATTGATATTTCAAAACCTTATGACCCAGTTAGATTGGAGTTTCTATTAAACATTTTTTTAAGCTTCCTAGCTTTTCTTAATTGTCTGAGGGGGCGCCAAAACTCCAAGATTTTCTATTGCTCTAAGTGGAGGGCTTCCTGGTTCAATTTCCTGGGAGGATAAAAAAACATATATTCAACACTAGCTGAGAGCCGGGAAAATTTTAATCTTGATTCCTTCAAATCCAAAATCTAGAAGATTTAGGCTATGTTTTTGGAACAAGAATTCTGTTCAGAAATAAGAAAGAAATATATTTCGCATTTTGTTCTCTCGGAGAATTGAATAGTATTTAAAATAAATAAATATAGCTTAATATGATTAAAAAATTAAAAATAAATATTAGTGCTGCATAGAATTAAAATTCGATCATTTATTATATATTTTACTTCATTTCTCACTTAAAACCCAAAAAAACCGTTTTGGTTCCTCCATATTTTATTGACTCAAAATTGCAGGCAGGGGAGTTGCCCAATCTAAACTGGACTGGAATCCTTTGGAATAGTCCCCGGTTTCCATTTTCCCTGCAGCCACAAACCCCTTTGTTGCTTAGTTAGCAATTCTGGACACAGCTTCCTCTGCAAATAAACACATATAGGTAGAACTGTCTGCACTCTGAATTCAAAATTTTCACATTCAAACCTCATCTTGATATTCAAAAATTTATACATGAAATGAGTGTACTATCAAAATGATTCTTGCAGCAAAGGTACTCTTTTGTGGTGCCATTGGGCATGGCAGCTTTCCTTGCTCTGCAGCCACCAGTATGTACAAGGAATGAGCTTGTATTCTACAAGTTGATCTGGATATGAATTTTCATCTTCTTAATAAAACCGCATTGGTGGAATCCACCTTCAAAATTACAGAAGCTCAATACCCTTGAGAAGGGAATGCTCTAGTTCAGCAACTAAAATCTAAAACCCCCCACCCACCAAATTACAAACATAATTTTTGTGGCTATGAAAAACAAAGGAAGAAAGACACCAACGAATGAAATGAGCCTCCACCTATGCAAAATCCTAAAAAGGGACAAAAACAGAAATTTAACTTAAAAAAAAAAAAGAAAAAAGAAAAAGGATCCTTTTGCCTAGAATGCATTTTTCAACCCCATCTGCAAATTCTCATTTTCCCCCACCCAATTTTCTCGAGATATCCACAGAGTCTTGATGTTTATCTAGTAAGATTAATCTTTACCACTATCACATGGGGTTTCCCTTTCCAACTGTACGATTATGGCGTGAAATGAGAAAAGCCTTACAGGACCCAAAAAGAAGTGTCGGCATTGGAACTGCTCAGATGCCTGCACATTACCTCTGCTTGAGGGCCAAAACTGCTGCATCACCTGTATATAGAGGAATTACTTATGCAGATGAATGTTTCAGAGGTATTTGCCTGATGACTTCCATATTCTTCCTTCAAGTGATATCACCATGACAGTAACATCATCATGGTATTTTCTACGATCTCCTTGAGGGATGTCCAGCAGTTCATGGAAATCCATTCCTATATAAGCAAAGAAAACAAGGTTTAGAATAAGCACAATTGAAAAATAAAATGCAAGCAATTTGGAAAAGCATCCGTTAAAAGCATACACCAGCTCAAATGAATAAATAGTATAAAGGTAGCCGCACATGAGAAAAAAAAAAATGATTCATATTAATCTCATCAGTATAAAAATGATGATGATGATGATGATTATTATTATTATTATTATTATTATTTTCAAGAATAAGCACAATTGAAAAATAAAATGCAAGCAATTTGGAAAAGCATCCGTTAAAAGCATACACCAGCTCAAATGAATAAATAGTATAAAGGTAGCCGCACATGAGAAAAAAAAAAATGATTCATATTAATCTCATTAGTATAAAAATGATGATGATGATGATGATTATTATTATTATTATTATTATTATTATTATTATTATTTTCAAGAATATGGACATTTGACATGAATGATGAATCAGCATACAAAAGGTCAACCTAATTTAAAGTATCTATACACCATAGAAAGAACACCAAAGCAAATCTTCCATTGAAGATATTTTGGGTTGTTATCAAGACTACTATACAAATTTCATTTTATAAATGTGTTTCACGTGGTAGGGCAGAAAAAAAATATATATTCAATATATTCAGCAAAATGCTATTGGCAGCATAGTAATAGCCAGACATGATTCTAATGACTGAAACCAATGACATACAAGTTAGTGCTAACTGATTCAATTAACAGAGCTATAAGTCGTTCACCATTCACTGAGTCCTTGAGGCACCAGACAAACATGAAACCACAAATTCATCTATTACAGCTAGAGTGCAATTGCCTTGACAGACAAATTATTGGGTATATTAAGCAGATAAGTTTGCCAACAACCACCATAACATGGAACAAACTCAAAAGGAGGCAAATATGCGGATATAGAAAAAATAAAACGATCAACTTACAAACATATCTAGAATTTGGAAGATAAGAGTCAGAGTCAGATCCATCTTCAAACAGGGTTAGCTATCAGTGTAAGAGGGGTGCTAGCAACAGCTGTTCCATGCAGTTTCTTTATACAAATTCCCTATGATTGGGCCACTTGGCTATCTTATTCAACCATAATGTGTCAGCTACTTCAGGCAGTCTTGGATTGTCAATGCTACTTTTTGCTTTTTCAATTTCCTTTCATTAATTATGGCTAGCCAAAAAAGCCCCGTCATTAAGTGTATGAGACAGCATGGAGCAATTGCTCCAAGCATTCCTCATCAGTGTAAACAAGCCAAGTGCCGAGATGAAGGCTTCAACACCAAAAACATCAGCACTGGCAAAAAAAAATTCCTAAATACACAAGTTAACCAAAAAAAGAAAAGGAGAGCTTAATTCACACATAATTTTGAAAAAAATGTGTTGAACTTGGTATTTTCAATAACAATATCTATGATGTAGCTAGATTCTAGAGAATCATGCCCAATTGCAAACAATTCAAATGTAGCAAAGAAGAAAATCAAGGAAATTAAAGAGAACCCTTTTGGGCCTGGCACCTTTTCTTTTTGGGGGTGAGACAGGGGATGGAGGAGTGGGTGGGGGTGCTTGTTTAAAATTTAGGATTCCAGCACCAAATAACCAAGCCTCAAGACTCCCAATAGGTGGTGTTAGCTACATGAATCCTCTTCCACCACTCCACGTGATCTAGGGTAATATCCTCCGAAAGTCAGAATGCTGTCAAGTCCTTACAAACTATCTCAGTCCAAGTTAGTTTTGGTCTTCCTCTCCAACAACTACTAATTCCTCCCCATTGATACATTATTTGGCCTACATTGCAAGTGCCCAAACTGTGTTAACTGCCTTCTCCTCATATAATTATTATGCCTAACTTACTACTAATGTGTTCATTACTTATATTATCTTTTAGAGTTAAACCAGTCATCCACCTAGTCAATTTCATAACTTCACCATTTGTATATGTTGCTTCTTTGTTGACATTCTAATCCATGAAGCACTTCTGGTCTTATAGCCAATTATAAATATTACTTCTAATTTTAAGAGTATTCTACAATCACACGACACTGTTGAAGTACTTCTCCATTTTAGCCAACCTGAACTCTATGTAATACACCTTCAATTTCTCTTTCAACTAGCAAAATAGATCAAAGGACCAAAATCTACTAATGCCAAAAATTTCTTGACCACCATGTTCAATAGTTTGTCCAATATTCCTCCTAAACTGACTAAAATTATATTTTATGTAGTTTGTCTTCTACTTAGCTTAAAAACCTCTAGATTCTAAATCTTCTCTCCATAATTCCAACTTAGATTCTATTACACCTCTAGTTTCGTCAATTCAAGACAATATGATCTATAAACAACATACACCATATAATAACCTCATTTTGGATATTTCCTAGTAAGTTTACTGATAACTAAAGCAATCAACGACTCAAACCTAACCCCTCAAAATAAACAATAAACAAAATGAACAATTAAACTAGGAAACCCCTTTTAATCCCTTTCCATTGTAATTCACATCCCTCTGACCCTTCTTCGATTTGTACTTACCCCCAACAAAGTGCACTTCTGTCCCTCTAGCATCACACATTTTTAAATCCAATTTATCCATTATCTCTTGGGCTTCTAAATCCTTCCTAGAAATCACTTCCACTGGTGTAGGTAAAATTCCATCATTGCACCGCATTTTATTATCCAAACCATTATTTTCAAAAATAGAAACCCCCTCCAATCCTTCCAACGGGGCTGGTTGAACATATGATATGGCCCTGAGATAATCAAAGGAATCAAAAACATATCCATATTGTTTCCGAATCTCATCCAGCAGCAAACTCCCATCACAATCAAACTAACATATGTCATCACTATTGTTAAATTACCACTTTACCTAAAAGCTTCAGCTACTAGGTTGTAGGCCAACAATTTATATCAAGCCTTAACACTCCCCCGCAAGTGCAGCCCAATAGAACATGGAGAGAAACAAACAATGAGCAACACCCATATTGGGAACACAATAATTTTTTTTGAAAAACTTACATTAAAAGCACGCAACAAGACTAGAACCCAAGACCTCCTCGTAACCAGCTCTAATACCATGTTTGAGAACCACTTCATCTAAAAGCTTAAGTTGTTAGGTTGTGGGCCAACAATGTATATCAAGCTTTACCAACTATCATTATCTGAAAAATCTCCCCATTTCTAAGCCTCCTTTGCTACTTCCGTTACTCCCTATATCTTTCTTCTTAGCAAGTGGATCTTCCAAGATACTCAATTGACCTTTAGAATCTCTCCTTTGGCCTTATCTCACCAGAATGCTCTCTAGCTTCATATAATTTCCTCATTTCCGTGCCCATCAGAGTAGCCTTCCGTACACCTTAGGACCCTTAGATTTTTCAAAATTAAACCTAAACCATCGGGTTTTGCACCTAAACCAACTTCTTTTTTACTATTACTCCAGGATATACAAATCTCCTTGGCAAAACCAAAATCAACAACCGATCTAACACTTTTGTTATAATCATTTTTTTTTTTAAACTGATTTGAAAACCAAGCTAAAAATCATCCTAAGTACACACTCAATGTTGATCCTCTCTATGTTTGTCTTGAAGAATTGGAGACGGTATATGATTTCGTTAACTATCTGAATACCAACCTCCCCCTTGTCAGGCTTCTGTGAATTTTGACCAGGGAAGTGAACCTCTTCAATGATAGGGTCAAACATGGGGCCTTGCAATGGGCCTTCTTAGAAACAAAACCCAACTATGAAATCCCGTGTTGAGGAGGACCTATTTTTGAAACCAAAGAAAGAGCCATAGAATTATTATTTAAACATTGGACCTGTTCTATTATATGGCCCAAATTTGTTAAGAAAGAAGCACTAGCTTTCTCACATACCTGGCCCAAATCCAAGACGAGAACTAGACGTCCCAGCACAACCTTCGTACCTTCATCTTCCACAATTGCAACCCTAGCCATCTCTATGACACTCATAGCGAACACCAGAACCCTCTACACTTTCACCTTCTAGATGCTCTCCTCCAGTCGAGCAGCAATGTTATCCAGAGCTGTCACTTCAGGTTGCTTCAAATGCAAATCTCCCCCACAGTTTTCTAATTTTATATAGACTACACAGCCTTCGCCTAACCTCCCTTCCAACACCACCTGACTCCACGACCTGGGAGCTAAAGAACTTGCTACTTCTGACCCTTTAGGATCATGATGAAACTCCTTCACAACTCGCAAAACTCATTTGCAAAGCTTTTCCATCCAATTCCATTTACACCTCCAGGACTAAATGCTGAAAAGTTATTCACTTTCCCCCTCAGCCCTAGCTCCAAAGACTTCCGCACGGACCGCACCTTCATCCACCTAATCGTCATCCAGCAGTGAGGGTTTCCCTTATGAACGTTTCTAGATCCCCTTTCTAGCCAAACCAAAGTTGACAAGCCATCAACAATCTCCTTCAAGAGTTTAACCCACCAATTTCGAGAGACGTGGTCCTCAAGCACACACAAGAAAGGGGTCTCCCCCTACTCCAAACTCAGATTGAAGGATAACTTTCGATCTGCACCAAATGCCTTAACATCTACTGATGGCACAGCCATGATCGAGTTCATGTGAGAATGATAGGGTTGTTTCATGAGAGGAAGAGAGGTCCATTCACAAGCTTGTTAGTTTCCTTGATTTCCTATAAACCCTAATCTGATCATACTACCTTTGTATCTGAGATAAGTAATTTAAATGCACATACTTAAAAGTTTAGGGAAAAGAAGAGGGACTTGCACATGATATATATTTACCTTGAGAAAGCATATGATAGAATACCTAGGGAAGTTCTATGGTGGGTTTTAGAAAAAAAAGGTGAATGTAGTAGGTATACTGGTGTCATTAAGGATATGTACGATGGAGTAATGACTAGTGTAAGGACTATAGAAGGAGAAACTAAAGAATTTCCTATCACCATAGGTGTACATCAAAGATCTGCTTTGAGTCCTTATCTTTTTACTTTAGTGATGAACTAATTGACTAAGAGTATTCAAAAGGAGGTTCCATGGTGTATGTTGTTTGCAGATGATATTGTATTAATTGATGAAACTAGGGACGGAGTAGAAACTGAGTTAGAATTATGGAGAGAAACTTTGGAATCCAGAGGCTTTTGGATTAGTAGAAATAAGACAGAATATATGAAATGTAATTTTAGTAATGAAAGGAGGAATATTGGAGACAAAGTTAAACTTGATGATGAAGAAATAAATAGCACTTGTAGATTTTGATACCTTGGATCTATTATGCAAGTTGAGGGAGAAATTGAAGATGATGTAATGCATAGAGTTAAAGCAGGTTAGGTAAAATAGATAAGTGTTTCAAGTGTGCTCTGTGATCATAGAATACCCTTAAAATTGAAAGGGAAGTTTTATTAGACAGCTAGAAGACCAGCTATGCTATATGGATCGGAATGTTAGGCGACAAAGAAACATAATACCCAAAAAGTAAAAGTTTCCAAGATAAGAATGCTTAAATGGATGAGTGGTATAACATTGAAAGATAAATTAAGGAATGAACATATTTGCGGTAAGTTAGATATAACTCCTATAGAAGATAAGATAAGGAAGGGACAACTCAGATCGTATGGGACACTTGCAACATAGACCACATAATGCACTAGTGAGGAAAAGTGAGTTAGTTACTGTGGGGGACAGTAGAAGGGGTAGGGGTAGGACCTAAAATAACTTGGGAGGAGATAGTGAGTAAGGAGTTAATATCCCTAAATCTGTCAAAAGAAATGGCCCATGATTGCATAAATTCGTGAAAAAGGATTCATACAGTCAACCCCACCTAGTGGGACTTAAGGCTTGGTTTTGTTGTTGTTGTTGTTGTTGAAATACATGCATTTATAAATTCATCATTTGAGTAAATTTAAGGCACAAGGATTTCAAAAAGTATGCATTTTAAAATTAATTGTTTAAACATTTTAAAAAGCTATAAATTTGAATTTTTATTCTTAATATACAAAAGCGAAGTATCCTATGATTAGAATTTGATCAAGATTCTCAATTTATTGAATCAATTTTCACACCATCTCGCATCTATTTCAGAAAAAGTTCCACCTTTTTTAATCAATAGAAGCTTTTTGCTGCATTTTTTAACAGGAATCTAGCTTTAGGCAAAAAGCAATAGAATCTCTTTGGTAAGTTCCTACAAATTATCTACAAGAACTCCAACCAGAGCCATGAGGAATTCAGATTTACGTAAAGGACCTAAAACTGCCACAAGGGACCAAAAAAGTTTAAATAGAAACAAACCATTGGTCTTATTTGTCTCATTCTAAATCTCCATCCCCCCCTCCCCACCAAAAAAAAGAAAAAGAAAAAGAAAGCGCCACAGCCAGCACCATTGCCAAGGCCAATTCATAGCATATAAAAATCATCACCTTTTCCATGCTCTGAGCTCCCAACATTTTTGGTGGCCAAGCAAATCACTGAAGCATGTCATCATCCCTTCTGAAGATAGTTCTAATGGTGTTGGTGAAGGCAAATGAATGAATTGAATGATCATGAATATGAAATTCAACCGGTACTCACATCATGTTGATGAAATTCAAAGATTGATATTGTTGGCTTCCATTGCAGATAATTAGAACAAAGTGATGCAGTTGACTGGAACGAAAACTAAAAAGACAAGGGGAAGGGTTGAAATGGTGTTGAGGGTATGAGTTGGGGAGATACATGGGCATGGAAGCAAAATCAAATGCATGTATTTGGGCTTTCAAAATTCACCTTGATTTTCACCTGAATTCAAATGCCAACCTCAAAATATGACCATAACACTTTAGTTTGTATTTAAGACCTCAATTTAAAATCACAATATCTAAATACACATTCCCAACTGCACTATAAATAAATTTTCAAAAATTCAACATTTTTTTCATAATTAATATCAAATTAAATCAAAACACAATAAATTCTGCCCTTATTTAGGCTAGAAGTCCATGATTAATACAGCCTCCAATAAATTTCCTCTGAAGCGGCGTTGACTCTATTCTCAAGACCACAATGAAGAAGTTCAATGAATTGAGACAAATGTCACTATGGACACTAAAAAATGAGAAGCCATTTGGATTCAATGTTGTGGGCAAGGCAATGTAAGTTATTGTGATAAAAATGTTATCGAAATGCAGGAGTGCTGACCAAAGCTGCAACGGGGTTAAAAATTGGACATGGCTGAGATGATGTCAAGTATCTAAGACAAATCAAAATGATAGGTCATGAAATAGAGATGAGAATGCACAAAGGCGGAAGGTGGGATAGCGCTATATCAATGGCACTGCAGATTCATATCAAAGACCAGCATTATGAGAAACTTAATAGTTTAATTCAATTGCTTGATGTGATGAACAACTGAATATATAGATAAACCATGAAGGCAAACATTAAACAAAGAAGGGAACAGAAGGTAGAAGATTTCATGACTTTTACAACCAGTAGCAGACCAATAACGGATAATACCAGATATGTAAGATCAAAAAAGGCAGATAAGTACAATTTGCTTCCTGTCTAAATTTGACAACATAGACTGATACCTAGCATCAAATTCTTACAGTGACATGACCATCCTACAAACTAAACCAAGTGTATAACTTGACAGATTAAATCAGATGTGCCTCTTCAAGTCATTTATATATGAGAAAGGGAATAGATGTATAGCTAAATGAATAAAAAACTCAAAATTACCAGCTTTCTTGGCAGCACGGAAAAGGAGCTCCTCTATCAAGTGTTGCGCTGGGTCCCCATCTGGAAACTTCTCCATGAAACTCTCAACATGAGCAACCACTTCCTCATTACTCAAATATTGATATAAGCCATCAGACGAGAGGATTAAAAACTGATCTCTCAGACAAAGTTTATGGTGACGAAGTGATGGTGAACAGGATATGTATGGTGCAGTACCAATATACTCATTCCGAAACATTTCCAGTAACGAATCATTCCACTTTGGCTGCACCAACATGCAGATCAAAATATCATTTCAATCTCCATATTCCTGATGAAAACACATTTGGCATACTCATTACATCAAAGAGACAAAAAAGGAAAGAGTGAATCATTGAAAAGTCTTCATCTAGTGCACATGGCAACTTCTTTCTAGGTATCACCTTATTTTTCAACAGTTTTTACTTCAATTTTGAAAATAAATTTTCACTTCAGAAACACAACTATACTATCTGGAATGTTCGGAGTCTTCGGACCTCTTTTGCAGTTCTTCTGTGGCCTTCGTTATATCTTAATCATTTTTCAACTCTTCCAACACATACACACGCAGGCACAAAATGCAATTTATCTCAATGGTGCCTGGTGTTTAGCACAAATGCTTCAGTGCAAACAATAATAAATAGCATTGTTTCTTACTGAAACAATAAACAAAAATTCAGAGATTTTGCAACTTTATGTTATTATTAATCTTGTTGTCTAAACTTGCTAATGTCCCTTAACTCAAACTAATTTTCGGAGGCAAACATGATTTAATTGTCAGACTCGATCTTTGAGCATTGAACAATTTTCATTTTGTATCTCTCTCAATTCTTCCAATTATTTACAAAATAGAAACAACTTTATAATTAACCACCACTCCCCCCCCCCCCCCTCCCCAAAACCAAAAAAAAATACAAAATGCAATAGTTTCAGAGCATGACACAAAGTACTGAATTTGATGCACAACAACATCAGGATATGACAGTAATGCAACTCATCAGTGCCAATCTGGATGCCAGTAGTCATAACAAATCCAAAAAATTCTGCAGGGATAAAACAGGAAAAGAATTTTGTTGTATCATCAATAAAATAAGCATATACAAACTGCACTGGCACCACCACCACAACAAACTTTTTTTTTTCTTTTTTCCCCTTTGAGGACTGGGAATGGAGGGAACCTTGAAGTAATAATACATCTAAGTATAATAAAAAAACAGACCTGCTTGAGAAATCCAGCTCCAAATGCTCGTGTGACTTTAAGACGACCTTTCACCCTATCATTAACAATACACTGGCTATCATCTGGATGTTCTTTCTTGATTCTTATGATTTCCTGCAGAATTTAAGCAAATAGACAATCACTAGCAAATCTAAGATAATATGCATTAAATAATCACAAGAAAAGAAATCACAACAAGGGTTATGCAATCATCATTATTAAGCAACAGACATGGGCTAAAAGACAAGATATTAAGAGAAATTTTAATATAAATCATTAATAATAGAGCAATAACCATCTGGAAATGGATTTATAATCGATAACATGAAATCAAATCTTCAGATTTTAATGCCTTGAATGAAGCATTGCAGCAAAGCCACATTAGTATAATATTTAATTTCAACCTGAAGTAGAACTTAACCATCCAAGAGTCTCAAGTTCAGCAAATGATTGACACGATAACTAAAACAAGGCTAAGTAAAAAAGATCTAAACACAATGGTCAGTGGGAATGAGATGTAAAAAAGATTAAAAGATATCTGCTGCTTTGGTGAACACATCTCCAGGCAGCAAAAAATAGAAGTCGATGACATTAATAAGCTACCCACTGAAAACTTAAACACCTATCAAAAAGAAACACGGCTGACCAACATGATTCACGGGGTAGATTTTCTCTTCCTTCACTATCACAATGCTGACAAACAAAAAAACAAACAACAACCAAGCCTTGGCTCTACAAGATGGGGTGGGCTAAATGAAATCTCTTCCTTCATACTGCACAATATAGGGTAGTATCCTCTGATAGTTGGAATGCTGTTGAACCTTACTATCTTGGTCTTGTTCTAGGTCTACTCTTCCCCCTCCTATTCCCACCAACAATAACTAGCTTACTCCTCATCATTGGTGCAAAATTTGGCCTACATTGCAAGTACCTAAACCATTTAACCACCCTTCCCTTATCTTCTACAGGTGCGGTGCAAAACCTACTACAATTGTGTTCATTCCTTAATTTATCTTTCAGAGTTATACCATTCATCCACTCAACATTCTATGACAAGGCTTACAGAAAGGGAAAAGAATTCCCAGGTCTGAAATCCTCAGAGATTTTATCTACACAAGCAGATAACAAAAAAACTTCAGTAAGGAATAAAACTCATCCAAAATGTATGCACAGGCATATATAAAGATAATAAAACATGAGAATTGTGCAATTTTCCCATATGAGTTGAATGAAGATTGATTATCATAAAAGGTGAATGAAGATTACAACATCATAATTTCCACAAACAAAAAGCTTTCCAAAATATCAAGAAGTCTATTTAGTTTATCCTGCCCCCAAGCAGAAGGTGTGCGTTGTGCACTAAAATCAAACCTTAGTACACAATTATCCAAAACTCTCTCTCGATCTCCCTCTCTCGCCCACTCACACAAACACACACTCTGTCTATGCATGCAGATGCAGTGGGGTGTGCCTTTTTTTTCCCTGAGTGGTAGAGAGAGAGAGAGAGAGAGAGAGAGAGAGATAAGAGAGAGAACAAAAATAAAAGTAGCTCCAATCAAAGTATCTTGAAATTTTTAAATGGTTCAAAAACTATATGCCAAACTCTAAAACCTTGTCAAAGCTTAAGTAAAGTTGCATTCAATGGCAGAGTCTCCAAACAATTTCCATCAAATTTGACAAAGGAAGTATATAGAAATCATTTTCTTCCATATAATATTGTAGAATACCAAAATTAACATTACCCAAGTCCCAATGCACACCACAAACTCAAGACATCATAGACAACAAAATTCAGCAAGGTCATTTTTCACATTGAACACCTAGATTCCTAGAATGGCACAATTTGAGTCATATTTAAATCTTCTCTCATTCTTCTTCAACCAATTCTGTTTTTTTTCTAAGCACTAGCATCATTATGTAAGAAAAATATTTTTTAAAAATGACGTGCTCAAGCTATTCAGGGAGGAATGTTAAAAATAAATGGAAAGGGTATTTGTAAAACTTGTTTGTAATCTAAATATAAGTATAATGTCTTACGAATCACTTTTCTTTTCTCTGGGCACAATATTAAGCATCAATTTTATTCATTCCCTTTGCTTAGAAAAATTTTAACAGCTGAAGAGGTTGATAATATATTATGTAAGAATAGGAAACCTTATAGTCTTCTCTCTTCAAATCCATAAATTTACTTTTTATTTAAACTTTGATTTTTCTTCTTCTATGCTTGCTTATAATATTATGACATATCACTCGAGGGTAATGAGAACTGCCTTTTGATCTTTTATCTTTCTCCAGGATCATAGCCTCAATTTCCATGAAATAATATTTAATCATTCTTTTTTTCTCTATGCCACCCTAGATGGTACATCCATTAAAAGTTTAGAATAATCTAGTGTTGGTAGATATGAGAAGACAAATTTATCATATTCTAGACAATTTACACAAATTTTTTTAGGGATATCTTACCTTAGAATCCTTACTCCCCAAAGTTTGGATATCATAGGCAAAGAATGCAAGGTTATCCACCACTTGGTCAAAATATTTGAAAATTATAATAAAATTTCAAACTGAAACATCATCACGCATTAAGCTTCAAACTTTCCATAGGAAGGCATTCAATGACCACTTAAGAGATTCCTCTGTTTTTTAATATGGGGCTAAATTTGGGGACAGCATATTCCCTTTCAATATGGTCCATGGTTAGAATCATGGAAATGGCTTTCCAGCATTCATTTCTCAACATATTTGACCACAGTCAACTACCTGGACACCTTTATATATGACTTGATTTGAGAGCTGATCTCCATTCAATTGACCAAATGGTTACGCACCGCACAAGCCCCTGAAGTCAAGCAACACAAAATGTGGGGACTTGGGGAAGGGCCAACATACCTGCATCACAGTAACATGCAGAAAGTCCAATTATTTGAATCACATTGCATCATCCAATACCATCAACAGCTACTGGGAACAAAGCTTGTGAGAGGAAGATGGTCTTAAAGTTTCACAGCTAGCTGAATACAAACCCAAGCTTGTCTTCCATTTCGCAAGTTACAAGTGGCATTGTACATTTCAAATGAAGTTCAAAAATAATCTTTGGTGGGAGAGGTTACTCCAAAAGCTCTATTTCCCCATTTATATCACCTCTTTAAGTATAGAGCCACATTTACCCTCTATCTTCCTCCCAATCCTTCATATAACTTAGCAGGCCAAGCTACCCATGTTAGAACTTATTTAGTAAATTTATTCTTCTAAATCTTTCATAGACTATTCTTAGCAGTTATGTTGTTACAACCACCACATTAGTCTCAACTTCAAAAAGAACAAGAGAAGCTGGAAGAGCATTCCCAGGACTTGCACCCTGGTCCCGAAGGTCATATCCATATCAGGTTTAAAGAGTGTAAAATCTTTCACCTCTCATGATTCCTAGACAAAGATCATAATTAGGTGTTTGATGGAAACAATGGGCTGAACTAGATATAAAGGTACAAGTCCAGACAAGTCTGATTTCATATTCATTTGAACAAAAGACACAAAATTATAGGAATGAACCCACCTGCTGATGAGTATAAAGCAGCAAAAGTATCAGACTTGAAGCAAAGGCTAATTCTGATCTACAGCAAAGAGTTTACCATGAAAAATGCCATAAAAGGTCAAAATCCATGGCTGAGGCCAAACCTGCATGAATGCTTTTATTGCAGATAGTAGTAAAAAAGCCTAGAGTGTACTTGTAGCCATAAAAAGCAAAGCTGGATTTCAGCTAATGCTCATAAGAGCTAACTATCTATGAAGATCTGATTGCATCCACAAGTACAGAAAATGTTGTTGAACTACTGTGAGGATTAAAAAGACAAAATCATTCTATAATTCAACAATATGAAAAAAAAAAAAAAATTTGTCAAACTTGAATGTATCAAAAGCTGTCACATCAGATGATGAATCTATTCCTTCTCCACAATCCTTCAGAAATGATCTAATCATCAACAGCTGACATCAAGTCAGACAACAGACAAATAGAACCATCTCCAAAGGCTTAACACATACATTAAAGGCATAACCATCAACAAAACAATCAAATTAAGTACAAAACCTGGAAAATACAATTAGCGGGGCAGCTTACCAGGAAGCTTCCCCACATCTTCCTAACTGTATTTTAGAAGGGGAGATGAAAATGACAAGAAGCTAAGAAAGGGAAGTTTTGTCACATCTAACTCTTAAAACAGCATCAAATGCTAAATAGCTTTACTGTAAAGCAACAATTTTTTCCCTTTGGTGTAAAAATGGACTCTGCCAGCAATAGGAACCTCCATGGCATCAATGGGTTGAGAGACTTTACAAAACAGGCCTCCCAGTTCACCTTAGTTCCCCAGATGGTCAACCCAAGGCACAGGTAATTTTATGAAGCTGTTTGATGATCAAAGGGGGCATTCTACAAGGTATAGATTAAAGAAGATACATCAACATATTATCTGTTTCAGCTAGATGTTAAAGCATGCAGAAAATGACAGATTAGGACAGCTCAAGCACCATGTCAAGATGTCATGACTCCATTTACCCAAGAGGATAAACCTATTGAGGCAGCAGGGCAAATGTCTAGGACAACCTACTAGGCTCAAGGTAAAATAATTCCATGAAATTCAAGACACAGGTAGGACGAAGAAAGATTAAGGGAGACAATATTACTTCATCATAAGTAGGTGGACTATTATGAACTGGCCATGAGAACGCTCCAAAGGGATGTCACCTAACAACTAAAGATCTGGTTGTTCGACTAGACCTACTGCATATGAAGTGCAAGAAAAAGAAGCATCCACAGATAGATTTGACATGCGTAAACCTTCAATAAAAAGAATTAGGAATGAAAACAACATTATAGATGAGTTAAAATCATCATGCCATTTGGCCCATCCTTGAGCATTGACTATATACTTTGGTAAAGGCAATGTACAGAAATGAATATTTGAGGATCAGCTACAACCCTAAAATTCACCAATGAATATGAGAATCACATTATCCCTTCATTTGAGGAAAGTAGATTAGCGTGCGATCAGTGCCCAAGAAGCAGCAAGTCCTGACCACGAATTATCTCACTCAGCCATTCCCAACCCTAACTGGCATAGGGATAGCATGCCTGTTGATAGAAAAATCATGAAAATTTGCACCTTGACCTATGCCTCATTGTAAGGTCTTGAAATCATGTTATCACATCCTTTTGTCTCTACTCTATGCTATGGATAATTGAGTTTAACAGCTTCAGAAGAACAAGTGAGCAGTTAAAAAGATAAATGTGTAAGTTATTGAAATTGCTATATTCAACTGGTTCTAAAAAATCCTGGGTTTAAGGAAAAACAAGATGTCAGACACATATTAGTCAGCATATGCACCAAGTCAAAATTGTCCAAGCTAAAAATTAGTTAATCTTCCGCAGTGCACATAAATACAGAAGGTTAAAAAAATGATACCAGATCTCTATGCAGCATATTCTTATATCCATAATGTCCAAACAGGCTTCCAATGCATGATAATACAATGAACAATGAACAATGAACAATGAACAAAAATAATAGCAATTGGAAATGAAGTCCTACCTCTTCAATGCTTGTGCTGTGATCAGTGGACAGCTGCAAGGCTGTCAACTTCACTGCCTGGGCAGGCACCTCACGTACCACCTTACTCACATTTTCACCAGGAGCAGTGGACTCCTCAACTATACCCTCCGTGCTTGAACCTACATCCCCCTGTCCATTTGACTCCGTCCTAGAATTTAACTCCTGTGGCTCATACTGTGCCACTATAGCTCGACTATCACCCACATTCATCACATAAACATCCTCATCTCTCATAAGCGCAACCAACAAACACGAACCCATCAATGCAAGCTCAGGATTCGTATCTATAAACTTATCTGTCATATCCAAATATGCAAACTCAGTTACTTCAAGAGCACGCGACAATGCTCTCAAAACCAACTCATGATCAACAGGACCCACCTTCCGTTTCCTGCAACTCCCAGAAGTTCTCTCCTCCTCCCTACTATCAATTTCAATTTTCTCCTTGTCATCTAACCCAAATTTCCATGGAAATAACTTTCTTCCATGACTCTCCCTATGCTTAGATAGACCATGTTTCAATTTGGACAACAAAAGCCACCTTCTGCTCACTGCAGAACCAGCATTGCTCACACTGAGAGCATCATCAACAGAAAAGGCAAAACGATCAGAACCCGAAAGATCAAGCCCATCTTCTGGATCATCCTCAGCAAGATATTCCCAGAGACGCTTCCGTCTAGTTTGAGCCTCTTCCGGATGAAATGTGACTCGCTTACCAGGACGATCGAGGGGTTGGGCATTCGGATCGTTTCCAATCTTCTTCAAAATTTCCCCAACACTTCCAGCCTCTCCAGCCGAACAGTCCTCCGCTACTTGTGGCGGGTTTGATTCCTCTAAAACCACTACATTTTCTGAGGTCACATCCCTAACCTCAGGTCTCAAAACTTCTGTATCAGCTTCATCAACATCCCAAAACAATCCCTCAAGCTCATTGAACACAGCGCGGTAGAGATTGCCCATCAAGAACTCCGGCGCATCGGGGCCGTTAAATCCGTCATAAATCCCAACAAACAACCACCCTTGCTCTTCCGATACGACCACATGAACCCGATCCTCGCCGGCCTTCCCCAAAGCCCACTGAACATTACTCTCACTCTTCACCTCCGACTCGCCGCCGTCTCCGGGCGCCGACATCTCCTTCCGCCCGCCGAAATATCTCACTGGCACTACCCACGGCCGCTTCTTCTCCGAGAAGTTCCGGTAAAACGCCTTCCGGATCCCCGAAATGCCCTTCTTCCTCCTCTTTTTCACAAAAGTGCCACCCAGCGGAGCCGAGAACGGCACTCTCCCCTCACTCGGCTCCGCGGTCCCATCCAACGGCCCAGACAATGCCCCCCGCTCGATCGGACCGGACATGAAGAAACCCCTCTCCATCGGGCCGGACGGTTCGCCGCCTCTCGGAACCGGCTGCAGAGGGAGGGCACTAAACGACGACGTACTCTCGAAGCCATTGACGATACTGCTCTTCACGCCGTCAGTGGCATCGTCGTAAATACCATCGAGCTGGAGGACAGTTCTGGGAGTTGAAGTGTTGGCGCTCACGGAAGCACCCGAGATGGCCTTGAACCCGGTTTCCGGCAACCCGGGCCGGGGCCGGAGCTCCGGGTCGTCGAACCGGAGGGACTGGGTCGGCGAGAGGAACCGGCCGGAGGCAGTGGGGGAGGGGAAACGCGCGGAGGAGCGGACGTAGCAGAACGAGTGGCCTAGGGCTTCGTCAAGCGCCTCGCCGGCGGCGAAGACTGGGTCGGGCTGGTGGGTCGCTCCGGTCGGATCCTTGAAGCACGAGACGAGCTGCGAGAATCCGCCTCCCATCACATTGGATGAGAGAGAGAGAGGGGGGGGGGAAGAGGGAAAGAGCTGTTTCCCGGCGACGAGAAAGAGAGCAGCAGAAGAAGAAGAAAGTGTTTTCCTGCTTTCAGGAAGTGTTTTCAGAGTGGGAGAGAGAGAGAGCGAGAGAGAGAGAGAGAGAGAGAGAGAGTTGTTTTTAAAAACAAAAACAAATAGAAATTTGTTTGCGTGTTTTGTTTTGGGCCGGTGTGGTGAAGCGAGGGAGGAAAAGGAAAGGAAAGACGACTTGGTTGGCTGTTTGGGGAGTGAGAAACTGGGGAGAGAGAGAGAGAGAGTAAAATGGTTTGGTTTTTTCTTTTTCTTTCCTTTTTCTTTTCATTTACTTTGTTTTACTCTGACTTGAATTTCGACTTATATTATTCCGTTGGGTGCAGTTGTTGGGTCTTGGTTGACGGTTACACCTGGCGTTTCCCATCTGCTGGAATTTTTTTTATTGTGAGGGAAGGAGTCCAGGTCACCTGCCACGTCGATATTTTTGGCGCTGCCGGGGGGTCACCCTGGAGGGACGCCACGTCAGAATCCAACCGTTATTCCCATTTTGCCCTTAGGACTTCGATAATTGAATACGGGGAAAAGGGAAAGTGGGGAGGGATGTGGTAGGGTCAACACGGAAAATAGAGGCTGGGCGAGGCATTTTTGTCTTTATGGGGGTGCTTTTGTCCTTTTCGTTGTTTGGGTCTTTAATGGGCCTTCCAGTTTGGGGCCTCGCCTCAAAGCCCAGTTTGCTTGGAGCCCTTTGTCCACTTTTTATTCCAATTGACCAATCTACCCCTTTTGTTTTTAGGAGGGACACACTCTTTTGAACTCCTCTTTTTCCTTTTTTTTTTTTAAAAAAAAATTAATTGGCCTTTTCCCTTTAAATATAGTAATAGACTAAGTAAGAAATGATTATTGTCCATAAAATTTAAAATTTACATACTACAAAATACTACATTTATATTTGAACAAGTTTTAATGTAGGGCTCGTGCTAATTTAGTTGTTCAAATATTAATATAACACCGTATAATTGTGTAGTTTCTCATCTTACGTAAAAAGAGGATTCTTATTATAGTAGCTATATAATTATTTCTATGATTTCCCCATCTCATTTCTTGCTATTGGCCACTCATAGTTGACCCACTTTCATTAATAACAATCTCTATTATCTGTCACACTTCTTCTTTATGACAAAGAAGATATTCACTTTTTAAGATGATTCGCCCCTTTTTGGCTCGATTTCATCTTTTTAAACTTAAAAAAATAGTTCTAATATGTTTAGTAATTAACTTTTTTTCATGGCATATTTAGTATCATTTTATTTTTTGTTCTCGTTGTTGTGCAGGGAAAAAATAAATTATGGAAATGCATTTTCAGCTATCTTCAAAATAATCGAAAATCAAATTTTATGATTTTCAGTTGGTTTGACAACTTATTACCAAAATATTATAATGTGCAAAATTAATTCTTTTTAAATTAAATCATTCATCTTGCTCCAAGTTAAATGATCAGGTAAATTTAAAATATAAATTTAAATATTTTAAATATCCCTATATTTTTTTAAAAATAATAATAAGATCATTTACAAAAATAATTAACTTTCATGCCAGTAAAATTTTTCTTCTAGCACTGCAAATAAGCTTTGAAAAAATAATTATTAAGTAAAATATTTATAATAAATTTTATTTCTATTTTTTAGCATTCTATTCTAATTGTATTCTTTTGTATTTCTATTATTCTAATCTTACTATTTAATTGATAGTTGATTAAAGGACCAAAAATTGCATGTATTCAATCAATATTTTATTTTATTTTAGTTTTAAAAATATAAATTTAAAAATTATTAATTTTCAATTTTTAGTTTTTATTTCTAATTTTAAATTTTTTTAAATTTTCATTTTTATAACTTTTGACAATGATACAAAATAGTCACTAAGTTTTCAACATGTTACCTTTTAGTTTTTTTTTTTTTTTTTTTGTAGAACTTTTAAAAGTTATAGGTTTGAAACTTTTAAAAATTAAAAAATAATTTTTTTCTATAGAATATTCTATTTTACGGATGTCTTTGTTTTTTAAAAATATTTTTAAATTATTTTTACATTAATTATACTTCCAAAAAATACATATCCATTTTACTATTTTAAATATTTTAAGATCCCTTATAATAGTTTTGCTAAACACTCAATATCACTTTTTTTTTTTTAAATCATTTTTCTTGGTGGGGCTAAACTATTTTTATAATAATCTCGACAGCTCTGTCTCATAAGTCTTTTAAGTCCCGATACAAAAGTTATAAGAGGCAAACTAAGCATTTATTACATGTGCATTATTCCATATATATTGAATTCAATGCATACATATCGTATTTTGTCACGTCTAGTTATGCTTTTTAATTGTCAATGACTCATACTATTTATTGGGATCCACCTCAAATTTTGTCATTAATTTTTTTTTTTCTATTGTATTTTTCACATACTGACACGTCTGATAATCATCAATGACTTGCGATATTCATTAAAAATCTCCGGATGTATCAATAGGCTATTTTTTATAAAGTCATTTTTCCTATATGCATATTACTGTATCTTTAAATCATCATACATTATTGCACTTTATTGTGATTTGCTCATGCATAACCATGCATTTAAGATCCAACGAATCAAAAATTTAATGCTTGGTCAACTAGTTCATTGATTGACCCACTTGACTTGTCACCGAATTGTTATATACGCACACGCCGACACAACCACACATTTAGCAATATATTTAATATTAGTTTTCATCATAGTTTACATAGTAATAAATACGCATGCACATACACACACATATTTATATTTTTTTTTTTTTGAGTTATGTCGTGTCAAATAATCATCGATGACTTTGCGATGGTTGTTAAGAGCCTACAGATCTAATATTAGGTTTTTAAATCTCAAAAAAAATCGCTTGTTCTTTGATTGCTTATACATTATTACACCTTGGTGCGACTTATTCGTGCATAACTAGACATTTAAAGTCCAACAAATTAAAAAAAAAAAAAATTTATCGGCTAGTCAACTAGTTTATTGATTGACCCACATGACTTATTCACCAAATCAAAAATTATGATATACACCCAAGAGGGGTTGGACACACACACTCATAGCAATATTTTTAATATTAATTTTCATCATATTTTATATACTTCTAGAGACTAATTATATTTAGCATATGGAATATTTTCAAACGTCAAAGTATTTTTAAATAAAAAATGGTGATGACCACCATTTTTTATTTGAAAAAAACAAATGGTGTCCTGCCTCGTGCATTGCTCTGTGGTTCTAAGTTATTTTTGTTTTGTGCTTAATATTTTTTTTCTCATATTTAAACAAAAAATTTCAGCAATGATAAGTTTATAAAATAATTAGTTTTTTTTTTAATTTCAAATTCTTATTTTGAAATTCACTGGATTAAGAACTGTTAATTTCTTGGAATTCAAATTCTAGATTCATTTTTATTTTCATTTTTGTTTTTCAGTTCAATTGTGAGAAAAAAAAATTAGATTTTAAAAATTTAATTTCTTGGTATTCAATTAACATATCAATTCTAGTTTAAATATTTATGCTATGTTTGGGAGCATGGATTTCGAATGTTGGATTTGGGCTTGAATGGACTTGAACAAATTTTAATATAATTTTATAGTATATCTAAATCCAATATGACTTTAAATCCAAGACCCCTCTAGATATAGGATGGGTGTTTTTACAGTTCAAATGACATATAAAATTAATCAATAGTACTGTACTTACCACAAAAGCATTATATTTGTACATACCTATAACTTGATATAATTGCAGCATATTGGGAGATTGGGTATCAAAGTACCCACTACACTTAGTGGCGCAACAATCTCAATCTTAGAACGAGAGTTTCTATGTTGTTTTGACTACTATTGTATATCAAGTTTCGTGAACCTTTCTTTTTTTGTATTTTTATTTTCTATCTTGTCGCAAATGTTGCTTGTGTTCATTCTTAACATCGAGTGCATAACACCTTTAGTGATGAAATAGAATTAGAGAGCCACTTTTATGCATAATAATAATAATAATTACTATTTTTTTTAAGGATGGTGTCCAATACCCTTTGGACACCTCCCAAGACTCGAATGGTGACATTTTAATTAGGATCAACTTGAGAGAATGATGAGTCTAGTTTTATATCAAATAATATTATAATCCCATGACGCATTATACCAAGTATAGGTTAAGGCCCTATTTGTTTGCACTTAACTATCTCCTAATAAAAGCCCGGTTCTTAGTGGTTTGAAACTTAATGAATCATTTTTTTATCCTCCTCCTGATTACACTTGAATCATCTTTGATTGCAGTGAGCCAAAATCTTTCCATTGTGGGTTCGATTAAAAGTGTGCTCAAGGGTATTGTCGAACAGTTTTTGCCCCAAAAAAGAAGAAATTGCACAATAACCCATCACACACTTATTCTTCGATACTTATTTGATGATAAGTTACCAACCATTTAGATCCAAGCACAATTCAGATCATATCAGAATTTGTTTCAAAGATTCAGAAAATTACATGCAACAATTTAGCACTTAATGTTTAATTTAATTAAATAATTTAATCATTAAAACATGTGCAACTTTAGATATATATATATATATATATATATATATATAACACATATATAAAAGATTAATGGCATGCAGCTTGTAGCCAACATTTTGACACTTGCACTTCTAATGATTAATACCTACTATTTGTTTGTTTGGATTTCAAATTTGAATTTGAATTCATGTTAATTTAAAACCAAATATAATATTAAAAAAAAGTATATTAAATTTTATTCAAATTTACATAAATCTACACTCCCAAATACAAGCTAACTTTTTTACTGTCAATCTTATTGAAAAGTACTAATATGTAATACATTTTTTTTAATCTATTTTTATTCAATTAATTTATTAATTTATATTATTTATTTAATTAATTAAATTTTAATTTGAAGAGAGATATTTTAGGCTACCAAAAAATAGATGAGAAAAAAATTTGTGTTCATGAATTAATTATGATTGGTCGAGTGTTGAAAATTAAAAGGGTCATTTTCTCAATTAAAATCATTGTATATCTTAATTTTCAATGGGTCATTTTCTCCCTTTTTTCTAAAAGAAAAATATTTTTAATATATAAATTTGAATAGAAGTTGACTTCAATCCAATCCTCCAAGGCGATACAGTTCAGCGCTAATAATTAATTACTGGCATTATATTTAATTTTCAATTTATTATTATTATTATTTTAAGAAAAAAGAAAAAGAAAAATGGGGGATGGGCATTTTGGGAATTTCAGGGGGAAAGAAAAAGGAGTAAATGGGCCACGTAGAGTTGACTTGACAGGCCCAAACCAGGAAAGCAGATCCTATTTGATATTTCCCCATCGCTGGTTGCCTGGTCCGGTCCAGTTGTTTTCAAAACTCTGCCACGCTGTACAGACAAGATCGGACTTTCTCCCTCCGTTCAACGGCCCAGATCTAGAGAGAGAATGAGAAAGTGAGAGAGAGCCTATCCGATTAGTCAAAGGGGCGTGAATTCCTCTCCCCCCTTCCTCTGTCCCTATCCAAAATGTTGTCTTTAAATTATAAATTATAGTTTATATTTAGTATTTTTATTGTATCTGAAAATACCCTTAAAATATTTTTTTCTTAAAGAAATTATATTTTAAGGCAAAAAATAAATGTGAATTTTATCGTATTCTTTGTATCGTATATTTTTATATAAAAAAATTATGTTCAAAACTTTAATTAAATAAGTTTTTATTTTTCATCTTATATCGACATGACCACATAATAATATTATTATTATTATTATTATTATTATTATTATATTCATATGTTTCTGAATATATATATATATTGGGAGGGTAACCTAACTATTCATGAATAAATAATTTAGCAATTATTTTGGGAAGGCGTGAATGGGCTTTCCCCCCACAGTCAAAAAACCCCACTTTGATAATTAATAATTGAGAAAATGAAAAATTAAGAGAGAGAGAGAGAGAGAGAGAGAGAGAGAGAGAGAGAGAGAGAGAGGGGAATTATGCATGTGAAGGGCGGGAAAGAGGAAGCTCTCTGCAAGTCAAAGGGTTTGTTGGCTGCGCGAATTTTTTGTAACAAAAGGACAAAGCCTATGTAATGTCACGCAATCCTTGTGAACTCTCTCTCTCTCTCTCTCTCTCTCTCTCTCTCTCTCTCTCTCCAGTATCCCTATCTTTTATCTTTTTTCTTTTTTTGGGTTATAATTAGTTTAAATTTTTTTATTTTTTTTAATGATAGAGGTGGTCGAAATCCTTTGAACCCTTTGAACTCTTATCTCTTATCCTATTTTGGTGAAGGAAACTATGTTGTATAAAAATACCAAGTTTTTTTTTTAAAAAAATTAAATTTATTTTAATTAAAATTATTTGACAATAGTTTGGATAAAATTTTATTTTCAAATTGATGCATAAAAAAAAATGTTAAATAATCTAACGTTTTTTAAAGAAAAGACGTTGTATCACCTAGCGTCTTTTAATAAAAAATGTTACAGCAAGTAGCGTTTTTAATTAAAAAACGTTATTTGAAGTAGCATTTTTTGCATGACTCATGCATGCGCCAATCGTCTTTCCTTTTTTGTTAATAATAGTTATTATGTTATTGAAATAAGTTTTTTTCCTAGTTTATTCAAATTACGAGGTAATATCTCATTAGAGAACGGGATAGGTAAACTGAAATAATTAATTTAGACTGGTGGTATTCAGAAGAGCATGTTTGATGAGTTTGGTCCCTCTGTCTCTTAGGTACATCTGTTGGAGTTTTTCAGTGCGCCCATAAATATTACATACTACCATAAATATGTATAAAACTTTTTAAGGGTGTTTAGTACTTGAAAAAAATATACATTTTTTATTTTCAGTGAATTTAAAAAGGCACAAGCCGTGGTTTCTTAAACACTCCTTGTATCATAGTGATTTAGTTAGATTCTCTAAATTGTAAATGACTAGGTACAACATGACATACTCACTTCTGTGTTTAAAATGAATATTACGTTTAATAGCAATGCAAATTGAAGTAAAATTTGCACATTCATAATATATAGACTTGAATTCACATAAGATGAAATAAAATCCTAATAAACAAAAATTTACATATTAATTAATTAAACAATCAAATAATTATGAAATTAAATAAAAGCCCTGACAATAAATTTTTTTAGTAAGGGGCATATGATTTAAAATTTGAAGCTAATTCAAATAACCATAGTAATTGACTATAATTGACTACAATTCATGTCTATGCTTTTATGATATCCTAATTAATTCATTCTTATGTAATAGATTTTAGAGGATGAAAATTGAACTAAAATTGTGTTTGACATTTTTACATGCTATAAGTTTTGTATAAATTTACGAAATATAAATACTTTATTGAGCAAGTAATGCTGCTGAACTAGTTCTTGGTCCAATTTTGCTCTTCGTATTAGTGATGATATGTAAGATCTTAGTAAGTACCCAATTGAAAGAGACGAATAAACTTAGTGGTCTTAGCAGACACGTCATGATCAGAAGGTTTTGTTTTGTAGGACATTTATATTGTTCCTAATTACCTAATTCTAATACCAATTAATTATTATGCCAACAATCGGCGCTTTGATACCAATTGTCGGTGCCTAGTGTGCGTAGCGAAAGACCTCACAGGAAACAATCAATGGAATAAGCAAGCAAACACTTGATGATGAACTATACTAAACAAGCAACCACTTAACAATGAGAATAAACGAAAGCAACAATCGAAGACACAAGAATTTACGTGGTTCGGCAATCTGCTTACGTCCATGAGAGCAGCAACTGTTTTCACTATCTCAATGAAGCTTACAAAGCCCAATCCAACTAGGGTTACATAATAATGATTATATACTAATCTAATGCGTACAAAAACCTCTAGTATATCTAAAACACTTTTGTAGCGATCCCCCGGAGGAAATTATTCCAAAACTCCCAATCTACTGATATATGATTCGAAAATTTGTGACGTCCGTGAGCGTAACCATCAACGATTTAGGCTAAACCGTCAACGGTTTGAGGCCGAGGAGAATACCTCTGCAGCACTGCCTAAAACCATCAACAGTTACACACCCAAATAGTCGACAGCTTGCCTTCAATCTTGTCATTCTTCATCTTTTTCTTGTTCCTCGCTTCACGCTACTTCTCCATTACATGTGTTCCGCTCAGAATATGAGCCACATCCCCAACAAGCAGTGGGTCCTTCAAGGGAATGTTAGCCTTTGAATGTATTTGCTCCAAGGGAAAGGATTAAGGGTGAAGGAGGGAAGGGTGCTTTGAAAAGATGTGAGAAGAAAGGTTTAGAGGAGAACTCGAACAAATCAACCTCCAAACTCTCTCATCCTTCCTATTAGAAGGTGAAAACATTCATGATCCAATGCAAAAAGGGAGAAAGGAAGAGATTCAATTGCAAAAGGGAGAGTGTAGCTACACAAGAGGCAAGCCTTATTACATCATTAAATACAATCAGACCTAATTAATAAACCTAACCCTAATAATGATGCAAAGACTAAAGTGCCCCTAAATATATAGGATATTACATATTATCTAACATCCCCCTTTAAACTCACGATGGCGCACTGAGAAGCATTGAGAGTTTGTCGAGTAGAAACTAGAAATGACTAATAGTGTGCGATTTTGTGAAGAAGTTAATCAACTGCATAGTAGAGGAAATAAATAGGAAAGAGATTGTACCAAGGCGAAGATGATGACATATGAGATGACAATCAATTTCAAAATGCTTAGGAGTGGTTCTGCAAGTAAGACACTCATTTCAACAAATAACTAATGCAACCAAACTATTTCAGCAGTAGTTGAAGCTATGACACGATACTCAGCCTCAGTAAATGAACGAGAAACTACAGATTGCTTCTTGTTTTTCCAGGAAATGAGAGAGTCACCAAGAAAAATATAGAAACTAGCTGTGGACTTGCAATCTATAAGATCTCCAACTCAATTAGCATTAGAATAAGCACAAAGTTCTAAAGTAGATGTAGAAGGAAGTGTTGGCCTAACGAGGCTTAAAAATCTTATTTTGATGATAACAAATCAAAGGAACTTAATATGTTTGGTTAAGTGATGATGTTTCAGGTAACTCAAGTATCAAGCTCAAGTGCTTCAAGTGACTAATATCAAAATTGTAACACCCCGTACCCGCCAAGTAAGACCCAGGGTGTTATGAGACCAATCAAGTGTCTCTGATACCATTCACGAAGTAGAACTAATTAAACAACCTAAATTTAAATACCGAAGTTCTATATACATGTATATATATATATATATATATATATATTCAAGCCCATAAAAAGCATACCAAATCCTTCATATTACATAATTAGGAAAATTTTAACATAAAACTGTATATGAACCTGTTCTTTTAACCACTCACAACTAAACCCCACTCCAGAGCTTTCTAAAGTCGATCACTTGAAGGACCTGAAAAGAATAATAATTCAACGGGGTGAGACACCTCTCAGTAACGAAGAAAAAGCTATAAACAGTGTGTGGCAAAAAGTTTAATACATACCAAAAGTAATTATCTGATAATCAATAACATAGAAAACTGTGAAGTCACGTCACTAATAAACACACTGTCGTCTGATATCATATACACAAACATAATTACTTTTACTGATAATTCCCGAGAATAAGGGAGATTACCCGCCCATACAAGTAACTTCCCTCTACTTTGACAATAATGCCATGACACTTACCTTACTCAGTAAGCCCTTAAGTTATGTATCCAGGTAAAGTCTCTGAGAATAGGGAAGCTTACTCGCCCATACAAGTAGCTTCCTTCTGCTCTGGTATCAACAGAAAACTATCAGAGCACTTGCCTTCCTCGGCAAGCCCTCGGGTGGAGAATTCTACTTTACCAAAAATACTTATGTAATTATAGTTACACGCATCCAATGCCATCATTACATAGAGATCCACGTATATACACATACCACAACCAATCTACACAGGATACACACATATTTCATGCACACCCACAAAGGGTCCATAACCACACAAGTGATACAGTCCACACAGGACCCACATCCACATAGGAATATACACACAGTCTTCATCACACCCACACATGGTCCATATCCACACAAAATATAATGTCCACATAGGACTCTCATCCATACAAAACACACGGTCCACACAGGACTAACACCTTCTCATAATACATGGTCCACACAGGATTAACATCACACAGTAATATATCGTGGCCCACACAGGCACCACAACCACACAGGTTACAAATCCACACACACACAACCCCGTTCATAGTAAATCGGTAAAACAAACTCTTCATTCCACTGCCAATGTTTTACCCCCTTAATATAAATACCCATATAATGACCTTCTTATACCACTGCCAACGTTATATGGCGATTTATATCAAGTACGATATAACGACCTCCTCATACCACTGCCAAGACTATATCACAATTTACATGAACTACATTACACATCCTATGCATAACCAATCATCCAGGCACATACTCACACTTACCACATTATTCACAGTCAAACAATACTCACAGTTGAACAATATCCACAACCAAGTAGAATTACAATCCAAACAATAGCCACAAGCGAACAATAAACATTATCCAGCAGTACTTGCAACCATTTAATTTTGAAAGTTATTTCCATGCCACACGATTTTTCCCAAATACCATATACATTATTAAAATCATTTTTGTTCCAATAGTCTATCCATTCATATAATTGTACCTAAATATATATATATATATATATATATATATATATATATATATATAATCTTATACTCAAATTTAACCAGTTTAGAATTAATTAAAAAGCTACCATAACATTTTCCCCTTACATGCTCCTCAAGATTCTACCTAAAATCGAACAGGAAAGGAGACCCTGTATTCCAAAAATCTCAACTTACCCAAATCTCAAAACAATACTCATTTAATACTTCATAAATTTCATATATTTCAATTTAATAATAAAACTTTAAAATATCTCACTTATCCTGATTTTGGGATGGTATCCCAAAATCCCAAATCAATTATCTGCTCCGGTAGCTTTGCAGAGAATGGTCCCATGAACCTTGTGGTGGTTCCGGATCATTAAAATAAGCCTTAATGGAGTAGAAATTGAAGAAAATAAAGGGAAGAACCGTAGGTTTTTGGAGAGGAAGAAAAGGAAATTTTGATTTCCTTGAGAAATGCTCGCAGGACTTTCTTTATAGCCACCTCTGCGTAGAAAATCGTCGCCGGTTTCCCCAGGCCTCTAGAAAACCGTCGCCGATTTTCTCTTTAACCGGCCTAGATTTTTTGTTTACTAGTTACCGTTTCGCATTAAATTCTGAAAACTGTCGCCAGTTTTCTCTCCTCTCTAGAAAACTGTAGCCGATTTTCTCTTGAACTAGACAAAATCTTTTTTTTTTTCCCCAATTTTTCTTTTTATTTCCCTTTATTTATTTCTTTTATATATATATATGTGTGTGTGTGTGTGTGTGTGTGTGTGTGTGTGTGTGTGTGTGTATTTTTAATTTCTGGATTTGAGTTGTTACAAAAGTACTTAACAAAGTCTGTTTAAAGATTGAACTTAATGACACAAGATTTTATGAAGTTAAAGATGAAACTTAAAGCCAAGCTCAATATGAAAAATGGAAGCTATACATGAAGACTTAGTGATTAGAAGAGTCATAGTTTTTAAGAAGTCTCATGTAAGTATTTCAAATATTTCAATATGAATGAATGAAGCTCTTAGGTTTCATTATTAACTTATAGACCAAAATTTGAAAACTCTAGAAAATATTTTCAAAAGTCTCAAAGTAATATGGCAAGTATAAAAGTTAACTAAGGTTTTGGAAATAAAATCATAAAAGCATATGTTATTGCACAATCAGATGAGTGACTTGTTCTAGTCAGGCGACTGACATTCTTATGTTGATTTAATTAAGCAAACAAAATAGGCCCAGTCAACTAACCCTCTGAGACCAGGCGATTGACCCCATTTTGAGTTTGATTTTTTTTGCTGAAATATAATAAGCTCAGGCGACTAACCCCGATAGATCAAGCGACTAACTTTCATAAAATTCAAAATAAAATATCAAAATTATGTTTCCAAAATAGATTGCTTGGTCCCCAAACTTTATGAAAACTTGAGAAACACTCTAAGTAACTTGGGGAATATAAAAATTAAACTTTTTCCATCTATAAATACATGTTATATCAAAGAACTAAAGACACCAATACATACAATCAGCATTCAAGCATAATATTTTTCTACTCTTCAAAAGCTATCTTGCTAAAACTCTTGTTGGAGTTTTTGCTGAGAATTTGCTGATAAAAGCCTATGGTTCTTTGCGTTTCTACTGAGTTTCTCAATCTAATAAAAACCCCGGTGATAAATTCTTGAGCTTCATTTTTCTATATTGATTTTGATTGAAGTATATTGTGATATTCACTTGTACTAATATGCTCTTGCTGAGAGTGCTTTTTGTACACAAGAATTGTTCTTGTTTCTCTTGTTGTTTTTTGACAGTTCAAAATTGTTGAATCATTGGACTATCGAGCGTGGGGTATCGCTTGGAGAGGAGGGCTCCATCATATTTGAAGGAGTGTGTAAACAGTTTGCCCTGCCCGGTTAAGGGAGCGGTATAGTGAAATCTTTGGGTGGTTTGCCTAAGGCGAGGACGTAGGCAGGTATAGCCAAACCTCGTAAAATCTTGGTGTCTTTTTGTTCCCTTAATCTCTTTAATTTTTTGCATATATAAATTGCGTGGATGTTTACTTAATCACTGAAAATTAAATAGTTATTAGGAATTGTGGAAACCTTGATTAAAGGAAGTACGTTAATAAAAATCAAAGTTATTAACATACTTAAACTTAAGTAAATTGTTTGATATCAAAATCTGAATTTTGGAAGCTTGCTGAAATTTCTATTTTATTGTGAAATCAAGCTTACTATATTGATTGAATTGATTTATTGAAAAACTGAATTCTAAATATTGAAATTTTGACCTTTATCATCATTCATTAATAAATACTAAATCTTAGATTGAGTGTTGGTCATTACAAATCAATTATAACTGTGTGATTGAGTCAGGAAAGACTTAATAAAAAGATTTGTAAAGAAATTTTTAAAAACCTAAGTCACCCCCCTCTTGGGAGTACACCTTACTTCTCAATTGGTATCAGAGCATTAGGTTGTAGTAAATCTTAAACTAGAAACTACATAAAGATCCCTATGGCACACACAGGAGTATCTCCCTTTGCTGAGGGTCAATCCTCATCTAGACCACCTATTTTATGTTGTGTAAACTACACTTTTTGGAAACAAAGAATGAAAATTTGTTTACAAACTATGGATTGGAAAGCATAGAAAGTTGTCACACATGGTGACCTTATCCCCACTAAAATCGTGGATGGTAAAGAAATACCTAAAGAAGAAAAAGAGATGGTTGACAATGACCATAAGATGTTGCAATTAAATTCAAGTGCTATGAATGAATTATATTGTCCTCTTGATGTAAATGAATTCAATAGGATTATGACATGTAAATTAGCTAAAGAAATCTGGGACAAACTTGAAGTAACCTGTGAAGGTACTATTGATGTAAGAGATAATAGAATCAATATGTTCACTAGCGAGTATGAAGCTTTTAGGATGAATCCTGAAGAGACCATTACTAGTATGTACACTAGATTCACCTATATAATAAACTCCCTCAATGCCTTAGGAAAGAATTACTCAACTTATGAAATGATACGGAAAATCCTTGGAGGACTTCCACCAAATTGGGAACCTAAGGCAATTGCAATAACAGAAGGAAGAAACTTGAAAAATACTTCCCTAGATGAATTTATAGGATCACTTCTCACTTATGAGATGACGATAAATGAAATAAATTCTGAAAATAAAAATAAGAAATCAATAGCCCTTAAAGCTGCTAAAGATAGCTTTAGTGAAAAAGAAGAAAACAAATTAAATGATGATGATATAGCCTTCATCACTAGAAGACTTGGAAAGTTTTTCAAAAAGAATAAAAAGTTCACTCAAAAGTTTAAAGTTCAAAACCTAACAAAGGGGAGACAAGTAAAAAGGAAACAATGAATGAACCTCCTATTTGTTATAATTGGAAGAATGCTGGACATATTAAACCTGATTGTCCATAGCTTAAGAAAGACACCAGGAAGAAAAAAAAAGAAGGCTATGAAAGCTACATGGGATGACTCAAGCTCAAGTGAATCAGAGGATGAATCAATCGATTAAGAAATAACGAACATCTGCTCCATGGCAAAAGACGATGAGGTAAACTCCTATACTAGCTCATCTAAAGAAACTAGTGATGAGTCATGTAGTGATTCGTGTGATAGTATGCCCTCATATAGAGAAATGCAAGCTGAATTATTTTCTTTGCACAAAAGGTTCATAAGAGTATCTAAAAGAAATCTAGCCTTGAAAGAACAAAATGAAATACTTAAAAATCAACTAGAGACTTCAAAATTAGCTGAAAAGGAAAAGGATCCACAATTTTATAAAAGGAAAGAAAAACTTTGAAAAGTTGATCGGTACTCAAAGAATGTCACTAGACAAAGAAGGAATTGGATTCAATGGAGTTGAAAACAAAAGGAAAAAGAATATTTACATGGGGTACTTTGTAGAGGAATCAAAATACTATGCTAGCACATCCTCCACTAATGGTTATGAACACACTATTTTCTTCTTGTGCAAGAAAAAGGGGCCGTAAAATTTGAATGCCTATTTAAAAGAAAAAATAAAGTCAAGAAAGTATGGAGAGTAAAAGCTGAAACTAAACCTGAAACCAAAAAGCCTAAGAAAGCTTGGATACCAAAGAGTAACACCTTGAAACGTTCTTGTAGGTATGCTTTAGGACCACTCCATCAAAAGACAAATGGTACTTGGATAGTGGGTGTTCAAGATACATGACCGGAGACAAGTCCAAGTTCACCACCACAAACTGATCCAGATACTTATGGAAGACCTTGTTCATCATGTACATGAATGCAACAGGAGAATTTGTCAGTCCAAATGGCATAACCAAGAACTCGTAGTGACCATACTTTGTTTGGAAAGCAGTATTTAGAACATCCTCTGATTTGACTTCCACTTGATGATACCCGGATCGGAGATCGATCTTAGAGAAGACCTGTGTTCCCTGAAGTTAGTCAAACAGATCATCAATATGGGGTAGTGGGTATTTGTTCTTAATTGTCACTTTACTTATTTCCCGATAGTTGATACACATCCTCATCGACCCGTATTTATTTTTCACGAACAACATTGGAGCTTCCCAGGATGACACACTAGGTCTGATAAATTTCTTGTACAGTAATTCCTACAACTGCTCCTTTAATTTCTTCAATTTAGTTGAAGCCATTCTATACGGAGCGTTAGATATTGGTACCGTACCTGGAAGTAAGTCAATGGCAAACTCGATTTCAAGGTCGAGAGGCAACCCAAGTAAGTCCTCCGAAAATACGTCAGAAAATTCCCTTAGTATCGGGATATCTTTAAGGCTTAATTCTCCCTCTAGTGCTTTTTTCACACAAGCTAGGTACCCATGACATCCTTCCAAGAGTAGCCTTTTAGCCTACATGGCTGAAAAAATCCATGGTGAAGAGCGCACGTGTAACGACATGAAGAATAATGATATTTAAATAATAAATAGGGAGGGAAATGGTAACAGTAACAGAAGGAGGCAACTGACTTGCGTTCGTCGACGAGGTTGCATTTTGGAATGTAATAGCCTAATAATTTTCCTAGGGCCTCGTTGACGAACACATGGGATTTGTCGACGAGGGTACATGAGGACCTCGTCGACGAGGTAGCATTTCGTCGACGAGAAAATATCGAGCGGCCGTTTTTTGAATTCTAAATTTCATTGACAAGGAGATGGTATTCGTTGACGAAACTCCTTCTAGACCTTGTTGACGAGATGACGTGGCTCGTCGACGAAGGCTGTAGTATAAATAGTGTAAAACCTCGGATTAATGCAGAAATTTAGCACCGTTCTCTTTTCTTTCTCTCTCCTACGGTTCCTTTCCCTTCTTTCTTCGATTTTGGCCTCGTTAGTTGCCGGATCGACAATCTGAGGCCACCACGATGCTTCTGGCGGAGTTCTCTTCAAGTCTTTTGGGGCGGATCATTGGTGGGATCGAGTCGATTTTCTCCCCAGAATCAGGATAAGACCTTTTATTTAGTTTTTGGCCTTCTGGAAGTTGTAGGAAATGATGGAGACAAAAAAATAATGATATTCTATTCTGGTGAACATTGTTTTCAGGGTGTTGAGTAGGAAGCCCTGCGGGTGTTGGACCAGTATACCATGGGGGCTTTCTAGTAGTCAGGTAAAGGAAACATGTAATGCTAGGCAACCATATATGATTTCAGTACAAATTATATGCTTGTATAAACTTATTATTCAAATTATATATATAGTTTTCAGAGCATGGTAATATTAATATTTACTTGTGTGGCTTGAGTTGATAACAGAAACAGTACTATATTTACAGAATTTGTGAATACCATGTTTATAGTTATTAACAGAAATACCAAGATATTTGCATGTTTATAGAATGACAAATTTTTCAGTGTACAGTATACTTAGAAAAATGCATTTTCAGTAATTTCAGAATAACACGTTTATTAGTACCATAACGCCCCAATATATAGATATTTAGATAGCAGTTCAGTTATACATAAATTAGATTTTCAATCAGTTTATTTATAATTTCAGATAAATTCTATGGGGTTATGGTTATTTTAGAAACCATAATAAAAATAGTATATTACAGATATTAGTTACCTCTATAGTATCAGACACTGATGGATCAGACAAAAGAGCATGGTACCGTAGCTACAGACATTCGGTTCAAAGTGCAATCACTTTACTCAAATAGTAAGTGATATGAGGTCGATCGTGCCCACGTAGGGACATGCTCTCCACCAGATATGGATTGAGGGGGCCGATTAGACTATCGGAGTTTAGTTGACTTACCCTGGTAGGCCAGCTAGGATAGGTCTCGCCTTCGGGCCACACAATCCTATCATAAGGGGTTAAATCATGACATACATCCATCCAAGGAAATTTCTCAGATATTAAGAGTACTATCAGACTTTCAGGAATAGTACTATTAATATGAAAAGTAATTTCATACATATTGGCATGTTAGGTTATGTAGTTAATGGTTTTATTATACATTATGTGATCTCAACATTTTAGGTTCAGTTATTCATACTATTTTTAAAACAAATTATTTTTACCAAATTATAGCTCAGTGGCCACACACTAGTAATAGCATGTTTCGTCTTATTAAGCGTTGGTTCATCCCAGTGTTGAATTATTTGTCAGGTATACCAGCTAGGCGAGCGGAGCAGGTTCACAGGTAGAGAGGCTGTTGTACTGCCCTTTTTGAGAGTGAGTATTATTATTATTTTTGGGTGGCATGTTTTGTAAACCCTTGGTATCAGTAAGGGTAGTTTTGAGAGAACAATGATGTTTGTATATTGTGGAATGATTTGAAAGTATGGTATTGTATTATGTGTGGATTTATTTTATATGATTGGCCTTCCAATGTTTAGGTTAATGATTTAATTTAAAATAGGGGAAAAGATTTTATTTTTATTAGCAGGTCGTTTCAGCACGCACGACCTGACATACTTAAGCTCCTGCTCCTAGGAGGTCTGAACACTACCACTTTTCTGTGGCAGTCTATACTAACATAATTGGAGGCTAGCCAGTCCATTCCCAAAATGACATCGAATGCATGCATATAAAACACAATCAATCTAGCAGGTAGCATTCTTCCCTGAATATTCACTGGATAATCTCTAATCACTTTTCTACATACTACTACTGTTCCTGTAGAAGTGACTACAGATAATTCGACATCTAATGACTGAGTTTCTACCCCACACCGTTTGATATACCCTAAAGATATGAAAGAGTACGGTACTCCTGAATCAAATAACATAATAGCTTTATTTGAAAACAATAAAATATTACCTATCACCACATCTCTTGCATTTTCTACATCTCCCGGAGTGAGAGAATAAACCCACTCTTGGGCGGTTTTCCTCTGGTAATTGTCGCGGGGTGCTTGATTCCCTCCCTGGGTAAACTGCTCTATGGTGCAGCCTAGGTCAGTGGTAGGACAATTCTGCCCCATGGCACTTTGCATGATCTCGGCCATAAACTGCTGGGCAAAATCACGAAGCACTGATGTAGAATCAATTTCATCCTTATGAGAAGCCCCCTCATTGCCACTTTCTCCAATGCTCACATTTTTATCCTTAGGATCCATTTTGAAGATAAGACAGAATGAATTTAGAATTCCAATATCTTAACATGACTAGTACAATTATTTAACTAAAAATCACTTTAAATCCAAGTTCTCAATTTTAAGGTTCATTTACCTTGTTTAGACACAAAACTATTGACGATTTTATTGAGACCTCTGAAATCGTCGATGAAAAACCTAAGATACTAAGAGCCTATTTTGATGAAAACCGTCGATGGTTTGTGAACGCCACAGAAAATCATTGATGGTTTGGCCCCAAAAGACTTCACTAAACCCTTTCTTTGTGTACATTTAGTCATTTCAGGATACTGGCCTCTAACCATAGACAAAACCAACTTAATGTTCCTGTTCTAACTCTTAAAGTTCTAGTCTCGCCCCCTCATAAACAAAAACCGTCGATGGATTTATTGTGACTTTTCTGAAACCGTCATTCTAGGAAAAACACTAAAGACCGTCAAGGGATTTCTGCCTCCGGGCTATAAGACAAAACCCAAAGTTACCTACCAGTATCCTCATCTACCCTTTCTTATCCTTATTTTAACTCAAACCTATACTTTGGTAAGATCATCTATCAAAGTCTACATGACCTATCAACTTGGTGCTCTAATACCACAACTGTATTGGCCCGAACCCGGTGGGGGCCCGGAGTGCAATTTCTTACACATATATCTCTGTTACCATAATTATAACGACCCAAACCCAAATAGGGGTCTCAGGTGTCCCTATCCATAAACTCAATTTAAACATGCAGCAAAAGATAATTAAATCTCAAAACACTTTACTAGAGTCCTAGACCATCCCAATTACACATAAGTGTCTCCATGTTATATATTACACCCCAAAATAAAACACAAACATAATAACCCAATGTCTCGCTTACACTTATAATCATTATAAAAACTACTCTCAGCCCCGTAGCACGCTAAGTTCGATTCCCTGTGGGACCTAAAAAATGAGTTGGATATTGGGGTGAGACACTTCGCAGTAAGATGGATTAAATTATCATCAGTGTGTGGCTAGCATGAGCATTAGTGTGATCGTAAACATTCATATATTTAACTGTAGGTGGATTTGGAAATTGAAAACTGTACTCACACCTATATAACTAAAAATACATACATTTTCTTGATAACATACTGTCGACTCATAATAGCCCATTTTTCATAAATAACATATATGGATAGAGAACCTTCCTTATTGGGTTATCATATAACTTCATGAATAACCCCCATGATCGGGTTGTGCGGTCTAAAGACTGGACCAAGCAATCTGGCCAGCCGACCACTGCTAGGTCAACATAACATGCTTTGAAGTACGATTTACCCACCACTACCTGGTTTGGACTCCAAGAGGGTATATCCCTACTCAGGACAAATCGACTGTCTATGGCCTACACTTCCACTATAGTGTGGCTTTACTAATACTTTCACTAGCTGCGATACCGAGCTTCCATAAGATCTAGTCCCTTAGGGTTCATAAACCATATATGTAATTTACGTAGTAAAAACAGTAACATGATCTCATTTTCATAAATCAGTATAAAATCAATAAGTTCATGAATCTGTATAAAATCAGTCATATCGTACTCAGTATAAAACCAACATATTATAATTCGGTATAAAACTGTCCTATCATATCTCGGTATAAAATTGTCATGTTCATAATTCTATATAGAAATTGATCATATCATAAAAACCATCAAGTTTAATTATTCAATAACTATAAACATTCTCATGCCACACAATTTTAGTGATATTTCATAATATAATAGACTGCCCTGGGAAAATATATTTTGTTGAAAATAAAGGTATGATCATCTCTAGGGTTTAGTTTAACTCAAAACATATGTTTTTCAGGAAAAGGATTTGATCACTCCACTCACTTTAGTTTTCCCCAAATACGTATATAATACCAAAACCCTCGTTTTCATACACCTGATTCAATCAGAAAATCATACGTAGGATTCCTCTATAAATATACTTTAGTTTAATCAGTTCACATTTAAAAAATAACCGACATAATCTAATCCCCTTACCCGTTCATGAAAAACTTCCTATGGCTTTGGAAAGTGCAACCTTAGCTTCTTAATTGAGTGAGGATGAGGACCGACAAGCTGGGAGGAGATAGAGAGGACCGGAGAGTATGTGTGGAGATATCTTAGGCTAGAGAGAGTGTGAGAGAGTGAAACCCTAATTTGGAGAGAGAGAGAGAGAGAGAGAGAGAGAGAGAGAGAGAGAGAGAGAAATGAAAATTATAAAATTTTAAGCTTACTTCTCACTTAAATAAGCTTAGCCCAGGGGAAACCGTCGACGGTTTTCCTGAAATCGTCAACGGTTTGGTCACTTACCAAACCGATTTTCCTGTCTTCTTATACAAAAACCCTTGGGAGTTGAAACCATTGACAGTTTTCCTGAGCTCCCTGAAATCGTCAACGGTTTGGTCTTGTGCCAAACCTTTTTCCTTCTTTTCTTTTTCTTTTCTTTTGTTTTTCTTTCCTTAATTTGGTTTCCTACATCTTTACCCTTTGTTTAATCACTGGGACACACAGACACACCAAAATATAATATGTACAAATAATAATAATAAAAATTCAAAAATTTGAGTAAAAAGAGCCTTTAAAACATTCCTAAGTTTCCCAAAATTTGTTAAAGAATTTTCTAAAATTTTTTCAATATTTTTCTACAATTCTCTCCGTTTTTAAATTTTTTTTCTTAGTTTTATTTATTTTTTGGCATGTGTATTTTTCCATTTTTTTTCTTATCTGAGTAAAAAATAACTCAAATAAATTTATTTATTTTTATTGGTTTTTTAAAAAATGTTCTAATTTTTTTATAATTTTTATTATTTTCCAATTTTTTAAAAATTAAAAATTAAATTTGAAATTAAAGAGGAGTTAGACTGGTTCAAACGGTCTGAACCGGGCGAATGGGGCAACTCAGGTTGACTAGAGTCTGACCGGTCTGACCCGGTTGGGGAAGAGGGCCGTCATGTGTTAGCCAACGGTTGTGACAAGTGGCGTTGTGATTTTTTTTTTATTTTTTTTTGAATTTGCCGTTGTTGGGTGATGTTAGCATGATGTCACTCGCCACATTGCAAAATATGGTTGGTCATAGGAATTTGACACGAATCACTGACGTAGCAGCAATGCATTCGTCGAGAGAAACACACATTGAATGGCTAGGATTGCATCACGTCGCTTCTTGAATGTGTAGTCTTGTTGTACCATGTGTAACCGTCCGTATGGTGGCATGTGTCCCACTATTATTATTTTTTTTAAAAAATTTAATATAATTTTTTTCCTTAATTTTCTTTTATTTTCTTTCTTCTCTAAATTCTCTTGAATCTATCTCTTTTCTTGCTTTCCCTTTCCTTCTTTCCCTCTCTTCTTTGATTTCACCACCTCTGATATCTCCTTTTCTATTTTCTTCTCTCTTTATCTCTTTTTTGTTCCTTTCTCTCTTATCTTTCTCACCCTGCCTTCGATCTCTTTCTCTATCTCCATCTTTGCTCTCTTTCTTTATCTCTATCTTAGATCTTGAAATTAGGAATAGCTTCCCAAGAGAAGGGGGGGGGGTGAATTGGCTTTTAAAAATTTCTTTTAATTCCTTTTGAGATACCTTAAACTTCCTTTATTTCTTTTAACCAATTCTTGACTTATTTGTTTAATTCTTTAATCAATCAAGAACTTAGTTCTTTTTCAATCAATAACACAATTAAACAACCAATTAATTAAACAATATCTTCAAGTCAAACAATCAATTTATTTTCCAAGTACAAGTTAAACAACAAACAACCACACCAAGATATAAAGTATTCAGCACTTTGGTAATATAACAACTCAAGATGGTTGTTTGTTTATATTTGCTAAATTTGAACCAAGCCCTGTAGTGAATGAGAATTTATACTTATTGATGTAAAGCCCTGTATAGATGAATCAAATCACTCTTTCCAAATATTTAGAACTCAAATAAACTCTTGGTAAATTTATCTTTGGGATGTTAACCAAGTAACGTACTCCCGTAAGGTTTCCGCAAGATATGGTGTAACCAACGTACTCCCTTTCGGTTTCCGCAACCCAAATCAAAATTAAACCTTAAGTTTGTTTGATTTCCAAATATATGTAGTTTATATGATTTTTCAAATTTAAACCATCCACGCAATTTAAATATGCTGAAAATAAAGAGTAAGGGAAAGAGAGAATGAGACGGAGATTTTTTATGAGGATCGGCTTATACCCAGCCTACGTCCTCGCCTTTGGAAAACCACCAAAGGATTCACTAGTTTAGTTCCGTTGACGGGTGGAATAATACCGATTACAACACTCCTTGGTTAAGGCTAGAGCCCGCCTTCTCCAAACGATATCCCCTCGTTCGGTCACTCCTTACATAAGCCAGAGTCCGCCTCTTTAAGCAATGTATGCTTGCTTAGCCAATGATCCAAATGACCCTTGGAATGTCAAAGAACTATAAGAAACACAAGATAAGATTTGCATACAAGTATACTCTCTTAAAGAGCAAGTTAGTACAATTTCAGTACTATATACTTTGAATGTAAAATATCAATATGAAATACAATGAAGCTCAATTGTAGAATTCACCAATATCCTTCTTAGATAAGGATTAGTAGTAAAAATTCAGAGGAGGAAGGATTAGCACTTCAGAATTCTCAGCAAAAGAATTTTTCAGTGAGTGAACAAGAGAGCTTTTGAAGAACAAGAGTACTTTAAGTTTTACAAGCAGATTTTTCAATTCTTGGATGAGTTTTGATTTGCAAAACCATGTATTTATAGGCTTTCAAACTTGTTTCCATGTTGCAAAAGTTTTCTTAGAGAGTTTCCCAAGTTTTTAGAAAATTTGAAGCTCAAACGGCTGTATTTTAAAACATGAGAATTTAAAAATTTTTCCCGTTGAACAGTGTTCAGATGACTGAAGGTTCGCGTTCAGTCATCTGAAGTTCCTTAAATCCCCTTAAAATAGAGTTAGATACAGAGTCAGACGTCTGAAGTCAGGGTTCAGATGTCTAATGTCGCAGGTTCAGTCCTTTGAAGTCACAAGTTCAGTCATCTGAACTTGCTGCTGCAACTCTCTACCTGTTCTGTCTTGTTCTCTGTTAGCAGTGACCCCGCTTCAATGTTTTGAAAATAGATTTTTCTGTATAACTCCAAAATTAGGTGTTCTTGGTGTAAAATGAAAGCTAAGAGAAAATACTACAACTTTCATGTTGACCACTTTTCAAAATAATGAGGTTTTAATAGTAAAAAAATGCACATGAATACGGCTGTATAAAAATTGACAGCAAATGGAAATACCCTTTTTGGTGCTTTTTATTCCAAAAATGATTCTAACCCTTTTAAAATAATTTTTGACCTTCTAAAAATATTTTCCAGGAAAATATCTAGGTCTAAGTTAACCTAAGAGCTTGAAAATATTTGAAATGACATTTTAAACATTAAAGTACTTACATGAAAACTTCTAAAACTTTTCTCATTTTAGGTTCTTGAGTCTTCATGTTTTGTCCTTGGATTGAGTCCATCTTTTCTTCAAGCTTCCATATTCTTTGAACTTTCTCACTTTGCCTTTCTTTGGCTCTTTTGACTTTAATATGCCTTGGCTTTCAACAACTCATTCATGTCCTCATATTCTTCAAGATTTCATATATCATCTTTAAATCCATGCTTTGACTCTTTTAAGCTTCATTTGATCCTTGTGAGCATTTTAACCTTGCTTTCATCATATTTGATCCTTGTGGGCACTTTAACCTTGCTTTCTCATATATGAGCCCTGAAACAACATTACTCACACAAATATGTTAAATTCCACTTATTTGTTAGCATCAAAATAAGATAAGAAGATTTTAAGTCTTGTAAGGCCAACAATCTCTCCCTTTTTGATGATGACAAACAAGGAGCAAAAATGTGAGTAAGCCTTAAAAAAGCTCCCCCTTTCAATAAGTTTTATCTTAATAAAATCAATATTAATTTCATTAATCATGCTCATCACTTTCTTTTGAATAGATATAATGTTCATGCTCAATTATGCTCAATTTTTGCTTCACAACTTCTCCCCCTTTTGACATCAATCAAAAAGAAAAGAAATGATTTAAACTCAAATACAAATCATTTTAAGCATATCTATAACCATGTATTCCAAACATATGTACACACTCAAGTTATTATTTTTCAATATAGCATGTTTAGTGTGTAGCTCATAGCATTTATTCAAGATGCCAACTGATATTAATTTGATGGTTTTTATGATACCAATTTAAAATTTAAAATTTAATTCATGATGTCAATCAATTCATGACACTCCCCCTGAATTCAATACGTTCAGATTTGATACCAATTATGCTTTTAAGTTTATTATCCATGCTTTATATATTGATTCATATCCTATATGTTCTCATGAACACACTCATCAAATACCAATATCATGCTAAGATTAATAATGTCACATCATGCTCATAGACATAATCATGCTCATAAATAATTTGACTTTGTGATGCCAAGTGAGCTTTTAGATTTGATATCTATTGAAATATTTAACATGTGATACCAAAAATACTTTATAGATACCAAAACTTAATATTACATAATGTATAGTTCATGGATATCAAAAATATCATTCATAGCTCATGGATACCAACATAAAGAGCAACACAAGACAAATTTATCCACTTGATTCATTATTAGCATGCATAGTCAAAAATAATTTTATATCAAGATTCATGCTCATGCTCAATAATCTCATGCTCAAACTCTATTCTTCTTATATCAAGATTTAGCTTCATAACCATGCTCAAGTTTGCAATATAATGAGCCATAAATTATCAATATAAGTCAAGTCAAGTCAAGTCATACTCATGTAGCATATAGCATATCAATACATCACATAAGTAGGGAGCTTATCATATAGGCATGTAAGCTTTCATTCTCAATTATCTTCTTCTTAATCAAGGTACTTAAGTAATAAGCTCAATTTGATTATTTCTTAATATTTTCTTAATTTAAGCCTTGTAAAAAGTCATCCTATGATTTTGGCCAACAATGCCATTATATATGTGTGAAGTCATTATTTCATTTTTGGTATCCATATTTTCTTGGGTCCGGAGGATTTTTCAAGGAAGGTTTCTTTTATTTTCCATACTTGCTTGGTTTTAACACCTTTCCTCTTAAACGGACATTCAAACTTTATATGCCCATTTTTCTTGCATTGATAGCATATGGTGTTTGTGTAGGCATTAGAAAATATGCAAGTATAGTCTTTGGATTCTTTCGAGAAATATCCCATGTAAGAATTCTTTTTCTTTTTATTTTCAATTCCATTGAAACCAATGCTTTCTTTATTTAGAGACATTCTTTGTAAGCCAATCATCTTATCAAAGTTTTCCTTTCCTTTTGTGAAGTTATGAATGATCTTATCTTTATCTTCAATTTGACTCTTAAAATTTTCTATCTCTTTCTTGTTATAAACCTTCTTTTGTAATTTCTCTAACTCTAGAGATAATTTTCTTATTCTATCCTCTAATCCAGAAATATATATCTTTCTCATATACGGTAAAGGATAAGGATCGAAGGTCTTCTATCATCTTTTCATTCTTGCTTTCTAATTCTTTGATTTTCAAGTCTTTCTCCTTTTCAGCAAGATTTTTAGCTTCTAACTCCTTTGTCAAAGTTTCATTCTTACTTTGAATTTTCTTGATGCTAGACTCTTTTTCTCTTTTTGCAGCCTTAAGGGATTCTAACTCTTTCATTATTCCTTCATTCATATTTTTCAATGACGTATTTTGTTTAGTTACTTTAATTAGCATCTTATGAACTTTGAATAAGTCATTTTGAAGTTCATCATAAGATGGCATACCCTTATCACTTGATTCATCACTACAAGAATTATTTGAAGTTTTAGTTGAGGAGCTTTCTTCGTTATCCCATGCCATAAAGCACGTGTAAGCAACCTCTTGGTCACTTATTTCATTTTCCGAACTACTTGTACTATCCCAAGTAGTGGCTTTCATGGCTTTCTTGTTTTTCTTTTTAGACTCATTCTTTAATAGTGGACATTCCGATTTTAAATGTCCAGCTTTATTGCAATTACAGCATGTAGGAGTTTTATTTTTAGATTTCTTTTTGCTGATTTCTTCTTCTGATTCATCTGATTCAGATTTTTGATTTTTTCTCTTGAATTTGTTTCTCCTTCTTAGTATCCTTACTAGCTTTTTAGATATGAAGGCTTCTTCATCTTCATCCATTTCACTACTTGAGTTTTCTTTTAAGGCTTTAAAGGCTATTTTTTCTTAGGCTTTGGTTTTCCCACTCTTTTCATTCATTCCCATTTCATATGTGAGGAGAGAACCTATAAGCTCATCTAAGGATGTATTTTTCAGATTTCTACCTTCCATGATAGCAGTAGCCTTTGGTTCCCACATGGAGGGAAGGCCTCTTAGAATTTTTCTTATCATCTCATAAGTAGTGTAAGTTTTTCCTAAGGCATTTAGGAAATTTATTATATGAGTGAACCTAATAAACATACTTGTAATTGATTCATCCGGGTTCATCTTAAAGGCTTCATACTCTTTTGTGAGCATATCAACCCTATTATCCCTAACATCCGTTGTTCCTTCATAAGTAACTTCTAACTTATCCCATATTTCCTTAGCTGATTTGCAAGCCATTACTCGATTAAATTCATTAGCATCCAAGGCACAATATAAAACATTTATAGCACTTGAATTTGTTTGGAGCATTTTATAATCTTGATCGGCCATATCTTTCTTCTCTTTTGGGATTTGTTTTCCATCAACTATCTTAGTGGGAATTTGATCTCCATCTATAACAACTTCCCATACTTTCCAATTCATCGTTTGGAGATAGATTTGCATTCTCTTTTTCCAAAATGTGTAGTTCAAACCACAAAAGATAGGAGGCCTAGTTGAAGATTGTCCCTCTTCAAAGGGAGCTACGCCTAAGTTAGCCATTACGATCTTTTTATAGCTTCTAGTTAAGAGTTGCTATAACCCCGCTCTGATACCAATTGAAATTAGGAATAGCTTCCCAATAGGGGGGGGGGGGATGAATTGGCTTTTAAAAATTTCTTTTAATTCCTTTTGAGATATCTTAAACTTCCTTTATTTCTTTTAACCAATTCTTGACTTATTTGTTTAATTATTTAATCAATCAAGAACTTAGTTCTTTTATCCAATCAATAACACAATTAAACAACCAATTAATTAAACAATATCTTCAAGTCAAACAATCAATTTATTTTCCAAGTACAAGTTAAATAACAAACAACCACACCAAGATATAAAGTATTCAGTATAACAACTCAAGATGACTGTTTGTTTATATTTGCCAAATTTGAACCAAGCCTTGTAGTGAATGAGAATTTATACTTGCTGATGTAAAGCCCTGTATAGATGAATCAAATCACTCTTTCCAAATATTTAGAACTCAAATAAACTCTTGGTAAATTTATCTTTGGGATGTTAACCAAGTAACGTACTCCCGTAAGGTTTCCGCAAGATATGGTGTAACCAATGTACTCCCTTTCAGTTTCCGCAACCCAAATCAAAATTAAACCTTAAGTTTGTTTGATTTCCAAATATATGTAGTTTATATGATTTTCAAATTTAAACCATCCACGCAATTTAAATATGCTGAAAATAAAGAGTAAGGGAAAGAGAGAATGAGAAGGAGATTTTTACGAGGATCGGCTTATACCTAGCCTACGTCCTCACCTTTGGCAAACCACCAAAGGATTCACTAGTTCAGTTCCGTTGACGGGTGGAACAATACCGATTACAACACTCCTTGGTTAAGGCTAGAGCCCGCCTTCTCCAAACGATATCCCCTCATTCGGTCACTCCTTACATAAGCCAGAGTCCGCCTCTTTAAGCAATGTATGCTTGCTTAGCCAATGATCCAAATGACCCTTGGAACGTCAAAGAACTATAAGAAACACAAGATAAGATTTGCATACAAGTATACTCTCTTAAAGAGCAAGTTAGTACAATTTCAGTACTATATACTTTGAATGTAAAATATCAATATGAAATACAATGAAGCTCAATTGTAGAATTCACCAATATCCTTCTTAGATAAGGATTAGTAGTAAAAATTCAGAGGAGGAAGGATTAGCACTTCAGAATTCTCAGCAAAAGAATTTTTCAGTGAGTGAACAAGAGAGCTTTTGAAGAACAAGAGTACTTTCAGCTTTACAAGCAGATTTTTCAATTCTTGGATGAGTTTTGATTTGCAAAACCATGTATTTATAGGCTTTCAAACTTGTTTCCATGTTGCAAAAGTTTTCTTAAAGAGTTTCCCAAGTTTTTAGAAAATTTGAAGCTCAAACGGCTATATTTTAAAACATGAGAATTTAAAAATTTTTCCCGTTGAACAGTGTTCAGATGACTGAAGGTTCGTGTTCAGTCATCTGAAGTTCCTTAAATCCCCTTAAAATAGAGCTAGATACAGCGTTAGACGTCTGAAGTCAGGATTATTCAAATTTGGGTATTCGGTTCTGCGCATTCCAAATTTGGGTCAATGACCTAAATTTTATTTAGTGTATTCTGGGGAAACTATTTTCTACTGTGTTTGAATTGGAACACTAACTACAAGATCTTGAGTTCAAAATTCAGCATTATCAAAAATTAACCAGTACCTACCTTTGTTCCTGTATTCTCCACTATGCAATTTCCTCTTCCTTTTGCCCAAGCCTCCTTGAATTCTTTACCGTTGCTTCTGCCCTTCAATCTCTTAGCCACCTTTCCCTTATCCTTTCAGCTTCTTTCATTTGAACCTTAAGCTCTTCCAATATTTCTCTCTCAAATTTCCTCTTTTTCTCTGCCTAGATCTCTCTCAATTTCTTTGCAACAAGCAATTCCCACCTCCTCTTCTGTCTGTGTTTATGTCCATGTCTCCTTTTGCAACTCACTATTTATAGGCTAAATAAAGAACCTTGAATTAAATTTGATTCACCAATCAATTTTAAATTGATCAATCCAACTTACAACTATTTTTTAAATTAAATTGATTGATAAATTTTAAATTGTTCAATCAAATTCAAAAACAAATTAGTTTTTAATTATGATTTCCTAACTAAAATTCTTTTGTGTGTGTGTGTGTGTGTGTGTGTAGGTGCAAGCATGGAGAAGCTGGCCCACTGGATCCCTTTTTAGAATTTCTATTTTTTTCCTTTTTTTTTTTTCATTTTCCATTGTATTTTTCATTTTCCTATATTTTTCTCATTGTATTAACGGATATTTACCCAAATTATGTTATATAAGCCTTGAACAAAATGGGGTGTCTACACATACCTGTAGCAATAAAAAAAGAGAAGGGATTCTCTATCTTTTGCAGGATATCTCATGGTTAAAATAATTAAATAAAGTAACTATAAAAATACTATATTAAGGTTATGTCTTGTGCATGCCTATAATAGATCGAATATAAAAATAGAGAATTATCTGTATTGAATAGACTTCCTTAGATGTAAAATGATTAGCCACACAAATTGATGATTCACTTAAATAAGGTTTACTTCAACAAAGCTAACCATTGAAGTTATGTCTTGTGGATACTTCAAAAGTCAAAGATGGAGAATCCTCTGCATGGTGTAGGATCTTCAAGAGTTAAGTCAATTAGATAAAACAATTACTTAAATAAGAGTCACATTGATAATATATTAATGAAGTCATATCTTTTGCATGCTTCTAAGAATAAAACTAGAAGGAATTCTTTATATTAGAAGGCTTTCCCAAAATCTAAAAACAAGAGCTCATTTAAACAAAGGTAACTGATGGGGATCAACATGCACATCAAGTATCTTTCGCTAATATTATAATATGTGGACGACCACCCGAAGTTTACCATTGGATGTGAACTTTATTTGCAGGTAGTGTGAAGTTTAAGCCCAAATGATTTCTTAATGGACTTTTATATTGGATGAGCTTGAAGAATGAAATAAATGACTTAAGCTTTGGAGCATGGAATTGAAGACCACTTAAAGATCCATGAAATAATATGGACCAAAATCACCCCTTCCCCACCCCCCTTGAATTCAGCCACTACATGGGTAGACTCAAAATTGAAGCTTCTCTTGGAAGCTAGCTTGGAAAGTCGATGACAGCTTGCAAGTTAAAGAGTCTTGGTCTTTCAAGAAGCATTTATTTCATTTTAAGTTCCTAGACTCCACTATTATAATTATTTTAGTTCCTAGACACTTATTTCCTATGACAAACTATTTCCTAGGAATCTCATTATCTATGTTTTAAATGTTTTATTCTTTTTTTGTATTTTCTTTAATTTCTTAAGAAGTCATGTGCAAGTCATGTGCAGATTCATGTAAGACTATAAATATGCTATCACTTGTTTTGTAAGAGGTGTCTTTGCATTATCAATTAAAAGAAGCCTTTGCTTGAGCTTGTGAAGCTTGTTTCTCTCATTGTGATGGAGTAGTGTGAGGCTACGTTCTGTCTCCCCAGAGATTAGGTGGTGAGAGACCACGAAAACATCAACGTCATCATCAACACTTCATACCCCACTCCTCTTTTATAGCTCATGACCACAACCTTCCTCAAGCTTCATTCTTGTCTCAAGATTCCTAAGGATCAAGATACTTGTTCGTGGTGCGATCAAGTCCTCGCATGCCTTGGTTTTTGTCATTCCGAACCTCTTGGTAAGCTTATTTCAATTCCTTATTTGTGACCATATAAAATAGACCCTAAAAGTCCCTTGTAAGCCTTGAAACCCGACTTGAATCCTTGATTAAAAAACCTTATTCATTCTCTTTGAATCTTTCTAGATTTTCAACATGAACATGCATGCTAACTAGTTCCGTCCTTAGGGTTATTTGATTTGTACGCTAGGACTTGTGATTTAAGACTTCTAATATAACATCCTTTAAAGTGAACTTGATTACTTGAATGAAATGATCAACTAAGGGCTTTTAAACCAAATTATATACATTTTCAAAATCTCAACAACTTGTGATCACTAGAATATGTTTGTGATGTTCATACTTGGTTAATTTGATTCTCCTCTTAGATTGTGATATTGTATGTGTGCTATAAAGAGGGTCAACCGTACGACTAGGGTTACTTAGAACCGTCCTACATCAGTAAGCTTAATAGTTCAGTATGCCTATAAGGGCCTACAGAAAAAGGAAGCTTTTGTCTTGTGTAAAGAAAATTATACTAATAAAAAAATTAAATAAATAAAGAAATTCAAGTCTTTGATAAGTTGAACTTTTAAGCTAATTAGGTCTAGTCCACTAGATGGGCGTGTATAAGATGCTAATATCTTTTTCTCATATAGTCAAACTTTCGATTCCCATTTTGTAACACACACCAAATCTTTGTTTAGATATTTTAATTGTACCCAAAAATAGTATAGGTTAGTGGTAACTCCATCAATATCAATCCATTTAAAATCATAAAAACCGTCAAATTCAAAATTCACTATCGGTTTCAAGATTACTTGGGGGTGTATCCTTCCGATAGGAGGTTGTCCCTTTGGGGCATTGTGACATGTATGGGTTGCAAAAATTTTCTGAAAGACGAGCGAGTGAGCGTTTGGAAGAAATTTATTTTAATGCTTTCTCTTCGAGAAATCTGCCAAGAAGTTCCTCAAGTTAGGTTGAGGAATTATCTCCTTTTTCTTCCCTTTGTGCTAAAAGAAAGGAAATGAGGCTCCTTATTGCTGCAATAATCGAGGCTTAAAATGATAATTATTTTATTTTATGATAAAGGTGCTATAAATATACACATGGTAGTAAACAAAATCCTAATGGATGTAAATGATAAACTTCATGGAAATTCTCCATAGAAATTATTATTATTATTATTATTATTATTATTATTATTATTATTATTATATTTTTGGATTTTTCTCTATATTGTGCTCTTTGTATCCCTCTTTTTGCTCTAATATATATGCTCACCTTTGTCAATACACACACACACACACACACACTACTTTTCTATATAAATTTAGAAAAATAAAAAATAAGGTGATATTTTTGTAATTATTCTAAAATTAAAAATGGAAACTAGACCTATTTTCACAAGCAAATGATTCCAAAACCTTTTATTATTGTTCATTTATTTCATACAAATGTTGTAAAATTAAAAGAAGTTACTAACTTTTTTGCATTTCTTTGATAAATTAAAATAGAAAATAAAAAAATATTTTCCACCATTAAACGAGCCCTAAACTCCTTTGAAATGCTGCAATTAACATATATATATATATATATATATATAGATATATTTTCTTTTTTTATGATAAAGTTGTCATATATGTAGACATGGTAGTAAACAAAATCTTAATAGATATAAATTGCAAAGGATAAAATTCAGCAACATCCTCTGAGTTTTTTGAAAATGACATTTCACTCTTTGTATTTTTGAAAATTATCAAAAAACCCTTAAAGTTTAAATTTAGTGACAAAACGAGCCTTCTACTAGTTGACCGTTATTAAGCATATGTGAAAAAATAAACAAAATGACAAATTTTTCCTTTTTATTTAATTTTGATAAAATAACTTACGAAAATAATATTAATTTAATAAATTAAGTTGAAAATATTGTAAGTGTTAAGTAGAATATATTTTGGAAATTGAACTTGTAAGTGAATTGAACACTTAGTTCTCGGGCTAACCAGTCTAACTGGTTTGGGTCAACCAGTTGATATAAGCATAACAACATAATTAAATTATTATTTTAAAAAAATTTTAAAATATATGAAAAGGAACAAATACTTAAATAATTTTATTACTCCAAAATTTTTTATATACAATCTACATACAAATTAAATGACTAAATATATCTTTAAATTCAAATATGGTTTAAAAAATAGACTCAAATCAACCGGTTAGTAGAACCATGAATCATTTTTTGAGTTTAGTTGAATTTCATATTTAATAACATAGCAACTTGGATGAGATTTAAAAGATGAGTGAATTGGTTAGATCAAAGATTAACCAATTAATATAAATTTGAGTGTTTTTTATCCATTTAACACTCATATTTTACACAAAGAATCAACTAACATTTAACTTTTTAATTTTAAATTAAGAAGTATGAATTTTGAAATTTTGGTTTATGCTTTTTTTTTTTTAAACATTATGCTTGGTAGAGTTTAGACCTTTTTTTTTTTTTTTTTCTCTCTCTCGATATTGTATTCTTTGTATCTCTCCTTTTGTGCTACTGCATACCCTTCATATATATATATATATATATATAGGCTACTTTAGCTCAATGAGTATTTAATCCCAACCTGCTTCAATTGTCATAAGTAAATAAGTTATATTTGGATTGACCCAATTATAAATGGACTTGTTATATTTTAAATTCAAAGTCAACGAGATCACTCAAAAAACACCACCCATTTTATCATCTCAAAGACTCTTAAATGTCTTTGAATTTGAGACAATAAATTAAAATTAAAAATCTACTCTAACATTATATTTAAGAGTATAAATCTCAAATTTTTTATTAAATAAATTTTAATAAAATTTTATATTACATATAATCTAATACATATATATATATATATAGACCTTAAGGTCACATGTTCAATTTCTACCTGAGAGTTAGAGTTTGTTCCGATAAATTATCAAAGGTGCATAAATGGGTGGACAGTTTTCTTCTTCTGAATTTGATGTAGTACCATAGTGTCTAAAGTGACGCGATATTGACTGCACCTGAATTATTATATATATATATATATATTGTGTCATTGTCATTCTGCTGTTCCATTACCCAAACACATATTTAGTAAACGATATTTTCAACAAATGACAATTAACAAGCATATCTAAAATCCCGCATCCCACCCAACATGCATTTATGCTTGAGAGCCAATTGATGAAGGCAAGTGCGTCAATTAATCAGGGCCACAGCCACAGGAAACTGCACCATTTTATATGACCGAAAAAAAAAAATGGGCGTTGACTCTTATCCACTTTAATTACGTGCCGTCCAGGATTGGCAGTGCAACTACCACTACCAATCCATCTATCTCCCACTCTAATTAATATTTATTTATTCCCACCAAAAATAAAAAATAAAAAAAATGAAAGATGCAATAATTAAAATCACCCTTTTACTGTTTCTAACATTTTTTAATTTAAAAAATACTCTTCGGTTTGTGTAGTATTACGAATATATTTGATGGATTCTATACTGACCAAGTAAATAGGGTCCATGCTATATGTATCATTAGTTTTGTGGTGTAAAGTTAATCGATAATTACGTGGTCATCTTTCTTTGTTCACTAATTAGATAATAAATAATAAGATTGTCGAGAAATGTATTATTTCTTTTTTGTCTACATTAATCACGGTGAAAGTGAGGACACAATCGATATAACTAATTTAATTAGTAAAGAATTAATCATGTGTAGACTTTCTAGTATGATTTTTTCTGTTTATTATAATAGTAAAAAGTTATAAAAATTATTATATTTGTGACCAAATTTCTTTTCTCAATGCATTACAGTCATTTATTTGATGGGTTCTACCCACTTGTAGTAGTGGGATTCACTAAATAGATTGCAATAATGTACCCGATGCACATGAGTTCGATAAGGCTGAAAAATTTTACGTATTTCAAATTTTTGGCTATAAAGTTCATCGATAATTACGTGTCTCCCTTTTCATCGGCTAATAATTATATAAAAAATAGTATGATTATTAAAGAAAAGTGCCGCTTTTGTCCATAATAATCAAAATGGCAATGAGAAGAGGAGATGTGTGGTTGAATTAATTAACAAAAGAAAAAGAAGTAATCATATGGGGTGGACTATCTTCTAGCTATATATATGAGTGGATAATGGTATGTGCAGTCGTGCATGTGTGATGTCAAATCCCAAAAAGAAAAAGTCAAGAACAGCAGGTTCTTTCCTGGGTTGGTCACCTATCCTATATAAATAGACAATATATATATAATTGAAACCCTAATTAACTAGGGTAGGGTTGGTTCAATTTATGTTTTCACTTTTTTGAAAAGGGGTTGCATGGAACATGCTGGATCAGTAGCATGCTTTGTATTTTGATTTTAAAAGTATGCAGTTAGTAGTAGGGTGTTGTAGTTATCATGTTGGTTTGCAGGCGAAGGTGATTTTGTTTTTGGAGCGACACAATAACATGTATTTTGATTCTAAATATGTGATAGTAATTTTCTATGAGAGAACTGTTTGTGTTTTAAAAAATCACTAGGTGGTGCAGGTTGTACCATTCACAAAAATTTCAACGGTGCCACTTTGAATGAATAGTGTTATTAATGGAGAAATATAATGAATGTGAAATATAATGCAAGATTGTCCGTTTATCAAGGGCGTGGGGTTTTCTTGGAATAAGAGTTGTTTCCGACATTTACTTTTAGGTAAAAGATATTCAATTCTCCTGAAATTTGGTAAAATGACAAGAATCTTCCCTGTGATTTGAAAATTTCCGTTAACCTCTCCTAAGGTTTCAATAATTTCAGAGATCTCTCTTGAAATTTGTTAAAAAAAACACAAACCTCCCCTTATATTTTACAAAAAGACAAGTCTTTTGAAGAGATGTTTGTGTCTTTTTGTTAGACCTTGTTAAAGAGAGAACTTGCTCAACCACACAAAAGGAATGCAACGGCAATACGTGTGGAGATGCAAGTTGTGATTCGGTTACACATCAGAATGAATAAGAAGGATGAGAGAATAGTCTCAGTGGACAGGTGTCATTTGATCCATAAATTGTGGAAAGCTATTATATTTGTAATTTGTGTATATAAGTCTATAATATGACACAATACTGGGGGTGAGAAAATCGTGAATGAATTGAAATCCTTTGAGGCACTTTGTCAAACACTTGTTTAGCATTCTATTATTTACTTCACCATGGTATCAGAGCCAACTAAAGGACTCACGTCCATCACCATTGTTGGATATGTGACTCATATTGAGTGGAGCGCATGCATCGAGAAAGCATGGTGAACCAAAGAACAAGGAAGTAGGTTATAGGAAGAAACCTTCGATTGTTTGGTTGATGGTATGATCGATGGTTTACTCTTGGGAGATAATTGTTGATGGTTATGCTGAAACTGTCGACGATATTGTTCAGTGCTAAACACAGATTTTGAATCGGGAAGATTAGAAAATTGAGAGATTTGGAAGATTTTCCTCTGAAATTTACTATAAAAGTATTTTAGATAGTTTCAAAGCCTTCTATATGCATAAGGTTGATATATAAACAATATTTGTAACCCTTGATTGTAGCTTTTTGACGAATGATAGTGAAAATCAGCAGCTTGCTCCCGTGGACGTAAGCACATTGCCGAACCACGTAAATTCTTGTGTTTTTGATTATTTGCTTTCCTTTATTCTCTTTGTGATTGATCGTTTACATATTGTTCATCGCTGGTAGCTGCATTGCTCGTTCTGATTCAATTTGTGTTTCTGTTGTGATTGATATATACTTTGCACAACAAATTGGTATCAGAGCTATTGGTTGCAATGGGTGGGATTTCTTTGGTGAAGTTTGATGTTGTTAAGTTTGATGGAACGGAAAATTTTAGACTTTGGTAGAGGAGGGTTATGGACTTGTTGGTGCAGTAAGGTATGGTAAATGCACTATACGGAAAACAACCGGAATGCATGGACAACATGAGTTGGAAGGAGTTGGAAGTGAAGACTGTGGCTACTATTAGGATTTGTATGGATGATGAAGTGTTGTATCACATCATGGATGAGGAATCGCTGGCGGTAGTTTAGCTGAAACTGGAGAGCTGGTATATTTCAAAGTCATTGACGAACAAGTTGTATCTTAAGCAAAAACCTCCAGGGGCTTAAGATGGCAGAGGGTTCAGATTTGAATCATCACATCAACATATTCAATCAGATCATCAGCGATTTGAAGCGGGTGATGTAAAGTTCTAGGACGAAGAAAAAGCATTGATGCTGCAAAATTCCCTACCTACATCTCCTACGTATGAGAATCTGGTTACGAATCTAACATGAAGGAAAGAAACTTTGGAGTTGGAGGATATCATGAGTGCCCTATTGAGTTTCCATTAGAGGAAGAAGGTCAGTGACGAGAATTCTCAAGTTGAAGGGCTTGTGGTAAAAGATAATCAGGATCGTGGGAGAAGCTAGTTTCGGGGTGGATCGAGTAACAATAAGGCTCGGTCCAATTCCAGGAAGAGGAAGGACGTACGGTATTTCAGGTGCAAGAAAAAGGGGAACAAAATATCGGATTGTCCGAAAAGGAAGAAAGGGAATGCTGAAAATAAAGAAGTATTGTGAATGAACTTGGAATTGCACAACAGAAATTAAACGCAGCAATAATGAAGAACAAATATGGAACACACACACACACAGTATAAATGAAAGTAAGAACAAAAACGAAAAGATTTATGTGGTTAGACAATGCCTACATCCATGAGAGCAATCGGTAAAGGTTTTCACTATGAGAATGTCAAAGAAGACAATACAATATAATTCACAATGATCTTCCTTTCTCATAATATACCCATAATGGTATATTTATAAATACTTTAGAGGCTTCCCTCCAAACACCCCACCAATTTAACGTTCACATTCAAATTTTAAAAATCTGCGCTGGGTTCTCAAGCCAAACAATCAACTGATTAGGTCAAACAGTCTACTATTTTAGACATAATGTAAATTGTCTGAATTTTGGAACAAACTATCAACTGATTTGGCCAAACAGTCGACGGTTTCCCTGCTGCTTCTCAACACATGTGATTTTTCACTATGTCTTCTTCCTTCTTTATGCAATCCATCAATTATATTAGCCACAAAAACACAACAATCTCCACCTTGGCGAGTATACACCCCTTAGGAGAACTTGAAAACATAACTTGTTGCTCCAACTTGACCTTGGAACCTTAGGTTGAGTTTGTCTCCCTTCTAGCACTTCGAGACATGAAGTAAGTCCAAGCAACGCTTGAACTTTTTAGTAGTAACCAGTTTGTCAAAATGTTCGCTGCGTTTTCAGATGTGTGAACCTTATCTAGTACAAGTTCACTTGAAGTAATCAATTCCTGGACCCTGTGGAACCTTACATCAATATGCTTGGTTCTAACATGGTATACTTGATTCTTCGCTAAATAGATAGCGCTTTGAATGTCACAACATAGTACAACCCCACTTTGCTGTATACCCAACTTTTTGACCAAATTGGTAAGCCATAAGGCTTCCTTTACAGTTTTGGCAACTGTCATGTATTCAAATTCAATTGTAGATAATGCCACCAAGGATTGTACCATGGACCTCGAATGTCACCCCCCCAAAATATAAAACTGTCTCTGATACCATAATTGTAACAACCTGAACCTAGTGGGATCTAGGGGCGACTCTCCATAAATTAATTCAATGCATGCAGCGGAAATAACTTAAACATTAAATACCATACTAGAGTACTAAAACCACCATAGTTACATCGTTTGCATAGGTACATCCAGATAACCTTATTACATTTCCAAGAAAAGAAAACGTATATAAATAACTCAGTATCACACAGTACTTACACTAAACTATAATAACTAACACCCCAGCCCAAAGCTCGTTAGGCTTGATTTCCTGTATGTCCTGAAATGTGAAAATATTTGTTGGGGTGATACACTTCTCAGTGAGACAAAATAGATTATTATCAGTTTCTGACAAAAATGAGTTTTTATGTAAGCAAAATACATCCATTAATTTAACTTTAAATAATAATGACATTTGTAAAATGTAACTCACACCTATATAGTAAAATATTTTTTTTTCCTTTAGTTAATAACTTCGGCTCAATAATAGCCCCAATTACATAAATCTACAAATATGTATAAAAGAATCTCTCATTTTGGACTAACGACATGTTTAACCCCCATGACAGGTTGTGCGGTCCGAAGACTAGACTTAACCTTGGTTGGCCTACCAAGACTAAATCAATATAACTTGTGTGTATTTTTGATTCACCTACTGCTTCCTGGTCTGGACTCCAGGAGGGTACACAACCCTTCTCTGGCCAAATCGCCTTTTCAACCACCAACACTCTTAGAACAGTGTGGCTGCATTGATTCTCGTTTGTAGCTATGGTACTGAGCATCCACTGGTCCATCAAGGTTCTTAGAACATATACTGAAATTTACATAATATAACAGATAGCATGATCTCAATTCTCAACACATAATTTGCAGTAATCTCTCCTCATTATTCTCAATAATAAATTTCTCAACAATCAATTTCTCAACACACAATTCACAATAGTTTTTCCAAAATTTTCCAACCATCCACGTGATCGGTATTAAACCGTAAAATTTACAATATCCGCATTATTCCCAACAAATCCAAAAATCAATATAATACCACAACTTTTACCATATAATACCATAAAAATTCCAACAGGTTTAAATATGCAATATAATAAATTATTCTCATACCACACAATTTGAGTGTTATTTCATAATCTAGTAAACTGGCCGAAGAAAGTATCTCATAATATTCTCGGTTTATTTTGCTAAAAATAAGGGCATGATCACCTCTACAGTTTTAATTTAACTCAGAAATATATATACTTTACAGGGAAAAGGAGATGATCACCCTACACACTTTTATTTTTCCCAAATACGTATATAATAAACCCAAAATCATAAATTTCATACGCTATATTCATTCAAAAAATCCAATATAATATTTCTGTATCCAAATACTTAAGTTTAATTGGTTTAATTACAAAATAAACTAACACAATCTATTCCCTTTACCTTAGTCTTGGAGTGATGCCTACGATGTCCAAACGACAAAATCTCTCTGGTTAAAACGATGAGGAGCGGAGCTGAGATCTGGAAATGCTGTTCGTTTTTCAATTTGGCGAAGAGATGGAGGAGAAATTGAGAGAGAGAGAGAGAGAGAGAGAGAGAGAGAGAGAGAGAGAGAGAGAGAGAACGAAATGGGGGGTTATGAAATTGATTTCATCTCCTAAAGCTTCAGGATAATATATATATATATATATATAATATTATATTATTTAAATAATAATAATAATAAATATTATTATTAATATTATTTTTTTAGTATCACTATATCCTTCCCTCCTTATAAAATTTTGTTCTCGAAATTTGCTAACCAACACTTATTACAACCTTTGAGATTTATTGTAATGATTACCCGACTCTAGAAAGAACTGGTAGCCACCCACATAAAGGCCTTGTCCCAAGTTTATTAATGACCCTCACTTATGGCAGATACTGAATGCAACTTCTTCTGAAATCCAGCACACATGCTTGCAACATATCTCTCAATAACCGAATTGTCCTCCTAGATTGTCCATTAGTCTGGGGATGAAATGCTGTGCAAAAGGTAAGGTGCGATCCTAAGGCTTTCTGCAAGCTTTTCCAAAATTGGGAGGTGAACCGTGGGTCCCAGTATGATATGATGGATATTGGTGCGCCATGCAATCTAACTATATTCTGAACATACAACTCTGCTAGTCTATTCATGGAGTCGTTAACTATGTTTGGGACAAAATAGGTAGTTTTTGTTAGATAATTGACAATTACCCAAATGGTGTTTTGCCCATGAAGTGCTAATGGTAACCCTATTACAAAATTCATGGAAATGTGCTTCCATTTCTACTCAGGAACGTGGAGTGGTTGCAATGGCCTTGTTGGTCTCTGATGTTCAGCCTTCACTTGTTGACATGTAAGGCACTTCTCCACGAATTGGGTAATTTCTCTTTTCATGTTGTTCTACCAGAAAGATTCTCACAAATCCCGATGCATCTTGGTGCTTCTTGGATGCACTGTATAAAGAGAAGGATGAGCCTCTTCCATAATTGTTCTTTTAATCTCTGCATCATTGGGTACACAGAATTTGGCGTGAAACCTTAAAACCCCATTATCTGAGATGCCAAAATTTGTCCTCAGTCCACTATGTACTTTACCCTTAATCCCTACCAATTCCGAATCTTTCATCTGTGCGACCTTAATCTTCTCTAGTAAGGTCGGTTGGATTACAAGGTTAGCAATGAAAGTCTAATGGTTCCCTTCCACTATTTCCACACCAAATCCCTCCAGATCCATCCTGATTTGATGTTGAGTTACCATTGCTGAAACTGATGCATTCAATGAATTTCGACTTAACGCATCAGCTACCACATTGGCTTTTCCCAGGTGGTAATTGATGGTACAATCATAATCCTTTATTAGTTCTAGCCATTTTTTCTATCTTATGTTCAGTTTTTTTGTGTGAAGAAGTACTTAAGACTTTTATTATCTGTAAAAATCTCGTAGTTTTCACCATACAGACAGTGTCTCTAGATTTTCAATGCAAATACCACTGTTGCCAATTCCAAATCATGCGTAGGATAATTCTTCTTGTACTCTTTGAGTTGCTGAGAAGCATATGCAATGAACTTCCCCCCATTGCATTAATACACACCCAAGCTTTTTCCTAGATGCATCACTATAAATCACAAAACCACCTACACGTGAAGGAATTGTTAGTACCAGGGTAGTGATGAATCACTGCTTTAATTCTTGGAAGTTTTGATTACATTCATTAGTCCACTCATACTTCACATTCTTTCTTGTCAACCTTGTCAAACAACCTAATAATTTAGAAAACCCTTCTACAAATCGGCGATAATACCTTGCTAAACCTAAGAAACTCTTGACCTCATGAATATTCTTCAGTCTTGTCCAATCCATTACTGCCTCTATCTTACTTGGGTCTACAAAAACACCATCCCTGGATATCACGTGTCCTAGGAATGCAACTTTTCTAGCTAGAATTCACATTTCTTAAATTTGACATAAAGCTTCTTTTCTCTACCAACCTCAAATGATTTATATGCTCCTTGGGATTCTTCGAATAAATCAAAATATTATCAATAAATACCACCACAAAATGATCTAGATATTTATGGAAGACCCTATTTATAAGGTCCATAAATGCAGTAGGAGCATTAGTCAGTCCGAAAGGCATAATTAAGAATTCGTAGTGGCCATACCTAGTTCGGAATGCAGTCTTTGGAACATCCTCTAATTTGATTTTTACTTGATGATACCCTGATCGGAGATTGATTTTAGAGAAGACTTGTGTTCCCTGGAGTTGGTCAAACAAATCATCTATACGGGGAAGTAGATACTTGTTCTTAACTATCACCTTGTTTATTTCCCGGTAATTAATACCCATTCTCATTGACCCATCTTTCTTTTTAACAAATAAAATTGGTGCACCCCAAGGTGACGTACTGGGTCTGATGAATCTTTTATCTACTAACTCCTATAACTATTCCTTCAATTCTTTCAATTTTGCTGGAGCCATTCTATGTGGAGCCTTAAAGATCGGTGTCGTTCCTAGAAGTAGGTCAATAGCAAACTCTACTTCACAATCGAGAGACAACCCAGGTAGGTCCTCCGAAACACATCCAATAATTTCCTCACTACTGGGATATCCTTAAGCTTTAGTTCCTCCTTTGGTGCTTCCTTCACACATGCTAAGTATCCCTGGCATCCATCCAAGAGTAGCCTTTTTTTTTGAATAGTTGACAGTATCTGTGGTGAGGAGCGCACACACAACCCAACAAATTTGTACTCCTAATCTCTAGGAGGTCTGAACACCACCCCTTTCTTGTAACAATCTATACTAGCATAACTGGAGGCTAGCCAGTCCATCCCCAGAATCACATCAAATCCATGCATATCAAACACTACTAAACTAGCAGGTAGCATTCTTCCCTTAATACAAATTGGATAGTCCTTAAGTACTTTTCTACATACCACTACGGTTCTCGCCGGTGTGTCCACAGATAAGTATGCATCTAATAGCAAAGTTATCACCCCACACTTTTTAATATACTCTAGAGATATGAATGAATGCGTTGCTCCTGAATCAAATAATATAACAGCTTTACTTGCAAATATAAAGATATTACCTGTCACCACGTCACTAACATTTTTTGCATCTCTCGGAGTAAGAGAATAAACACGCGCCTGGGCGGTGTTCCTTTGGCAGTCACCTTGGGGTGCCTGATTATTTTTCGGGTGTCGATTAGGAGTGGGTGCATTATTCGACGGCCCACAACAGTCTCATGCAATGTGGCTGTAACGATTTGCCTATTTTCCATATATTTTTTCCCCACATAATAACATACATAATATCCAGCTAAATTGTCATAGTCATAGTCAACTTGGACCAATGGGTACCAGGGATATAACTGTCATAAAACTCTGATACCTAAGTGGTGGGAAACATAAAATTATATGCATGCCATAAATACTCGAAACCATACCAGAGTTCTACTAAATTTGTCACATACATTTACATACAGTCATCCACCAAAAAGACCGAAAAGTACTCCTAGGGTCTCTACCCAAAAATTCATCTGACCCTAACTTATCCACTTACCCTACAGATATGGTAGCTTAATCCACTTCTACTATTGTGGGGCTTTATTCATCCTCCTACCTGGATTTCCTGAAAAGTTTGTATTGCTGGGGGTGAGACACCTCTCATTAAAGGAGACAAATTAATTCAGCTTGTGGCAACATGAGTATTTTTTTGTAGTATACATATAAACAGTACATAATTCATAACTGGTATAACAGTTGTATGACATTGCATAAAACATGGTTTATCATAACATAACATATCATACTAAATTTCTGTACTGAAAAATCATCTCATACAATCATATCATACGTAACTTATTATCCATGATAGATAGTTAGTTAGCTGTTGTCATGTCTTACCCCCCACATAACAAGGTTGTGCGGCCTTAAGGCGGGACCTAGAAATGGGTGGCTGACCATGCTAAGTCAAACATAAGTCTGTAAGTACGATGGGCTTGTTCCACCTGTGCCGGTCTACCAAGAGAACTATGACACTCCCATAAAGCCACATCGACTTCCATTTCCCACACTTTACATAATATGTGTGGTAGCATTAACATATTCATAATCATAAACGTATAACTACGGTACCGTGCTTCATAAAACTAAACTAAGCTATCCGGGTTGTGATAATATATAATACATTCCATATTTAAACATAACTGTTTTGTAATTCAGAGTAATATTTGACATAAACATATTTCATGATTTCTTACATATCATACATAATCACGGCATCAGCGCCGGCATAATTCATAACGTAAAATCACGGCATTTTGGCAGGCATATTTCATAACGTAAAATCATGGCATTTACGTTGGTATAATTCATAACGTAAGATTCACGACATTCACGCCGATATAATTCATAACGTACAACCCACGACGTTTACGCCAACATATTTCATAACGTAATAATCATAAATTCTTGCATTATTTAACACAATCTTTAAAATATAGTTCCCCTACTATTTTAGGGTTTTCCTGAAAACTGCCATAACATACTTCTCTAGGAAAACTCATAATATTTTTAACATAACATAATTTTCATGAAAGTATTGTGCTCTTGCCACACAAATGTACATAACCTTATAAACTCATAATTAATTCTGAAATCATATTTCCATATAAAACATATTAAAATAATTTCCTTATTCAACAGCAGTATTTTCAAACATAATTCTATATCATACATATTTTCCTGGAAATAAATGCTGTACAATAATAAATAATTTCATGAAAAAGCTGACTTAATTTATCCTCTTACCTGACTTACTGAGAAGCCCACAAAATATTCCAAAGCTACCCTTGTGGTGTTCCCAACTCAACACCCTGAAATTTACATTTCTCCAAATACAACTTTAGTATATTCCATCTACTACCATTCCTTAGTCTAGAAATACCAAATACCTTATAAAATACTAAAATAACCAACTTACCTAGATTTTGGGATGGTGCCCAAATTGGCCTGACCAACAATTTACTCTAGCAAATTTGTAGAGAATCTTCCCAGGAGTAACATGGTGGCTTCAGATCGTTGATCCAACGAATAACGAAGATGGAATTCTAGAGAGAAGGAGAGGGAGACGAAGTTAGAGAGAGAAAAGTGTTCTAGATGAATTTTTCTCACATAAAAGTAATTTTTAGCCTTATATAGAGTGCTTGTCCACGTGGCCTCATCGACGAGCCATGACACCTTATCGACGAGTTCATGAAGGAGGTTCGTCGACGAGAACTCAACCTTTGTTGACGAATTTCAGATCCGGGAAACAACCCTCTCGGTAAGTTCTCGTCGACGAGACACGCGTCCACGTCGACGAGCCCAAGAAGTCTGTTCGTTGATGAGCACTCTGCACTCATCGAAGAGACCCTATTGAATCCCTTTTAAAAATTCCTTTTCCTCTCATTTCTCCTATTATTTACTTACCATAATCCCTTGGTTCTCTACATTCTCCCCTCTTTATAAAATTTCGTCCTCGAAATTTAATATCTGTATTGAACACCATCCTTTAAGGGAAATGGACTACTTATTTTATTATTTACCCTCACTTATGGCGGAGGAATACCGTGGTTACATAAGAGTTTTGGGAGATTACATATACATAAAAGGATAATTTTCCCCAAAAACCAAAACACTACCTATCCTATTACATACAATAACACTATACATATATTATCCTACTTAGCATAAAATAATCAAACTTTACTTGCTTAACATAAAATTCTCCCTCTGTCTACTGCTGGTCCCCACTGAACAAATGTGGGTATTTCTGATGTATTTCTTCCTCAAGTTCCCATGAAACTTCTTCCACCGTATGATTTCTCAACAAGAATTTTACTAATGAAATTTTTTTATTACGCAATTCCTGTTCTTTCCTATCTAAGATCTGCACTGGTATCTCCTCATAAACCAGTGATTCTCCAAGTTCTATTCTCGTATAATTGATCACGTGGGAGGGATCTAGGACGTATTTCTTCAGCATAGAAACATGAAATACGTTATGTACTTTGGATAAAACTGGTGGTAAGGCTAGCTAGTAGGCAATTGACCCCACCCTATCAAGTATCTCGAAAGGGCCAATAAACCTAGGGCTCAGCTTACCCTTCCTCCCAAACCTCATAGCACCTTTCAATGACGTTGTTTTCAGAAATACATGGTCTCCTATCTCGAATTCCAATTTTCGGTGGCAATTATTAGCATAACTTTTCTGCCGACTCTAAGCTGCACTAATTTTTTCTCTAATAAGTCGGACTTTTTTGTATGCCTGCTACACTATTTTTGGTCCCAAAACTCGCCTCTCGCCTACCTCATTCCAATATAGAGGAGAGTGACATCTCCTACCATATAGTGCCTCGTAAGGTGGCATGCCGATGCTGGTCTAATAGCTGTTATTTTATGCAAATTCTACCAGTGGTAGATATTGGGTCCAACTACTCCCAAAATCTAGCACACATACCTGTAGCATATTCTCTAATATCGGAATCATCCTCTCTGACTGCCCATCCGTCTGAGGATGAAATGTCATGTTGAATGAAAATTGAGACCCCAGAGCCTCCTACAAGCTCCTCCAAAACCGTGGCATGAAATGTGGGTCCTAATATGATATTATAGAAACTGACACACCATGTGATCGTACTATCTCTTGAATATATATTTCGGCCAGTATATCCACGGAGTAGTTGTTCTTGATAGGGATAAAGCAAGCGGTCTTCATTAGTCGATCAAAGACCACCCAAATAGCATTCTGCCCTTGTCGTACTGGTGGTAAACCCATCACAAAGTCCATAGAATGTGATCCCATTCCCACTCCAGGATGTAAAGTAGCTGTAATTGGCCCGTTGACCTCTGATGCTCAGCCTTAACCTACTAGCATGTCAAATACTACTGCACAAACTCAACAATCTCTTTCTTCATACCGCTCCACTAGAAATACTCTCATAGATCCCTATACATTTTAGTGCTGCCCAGATTAACCGTATATAAGGATCTGTGAGCCTCCTCAAGGATCATCCTTCTGATATCCACATCTGCAGGCGCACACAGCCTGGTACGAAACCTCAGAGCTCCATCATCAAAAGTACTAAACTCCTCTCCCTATCTGTCCTACTCCTTCTCTATCAACTTCATCAACTCTACGTCATTTTTCTGGGCTGCTTTAATCTTTTCATATAGAGTAGGCTGCACCACTAGGTTGACAATAAATGTCTGTTGATCACTCTCTACTAATTCCATGCCAAACCTCTCCAAATCCATTTGGATTGGGTGCTAAACTACTACTGCTAACTGTGCTATTTCCTTTGATTTTCAGCTCAAAGCATCAGCCACCACATTAGCTTTACCTGGATGGTAGCTAATAGTACAGTCGTAATCCTTGATGAGCTCTAACCATCTTCTTTTCCGCATGTTCAACTCATTCTGTGTGAAGAAGTGCTTTAAACTCTTATGATATGAAAATATTTCACATCTTTCGTCGTACAGATAATGCCTCCAAATCTTTAGTGCATGGACTACTGCAGCCAATTCTAGATCATGAGTGGGATAATTTTTTTCATATTTTTTCAATTGTCTAGAGGCATATACTATTACTCTGTCCTACTACATTAATACACATCTGAGCCCCTCAAAGACGCGTCACAGTAGATCACGTAACCATCACCTCCTAATGGAATAATCAATACTGGTGTTGTGACGAGCCTCTACTTCAATTCCTGGAAGCTCTGCTCACAATTGTCGTCTAATTCAAACTTGACATTCTTTCTAGTTAGTTGCGTCAAAGGCCCTGATAACGTTGAGAATCCCTTTACAAACCAATGTTAATAACTTGTTAGTCCTAAGAAACTCCTGAGTTCCTGTACGTTTCTTGACCTGACCCAATTTTCTACTACCTCTATCTTGCTGGTATCTTTTGAAATTCCATGCCCTAATATAACATGCCCCATAAACATAACTTTCTCTAACCAGAATTCACATTTGCTAAACTTGTCATATAATTTCTTTTCCCTGAGCATCTAAAATACTAGTTTTAGGTGCGTTTTATGCTTCTCGAAACTCTTCAAATAGACTAGTATGTCATCAATGAAAACCATAGCAAATTGGTCTAAATGCTGGTGAAATATTCTATTCATCAAATCCATGAACACAGCAAGAGCATTCGTCAAACCAAATGATATAACTAAAAATTCATAATGCCTATACCTGGTCCTGAAAGTTATCTTTGAAATATCTTCTGCTTTAACTTTCGCCTGATGATAACTTGACCTGAGGTCGATCTTGAAATAGACCCGTGTACCCTAAAGCTGATCAAATAAGTCATCTATATGGGGTGGAGGATACCTGTTCTTAACTGTTACTTTGTTTATTTCTATGCAATCTATACACATCCTCATAAACCCATATTTCTTCTTTACAAATAACACTGGAGATCCCCAAGGCGATACACTAGGTTTGATAAACCCTTTATTCAATAAGTCCTGCAACTGATCCTTTAATTCTCTTAATTCAGCTGAAGCCATTTAGTAAGGAGCTTTAGAAATCAGCGCCATCCCTGGAAGTAAGTCAATAGTAAAATCTATCTCGCGGTCGGGAGGCAACCCAGGTAATTATTCTAGGAATACGTCTAAAAACTCCTTAACCACTGGTGTACTGACAAGCTTCAATTCATTTTTTGTCACCTCCTTTACATAAGCCATAAACCCCTGACATTCGTCTAGAAGTAGTCTTCTTGCCTGAAAGGTTGACACTAACTGAGGTGGAGATTGCACCCGTGATCCCACAAATATGAATTCTGCCTTCCCTGGTGGTCTGAAAATCACCTCTTTCAAATGACAATTGATACTAACATGGTTAGTAGCCAGCCAATCCATACCTTGTATTACATCGAATCTATGCAAATCTAGCACAATCAGGTCAGCTGGTAATACTCTTCCCTGAATTTCTACTGGGTAACCCTTAAGCACCCTACGACATCTCACCACTGACCCTGTAACGCCCCAGACCCGCCACATGGGGTCCGAAGTGTTATGAGACCAACACCCATCCCTGATACCATTTACACAGCGAAAATAATAAAATAACCTCAAAAAAATATACCAGAGTTCTATATTTACTCATACAAATCCTTAATAATTACAACCTCATTCCTTATATTAAAAAACCTGAATAAAATATATTAAACATAAATTCTAAAAACATAACCATTCTGGTACCACTCACAATACTATCTTGCCCTGGAGCTATCTAAGCTCGATCACCTAGATAACCTGAAAAGATTGAATCATCAATGGGGCGAGACACCTCTCAGTGAGGAAGAAATAATTTATAATAGTGTGTGGCTGAAGTGTTTAATATATAATTAAAATATCCATACAATCGCTTTCATGGTCCACTAATAGCCAAAATATCATGCTCATAATCATACCATGGTCAACGTCTTGTCATCCAATCACATCCCACATACATAAATATTTTACTGATAATTCCCGAGAATAGGGAAGTTTACCTACCCATATAAGTAGATTCCCTCTGCTCTAGTGCTAACACTAGGGCACTCACCTTTCTTAGTATGCCTTCGGGTTATGTATCTAGGTAAAGTAACCGAGAATAGGGAAGGTTAACCGCCCATACAAGTGACTTCCCTCTACTCTGGTATCCACAAATAATTACCAGAGTACTCGCTTTTCTTAGCAAGGCCTCAGGTGGAGTAATCTAATTTACCCTAAATACTTAATTAATTAAAGTCACACGTAGCCAACAATGTTTCACAGAACCCCACACATATATGCATATCACAACCAATCCACACAGGATAATCATATAGTCTTCAATCATACCTACACAGGGTCTACATCCACATATCATGTAATCATCCACACAAGACTTTAACACACACATCATACATGTCCACATAGGACTAACCAATCACATGAGTACACGGTCCACTTAGGACAAACCAATCACACAACATATATGTCCACACAAGACTGGTCCACACTGGACTAATCAAACCACATAGGTTACATGGTCCATATAAGACAAACCAATCACACAGCATACATGTCTACATAGGACTGGTCCACATAGGACTAATCAAACCACAAAGGTTACAAAACACACTCCGTTCATGGTAAATAGGTAAACAAGCTCCTCATACCACTGTCAATGTTTACTTCCTAATATAAACACTCATATAACGACCTCCTCATACCACTGCCAACGCTATATCATAATTTACATGAACCACAACACAAGTCAACAACAACCAATTATTGCACACATCCACAGTTCTACCACAGTATACACAACATCAGTATCTGCATTCAACTAGTATAATCAACCAGGAAGAAATCACAGCCAAACAATATTCACAGTCTCAATATTCACCAATGCTCACAATCATTTAATTAAAAAGAACGGTTTCAACCACACGATTTTTCCCAATATAATATATTTATTTAAAAACAGTATTTTCAAAACCAGTACGGTTCAAAAAAATTATACCTAAATATGTAGAAATTATACCCAAAATTAGTCATTTAAAATTATTAAAAAGCTATTATAAAATATTTCCCCTTACTAGCTCCTCAGAATTCCTGCTCAAATCCAAACAAAACAAGACCCTGTATTCCAAAAATCTGAACTTCCTAAAATCTCAGAAAAATACCCATATAATACTTCCTAGGCTCTAAATAACAATATTTGTTAAGAAAGTTCCAAAATAACACACTTACCCTAGTTTTGGGATGTTTCCCAAACTTCTCAAATCGAAAATCCGCTCTGCCTATATTGCTGAGAATATTCCCCGAAGTCTTGTAGTAACTTCTGATCATCGAATCGAGTTAAATCCAGCCCAGAATCAAAGATAAAAGGCATAGGAGCTGTGGGTAGAGAGAGAAACAAATGAAAAAAAAATGAAATTCTAGTTGAAAATCTGATTTCTCCCTATTTATAAGCAACTTGCCATGTGGCCTCATCGACGAGACATCTAGACTCGTTGACAAGCCTGAGAACACCACTTGTGGACGAGACCGAAAGCTCATCGATAAAATTCAGGTATTCAAAACCCTCTATTGGTAAACCCTCGTTGATGCTTGATAACGAGGCTTTGAAGACTGCTCGTCGACGAGAAAATCTAGTCTGTCGACGAGCGCCTGCTTATTTCCTTTTCTAATTTCTTTTTCTGTTTTCTTCTATTTCCCCTTTTCCTTATTATCCTTCTTATAATTTTAAATTGTTAAAATTTTATGGGTCGTTATAGACCCTGTCGATGTTGCTACTGATAGTTCAACATCTAATAATTGTGTCTCCATACCAGCCAATTTAATATACCCCGCAGACATAAAAGAGTGGGTGGCACCTGTATCTAATAAAACAATAGCTTGATTTGATAAAGCAGTAAAGGTACCTGTGACGACGTCATCTACAGCCTCCGCATCTCCTAACATCAAAGCATAAATCCTCATTGGTGCTACATTCCTCTGTTGGCCTCCACGAGGCACCTGATAACCTCCTTGGTGCGGTTTGGGAGCAAGTGCGGTACTAGGTGGTGTAGGGCAATCTTGCACCATATGTCCCGGTATACCGCAGCAATAACAAACTCCTCTCCCTACTCGAGACTCTCCCAAGTGTCTCTTTCCACACGTCTAACAAGCTGGGTAGACCTGCATACCCTAAGTCTCATGACCTCTCGTCTCCTGCCTCTGTCCCCTGCCATAGTTACCTCTCCTCCACTGGCTTTGACTAGACCCCTATTGATAGCTTGAAGGCGTAGACCTCTTCTTCTGTCCCTGCTCCTCTACACCTATTTGCTCACTAGCTTCAGCCACAACTACTCTGTCTACCAACTCGGCAAAGTCCTACACTTTCAACACTGCCACCTATTTATAAATTTCTTGCCTCCGATCTCTTTCAAATTGGCTCGCCTTCTTTGCCTCATTAGGTATGATGTACAGGGTGAAACGGGACAATTTTATGAACTTAGCTGCGTACTGCTGGACTACTTTCTGTCCCTACTTCAGATTTAGGAACTCCTCCACTTTGGCCTCCCTAACAGTGGCCAGAAAGTATCTATCGAAGAAAAAATCTTTAAACTGGCACCAAGTCATAGCTATAGGCACCGCCCTCTATTCCTCTAATAATTTTACCATAGTCCACCATCTTTTAGCCTCCCCTATCAGTTTATAGGTGGCAAATAAAACGCTCTGCTCCTTTATACATTGCAACACTACCAAAACTTTCTCAATTTCTTGCATCCGATTCTCGGCGACTGCAGGATCATCTTCTCCTGAAAGTGCAGGAGGATTCATCTTGATAAATTTCTCTATTGTGCACCCGTGAACTGTAGACGAGCCTCCCTGTTCTTTGGAGCTCCGGGCAATCTCAGTCATGACCTACTAAGCTATATTGCGTAATACATCATCTAGGTCACCTCCGCCTGCACATGAGGGCCTTGTTCCATCACTACCACTCACATGAGCACTACCACCTCCAAGGTCCATCCTAAAAAGACAACAGCATGGCTTAGAAACCTCCTCCTTATAATTTACGTATCTAACCAAAATATTCTGTTATTCCTATATCTTAACATCCCCATCTTAATTCAAGATTCAATCCTATACTTTAAAAACACAACCCGACAATAGTTTACTATGACTTTGCTGAAATCGTCACGTTAGGAAAAACATAGAAACCACCACGGAAGTCCTGCTTCTAAATTGCAGAAAAAACCTCAAATCCTTCCTATACTCTGGTATTGTTTCCGCTGCACTCTAGAGTCTATAGAACCTAGCAACCTAGGCTCTGATACCAAACTATAACGAGCTGCCTATTTTCCATATGTTTTTTTCCCACATAATGACATACATAATATCTAGCTAAACTATCATAGTCGTAGTCAACCTAGAGCCATGGGTACCAGGGATATAACTGTCATAAAACTCTAATACCTAAGCAGCGGGAAACATAAAATTATATACATGCCATAAACACCAGAAACCATACCAGAGTTCTACTAAATCTATCATATACATATACATACAATCATCCACCAAAAAGACCAAAAAGTACTCCCAGGGTCTCTACCCAAAAATCCATCTAACCCTAGCTCGTCCACTTACCCTACAGACAGGGTAGCTCAATCCACTTTTACTGCTGCGGGCTCTATTCACCCTTCTACCTAGATTTCTTGAAAAGTTTGTAATGTTGAGGTGACACACCTCTCAGTAAGGGAGACAAATTAATATCAGTGTGTGGCAACATGAGTATTTTTTTTGTGGTATACATATAAACAGTACATAATTCAAAACTGGTATAACAGTTGTATCACATTGCAAAAAACATGGTTTATCATAACATAGTGTATCATACTAAATTTCTGTATTGAAAAATCATCTTATATAATCATATCATATGTAACTTATTACCTAGGATAGATAGTTAGTTAGCTGTCATCATGTCTTACCCCCCATATGACAGGGTTGTGTGGCTCGAAGGCGAGACCTAACAATGGCTAACCGACCATACTAAGTCAAACATAAGTCTGTAAGCATGATGGGCCTATTCCACCTATGCCGGTCTACCAGGGGAACTACGACACTCTCATAAAGCGACATCAACTGCCATCTCCCACACTTTACATAAGATGTGTGGTAGCACTAATATATTCATAATCATAAACATATAGTTACGGTACCGTACTTTATAAAATTGAACTAAGTTATTCAGGTTCTGATAACATATAATACATTCCATATTTACACATAACTGTTTCATAATTCAGAGTAATATCTAATATAAACATATTTCATGATTTCTTACATATTATACATAATCATGGCATCAGCGCCAACATAATTCATAACGTAAAATCACGGCATTTTAGCCGGCATATTTCATAACGTAAAATCATGGCATTTACGCTGGTATAATTCATAACATAAGATTCACCACATTCACGCCGGTATAATTTATAACGTAAAACCCACGACGTTTATGCCGACATATTTCATAACATAATAATCATAAATTCTTGCATTATTTAACATAATCTTTAAAATATAGTTCCCGTACTATTTTAGGATTTTCCTGAAAACTGCCACAAAATACTTCTCTGGGAAAACTCATAATATTTTAACATAACATAATTTTCCTAAAAATATTGTACTCATGCCACACAAATGTACATGACCTTATAAACTCATAATTAATTCTAAAATCGTATTCCATAAAAAAACATATTAAAATAATTTTCCTGTTCAACAGAAGTATTCTCAAATATAATCCTATATCATACATATTTACCTAGAAATAAATGCTGTATAATAATAAAGGTTGACTTAATTTATCCCCTTACCTGACTTACTAAGAAGCCCACAAAATATTCCAAAGCTACACCTGTGGTGTTCCCAGCTCAACACCCTAAAATTTACATTTCCCCAAATACAACTTCAATATATTCCATCTACTACCTTTCCTTAGTCCAGAAATACCAAATACCTTATAAAATATTAAAATAACCAACTTACCCAGATTTTGGGATGGTGCCCAAGTTGGCCTAACCAACAATCTACTCCAGTAGATTTGTAGAGAATCCTCCTAGGAGTAATGTGGCATCTTTAGATCATTGATCTAGCAAGTAACGAAGTTGGAATTCTAGAGAAAAGGAGAGGGAGATGAAGTTAAAGAGAGAAAATGGTTCAGGATGAATTTCTCTCATATAAAAGTGATTTTTGGCCTTAAATAGAGTGCTTGTCCACATGGTCTCGTCGACGAGCCACGACACCTTGTCGATGAGTTCATGAAGGAGGTTCGTCGATGAGCACTCGAACCTCATTGATGAATTTTAGATCTAGGAAACAACCCTCTTGGTATGTTCTCTTTGATGAGACATGCGTCCAAGTCAATGAGACCAAGAAGTCTATTCATCAACGAGCACTCTACACTTGTCGACGAGACCCTGTTGAATCCCTTTTAAAATTCATTTTCCTCTCATTTCTCCTATTATTTAATTACCATAATCCTTTGGGTCTCTACAGTGGTCGTGCCTACCGCACCGATAGCAAATAACTCCTCCAACCCGGCACTCACCCCAATGCCCCATATTACATCTAGGGTAAGGAGGGCATGATGAATTACCTTGATGAGCTCAGTTCCCCATTTTTTGTCTCTGGCCAACATTGTGACTATTTTTTCTCCATGGACCCTAACTTGTACCAGCGTGAAAACCCGAAGGCATGGGCCTCTTTCCCTGATTTAGTATCCTTGCACTTCTCTGCAGACTTGTCTCTAATACTGTTGCTTTATCCACTAACTCCTAGAAATTCTGACGTTGAAATGCCACCACCTGTTCATAGATCCTCCAACTCTAACCTTTCTCAAATCTCTACGCCTTCTTTGATTCATTCAAGACCATATATGGGGCAAATCGGGACAACTCAACAAACTTGGCCGCATACTGCTGGATGGTCAAGTTCCCCTGGGTGGAGTTCATAAACTCCTCTGCCTTGGCATCCTTAGTGGAAGCAGAGAAGTATCAATCAAAGAAGAGCTCCTTGAAACTGTTTCAAGTCAGAGTTGCGAGTCCCGGCCTCTGCTCTTCGCGTAACTTCACAGATATCCACCGATGCTTCGCTTCCCCACTCATTTAAAAAGTAGCATAAAGAACCCTTTGTTCATCTATGTTGCACAAGATTGCCCGTAACTCCTTTATCTCCTAAACCCAATTCTTTACAACAATCGGGTCAGCTCCTCCTGCAAAAGTTGGGGGATTCATGTGGATGAATTGCTTAATAGTGCAACCTTGGTCAGTAGGTGGGCAGTTCTGTCCCCTAGAGTTATGCATAATTTCTGCCTTGACCTACTGGGATAGCCCATGTAGCAAAGAGGTAGAATCAATGTCCTCTTTGTTGAAAGCCCCCACATTATTACTTCCTTCAACGTCCATGTTCTTATCTCTGGGATCCATTCTGAAGAAGCGACAAACATATTGTAGAGACCCGAACTAGGAAAATAAGGAAATTAAATAAGAAAGGAAAAGGGGGATTTTCAATAGGCTTCGTCGATGAACTCCATGTTCTCGTCGACGAAAGCCCTTCTAAGGTTCGCCACCAAAATTCAGAGCTTTGTCAACGAAGAGATCCAAAATATTTGAAAAATATCAGGCTTATGGTTCATCAACGAGACCCTTTCTTTGTCGACAAATGACCTTTTGTTGCTCGTTGACGAATGCGTCATTTCGTCGACGAATTTGACTGGGTCAAGGGGTCTATAAATAGATTTTAAATTGCTTTATAGTTAAGAAATCAAAATATCTCCTCTCTCTCTCTCTCTCTCTTCGATCCTTCGCCATTCGTTGCCCGTTTCAATGATCAAAAGTTACCACGAGGATCAGGGAGTGAATATCTACAAGTCTAGTAGAGTGGATTCTTGATTTTAGGAAAAAGCTAGGGTTCGGTTTTCGAGCATCTCAAATGTTTTTCAGGAAATAGGCAAGGGGATTATATTATGTCTATTAATTTTGGTGTAATCCCAAGAGGGAGGGTGAATTGGGTATTTTTAAAAACCTTTAATATTATTTACCACTTAATCCCTATTTCTATATTTAACAAATTAATTGTAGGGGTTTGAAACTGATTCAAATTATTATATCAATGAATTTTTTCCCAATTAATTATCAAGTGCGTGTGAGGTTATTCAAACATACACACATGCAATAGAGTAATGAAATATGGTGCAGAAAATAAAAAGAGTAAAGGAAGAGAGAAGACAAACTCTGTTTGTACGAGGTTCAACCAACCCGACCGATGTCCTCACCTTGCGCAACCTATTCAAGGATTCCACTAAATCCCTGCTCCTTCAATCAGGATAGAGCTTTCTTTACATCCGCTGCTTACATGAGGTACAACTTCCTCCTCACTTGGTTCACAACCCGAATAGTGATTATAATATAGAATTTCAAATCTGCAAAGCAACTCAAGATTTGTTTCTAACAAAGCTAATGAGTACAATTGAAACCTAACACATATCCATATGATTAAACTTGAAGTTCAGTATGTATGTAACGATATAATCATTATATGAATGATATGCTTCACAAAATTTCCCTTTTATCAAATCTCCCAAAATAATGATATAAGTAAAACTTCAGAGAAATTCGGATTCTAGTTCAACTTATTTGATGCACAAATACCAAATGTGATCTTATCAAAAGATTTGACTTGAATATTATAAAGATCAAAATCAATAAGTTTTCTTCCAAATATCCAACCACAATATGATCTTCGTAATATGCAAATATATATATATATATATATATATATATATTTATATATGATACGGTTTCCAAAGATCAAAAACCTAATAAAATATTTTTTAGAAAATATCCCTAAAAAATAAATATAGTTATAAGCTCAATGAATATTTAATCAAGTGGTTTTGTAATATCGGAAATATCAAGTCTTTAAATGAAAAATCACTTGAATAAAAAATATTTAACCAATGGCTAAAACTTTTCTTAAGTAGTGATCTTGTCAAAAAGATTTGATATAAGCACACTCAAGATCAACCTCTCAACAAATATTCAATAATGGATTTTGAGATGAAAAGCTCTTTGAAAATAAATATCAACAAGCAAATCAATTTAGATGAAAAACTCTATGAGAATAAATATTAACAAGAGATCGTTTTACCAAACTTCAATACCAAAATGAAAGCACAACGATTGCTAGATTACCTTTTGAAGATCAAGATAGCCTTAGCTCAGATTTGACGTATAAACTTTGAAATCCCAAATAAAAACTTCAGCAGTGTGTTCAAAGTTCTCCCAAGTTGTGCTAAAGGTACAATATGCTTAATTGTATGCCAAAGTTTGGTTCTCTTGGGGGCACTAGGGTTTAGATGTTGATTATATAGGTAACCTTGCCCTTAGGATGACTTCTAACCATTGGATCAACTTGATGAAGAAATAACTAGCGTGTTCTCTCATTAAAAAATTAAAATTTTAAACTTCCCATAAGTTCAGACGATTGAGGATGAGAGCTATACGACTGAAGTTCCTTAGAGCTTTGAAAAATAGAACCTGGACACAGGGTCAGACATATGAAGTTTGGGTTTAGACTTTTGAAGTTGCGGGTTCAAATGACTGAAGTCAGGGTTCAGTCTTCTGGTGTGCTTCTGCCTGTTTCTGTGTTTCTCCAATTATTCTTCAGACAACTGAACTTAATCTTTGGTCTTCTAAAGAAATTCTTTAGACGAATGAGCTTAACTTCGATCTTCTGAAGTTGAATCTTCAGACGATTGAGCGTACACTTCAGTATTCTGAAGTTGACATTTTAGTCTTCTGATCCAAGAGTTTAGTCTTCCGAACAGAACATTTTCTGGAATTTTTTTTTATTTTTAAAAATCTATTTTTGCTCCATTTCTTTGCTCTTTTATAAAATATTTTTCTGGGTTTTTAAAAATCTCTAAGTCCATAAATATCTCCTAAAGATGTTTATGAGATTCATGAGTCCTAAGGTCAGTCTAGGGTATATGTTGAGCCTCAAATTAAATCATATGAAATATGTAAATATATTTAGTTCTAAATACACATTCTCATGATGATCTTGAACTTGCAGGTTGCATCTTCATTCTTCAACACTTTTAGTTTTATAGATTGTGCCAAGATATATGTACTTTAATTTTCATGGCTTCCATGACTTTCTATCCGTCCGTGCATGCTAAATATTGTTCCTGTTCACAATCTCAATGCACAGATCAAATACCAAGTGATTTTTCATTATCAAAATAGGATTGGACTCATAGGGTCAACAATATCCCCTTTTTTGATGATGACAAATATATGAGCAAAAATATATAATGAGTTAAGCCTAACAAGGCTCCCTCTTAAATAATGCACAAATATAGAAAATAAAATATGCTCGTGCCAAAAGAAATATGCTTATGCTCATGCTCATACACAATTAGTTTCGCCAAACCAATTTTGCCTATTTTTGCTATAGCTTGATTCTTCTCCCCCTTTTGACATCAACAAAAAGATGTATAATAATACATGAGTGGACATAACCTTATATTATTCTCCCCTTTAAATCCTAAAGTTTTAAACTCATTCAACCATCAGATTTAAAAAAATGTACTGTGAAATGTGTCTCCCTTTGTTAATTCAATTTACTTCTCCCCCTTGCTAATGCAGAAAGCTATGTTGTTGAATGTAAATTGCAATGTGAACATACACAGTGTGGCAAATTTCATAGACATGGATAAGTAAACACAGTCACTAAAGTTCAATGATTATGTGAGGATTAACATGTGGAAGTTAATATGCTCTTATCATGATATGAGTTTAATGCCAAATGTTAACTAATGTGATACCAAATGGGAACAAATGAGCCGAATTTGAAATTTTTAACCAATTGTGAATATTAAGTGACGTTGCTCCCCTTGAATTATGTCATCTAATATAATTCTAGGCAATCTCTTGACTATGCATCAGGCCTAATTCACGCCTCATTTGGATAAACCTATCCTCTGCAAGTGGTTTCATGAATATGTCTGCCCATTGTTCATTTGTGCATACAAACTCAAGTGTTACATCTCCTTTTTGCACATGATCATGAAGAAAAGGATGTCTTATTTCTATATGTTTAGTTTATGAATGTAATATAGGATTCTTTGAGATGTTTATTGCACTCGTATTGTTGCATCTTATAGGTATTGTGTCATAGCTTAATCCAAAATCCGTCAGTTGTTGCTTCATGTATAGTGTTTGAGCACAACAACTTCCTGCCACTACGTATTCTACCTCAGCTATGGAAAGAGTAACTAAATTTTGCTTCTTGGAAAACCAAGAGACTAACGAATCTCCTAGGAAATTACATGTACCACTCGTGCTCTTCCGATCTACTTTGCTACTAGTAAAATTAGTATCTGAATAGCTGATAATCTCGAAATATGTATACTTAGGATATCATAACCCAAGTTCCACGGTTCCTATTAGGTATCTAAGTATTTGTTTGACAGCTAACAAATGTGATTCTTTTGGTGTAGCCTGAAATCTTGCGCACAAACATATGCTAAACATTATGTCAGGTTGGCTGGCAGTCACATATAGTAAGCTATCGATCATTCCACGATAGAGCTTGACATCTACTGGTATACCTTGTTCATCTTTGTCTAATTTCAAAGAAAAGCTCATAGATGTTCCTAATATTTTTCCATCTTCCATATTAAACTTTTCTAATATACTTCGATTGATTTATAAAAATTCCATGTTTCGCTTGTTTAATTTAAAGTCCTAGGAAGAAATTTAGTTCACCCATCATGCTCATCTCAAAATCATTTTGTATAGTGTTAGAAAACTCATTGCACAAGTCTCTATTTGTAGCTCCAAATATGATGTCATCTACGTATACTTGAACTAGGAGCATGTCATCTTTCTTAGACTTTATGAAAAGTGTTGTGTCTATCCTTCCTCTGATAAATCCATTATCTAGTAGAAAGCCACTTAATCTCTCATACCAAGCTCTAGGAGCTTGCTTTAAACCGTACAAGGCTTTTGTTAGTCTATAAACGTGATTTGGATTCTTATGGTTTTCAAAGCCTGGGGGTTGTTCTACATATACCTCTTTACTTATGTAGACATATAAAAACGCACTTTTGACATCCATTTGGTATAGCTTGAAATCCTTAAAAAGCAGCATATGCTAAAAGCATTTGAATGGCTTCCATTCTAGCTACAGGTGCAAAGGTTTCTTCAAAATCTATTCCTTCTTCCTGGTTATATCCCTTAGCTACTAGTCTTGCCTTATTTCTAACAACTATCCCATGTTCATTCTTTTGTTCTTGTATATCCATTTTATTCCAATAATTGTTTTATCCTCACGTCTAGGAACTAATGTCCATACTTTATTTCTCTCAAACTAGTTTAACTCTTTTTGCATGGATATCACCCACGATTCATCCTCAATTGCTTCACTCACATTCCTAGGTTCTTCTTGAGATAGAAAGGAAAAATGACTCATCATATTCCTAAGTGAGGATCGAGTGGCTACTCCACATAATGGTTCACCTATTATTTGATCAATGGGATGATTCTTTATGTACTTCCATTCTCTAGGTAGTTCATTAACCTCATTTTCAATTTGATTAGTTTCAGTGGATGGTTCCTTAATTTCATTTTTATTTCCTGAATCATCTTTAATGGACAGTTTTTCAAATTCCTTATTTATCTCAATTTCATCTTTATCAGTCCTATTGGCTTGACTAGGTTTTTCTATCACTTTCGGTGATAACAAACAAAGGACACTTTCACTTGGAATGTTTAAGTTGTGATGTTTCAGGAAAACAAGGAACAAGTGTGGACCATCAAGATAGATAACCTAACAAGTGATCCAAAGAGAAGTTTAAAATAGCTCATTACTGATAAAAGCATTGGAAGATCCAACTAGCTCAAGAAAACATCCAAGGGACTTCAAAAGAAAAAAGAATGAAGATGCTCTCAAGCTTAGCTTATGAAGGTTTAGGAAATCCAATGTGAGTACTTCAAAATTTAAATATCTATTGAAATATATTTTGAAGCTCTTTAGGGGATCATATGGACTTAGAGACCTATTTCAAAAACCTCGAAGTAAGTTTCATAAAGAATAAAAGAAAGAGAACAAACCATTTTTTAATATTGAAAAAGAAAATTCAGAAAGCAATCTGTTCAGATGACTGAAGTTCTGATCAGATGCCTGAAGTAATAACTTCAGATGACTGAACTTCATGTTTAGATGACTGAAGAATTACTTCAGACATCTGAAGAATAAGTTTAGATGTCTGAAGATTTTCTAGTGAGAAACAGAAACTGGTAGTAGTAGTTCAGATGATTGAACTTGGACCTCGGTCGTCTAAACCCGACTATTCAGTCATCTGAACCTCATCTTCAGTCATCTGACCCTTTATCTAGTGTATTTTTTTTTAAAATGCTCAGGAACTTCAGATGACTGAACTCGAGTGTTCAGCAATCTGAACACTATTAACAAGAAAAAATTTCAATTTTTTTTTTTAAATAACTGTTGCTTAGGCTCCAAACTTTCTAAAATCTTAGGAAACACTCCAAGGAAACTTTAGCAATAAGGAAACAAGTCTGATTGCCTATAAATACATGGTTTTCTAATGCAAAATATACCAAGTTCTGAAAATTGATCACAAGCTCTCTTGCTCTCAAAGTCTCATCTTGTTCATCTCTTGCAAACTGAAAGTGTTGTGATTCTGACATTGTTATTCATCAATCCCTAAAGTTATACTGCATATTTCTCATCTGGAGAAAAGGGAGTTTGGTGAAATTCATTCCTAAGCTTCAAAAGTGTATGCCATTCTTGATATTTATCTTTTGAAGAACATAGTTTTAAATTGTACTAACTTGCTCTTTGGGTGAGCATTCTTTGTACACAACCTTCTTATTCATTTTCTTGTAGATTTTGGACGATTCCAGGTTGTTGGATCATTGACCAAACGAGGGTATATTGTTTGGAGAAGGCGGGCTCTAGCCTTAGCAAAGGAGTGATTGTAATCGATGTTGTTTCCCCCAGTAAAGGAACTGCTATAGTGGAACCCTTTGGTATTTTGCCAAGGGCGAGGACGTAGGCTGTGTTGAAGCGTAATCTCATAAAATCTTTGTGTCTTTCTTTCTTCTTTACTTATTACTTTCTGCACAATATATTTTTGTGTGTACTAAAGTGCAAAGGCAGAGCTTGAAATAAAAATCAAAAGAAGACTCTTGATATTTAGAAAGTACGTTTTGATTAACCGTTTGTGGAAACCCAAAAGGGAGTACGTTGGTTAATTTGCGGAAATCTTGATTAAGAGAAGTGCAAACAAAGATTTCATTCAAAGAAGGTTGCAAACTTCTACAGGGCAATTGATAAAAGTTCTAAAAGTCTTGCATGTTTGTTTAAATTGTTTTACTTCAATTGGTTGGATTGTTTATTTCAATATCAGTTTCTTGTAGTGTGTTTATTAGTTGATTACCTTATTTTCTTATTGTCATACTAATACAAGTAAGTATTAAAAAGGAAATAAAATTTTTAAAAGAACCCAATTCACCCCCCTCTTAGGAAGTTATTCCTAATTTCAAGTCCTTTTAGAGAAGGGATTTGACTCATCGAACACTACATGAATGGATTTTATAACGGTTAAGGCATACCCTAGGAAGATACCATCATCTGATTTCATATCAAACTTTCCTAAATGTTCATTGTCTCTAAGCACAAAACATTTATAGCCAAAGATATGAAAATATGATATGTTTGGTCTATGGTCATTCCATAATTCATACGGAATCTTATTAAGAGATGGTCTAATCAAAACTCTATTTAGAACATAGTAGGCGGTATTTACTACCTCAACCCAGAAGTACTTAGGTAATTTATGTTCGTTAAGTATAATTCTGGCCATTTCTTGTATAGACCTATTTTTCTTTCAACTACACCATTCTGTTGTGGTGTTCTAGGAGTTGAAAAATTATAAGCTATTCCTAACAAAGTACAGTAGTCTTCCATACTTTGATTTTTAAATTATCTACCCCTATCACTTCAGATTTTAGTGACAGTATAACCCTTTTCATTTTGAATTTTCTTACATAGATTTATGAATTGTTCACACACTTCATTTTTGTGACCTGAAAATAGAACCCATTTGTATCTTGAATAATCGTCAATTATAACGAATGCGTTTGATTTTCCTCCTAAACTCTAAATCGAGTTTGGACCAAATAAATCTAAGTGTAGCATTTGAAGTGGCCTAGTAGTAGAGAATACTTTCTTCTTCTTAAAGCTTGTTCTTGCTTGTTTTCCTAGTTGGCATGCATCATAGATTTTATCTTTCACGAATTTAGTCTTAGGCAATCCCTTAACTAATTCTTCCTTAACAAGTTGATATATTAAGTCCATGTTTGCGTGTCCTAGTCTCCTATGCCAAATCCAACTAATCTCATTTATAGTAGAGAAACAAGTAACATGTTGAGATGCAAGGTTAATAAGGCTAGTGATGTATACATTTTCATGACGATCAATAGTAAACAATATTTTATTTTCAAATTTGTTCTCTACAGTGCATTTGTCATGTTCAAATGAGACTTTATAAACTTTATCACATAGTTGACTTATACTCAATAAGTTATGTTTCAATCCATCAACTAACAACACATTATCAATAACAAGTGAAGGTTCCTTACCAACTTTACTAACTCCAATGATTTTACCTTTAGAGTTATCCCCAAATGTAACGAATCCTTCATCTTTGGATATGATCGATGCGGATTTAGCTTTATCTCATGTCATGTGTTGCGAGCATCCGCTATCCATATACCACTTGTCCTTCAAGGAGGACAATCTTAAGCATGTCTGTAGGACATAATTAGATAACTACTTTTGGTACCCAGATTTTCCTGGGTCCATGGGGCTTAGTGCTAGATTCACTTTTGACTTTCCAGACTTTTTAAATTTTGACATCTTTATTTTTGAAAGGTAGTCAAACTTTATATGTCCCAACCTTTTACATTTAAAACATATATTATTTCTATGATAGTATTTAGTTGGAACATGCGATTTTGACTCTTTTACAAAACATCCCATGTAAAGATGTTTCTGTTTTAGATTCTCCTTCCCATTAAAACCAAGACCTTCCTTCTCTAGGAAATTTCTTTGAACTCCTAGGAGGTTTTCAAAATTATTTTGACCTTCAGTAAATTTACATATAATCTTATATTTTCATTTCAAATTCTTTTCTAACTCCTCAATTTTCAAATCCTTGTCTTTCATGAGAGATGCATGAGATTCATTTTGATGTTCAACTAACTTTGAAAATTCTTTCAATTTTAATTTCAAACCAGAATTTTTCTTATTCATTTTTTCAAGCATTTTAAGTGTATACAGATATTCCTAATGCAATTCATCATACGAAAGCATGCTATTTTCACTTTCCAAATCACTTGAATAGTAAGATAAAGCAGAACAAAAAGATTGTATCTCGTGGTCATCGTGTGTCATCAGACATAGATTCGCCATCTCGTCATCACTGGATTCCGATTCTAAACTGCTGGTACAGTGCGTGTCCTAGCCCACTTTTAGAGCCTTCTTCTTCTTTTTCTTCTTAGACCCTTTCTTTAGCTGGGGACAATCCGGTTTGATGTGTCAAAATTCTTTACAGTCTTTTTGCTTCCTTCTACTTGACTCTCCCTTTTCTGATTTTGAGCCCTTGAATTTTCTAGTGTATTTCTCATTCTTTCTCATGAACTCTCCACATCTCTTGGTGATGAGTGCCATGTTGTCATCTGATTGTTAATCACTTCCCTCATTTGTAATCTCTATAGAGAATGTAATTTGTTTCTCAATTTATTATTCAACAAAAACATTCATACTCTTCCCAAAATTCAGAATTCAAATAAACTCTTAGTAAATTTATCTTTGGGATGTTAACCAAGTAACGTACTCTCGTATGGTTTCTGCAAAATATGATTTAACCAACGTACTCCCTTTCGGTTTCCGTAACCCAAATCAAAATTAGACTTTAAGTTTACTTGATTTCCAAATATACGTAGTATATATGATAACCAATTAAACCATCCACACAATTTATATGCGCTAAAAATAAAAAGTAAGGGAAAGAGAAAGTGAGACCGGGATTTTTACGAGGTTAGACTTATACTCAGCCTACGTCCTCGCCTTTGGTAAACCACCAAAGGATTCACTAAAATTAGTTCCTTTACTGAGCGGAACAACACCATTTACACACTCCTTCAGTAGGCTAGTGCCCACCTCTCCAAACGATGTACCCTCGTTAGGTCACTCCTTCAAATAGGCTAGAGCCCGCCTCTCCAAACGATGTACCCTTGTTCGGTCATTCCTTCAATTAGGCTAGAGTCTTCCTCTTTAAGCGATATCCCCACGCTTAGTCAATGATCCAAATAACCTTGAACCGTTTATTTCTACAAGATATAAATCAAATAGATGTACAAAGAATTGCTCCTAAAAGAGCTGATTAGTACAGTTCAAAACTATATACTTCAATGTAATTCACAATATGAAATTCAGATTGAAGCTCTAGAAGTATTTCACCTTATGATTCTTTCAATGGATGAAAGAATTAGTAGTTGTTGCACAATATCAGTGAGTAGAATTAGCAAGAACTCAATAAGCTTCGTGCAATTTGAGAGCAAGAAAGAACTTTGAGAATTTCATAACAATTGAGAGAGATTTTGAATGCTGAATTGAATCCTTTTTTTTTTTTTTTTAAATCAATTTAACTTGGGTGTATTTATAAATGTAGAAAAGTATCTAGCTTGTAGGATCCAAGATTTAAATAAATTTGAGCCCCAAGCAATTTAATATTTCAAAATATATCCGTTATGTTTTTAAAATTTTGCCACGTGACACTTGACTGTGAGGACTCTGGCAGTCGCCTATCAGAGTGTTACATGTATAAAATGCACAAGCAGTAAGGTGGTAGTCACCTGTCAACTGGGGAGGCAGGCGCCTGTCACTGAACAACTGGGTTTTTTAAATATGATTAGAAGGGTGACAGACGACTGTCAAAACACAGTCAGTCGTCTCAAGTTGCATTGACAGTCGCTTGTCAGTCGCTTGTCAAGCATTAGACAATTGACTGTCATGTTTCTGTCTATTTTTTTAAAAACCTTTTAACAAGGAAGTTGACTGTCCATGTGCAATCAGTCGCTTATCCAACAATTTTTTCTTGTTTTAAAATATTTTTGTTCTCTCTCTTCTTTGCTTATTCAATCTTGGAATCTCAATTTGTTTTTCCTTAAAAAATATGTTCTAAGACTTAAAAACTAAGGTCTCTAAGTCTCGTTTGCCTAATGAGTTGCAAAATGAAAAGTCATACTTGAATCATACTTGAAGTACTTACAATGCTTGTTCTAAAAACTCATTTGACTCATTTTTGCTTTGAGTTCTTTTTATTCCCGAGCTTCAATGATCCTGAATTTGTTGTGAGAGCTTTCAAGATTTATCTCTTTTGATCTTTCAATATTACTTTAGATTTTGAGCTTCATTGATCTTTGAGCTTTCCATGTTGATCATTTGAGCTTTCATTCTTGAACCTTTTTCTTTAATATCAATGCTCTCATGATCTTCAAGTTTTAATCCATGCCTTAAGCTTGATATAATCATCCTTCTTTGAAGTACAAGCTTTCATGAATTCTTTAACCTTGTATTCATCATTGAGTCCTGAAAAGACATCACTAAACAAAGCATGTTAAGTTTTACTTGTTTGTTAGAATCAAAACAGGATGTTAAGCCTTGCATGACCAACAATCTCCCCCTTTTTGATTATGACAAACAAGAAGCAAAAATTGGATTGAGCCTTAAAAAGACTCCCCTTTCAATAAGTTTTATCTTAACAATATTCGTTGGAGTGAGCCTTAAAAGGACTCCCCCTTTCAATAAGCATCATCTTAACAATATTCACAAGATCAATATTAATTTCAAAACTTTTTTTACAATATCAAGTCATTTTAGTTCAAGTTTATCAATCAATATCAAGTACTTTTCCTCCTTTTGATATATATTATGTTCATGCTCAATTTTTGCTTAAAACTTCTTCCCCTTTTGACATCAATCAAAAAGAGAAAAAAAATGATTGTTTAAATAAAATCACTTTTTGAGCATATCATCAAACATGCATATCAAATATATGTACACACTCAATTTATTATTTTTCAGTATAGCATGTGTAATGTGTTTAATAGTCATGTATATGAGTTGTAATATCTTTACTAACAACTTTTTTTATTTTATTTTATAATATTCAAGATACCAATTGTTGATTTTATGATACCAATTTAAAATTTAATTCATGATATCAATTTAAAATTCTATAAATTCATTATATCAATTGATTAATAAGGAAACAATCATAATATAAGCAATAAGTCATAACACTCTTCCTGAATTCAATACATTTAGTTTTGTTACCAATTATGCTTTTATCATCCCATGTTTTAAAACATTGATTCACATCATGTATCAAATATCAATATCATGCCAATATCATCAATGACATACCATGCTCATAGAGATAATCATACTTGTCATACTCAAAAACAAATTGAACTTTTAGATTGTGATACCAACTGAGCTTTTAAATTTTGATATCAATTAAAATATTCATGGATACCAAAGTACTTTTTAGATATCAAAGTCATTATCACATCATGCATAGCTGATGGATACCAATATAACTATTGTATCTTTCATAGCTCATAGATACCAATATAAAGAGTAGTAAGTTTATCCAAGTGATTCATCAATAGCATGCATGGTCAAGAATTAATCTCATATCAAAATTCATGCTTATGCTCAATAATCTCATGCTCAAATTTTCAACATAGTGAGCCTAAAATTTTTAATATAAGTCAAGTCAAGTCAAGTCATACACATGTAGCATATAACATATTGAAAACTAAGGTACTTATGTAATAAGCTCAATTTGATATTTTCTTAATATTTTCCTAAGTTAAGTCTTGTAAAAATCATCCTATGATGTTTGCCAATAATGCCATTTTGAATTTGTTATAATAAGCTCTTAAACTCATCTTTAAGTTTTTCTATTTCAACTAGTTCGTTTGTTGATCATGAATTAAGTTACTTTCTCAATTTTTAAAGGGGAATGACTTAATCCATGGAGTTTTTCATTTATGAACCAGTCTTTCATCTTGCTACCCATACTTTCTTGGGTCCGATTGGTTTAATAAAGGATGCTTCCTTAATTCTCCATACTCATTTAGTTTTCACACCGTTTCTCTTAAATGGACATTCCAACTTTATATGTCCTTTTTTCTTACATTGATAACATATGGTATTAGTGTAGGCATCAGAAGACGTGCTAGCATAATCTTTGGATGCTTTTGAAAAATAACCCATGTAAAGATTTATTTATTTATTTATTTATTTTCAACCCCATTAAATCCAATGCCTTCTTTGTTTAAGGTCATCCTTTGTGAGCCTATCATTTTATCAAAGTTTTCCTTTCCTTTTGTGAAGTTGTAAATGATCTTTTCTTTATCTTCAATTTGATTTTTGAGATCATTTATCTCAATATCTTTCTTGTCATTAACCTTCTTTTGTGATTTCTCTAATTCTTGAGATAATTTTCTGATTTTATCCTCTAATTTAGAAATATATATATCTTTCTCATATTCCATAGAGGATAGGGATCGTAGGTCTTCTATCATCTTTTCATTCTTGCTTTTTGATTTCTTGATTTTCAAGTCTTTTTCTTTTTCAGTAAGATTTTTAGCTTCTAATTCTTTTATTGCAGCATCATACTTTTTTTCTATTTTCATGAGTTTTGAGTCTTAATCATTTTCAGCAATCTTACTTGATTCTAGTTCTTTCATTATTCCATCGATCTTATTTTTCAATGATGTGTTTTGTTTAGTTACTTTGATTAGCATCTTATGTACTTTAAATAAATTATTTTGTAATTCATCATAAGATGACATACACTCATCATTGGATTCATTCGATGAATCACTAAAAGAATTATTTGAGGATTTGGATGAGGAGGTTTCCTCATCGACCCAAGCCATAAAGCAAGTATAAGCAACCTCTTGGTCACTTGATTCACATTTCGAACTACTTGTACTATCCCAAGTAGTGGCTTTCATGGTCTTTTTGTTTTTCTTTTTAGACTTTTTATTTAGGAATGGACATTCCGGTTTTATATGTCCAACTTTGTTGCAATTATAGCACATAGGAGTTTTATTTTTAGATTGCTTTTTGTTGATTTCTTCTTCTTCTAATTCGGAGTCTTGATTTCTTCTTTTGAGTTTGTTTTTCCTTCTAAGGATTTTTGTTAGTTTCTTAGATATGAAGGCTAGTTCATCTTCATCAATTTTTTCTTCACTACTAGAGTTTTCTTTTGATACTTTGAAGGCTATTGATTCTTGGGCTTTGGTTTTTCCACTCCTTTCATTCATTGCCATTTCGTATGTGAGGAGAGAACCTATTAGCTTATCTAAAGAGGTGTTTTTCAAATTTCTTCCTTTTGTTATGGCGGTGGCTTTTGGTTCCCATATAAGTGGAAGTTTTCTAAGAATTTTTCTTATTATCTCATAGGTAGTGTAGGTTTTTCCTAAGGCATTTAGGGAATTTATTATGTGAGTGAACCTAGTGTACATGCTAGTTATAGATTCATCTGAGTTCATCTTAAAAGCTTCATATTTGTTTGTAAGCATATCAATCCTATTATCCCTAACATCTATAGTGCCTTCGTTAGTGCTTTCTAGCTTGTCCCATATTTCCTTAGCTGATTTGCAAGTCATTACTCTATTAAATTTATTAGTATCTAAAGTATAATATAAAGCATTCATGGCACTAGAATTAACTTGCAACATCTTATGATCTAAGTTGGTCATATCAATTTTCTCCTTAGGAATTTGTTTTCCATCAACTAGTTTAAGGGAAATTAGATCACCATCCGTGACAACCTCCCAAGCTTTCCAATTCATAGTTTGAAGATATATTCTCATACGTTGTTTCCAAAAAGTATAGTTCAAACCACAAAAGATGGGTGGCCGGGTTGAGGATTGACCCTCTCCGAAGGGAGCTACGCCTAAGTGTGCCATTAGATCTTTCCATAACTACTTGTTAGGATTTGTTATAACCCCTCTTTGATACCAATTGAAAACTAAGATGTAATCCCAAGAGGGGGGGGGGGGGGGCGGTGAATTGGATTTAAATTTGTTTTGTGAATTGGATTTAAATTTGTTTTACTTCTTTTTAATGTATTCTTGACTTCTTGTTGATTTACCAAATACACAATCAATACTCATAATAATATCCAATCCACAACCATATACCAATAAAGTATTTAAACAATCAATCAACCAAACCAATCAAATTTTCAATCAATCACAATATCCAATCAAGATGGTTATTTTGTTTCCAGCCTTGCATATATGAATTTATAATCCTTATAGAGAATGTAGTTTGTTTCTTAATTTAAAATTCAACAAAACATTCACACTTTTCCCAAAATTCAATATTCAAATAAACTCTTAGTAAGTTTATCTTTGGGATGTTAAGCAAGTAGCATACTCCCGTATGGTTTCCGCAAAGTATGGTTTAATCGACGTACTCCCTTTCGATTTTCGCAACCTAAATCAAAATTAGAATTTAAGTTTTCTTGATTTCCAAATATACGTAGTATATATGATTACCAATTAAACCATCCACGCAATTTATATGTGCTGAAAATAAAGAGTAAGGGAAAGAGAGAGTGAGACTGGGATTTTTATGAGGTTCGACTTATACCCAGCCTATGTCCTCGCCTTTGGCAAACCACCAAAGGATTCACTAAAATTAGTTCCTTTACCGAGCAGAACAACAATGTTTACACACTCTTTCACTAGGCTAGAGCCCGCCTCTCCAAACGATGTACCCTCGTTTGGTTACTCCTTCAAATAGGCAAGAGTCCGCCTCTCCAAACGATGTACCCTCATTCAGTCACTCCTTCAATTAGGCTAGAGCCTGCCTCTTTAAGTGATATCCCCATACTTAGCCAATGATCCAAATAACCTTGAACCGTTTATTTCTACAAGATACAAATCAAATAGATATACAAAGAATTGCTCCTAAAAAAGCTGATTACTACAATTCAAAACTATATACTTCAATGTAATTCACAATATGAAATTCATATTTAAGCTCTAGAAGTATTTCACCGTATGATTCTTTCTATGGACGAAAGAATTAGTAATTGTAGCACAATATCAGTGAGTAGAATCAGCAAGAACTCAGTAAGCTTCGTGCAATTTGAGAGCAAGAAAGAACTTTGAGAATTTCAGAACAATTGAGAGAGATTTTGAATGCTGAATTGAATTCTTTTTTTTTTTAAATCAATTTAACTTGGGTATATTTATAGATGTAGAAAAGTATCTAACTTGTTTCCCAAGTTTACTTGGAGTAGGGTCCAAGATTTAAATAAATTTGAGCCCCAAGCAATTTAATATTTCAAAATATATTGGTTATGTTTTTTAAATTTTGCCATATGACAGTTGACTGTGAGGACTTTGGCAGTCGCCTCTCAGAGTATTACACGTATAAAATGAACAAGCAGTAAGGTGGTAGTCGCCTGTCAACTGGGGAGGCAGGTGTGTGTCACTGAACAATTGGGTTTTTTAAATATGATTAGAAGGGTGATAGACAACTATCAAAACATAGTTAATCGTCTCAAGTTGTATTGATAGTCGCCTGCCAAGCACTAGACAATTGACTGTCATGTTTTAACAAGGCAGTTGACTGTCCATGTGCAGCCAGTTGCCTATCCAACAATTTTTTCTTGTTTTAAAATATTTTTGTTCTCTCTCTTCTTTGCTTATTCAATCTTGGAATCTCAATTTGTTTTTCCTTGAAAAATATGTTCTAAGACTTAAAAACTAAGGTCTCTAAGTCTCATTTGCCTAATGAGCTTCAAAATGAAAAGTCATACTTGAGTCATACTTGAAGTACTTACAATGCTTGTTCTAAAAACTCATTTGACTCTTCTTTGCTTTGAGTTCTCTTTATTCCTGAGCTTCAATGATCTTGAATTTTATGTGAGAGCTTTCAAGATTTATCTCTCTTGATCTTTCAATATTACTTTAGATTTTGAGCTTCATTGATCTTTGAGCTTTCCATGTTGATCACTTGAGCTTTCATTCTTGAAGCTTTTTCTTTATTATCAATGCTCTCATGATCTTCAAGTTTTAATCCATGCCTTAAGCTTGATATAATCATCCTTCTTTGAAGTACAAGCTTTCATGAATTCTTTAACATTGTAATCATCATTGAGTCCTAAAACGACATCACTAAACAAAGCTTGTTAAATTCTACTTGTTTGTTAGAATCAAAACAGGATGCTAAGCCTTGCAAGGCCAACACGTAGGTTTGGTATGTGTCTTATATTGCTCAAGGTTGTTACAGAACCATCAAACATTTTAATTCTAACACTTCCAATGCCAATGATTTTATAAGAGACATCATTGCCTATAAGAACCGAACTTGAATTTACCAACCTATAAGTGCTGAAACACTCCTTATTTCAAGTCATATGGTAAGAACATGCCGAGTCTAGGATCCATAAGTCCGTGAGGTAATCTAACCCCAATGAAACTGAAAGTATATCGCCATCATTGCAAACTGAATTTTCTTCTTGAACTACATTTGCTGATTTTGAAGTTCCTTCATGCTTTTTAGCATTTCTTTTCTTCCAATCTGGACACTCCGATTTAATGCAACACTTTTTATTGCACTTATAACACCAGATATCATTTTTCTTCTTAGACTGAGTTCAGTATTTTTGACTTGATCCATTTCTAAATTTTCCTCTCCCACAATCATTGTTACCTTTCACCACAAGTCCTTCTCCATGTGAATTTTCATCGTAGACTTTCATCCTTTGATGAAACCCCAACAAGGCACTTGCCATCTCTTTCAAGTTTAGGGTCTCTTTCCCTTATGTAAGTGGTAACTAGGTTCTCATATGTGTGAGTTGCTAGCAAGGAATTCAGTAGCATCAACGACTTATCATCCTTTTCAAATTTCACATCAACCCACATTAAATAACTTATGATTTGATTAAATTTTTTGATGGGTTGATTCAAGTTTGAACCATCCACCATCTTAAGCCAATAAAAAAGCTTCTTAAGAAATAATTTATTAGTAAGAGATTTGGACATGTACCAGCTTTCAAGCTTTTTCCAAATAGCCACAATCTTCCTTCATGACATGATAGAGCACTTCGTCGACCAAACATAATCGTATTGTAGCAATAGCCTTTGCCTCTAATTCTTTCCAATTAGCCTCATCCATACCTTCTAGTTCAACACCATACAAGACCTTCACCATCCCTTGCTGCACAAGCAAATCTTTCATTCTCCTATGCCACAAACCGAAGTTTCCAATTCCATCAAATTTGATAACATCAAATTTTGCAGATGAATTCCTGATGCCATAACAACAATGCTTTGATACAAATTGTTGTGAATAAACTCGAAATCGCATAGAAAAAATTAAACGCAGCAATAACGAAGAACAAATATGGAACACACACTCACAGTATATATGAAAGTAAGAATAGAAATGCTAAGATTTTCATGGTTTGGAAATGCCTACATCCACAGAAGCAATTGGAAAAGGTTTCACCATGAGACTCTCAAAGAACACAATACAATACAATTCACAATGATCTTCCTTTCTCAGAATATACCTAGAATGGTATATTTATAAACACTTCAGAGGTTTCCCTCCAAACACCCAACCAATATAACGTTCACATTCAAATTTTAAAAATCTACGTTGGCTTCCCTAGCCAAATAATCAACTGATTGGGCCAAAGAATCGACTATTTTAGATAGAATGTAAATTTTGTGAATTGTGGAGTAAACCGTTGACTGATTTGGCCAAACAACTGACCGTTTCCCTATTGCTTCTCAGCACATGTGATTTTCCACTATGTCTTCTTCCTTGTTTATGAAATCCATCAAGTATATGAGCCACAAAAACACAACAAGAAGGTTCATCAAACACGGTGAATGTAGTGAGAAGGAGACTATAGAAGCGGTGATGGTGATATGCTCTCGGTTTCATCCAGTTTAGATGGTCTCTCGGATTCTTGGAACTTAGACTCAGCATACTTTTATCGTATGACACCTAACAAAAACTATTTCACAACTTACAGATTGGTGAATTCTGGTTCTATTCTGATGGGAATGATGCTTCATACAAAGTTGTTGGAATGGAGAACATCAGAATCAAGATGTATAATGGTGTGGGGAGGACGCTATGTGATTTTAGTCACATATTGGAGGTGAGAAAGAATTTGATTTCATTAAATGCTTTAAACTTTAACGGGTTTAGTTACAAGTATGAAAGCGGGGTAATGAAGGTGAGTAAGGGAGTTTTAACTGTGACGAAGGGGCAAAATGTACCAAGGAATATTTATACACTACTAGGTACTACAGTTGTAGGTAGATCTGCAACTATAGCGTTTGAGCTGGACATTACCATTTTGTGGCATAAGTGGTTGGGGCATATGGATGAGCATGGAATAAAGGAGTTTCATAAGAAAAATCTTTTAAAGGGGGTCCAATCATGCAAGGTGGATTTCTATAGGTACTGTGTGCTTGGGAAACATAATAGAGTCTAGTTCATGGTAGCCACGCGCAAGACGAAGGGAATCCTCAATTATATTCATTCATATGTTTGGGGGCTGGTGAGAGTAGCATTATGTGGAGGGCATATGTATTTTGTGAGTTCATTGATGATTACTCACAAAAGGTATGGGTATACTTCATGCAGCACAAGTCAGAGATGTTTGCCAAGTTTAAATTGTGTAAAGCTGAGGTGGAAAACTAGACCGGGAGAAAGATTAATTGCCTTAGGTCAGACAGTGGCGCTGAGTACACAAATTCAAGCTTTAGAGAGTTGTGCGAGCACTATGACATAAGGAGAAATTTTACAATACACAAGATCCGACAAAAAAATGGTGTGACAGAAATGATGAACCGAACCCTAGTTGAAAGGGCTCGGTGTCTTAGGTTGAATGTTGGGCTTGCTAAGAATTTCTTAGCCGAGACGGTGAGTGTGGCTTGTTTCTTAGTTAATAGAGCACCGGGGAAATCACAAGATGGGAAAGTTGCTAAGGAGGTTTGGACAGGTAACGAGGTAGACTACTCTAGTTTAAGAGTATCTGGGTGTCCAGCCTTTGTGTACATTCCTAGTACAAATAGATCAAAACTTGAGCCAAAGTCTAGACGGTGCATCTTTCTGGGATATCAGAAAGGGGTGAATTATTTGCAGAATTTTATTTACTTCAACCCTTAACTGTGTTATCTTCTAATACAAACGATATTTCTATTTAGTTATACAAGTAAAATGTCCTAAGTATGAATGTGAATATCAATGCACAATCTGAATTTACAAAGTGAAATAAAAATTAATACAATCAGTTAAGCCCTTTGTTTGGAATATGATTTTCAGCTATGAACAATAATGTATTCAAGAATAAACATAGTGATTCAATTTATGTCTCAATGATATGATAGAGATTAAGAACTAATTTTCATCAACAAATAAATTTTCTTCCAAAACAGATTTTGTAAATCACTTGTTTAGCTTCAGCTCTTATGCTTTAATGTGAAAATTAATTTACAAATTGTTCGTCTTCATATATATTACTTGCAAATTCAGAGTTATATGTTTATCTGAAATTTTAATCCAATAACTCAACCATATAGTAGATACAAGTTCAATCACAACCAACCAATATTCAGCAAGACTCAGTATTTAACAAGTTTAGAATTTCAACACTATATGATGTTCAACAAGAATGGATCTTCAGTTGGTTTTTGATATTCAAAAAATTGATGATGAAAGTAGTCAATATTCACAAGTATTTAATATTCAACAAGATTCAATATTTAATATGATTCGATATTTAGCACTATTCAATATTCAGCAAGATGATAAAGAAAATATATTCAAGCACGCAAGTTATATCTTGTAGAAAGTAAAAGTGTAGGGAAGAAGAGGTTGAACACTGTTGTTTTTACAAGGTTCGGTTATAGCCTACGTCATTGCCTCGCAACCCGTTGTGAGGATTTCCTTTACCAACTTCATTACCAGGTGAAGTTACAACCTCTTTCCCTCAAAGGCAGAGTTCACCTTTCTAACAAGAATCCCCTCTCGCTAGGCAATGATCCAACAATCCTGAATCGTCAAACAATACAACAACAGAAAAAGCTTTGCTTGTACAATGAAAAGCTCCTCAAATGAGTAGATTAGTATACATTAGATTTCAAAATAATACTTCAAAATAACAATATGAAAGTTGAAGCTCGAAGTATATTACCAGAACTGATTAAAGATGTGAGTTTTCAAAGATCAAATCAGTTTCTCGAAGTGAAACAACCAAGAACATAGCAGTTGCCTATTAGACAAGAGTATACAGAAGTATGTACGTGCCGTTTGCTTTTTTCAATCAATGTTCTTGCCCTAATGTGCGAGAATAATATGTTTAAATAGTGCATTAGGGTTTCAAAAACTTTCCTTTTAATTTTCTCTCAATTTGGAAACCATTCACGCAAGATTTGGAAATAAGATTAGTGCTATTAAATGTTTAAATACACGCATCAGTCGCTTGCCCTCGAAGGGTCAGTCACCTGTGCTCTTTTAAAATCAACATATTCTAAAAGTTAGAATGGGGTCAGTTGACTGTGCCAGATAGGTAAGTTGTCTATGCTTATTCTGTTTGAATATTTTCAAACACAGAAGCACCACAGTCTCCTGATGACTTAACATCAGTCATCTGCCTTTCAACAAAACTTGTTTTTCAATATTTTTGGTTCCAAACTTAATTCATATATTTAAAAACTCAATTTGGACTTTGAGAAGATGTTTTCCATGAATGAATTCAAGTATCTAAGTCCAATGACATATCCTAGGAGCTTCAATCAATCAATATTGAGTTTTAAAGTACTTACATGAGACTTTCATATGATTTTCCTATCTTAGTGTCTAAGTCTTTATGTTGTGAAGCTTCCACTATCTTTTGAGCTTTAAGCATTGCTTCAATGAGCTTCATGTCTCACATGACTTGAACCTTCATGTTTATAATGTCTCATAGCCTTAAGTGTAATTTTCCAATCAAACTCTTCAAGCATATCCACTTGAAACCATAAAATCACTTAAGTCCTGAAACTCAAACTAGCATAGACATGTTAAGTAACCTTGATTTGTTATCATCAAAATGAGATTAAGTCTTGTTAGGCCAACAAAATTGAAGCAGAGCCATAAAATGTATTACCTTGTAACAAATAAAGACCATTTCTTCTATTTCATTTCATCACAATTAGTGCACCTTTCGAAATTCTCAATACTCCACCTTGAGCTGAAAACTTACAACTGATAGCATCAAGAGTACTTAAAGAAATTAAATTCTTCTTCAACTCCAGAACATGCAGAACATCTGTCAAAGTCGTTATAATATCGTTAAACATCTTAATTTGAATTATACTTATTCCAAAAGTTTTACGCGTCATGTTATTACCCATCAAGATGGTACCACCATTAATTAATTGATATGTGGTAAACTAGTCTTTATTGGGACACATATGATAGGAAAAACCCGAATCAAGAATGCACTCATTTTCTGAGTTAGAATCAACAATAGTAACTGAAAGAACATATTTAGCATCTGAAGATTTATTTTTTACAAATTTGGTAACAATGAAATAATTTTCTTTCTTATTGTCCTTTCAAACTAATTTATTATTTTTCTTAAGTTTAGGACAATTCCACTTAGTGTGCCTCTTCTTGTGACAGTAGAAGCATTCAACACTTTTCTTCGATCTGGATTTAGATCAGCCTCTATTTTCAGATCCCTTATTTCGACTCCTCCCCCTCGCAATAAGATTGTCCCCAATTTCTTCGATATTATTGCTAGAAACATATTTCCTTAATTCTTGTGAATTTAAAGATGCCTTAACATCTTCCATACTAATGGAGTATTTACCATAGAGCAAAGTTGTAACAAAATGCTCATAGGAATGGGGTAATGAACATAATAAAAAAATGGCTTGATCTTCATCATCAATTTTAATCCCAAGTTTTCTTAGATCCATAATTACCCTATTAAATTCATCAATGTGTTCTTTAATAGGCGTACCTTCTTTCATCCATAGTATCTAATGATTATGTTTAAGGTACAACTTGTTGGTGAGAGACTTTGTCATGTAGAGACTTTCGAGCTTTTGCCACATTTTCAACTCGTTGTCTTCCTCCACAACCTCGCATAACACCTTGTCTGATAAATTGAGAATAATTGCACTGCAAGCCTTCTCGTTTACTTTTTGTTAGCTTCACAACCAACACTGTTTTCGTCAGAATGGTCATTGCGGTTGAGGCTATTGATGTTGCAGCTGACGTGGTTGCAGTTGGAGCCTTGCTATCAGCTCCTTTTTCTTTAGGAATTTTTTCTCGTGGCCAAAGTGCCTTTTGCAGTCCTTGTTGGACCAAAATGGCACGCATTTTAATATGCCATAAACTGAAGCTGATTTTGCCATCAAATTTCTCGATCTCATATTTGATAGACATTTTGGAAATGGTCCAAATAGATATCAATAAACTAAAATAGCTCTGATACCAATTTGTTACGAAAATTAGCCCACAAAATAAATAATATTTTTGGCAGGATCGAAATTTGGAGTTGAATATGATCACAAGAAATTAATGGTAAAAATAAATAAATAAAATGGCACGCACAAGACACAAGAGATTTACGTGGTTCGACAGTATGCCTACTCCACGGGCGAAGACAGAAAAGAAGTATCCACTAAATAAAATAGTAGAATACAAAATAGTGGCAGCTCACACTCTCCTATAACCCAAATATACCCAATAATCTCGTAGAATAATATAAAAAATTAGATATATAAATCTCTTGAAATTTTCTGGTTCTGGGATGGATCTTCACAAATAAGCATCACTCCCGTATATAGGCAATTAGATGGCACAAAAATCAAACCCGGTGGATAGCTGGTTTTCTACAATGGTTGTTGGGTATTTTAGAAATTGCGGCTGGAGGAAAATCATGCAGCTCGTTGCTGCATGGATGTCAACAAATTCGACTGGAGGAAAATCATGCAGTTGGTGTTGCATGGGCATCAACAATTGTTGCTGTATGGGTGTTAATTTCAACAATCAACAATAGCTGCTCCAACACTTATTGTAGCAAGTTGTCTTATGCCATGATTTTGTGTGATAACATCATTTTCCTACCATTTTTTTCCAACATAATAATAATAAGCAATAATAAATCATCTATCAAATATCTCTAATACCATATATCAACATGATCTGACTTGAAGTGAGGTACCGGGAAATCTATCCATCAAAACATACTATCCATGCAGTGGAATACATAAAGTTTTTGAGTCCCATATACAATACCAAATTACTATAGCCTCCACACATATACATATATATCCCCAGAATTCAATAAAATACTCTAGGGCAATACAGAACATATCCTCAACTCTAAAACACTTACCCTGAATACTAGGGTACTATATCTCCACTATCTCGGAGCTCGCTCTACTTGCCTATCCTAATTTCCTTAAATGTTTAAATTCTGGGTGAGACAACTCTCAGTTAGACAGAATAAATTATTAACAGTGTGTGACAACATGAGTTTTGGTATATCATAACACATTCATTTAAATAATTATATCAACTGAGAAAAACATACATATATGTATTCATAATCATATATATGCATATAAACATAGTTTCATAAGCTTTCATTTCTCATATTCAAGTTCTAGCGCATAAGTTTCCACTAGTATATAACACTACGCGTCTATGACTCATGGCTGTTCATCTTTCATTTCATTTCTCATATTCAAGTTCTAGCTTATGAGTATCCACCAACATATAGCACAACGTATTTGTAACTCATGTCTGTTCATCATATTATAACATACAATTATCGCATCTGTAATGAGAAACCATCTTGAGGATATTCACGTCACATCATCATGTATTCACCTCATATGACCGGGTTATGCGGCCAAAGGTGGGACCTAACCATGCCTGGCCTACTAGGTTAGATCAAAACTAAACGTGTTTGTAGTATGATTGACCTACCCAATCTTGGTTCGGACCCGAGGGGGTAACTTTACTCTTCACAGGCCCAATCTACTGTCTCTGCCACACTCTATCCAAGACGTGTGGTTGCACTATCACATATGCTAACAACGGTATCATGCTCTTTTGTATATCTCTAGTCCATCAGAATTCTCATTTCCGCATTTCTACATTCATTTTTCATCATATCTATATATCTCATTATATTTGTATAATTCGTATCATATTTGTATATATCTCATTTCATGTCTGTATAAATATATATATATCATTTCATCATTTCTATATAAAACATCATTGTGTATATCACATATCATCATTTCTATATAAACACATTTGTGTATATCACATATCATCATTTCAGTATAAAACATATCTATATTTCTCATATCATCATATCTACATAAAACATATCAGTATATCTCATATTATCATATCTATATAAAAGCATATATGTATATCTCATAATTTCATTACTATGTAAATCATATTTGTGGTTTTCATAACATCATTTCTCAGTGCAAATTGTATATTTCAGTATCAATCACATTCCCAGTATAAAACTGTTATTTCATATTCCTCATGCCACACAATTTTAGATTGACAATAATAATATAATAATCACAAGGAAAATATCCATATCATAGTTTTTCCAAAACCATGTACAGTATTCTCAATTTCATATACTTTAAGTCAACTAATTAATTTCTCAAAAATATCTATTATAATTTATTCCCCTTACCTGCTTGCTGAGAGGGTTCCTGCTAAGATCTCCAAATCAACGCTCACAACGTTCGGAGCTCAAATCCCTAAAATCATATTTTTTCAATTTAATCATCTTAATCATAGAATTTCAATTATCTTAATATTCTTAAGCTCACACGCTCCCATTAAACAGTTAAATTCTAAAAAAAACGTGGCTATGATCCACTTCTCATATTTAAATTTAATTTCTAACATGTTACCTAAAACCTGATTTGATCAAATCCTTGCAGTTTAATTTAACTCCAAAGATACTCCCAAAAATTTGTTCTAATTAAATCCTTGCAGTTTAATTTAACTCCAAATATACTCCCAAAAATATGTTATAATTAAATCCTTGCAGTTTAATTTAATTTCAAAATTTTCCCAAAAATCTATTTTAATCTAATCCCTGCTAGTTTTACTTAAGTTCAAAATATTTCCAAAAATCTAATATAATCAAATACTCCAATTTAATAATCACCTATTATAATTTAACAGATTGAATTTCTAAAATAATTAACATAATTTGTACTCCTTACCATAGACTTGGAGTGGTGCCTAGAATTTCCAAATCAAAAATCCACTCCGATTAATAATAATAATAATAATAATAATAATAATAATTTTTTGGAATGACTATGATATGGATATTTTCCTTGTGATTATTATATTATTATTGTCAGTCTAAAATTGTGTGGCACGGGACCTCGTGGTGGTGTTCATTTTTTGATTCGACTTACGGGTGAGGAAAAATCTTAGAGAGAGAATGAGGAGAGAGAGAGAGAGAGAGAGAGAGAGAGAGTGAGTAGGCATGAAATGGGGGGGGGGGGACCTTCTGTATGAATTGGAAATGAAAATTCCAATCTTCCTAAACAATCAGGAAGATTGGATCTATATATATATATATATATATATATATATATATATACACACACAATATTATATTATATTATATTATATTATTTAATTAATAATTATTATTTATTTATTTAATTAACTATCTAACTAATTATTAATAATAATAATAATAATAATTTTTTAGAATCACTACATTCTCCCCTCCGTATGTAAATTTTGTCCTTGAAATTTTCTAACTTACACTTATCACACTCTCCTTTGGGAATCAATGAAATGGCCACCCACAGAGTGGTCCCGTTCCAAATTTATTAATTACCCTCACTTGTGGCGGAGGAATAATGTAGAAACCTGAACCCAAAAAATAAAGAGAAAATAAGAAAAGATGGAAGGAAGATTTTAAAAGGGAAAGTAGTGGGACTCGTCAACGAATCCCTTATTTTCATTGACGAGGGGCCTTTTGTGTCTCTTCGACGAAGTTCAGGCATCGTTGACGAAGAAATCCCGAACAATAGGAAGTTTCAGGCTTAAGGTTCATCGATGAACCCCTTTTTTCGTCGACAAAGGCTTCATTTCGTCGACGAAGTTGGCCGAGTCACGGCCTATTAATTGGTTTTTAACTTACTTCTTCATTAAGAAATCAAAATCTCTCTCTAAACCCGTGTCCCAACCCCTTCTCTCTACGATTTCTCGTTTTTCGTCACCCGAATTGACGATCAGACGTTGCCACGAGGATCTAGAAGCATTTCTCTATAAGTCTAGTGGAGTGGATTTTTGAACTAGGTCTTTCCAAGCTTCACTTCAAGGTTAAGGTAAGGGTAGAAATGAGCTATCTGTTTAGCATGTAATTAGTTAAATGGGGTGTATGGGCTTGGGGATGTTTAATGGTTGTTAATTTGGGATTTGAGTCGTTTAAACTGGGGGAAATGTGGTTTTAGGATTTTGAGCTCCGTATCTCCATAGGGTGGGCTTTAGGAGTGTCATAGGAACCTTCTCAGTAAACAAGTAAGAGGATTATATTATGTTAGCTATTTTGTGAAATATGGACCGATTAAAGTGCAGTATATGTTTTTGGGGAAATTAATGTGGATGGTTTGATCATCTCCAATTTTCTATAAAATAAGCAGTTTAAGTTACATAAAACCTTGCAGATGTTCTGAACCTATTTTTAGCAACTTATGTCTTTCCTAGTCAGGTTATTTTATTGATGGTTAACAAATGAAAATTGTTTGGCATGGGAACAACTTTTAAATGGTATATGAGAATAGAATGCTTTAACTAATTTTTATACAATATGTGATATAATGCCTTGGGGCCGAGTTTTGATATAACGGTCAGGGGCCGAGTTTTGATATAACAATAGGGGGCCTTGTGATATAATGGCCGATGGCCGAGTTTTGATATGACAGCTGGGGTCTAGGTTTTACTGATTATCAAGTTGTAAATGAAATGAGTTATATTACAGTTTTTATTATGTAAATTGCCATATATGATTCTAGCACCCTATGGATTTACAATATGTGATATTGTGATATCGTGAGCACGGTAACTATATGTTGGCAGTGAGTGCAATCACATAAGCATGGAAGTGTGATATGGGATAGTTGATTGGAGAGTTAGGCCACAGTACTACTCCGAGGTTTTTGTCGAGGGGCCCCATTCGAGGTATACTAGGTGACCATTAGTAGGCACAATCGTACTTACAACGTTAGTTTTGACTCAGCTATGGAACCGCCGGTTGTGAGTTGATTCTAGCCTTCATGCCGCATAACCCATCATGGGGAGAAGCATGTCGTATGGGTATGTGATAGCATGACAACACTACTTTAGCAGTCCAGGTTGTGTCTTTTATGCATATATGGACAAATTTACTATAAATGGGCTTTGTTGAACCGACAACTTATTATTCAGAAAAAATGTATTTTAGGTATACTAATTAGTACAATTTTAAATGCCATTTTCATATACAGTTAAATGATGAAATTTTATATTCACACGAGAACTCCTACTAGCCACACACTGATAATAATATAATCCTTCTTACTGAGAAGATTCTCATCCCATTATTCAAATCATTTTTAGGACCTTCAGGGAATTGTGCCTAGCATACTACGGGGCAAGGATTAGACATTTTGGGGGTGCTTGACAGACCAGGTAAGTCACTAGTGGTTTTATTTTTTCATTTGGTTGGGTTGTATTAAATAGAAAGGTAGTTAGATGTATGTATTTAGGAATAGTTAGAACTCTGGTAAAGTGTTTGGATGTTTTAGAAATCTTCCGTTGTATGGTTTTAATTTTAGTAATGGCAGGTGCACCTGGGTTTCCCTGGTTAGGGCGGGTTGCAATGCATATATATAATTGTGGTATCAAAGAGTATTTCTATATTTATAGCAGTTTAAATTTTCAAGTTGTTATAGTTGGTATCAAAGCTTAGGTTGCTAGGTTTTTGCAGACTAGGTCGGATGATTTTACGAGAGTATAGGTTTAAGTAGGGCGAGGATAGGAATGAGTAAAATATGAATTTTGAGTTTTGCTTAGTAAGCCTAGAGGCTGAATTTCCTTGATGGAGTTATGTGTTTTTCTGGATCAGTCGACGGGTTCAGAAAACCATGGCAATCCATTGATGGCTTTATTTCCAAGCGGAGGGGTAGGAACTTGAAAACTAGAACGAGATTATGAAATTGGCAGAGTATGTCGTAAATTAGGGGAGAAGATTTAGGTCGGTATTGGGGTCTATTTAAAGTGAATATTTTAGTGTTATAATTGCACCAGACATGTTAGGATATTAGAATTCTAGATTTGTTTTGGTTCTATCTTTAGGATGGATCCTAGGGACAGAAATGCTGTTGCCGGAGGAAGTAGTAGTGAGGAGGTTGCCCATGAGGGTGGCAATGATTCTACAGTGGCGCTTCAGGACTTTGCCCAGTAGTTTATGGCTAAGGTTATGTGGAGTTCTCGGGGGTAGGATTGTCCCACTACTGAGCTGAGAGATTCTATTAAGAAGTTCACTCGCCTAAAGCCTCATACCTTTGCGAGAAGTACCAACCCGATTCTTGCAGAGAATTGGATTTAGGAAATCGAGAAGGTCTTGGCTGTACTGTGATGCACCGATAAGCAGAAGGTGCTATACCCCATATTTGAACTAACAAGAGAGGCTGAGAGATGGTTGTAAGTAGTAAAACTACTTGAGGAGCAAAGATTGGTATTAGTGGCGATGACGTGGAGCCATTTTAGAGAGGTGTTCTTTCATCGGTATTTTTTAGCCTCTATCAGGAAAGCAAAGGTAGAGGAGTTCTTGAACCTGACTCAGGGACAACTGACTACTCAGCAAAATGTCGTCCAATTTGTGGAGCTATCACGGTTTGCTCCTTACATGGTACCAGATGAGTCCACGAAGGCTTGGAAGTTCAAAAGGGGTATGAGGTAGAAGATTATTAAGCAGGTGACTGTGTTATAGGTACAAGAGTTTGCTACATTAGTCGATAAGGCCACTGTGGCAGAGACGAGTTTATAGGGAGATGTGGAGGCTCAAAACTCGAAAAAGAGGCTGATGCCTTCTAGTTCACATACGGGTGCAAGACAGAGCCCTTGGAGGAGGTACGGTAATGGCAGAGGCCAGTGATAGGATATAGATGTTAAGGCATTTTAGGGTACCTCATCACACCTTGCTTGCCCTAAGTGTGGTAAGTGACATTCAAGTGAATGTAGAGGTAGACCAGGTGACTATTTCCAGTGTGGTAAGCCTACACATATGGTGAGAAATTTCCGCGTAACATTGAACTCCCCCCCTCCATAGCCGCAGTATCGGGGAGGTAACCAAGCACCGCATGGAAACTGTTAGAGGGGTACAACCCAGGCGCGAGTGTATTCCTTGACTCCTGGCGACGCCAAGAATGCAAGAGATGTGGTGATAAGTAACATTTATGTGCTTTCAAATAAAGCCAATATATTGTTTGATTCAGGTGCGACACATTCTTTTATCTCTCGGAGATTCATGAAATTGTGTGGGGGTAGAAACACAATCATTTGATGCTGGGTTAGAGGTGGGCACACCGACAGGGTCAATGGTAGTGTTGAATTTCTGAGTCCGATCTTTGGTTTTGATGCTGACAAAACACAAGGATCTTATGTGTGCATCTAGTTTGTGAGTAGGTTTATAATATAGCACACACATGAGAAAGAATTTATGGAAGCTTAAGGAACTTAAAGATCATACTCCTGGCATATTCAATGAGAAAATGAAGAGCAAAAGAAGAAAACTTGTTTGTGCTTCATTTGTAAATGCATTTATTATATTGGGGTCTGTAATATTATGATTTGTAATATTTGCATCGGCATGCATGAAATGAATGACCTCAAATGACCATAATTTGACCATAGGGAACCACAGGACCTCAAGGATCACCCTTGTCAACTGACGCCAGATTTTTAGGACTAATTATAAAGCTCAATGACCATAGATTGACTATAGGTCCCTAAACATCACATGAAAAGTCCCCTATAACTTAGAAGTTATAATTATGTGAACAGGGGTGACTTCAAATAAAAATCAGGGCCTAAATGCACACTTTAAGTAGTTTCGGTCGACCGAACCCGAACCTACATAGAAACTTCGGTCGACCGAACCTCTTAGAGTCAACTTGTTGACTATTTGGTCGACCATTTTAAAATGAACTTGAACTATATGGTCAACTGAACTGACACGTTGGTGATTCCCAACAACCTAGTCGATCGAACCACTAGTTAAAATCTGACTTTGTTGACCGAACCTTAAAATTTGGTCAACCGAACATGCCCTGGTCAACCGAACCTCGGAGGGTTCAAAATTGCCTTAATACGGTCGACCAAAACTTCAGTTCAAAAATGTCACGGTCAACCAAACTTAGTGATATGATCGACCGAACCTCAAATATGGTCGATTGAAACTCTTAGGTTGCTTAATTTTTACCGAGGTTAAATAGGGGTTATTTTTTATTGACCTTACTTAAAATTTTTCTGAAATCCCTAATATGTCCCTAACGGTAAAAACTCCTCCCAACTCTATACATACCCCCTCATAACTCCTGATTAGAAAGTAGATTAGCCCAAAATTTCTCTCAAAATATATACTTAATTTTTTACTCTCTTTTATTATTCTTTTGATAAATCTTACAAGAGAGCAATGTTTTTGAGCATTCATTTGGGCATTAATTTTTACAAATCATTTAACTCTATTTTCATTCTTCATTTGAAAAATCTATTTTGGAAGAGAGGTTTTATTTAGGGCATTTTTTATTCAAATCATTTACTTTCAATATTCATACTTTGAATATCATTTCTTTCGAGAGTAAGCTTCTGGAATCTCCCATATATTTTATTGATAAATATTATTGGGAGAAAATATATATATTGGTTATTTTGAAAGATTTGAACACATTTATCTTGTGTCAGGAAAGTCTTATTGCAATCGTTCTTACACACACACATATTATTTTTGCAAACTCATTTGAAAAAAAAAAAAAAAACCCTAGCTTCATTTGAACAAGTTTTTTAAAAATATTTTGGGAAGAGATCTTTGGGGGTCGAATCTTTGAAATATTCACTACATACATTTTACTCAAGGATTCCGATAAGTTATTTTGAGAAAAATCACCATACTCACACTGAGCTTATTTTCATATCATACGTAAGTGCATTTTAAGTTGTAGTGTTGTACACATCTGCTTGTATTAGAAAAATATTTGGTTATACAAAATATTTCGTTTGATTATCTATTGTATTCTTGACGTATGATCGGATGAGGGAGACTAGCCCTATGAATAGTCCTGGACTGGTTTAGACCTGGTTAAGAGAATTAGGTGCACCATCCAGGTAAGGTGTTGTAAATGGTGCCGCTCCACCCACAAGTGAGCAACCATAGTGGAATCCTCTTGCTTGTGAGCTTGAGTCAGGAACATAGGCAGTATTGGTCGAACCTCGATATCATATATGGTGTCATATTTATTTATCTACAATTTATTTTTCGCACCTGTATGATATTTTTCATTACTCTAGTTATACTATTTATATATTGAATTGATATATGTTCTAGACAGACCCTAGGTTGTGGTATACTGCTGCTGGATCAGTTATACCTATGAAGAAATTTTTTAAATACCCAATTCATCCCCCTATTGGGAATACACCAATTCCAACGATGGTAGTGTGTAGTAAAGTGATCCGAGACAGCCCAGTGGGGATTCAGGAGAGAATAATGCCTGCTAACTTGATTGTCTTTGACATACACGATTTTGATATCATTTTGGGAATAGATTGGTTAGCAGCCAGCTCTGCAAGTATTGATTGCCACAGGAAGGAGGTAGTGTTCAGACCTCCTAGGGAGCAGGAATTTATATTTGTTGGGTCGTGTGTGCATTCTGCACCACGGATCATTTCAACCATCTAGGTAAGGAGGCTACTCATAGATGGATGTCCGGGGTACTTAGCATTTGTGAAAAAAGCACTGAGGGAGGAACTTAAATTGAAGAACATCCCTATGGTGAGGGAATTCTAAGATGTTTTTCTAGAGGACTTACCAAGATTGCCTCCTAATCGCAAGGTGGAGTTTGCCATTGTGTTGCTTCAAGGGGCATTGTCTATTTCTAAGGCTCTATACAGAATGGCTCCAACTAAACTAAAAGAGTTAAAAAAGCGGCTGCAGGAACTTCTTGACAAGGAGTTTATTAGACTAAGCGTATCACCCTGAGGAGCACTGGTGTTGTTTGTAAAGAAGAAGGATGGGTCAATGAGGATGTGCATCGACTATAAAGAGATTAATAAAGTGACATTAAATAATAAGTACCTGTTACCCTGAATTGACGATCTGTTTGACCAATTATACGACCCACGGATCTTCTCTAAGATCGATCTGCGATTCAGGTATCATCAGGTGAGAGTTAAATCGGAGGATGTACCAAAGACGGCTTTCCGTACTAGGTATAGCCGCTACAAATTTCTAGTTATGCCTTTTGGATTGACCATTGCTCCTGCAGTATTCATGGATCTGATGAACAAGGTATTCCACGAGTACCTAGATCAGTTTGTGGTGGTATTCATCGATGACATCCTGGTTTATTTGAGAAGTCCTGAGGAGCATGCAATTCATTTGAGGTTGGTACTCCAGATACTTAGAGAAAATAGGATGTTTGCAAAGTTCAAGAAATGCGAATTTTGGTTAGAAGAAGTGGTATTTCTGGGACATGTGGCGTCTAAAGAAGGTGCTTCAGTGGACCCGAGTAAGATAGAAGTGGTAGTTGATTGGGCGAAACCAAAGAACATGTATGAGGTTAGAAGTTTCTTGGGTCTAGTAGGATATTACTGTTGGTTCGTAGTAGGATTTTCTAGACTATCAAGTCCATTGAAACAACTCACGAGGAAGAGCATGAAGTTCGAGTGGACTGGTGAGTGTGAGCAAAGTTTCCAGGAACTGAAGCAGTGACTAGTTATTGCCTTAGTGTTGACCATTCCATCATAAGAGGGTGGATTTGTGATCTACAGTGATGCATCTAAGAAAGGACTCGGATGTTTCTTAATGCAATAGGGAAAAGTTATCGCGTACACTTCTCGCGAACTCAAGGAGTATGAGAAGAACTATCCAACGCTTGACATGGAATTGGTAGCAGTAGTCTATGAGTTAAAAATATGGAGGCACTATCTATATGGTGAAAGGTGCGAGATCTTTACCGACCACAAGAGTCTTAAGTACTTTTTCACTCAAAAGGAGTTAAACATGAGGCAGCGGAGATGGCTTGAGTTGATAAAGGATGACGATTGTACCATTAGTTACCACCTAGGAAAAGCTCATATGGCAGCTGATGGTTTAAATCAAAAGTTCGTGAATGCGTCAATCTCAGCAGTTGGAATTTAGCATTGGATTAGAATGGACCTGGAAAGATTGGGTGTGCAATTAGTGGAAGGAAATCACTAGATATTCATTCCTAGTTTGGTAGTGCAACCAACCTTAGGGGGAAGGATCAAGATAGCTCAATTGAAAGATGCAGAACTGGTAGAGATTGAGAATGGAGTATAGGATGGGTTGAAGGAAGATTTCAATGTCTCTGATGATGGGGTGTTGATATTTTACACCAGGATATGCATATCGAATGATGCTGAGATTAAAAGGACCATCCTGGAAGTGGCACATTGCTTTCTCTATATATATAATGCATCCAGGGAGCACAAAGATGTACAGATATCTACGGGAATCTTTCTGGTGGTCTAACATGAAAAGAAAGATCGCCTTTTTTGTTAAGCAGTGCCTGATGTGTTAGCAAGTGAAGGACGAGCACCATAGGCCAGCAGGACCATTGCAACCACTTCTCATTCCTAAGTGGAAGTGGGAGCACATTTCCATGGAATTTGTTATGGGATTGCCATCGACACTTTATGTAAAAAATGCTATCTGGGTAGTTGTTGATAGACTGATGAAGACTACCCATTTTATTTCTAGTAAAGTTAGTTATTCCATGAATACGCTGGCAGAGCTTTATGTGTATGAGATAGTCAAACTGCACATGGTGCTTGTGTCTATTATTTTAGATAGGGACCCACAATTTACTTCCTAATTTTGGAAGAGTCTATAGGAAGCATTGGGATCTCAATTCACTTTCAGTACTGCTTTTCACCCATAGACCGATGGTCAATCAAATAGGACTATTTAGATTCTAGAGGATATGCTGCGGGCGTGTGTATCAGATTTCAGGGGTAGTTGGATTATATATTCACCATTAGTTAAGTTCGCATACAATAATAGTTATCAGGCCAGTATAGGGATAGCACTATATGAGGCACTATATGGTCGAAGGTGCTGATTTCCATTGTATTGGGATAAGGTCGATGAGCGACAGATTTTGGGGCCGGAGCTTTTTCAGCAGACCTCTAAGAAGGTTCGGTTTATCAAGAAAAAATAAAGACAGCACAGAGTTGGTAGAAGAGCTATGCGGATACACGCTGGCGAGAGTTGAAGTTTGAGATTGGTGATGGTATTTTTTAGGGATTGCTCCAATGAAATGGGTAATGAGATTTGGGAAAAAGGGGAAGTTAAGCCCTAGATACATCAGGCCATTTGAGATTCTGGAGAGAGTTGGTCCGGTGGCATACATAATAGCATTACCCACCAGCACTTTTTAGGATTCACGACATGTTCCACCTATCCATGCTAAGGAAGTACTTTCTGAATCCATTGCATGTGATCAATTATGAGTCTTTGAAACTTAGGGATACATTGGCATATGAGGAGATATTGATTCAGATTCTAGACCATAAGGAGCAGGAGTTACGTACTAAGAGGATTCCGTTTGTAAAGGTACTTTGACATAATCATGCAGTGGAGGAAGCATCATAGGAATTAGAGACAGAAATATATCAAAAGTATCCATGGCTATTTGGGGAGGTTCAACCCTAAACAGGTAAGTAGAACAGTATATAGGTATTAGTTTTGTATATGGGTTTCTTGGAGTAGGTTGTTTAGTTTTATCAGTTGGTTACTATTTGTTCATGGTTGGTCTTTGGGAGAATTTGGTATGGATATTATAATCTCCAGTGACAGTATATCTAACCACGGTATTCCTTTGCCATAAGTGAGGGTAGTTAATAAATTTGGGACGGGGCTGCTATGTGGGTGGCCGCCGGCTCTTCCTAGAGTCGGATCAGCAGATCAGCGATAATTCAGCGGATGTAATGGAAATCAATTAGAAAATTTTAAGGATAAAATTTTATAAGGGGAGGAGATTGTAGAAACCCAAACCTAAAAAATAAAGAGAAAATAAGAAAATAAGGAAGGAAAATTTTAAAAGGGAAAGTAGTGAGACTCGTTGACGAATCCCCTATTTTCATCGAGGAGTGGCCTTCTGTGTCTCGTCGACAAAGTTCAAGAGTCGTCAACGAAGAAATCCCGAAAAATAGGAAATTTGAGGCTTAAGGTTCATTGACAAACCCCTTATTTTGTCGATGAATGTCCTTCTGCAACTCATCGATGAAGGCTCCATTTCGTCGACGAAATTGGCCGCGTCAACGACTTATAAATAGGTTTTTAACTTACTTCTTCATTAAGAAATCAAAATCTCTCTCTCTCACTCTCTCTCTCTCTCTAAACCCACGCCTCAACCCCTTCTCTCTACAATTTCTCACCGTTTATCTCCCAAATTGATGATCGGAAGTTGCCACGAGGATCTAGGAGCATTTCTCTATAAGTCTAGCATAGTGGATTTTTAAATTGGGTCTTTTCAGACATCACTCCAAAGTTGAGGTAAGGGTAGAAATGGGCTATCTATTTAGCATGTAATTAGTTAAATGGGGTGTATGGGCCTCAGGATATTTAATGGTTGTTAATTTGGGATTTGAGTTGATTAAACTGGGGGGAAATGTGGTTTCAAGATTTTAAGCTCCATATCTCCGTAGGGTGGGCTTTAGGAGCGTTATAGGAATCTTCTCAGTAAACAAGTAAGGGGATTATATTATGTCAGCTATTTTGTGAGATATGGACCGATTAAAGTGTAGTATATGTTTTTCGGGAAATTAATGTGGATGGTTTGACCATCTTCTATTTTCTATAAAATAAGTAGTTTAAGTTAAATAAAACCCTGGAGATGTTCAGACCTTGTTTACAGTAACTTATGTCTTTCCCAATTAGGTTATTTTATTTATGGTTAACAAACAAAAATTATGTGAGACGGGAACAACTTTTAAATGGCATATGACAATAGAATGCTTTAACTAATTTTTATACAGTATGTGATATAACGGTCAGGGGCCGAGTTTTGATATAACGGCCGAGGGCCGAGATGTGATATATTGGCCGGGGCCGAGTTTTGATATGACGGTCAGAGGTTAGGTTTTACTGAATATTAGGTTATAAATGAAGTGAGTTATATTACAGTTTTATTTGTGTAAATTGCCATATGTGATTCTAGACTTGTGTGGATTTACGATATGTGATATTGTGATATTGTGAGCATAGTATTGTAGCTATATGTTGGCAATGAGTGCAATTACACGGGCATGGAAGTGTGATATGGGATAATCGATTGGAGACCTGGGCCACAGTACTACTCCGAGGTTTTTACCAGGGGGGCCCATCCGAGGTATACCGGCTGACCATAGGTAGGCACAATCGTACTTACAATGTTAGTTTTGATTCGTCTACGAAACCGCCCGCTGCGAGTTGAGTCCAGCCTTCGGGCCGCACAACCTATCATGGGGGGAAGCATGTCATATGAGTATGTGATAGCATGATGACACTGCTTCAATAGTTCGGGTTGTGTCTTTTATGCATATATGGGCAAATTTACTATAAATGGGTTATATTGAACCGACAACTTATTATTCAAAAAAAATGTATTTTTAGGTATACTGATTAGTATGGTTTTAAATGCCATTTTCATATACAGTTAAATGATGGAATTTTATATTCACACAGGAACTCATGTTGGCCACACACTGATAATAATATAACCCGTCTTACTGAGAAGATTCACACCCCATTATTCAAATCATTTTCAGGACCTTCAGGGAGTTGTGCCTAGCATACTATGGGGCAGGGATTGGACATTTTGGGGTGCTAGACAGACCTGGTAAGTCACCGGTAGTTTTATTTTTTTTATTTGGTTGGGTTGTATTAAATAGACAGGTAGTTAGATGTACGTATTTGGGAGAGTTAGAACTTTGGTAAAGTGTTTGGATGTTTTAGAAATCCTCCGTTGTATGGTTTTAATTTCAATAACAGCAGGTGCACCCAGGTTTCCCTGGTTAGGGCGGGTTGCAATGTACACACACACACACACACACACACACACACACACACACACACACACACACATATATATATATATATATATATATATATATCATAGAGTATTTCTATATTTATAGCAGTTTAAATTTTCTGGTCATTACAAATACTGTGGTTATAATAGGGTCCTGAGAGATTACAATCAATCACATAAAATAAATCTCTCCCGAAACCATTATAACCTAAAACCAAAAATGCATATCTATAATCAACTATCCTACACTGTACAAGACCAAAGCCAAAAACCGTTACTTACCTTTACTTGTCTAACTCAGGGTCCCACTGAACAAGTGCGAATATTTCTGACACATCTTATCCTCCAACTCCCATGAAGCTTCTTCAACTGCGTGATTGTGCCAGCGTACTTTTACTTGTGGGATCCTTTTAGCGCGTAACTTTTGTTTCTTCCGATTTAGAATCTAAACTAGCACTTCTTCCTATAATAGGGCATCTCTAAGCTCCAGTGATTCATAACTGATTACATGGGAAGGATTGGGGTTGCACTTCCTCAACTTGATACATGAAATATGTCATGGATTCTAGATAGAACCGGTGGTAATGCTAACCTCTAGGCAATTGGATCCACTCCTTAAAATATCTCAGATGGCCTAATAAACCTAAGACTCAGCTTACCCTTTTTCTCCTAAATCTCATTACTCCTCGCATCAGTGAAACTTTTAAAAATACATGGTCCCCTGCACCAAACTCCAGCTCTTGTTGGTGGGTGTCAGAATAACTTTTCTGACAACTCTGAACTGTTTTGATTCAGTCTCAGATGAGTCTAATATTCTCTGAAATCTGCTGAACCATCTCTAGCCCCAAAACCTGCTCTAGCCCCAAAACTTGCCTTTCATATATTTCATCCCAATATAATGGAGATCGGCACCTTCTACCATACAATGCTTCATATGGTGCCATCCCAATACTGGCCTGGTAGGTGTTGTTATAAACAAATTCAACCAATGGTAAATACTGAATCCAACTGCCTCGAAAATCTAGCACGTAGGCTCGCTGCATATCCTCTAATATTTGTATGGTCCTCTTTGTCTATCCATCGGTCTGAGGATGAAATGTTGTGCTAAACATCAATTGAGAACCCATGGCTATTTGAAAACTCCTCCAAAATTTAGATGTAAACCGTGGGTCTCGATCTGATACAATGGACACTAGCAAGCCATGTAGTCTAACTATCTCATGTATATACAACTTTGCTAGTCTACTCATGGAGTACTTAACTCTGATTGGAAGGAAGTGGAATGTAACGCCCTGAACCCCTCACCAACCCTAGGTGCTGATTTAGTGGCGTATGTATACCTGATACCATCTCATAATATAAAACATGCAGCGAAAAAAGTAAAACAATCTCCATAGTATATTGCCAGAGTCTAACCATCAACATACAACAAAGTCTTTCCATTCTCATATTACATCTCAAACTAACAAGTCATCAAATTTGGTCCACACGACCATAATACAAGCCCTAAGGTGTACAACATAAGTATCATAAAGTATTTCTATATTTATAGCAGTTTAAATACAATAAGCTTCCTATCATTCCTCGATAATGTTTTTTGTCAACTGGTTTTCCCTTTTCATCTTTATCAAGGCTTGTGGAGGTGCTCATGGGAGTTCCTATAGGTTTACTTACTTCCATATTAAACTTTTTCAGCATATCTCTAATGTATTTGGTTTGAGTTATGAATGTTCCATTTTTAACTTGCTTGATTTGTAATCCTAGGAAATAATTTAGCTCTCCCATCATACTCATTTCAAATTCTTTTGGCATGCATTTTGCAAATTCTTTACATAGATCTTCATTTGTAGCACCAAATATGATATCATCCATATATATTTGAACTATTAGCATGTCTTTGTTTTTAATCTTAATAAATCTAGTGCTATCAACTTTTCCTCTTGCAAAATCATTGTTAATTAAGAATTTACTTAATCTTTCATACCAAGCTCTAGGAGCTTGTTTTAAACCATACAAAGTTTTAGTTAATTTAAATACATGATTGGGATATTTTATATCTTCAAAACCTGGAGGTTGTTTTTCATATACTTCTTCATTTATGTACCCATTTAAGAAAACACTTTTCACATCCATTTGATATAACTTGAATTCCTTATGGGCTGCATAGGATAGAAGCATTCTAATTGCTTCCATTCTTACTACTAGGGGAAAGGTTTCATCATAATCAATACATTCTTCTTGATTATATCCTTGAGCTACTAGCTTGTCTTTGTTTCTAACCATTATCCCATTTTCATCATTCTTATTTCTAAAAACCCATTTAGTTCCTATGATTGAATGTTCTTTAGGTTTGGGCACTAGTTGCCATACTTGACTTCTTTTAAATTGATTTAGTTCTTCTTGCATAGTTATAATCCATGAATCATCATTTAATGCTTCTTCTACATTTTTATCCTCATATTGAGATAGAAATGCGCAGTGATTGCATAGATTTTTCAAGGATGACCTAGTAGTTATACCTTTTGATGGTTCTCCGATTATTTGTTCTTTCGGGTGATTTATAACGTATCTCCATTCTTTTGGTAATCCATAATTTTCTATGGGTTTATCATTTGGAGTCTCTTCAATGATTTCTTCCTTTTCTTTTACTTCTTCTTTTACTTCAACTATTTCTAAGTCTTCTAATTTTTGAGTGGGTTGTCCATCTTCAGCTTTTGGTGTTTTGTTAAAAGGGTTTTCTTCATCGAAGGTTACATGTATTGATTCAACAATAGTAAGTGTCCTTTTATTGTATATCCTAAAGGATTTACTTTTTAATGAATATCCTAAGAATATTCCTTCATCAGCTTTTGCATCAAATTTTCCTAACTCATCTTTATCGTTCAATACAAAACATTTACATCTGAACACATGAAAATATGAAATATTTGGTCTTCTTGTAACAACCTGAAAAATAATGGTATTTAAATAATAAAGAGAGAGTGAAATGAAAACAGAAATAGAAGGAGGCAGTAGACTTCGTCGACGACATTGCACTTTGAAGATAACAACCCAAAAGATTTTTCCACAGGGCCTCGTCAACGAACACAGGGAGTTCGTCGATGAGCACATAAGGGGACCTTGTCGACGAAGCTACACCTCGTCGACGAGAAGACACCGTGAAGGGTTTTTGGATAGTCTGAAATTCGTCGATGAGAGAGGAAGTTTGTCGACGAAATTATTAAAGGACTCGTCGACGAGGTGACATGTCTCGTCGACGAATCTGGCTCTATAAATAGTGAAAGCCCGGATTTTTGATGAAATTTCAGCGCAGGAAACCCTCTATTTCTCTCTTTACGTCCCTCCCTCCTTCTCTCTTTTATTCCGGCCCCGTTTTACACCGGATCAACGATCTGAAGCCACCACGATGCTCCTGACGAAGTTCTCTGCGAGTCTGTTGGAGCTGATCGTTGGTGGAGTTGGGTTGGATTTCGTCCCAATCTCAGTGTAAGGCATTTTATTCAGTATTTGTCTTTCCCTCAGTTATAAGAAATACAATACACGAAGAAATACTAATGTTTTGTTTTTGGGGATTTGATTTTCAGGGTGTTGAGTGGAGAAACCTACGAGTATAGGGCTAGAGTACAATAGGGACTTTTTAGAGATAAGGTAAGGGAAATATGCTACGCTAGAAATTTTTATAATGTTAACAGAGATTTTACACATACGTATATACCAGCTTATTACCCAGTTTTACAGAATATGAGTTTTAAATGCTTGTGTGGCCTAAGTAGATAATTATTTGATGAAGAACTTATACAGTTTCTACAGTATATCATACTATACAGAATACACAGATACAGACAGTATATTACAGTTTTATTCAGATCAGTATGTTATAATTTTATACGAATCAGTATATTGCATATTTTCACCAAGAACAGTATATTGCAGTTTTACTTATATCAATATATTACAACTTTATTCGTGACAGTATATACAGTATTTATAGTTTGCCATGTTTCCTATTACGATAACATACAGAGTATACAGACAAAGTATATAGATAGAGTATACAGATAGATATACAAAGATAGCATCAAGATGCTACTAATACAGAATATAGAGATTACTGAGTTTACAGTACAGAGAGATAGCGTTATGGTAATTTTGGAAACATGATGAAAATAGTAAAAGAGTATATGTGTATATATATATATATATATATATATATATATATATATAGTATTAGATTCCTGAGGAATGATTACAGACAGATACAGATAAAGAATATAGAGCACTGTACCGTTACTAGATACAGATAGAGTGCAACCACATATCTCAGATAGTGTGTGGGTACTGTCTACCGTGCTTGGAGAGTATGCAGCTCCCAGTTCGATGGGTGGAGGGGGCCGGTTTGACGAGGTAGCAGCCAGTCCAGCGCCTAGGAGAGTGTGTAGTTTGGCCGGGTTGAGGTAGTGTAGAGTATATTGACTTATCTAGAGGGCCGACCAGATTAAGTCTCATCTACAGGCCACACAACCCTGTCATGAGGGGTCAAATCATGACATACAGAGTTCCAGGGATAAAGTACAGTTATGTATATGTATACAGTTTTACAGTATTTGATGAGTATAGTATGATATTAGCAGTATGAAAAGTAGAAAATAAAGATGATACAGTTATATTTTAAATTGTGAAAAGAAAGATATGCTTTATAGATTTACTATTGTATTATAGTTCATTTGTTATTTAAATAGTATTTCTAACTTAGTTGCTACACACTAGTAATAGCATATTTCCACTTACTAAGCATCGACTCACCCCATGACTTTAACATTTTTCAGGTGAGCCAGCTGGGCGAACAGACCAAGCTCGCGGATAGAGAGTATATTGATTACCCTGGTTTAGAGGGTAAGTTTGTGTAGAGTTTTGTATTTTGGGACAGATATTTTGGAGAGAGATGTATATTATATAGTTATGATTTAGAAATACAGATTCCTGGTATTGTATGATGTGTATGGATGTATAGATTACGTTTCCACTGCATAGGTATGATTTGATATTCAGATTTACCCTGGTGCCTCGAGCTCCATAGCAAGGGGTATCAGAACAAGTAACATATATATATAAAAAAAAATGAAAATGATGTAAATTTTGAGGTCGCCACACTTCTACCTTTCCATAGTTCATATGGTGTTTTATTTAGCTTTGTTCTTATAGATACTCTATTAATTACATAGCATGCGGTATTGCTGCTTTAGCCCAAAAATATTTAGGTAGATTATGTTCGTTTAACATAGTTCTAGCCATTTCTTGTAGTGTTCGGTTCTTTCTTTCTACAACTCCATTTTGTTGTGGAGTTCTAGGTGTTGAAAAATTATGGCTAATACCATGTTCATTACAAAATTTTTCAACATCCTTATTGTTAAATTCTCTACCTTGATCACTCGTTATGTTTGACACATTATATCTTTTTTCATTTTGGATCTTCTTACATAAGTTTATTAATAAGTGACATGCTTCATCTTTGGAGGCTAAAAATAATATCCAAGTGTATCTAGAATAGTCATCTACTATTACAAAGGCATATTGCTTACCTCCTAAGCTTTAAGTTATAGTAGAATCAAACAAGTCTAGATGAATGAGTTCTAAGGGTCTACTAGAAGAGATATGTTTCTTCTTTTTAAAGCTTGTTTTAATTTGTTTACCTAGTTAACAGGCGTCACAAATTTTATCCTTTGTAAATTTTGAATTAGGTAGTCCCTTGACCAAATTCTTTTGAGATAATTTTGATAGTAAGTCCGTGCTTGCATGTACTAGCCTTCTATGCCAAAGCCAATTGGCTTCATTTATGGCAGCCAAGCATGTTACACTTTGATCAACTAGATTATCAAGGTTTATGCAATACACATTATTTACCCTATAAGCTGTGAATAGAATTTCTTGTTTATTAGGATTTTGAACTAAACATTTATCTTACTTAAAGATTATGTCAAATCCTTTATCACTAAGTTGACTTCTACTTTAAAGATTATGTTTTAGGTCATCTACTAACAACACATCATCAATAGTGAGTGAGAATTCTTTACCTACTATTTTACCAATTCCAATAATTTTACCTTTAGCATTGTCTCCGAAAGGTGACATATCCCCCATCTTTTTGTACTAGTGCAGTGAACTTGGATCCATCTCTAATCATATGTCTTGAACATCCACTCTCCAAGTACTACTTTTCCTTTGATGGTGTTGTCCTAAGGCATACCTACAATGGAGGATTTACCGCGTTATTTTTTGGAATCTAAACTTTCTTAATTTTTTTTAAATCATATCTAGTTCCATTGTTTACTTTCCATTCATTTTTAACTTTAACATACTTCTTTTTAAGAGGACAATTAAACATGATGTGACCTTTGTTTTTACACAAGTAGCATGTGGTGTGTTCATGTATATTAGTTGAGGATGTGCTAGCATAATTTTTTGCCTCTTTAACAAAATACCCCATGAACAATTTCTTCTTTCTTTTATTGGTGATTCCATTATGACCGATTCCTTCTTTATTGCCATTCATTCTTTGTTGTCCTACCATCTTCTCAAAATTTTCTTTACCTTTGGTGAAGTTGTAAATAATCTTCTCTTTATCTTCAATTGTCTTTTTGAGATCAATTATTTCTAAATATTTCTTGCTTTGATCATTTACTTGTAGCTTGACTAATTCTTGTGACATATCATCTATTTTCTTCATTAGATTATCAATGTGTGAATCCTTTTCTTTTTCAATGGATTTAGAGGATTCTAGTTGACTTTTAAGATTTTCATTTTGTTCCTTAAAAGCTATATTTTTTTTCAGAAACTTTTATAATTCTATTATGAAGAGCAAATAACTCAACTTAAAGTTCCTTATAAGTTGGCATACTATCACTAGAGTCGTTGCATGATTCATTACTTGATTCTTTTGAGGAGGAGTAATAGGAATTTACCTCTTCGTTGTGTGCCATGAAGCAAAGGTTTGATATCTCTTGCTTGCTGGTTTCGCTTTCATATTCACTTAAGCTCGTGTCATCCCATGTGACTTTCATCGTTGTTTTCTTCTTCTTATCCTTCTTGAGCTGAGGACATTCTGGCTTGATGTGTCCTACCTTTTTGCAGTGATAACAAGTCGGTGGATCATTCCTGCTTTTGTTCTCCTTCTTACTTGTTTCACCTTTTTCAGTTTTTGTTCCTCTAAATTTTCTAGAGAATTTCTTGTTTCTTTTATTGAATTTTCCAAGTCTTTTAGTAATGAAGGCTAGTTCATCTTGATCTAAGTCACTTGATTCACTATCTTCATTATTTGAGCTTTCTTTTGATGCTTTAGAGCTATGGGTTTCTTATTCTTATTTTCAGGATTTCTTTCTTTTAAAGTCATTTTGTAAGTGAGTAAAGATCTTATAAGTTCATCTAGAGATGTGTTTTTAAGATTTCTTCCTTCGCTTATGGCCGTAGCCTTTGGTTCCCATATGGGTGGAAGACCTCTAAGAATCTTACGAATCATCTCATAGGTAGAGTATGTTTTTTCTAAAGCATTGAGAGAATTTACTATGTGGGTGAACCTAGTATACATACTAGTGATTGATTCATCCGGATTCATTTTAAATGCTTCATATTCCCTAGTTAGCATGTCGATCCTATTATCTTTAACATCTTCGGTTCCTTCATAGGTTACTCTAAACTTGTCCCAAATTTCTTTAACAGTTTTGCAAGCCATGACTCTATTAAATTCATTAATGTCTAAAGCACTATATAAAACATTAATTGCACTTGAATTTACTTGTAGCATTTTGTGATTGATTTCAGTCATGTCTTTTTCTTCCTTAGGGATTTTTTTTTCCATTTACTAACTTGGTAGGAATTAAGTCATCATCCGTGACAACCTTCCAAGCCTTCCAATCCATAATTTGAAGGTAAATTCTCATACATTATTTCCAAAAAATATAATTCAGTCCACAAAAGATTGGTGGTCGGGTTGAGGATTGACCCTCTCCGAAGGGAGCAATTTCTAGGTTTGCCATTTTGATCTTTATATGGCTTCTAGTTAAGATTTACTATAACTTAGTTCTAATACCAATTGAAAGTAGAATAGTGATCCCAAGAGGGGGATGAATTGGGTTATTTAAAAATTTTAAATTCTTTTACTTACTTGTTTAGTACTCATGGTAAAACTTAAGTAATTCAATCAATTTTCAATCAAAACCAAAACACACAATAATTTGTTGAAAACTTAAACAATCCAATCAACCACACAATACCAACAACCAAAATAACCAAGAAGTTGCAACTCTTTTAATTGCTTTCAGCTTTTGTAATTAGCCCTGTAATTTGTATGTAAGCCTTGCTTTGGATTGAATTTTATTGTGTTTCTCTTAATTATGATTTCTGCAAATTAGCAAACGTACTCCCTTGTGGGTTTCCGCAAATGGTTAATTGAAATGTACTTTCTATAGATTAAGAGTCTTTTTTGAATTCAGTGTTTAAGCCCTACAACTTGTACTTAGCATACACAAGAATATATATATAGTGCAGAAAATAAAAAGAGTAGGGTTGAGAAGAACACCATGTTTTACGAGGTTCGACTTATCCCCAGCCTACGTCTTCACCTTTGGTCAATTCCACCAAAGGATTCTACTATGTATGCTCCTTTCCGGGTGGAGCAAGCCTTTTACAATAATCCCTCTTTTTAAGGAAGAGAAACCTCTCCAAGCGATCAATTCACGCTTGGCACAACGATCCAAATAAGCTTTGAACCCTTAAAATATAACGAGAAGGCTACAAGAATCTGAGTACAATGAAACTCTCAAAAGAGAGCAAATTTGTACAAGTTAGAACACAAAATTATACTTTATCAAATAATAATATATAAAGTATGAAGCTTAAGTATAGAGATCACCAAGAGTTCTTTTAGTGATTGAGAAAACTCAGTGTTAGAACCGTAGGTTGATGATTCAGTAGCAATTTCAGAAGATATCTCCTAGATGGAGTATGAGCCATAGTGAACTTTGAGAGAGATTAAGAGCTTGGATGCAAGAATGTTGTATGATTGCTTGGTGATTAATTTCTTGGGATTAAAAGAGTATTTATAACATCCACCAAGATGTTACTAATTTTTAAAATTTTCCCGTTGAAGTTAAAAATATGAAATCCCGTGGAATTAGTCGGCTGGACAGGCGACTAGGGGGTGTATTTCACAGGGTCAGTCGGTTGGACAGGTGGCTGAGGCCCTTCTGTTTGCCAGAAAATAAAATCAGTATTTTGTCAATCGGTTGACTGAATCACGTTCAAAAATGTCAGTCAGTTGGACATTGTCAATCGGCTGAGTAAGGTCAATTCATTTGGTCAGTCGGCTGAACAGTTTATTTAACCATTGTATTTCTATCAGTCAATTGAGTAAACCCAGTGTAATCTGGTCAATTGGCTGAACAGTCCATTTTTTTTTTCAAAAACTTCCAATTTTGACTTGTAAACCCTTGTAATTTTAAAAGACTCGAATGTAACTTTACAAAATCATTTTTCAGGGTTTTCAAAAACTGGTCTCTAAGCCTTTACACCCTAATGAGTTTCATATTTCTAAATTATATTTGATATGAAGTACTTACAAACAACTTTACTGAATACGACGTTTTAAGTACTAAGTCTTCAAGTCTCTTGAGGTTCATCTTGATTTCGAGTCCCACTTAGCCTTTAAGTTTTTCATTTGTCTTTTATTGCTTTAATATTCTGAGAAACTTTCACTTGATTGACTTTAATTTCCAGTTTGCTTCCATGATAAACATGAGTGTAGTTTTATGTAATCCTGAAATAAAGTCACTCAACAACACATTTTAAAATTTTCTGTATTTGTTATCATCAAAACAAGATTGAAAAGCCTAGTTAGGCCAACATAGGCGTTGCTCACACGGGTGGTGCCCTTAGCTTTGTGTTTTTGGCTGATTTGATGAGCCTTAAGCTTTTTGCTATTCTTTTCCCCCTTTTGGCTTATAATAGGACCTTTAATAGCCTTGTTTAGTGTAACTAAGAAAGAGAATACCCTTTAGGGGATACTTTAATGTACAACATGCTAAAAGATTCAAGGAGTTAGGCTCAAAAAGTTAAAGGATGATTACTAGAGGAATGACAAGTGACTAACATCAAGATTTCAAAGTTTGGTTTTCACAACAATATTTGAGGAAGTGAAAATATGCCTTATTTATTTTATGTCTCCAATAAACACCATGAAACAACATGTTGTTGCATCTAATTTCTATGACTTTTGTTCTCTAGTTGATTATAATTTTAGCATGTTAAGATGCACTTTGTGGTAAGACTGGCAATTGCTTGATTAGAACATGCATGTTTTAGGAAATTAGTCTATGCTCATATCATATGATGTTGTATAATATTCCTTATGCATGTGCATGTGGTTAAGATTATTTCTTTTGCCATCTTCATTGAAACTAAAACTCCTCCTAATTTGATTCTTTTTTCAAATTGAGATAAGCAGAGAACTTAATTTTATACTTGGCTAAAATTTATTTTCGAAATTCTATTTGGAGTTTCTTCTTTGCTTAGAGTAATTTTAAGAGTTATAATTTGTCCCCCCATGGCTTACTTAACTTGGGCCATATCCATAGGGTTGGGGTTTGACTCGTGGTCCAAATCAATTACCACATCTATATACTCATTAGTTGCCATGCATGCCTCTCTATATTTAGTTATTTTAATTTAAAAGCGTGTTTCTTGATCAATTGTATAGAAGAATGTTTCTTGTTTATGAATAAACAAAATTAAATTTGATGTAATATTCTTTGTTTAAACTACATGTATTAAATAGAAATGTTCTATGCCTGTTTGTACACAACTTAGGCTGAGGATGCATGTTAATTATTGCTAACTTGCCCTAAAAAGTGACTATAATGGCAAATTGGGGTGCTTAGTAGGTCTTATGAGAATGATTAACTTTCGAACTTAATTCTTGAACCCTAATCTTTCTTAGAAAACTGCCAAGATACATACACATAGTGAGGGGATAGCTTCAATATTTTAAATTATCTTATGAATAGCATAACTCCATGATATATTTTATTGGGCAATGCATAAAAAGCATGAAATTTAATGCACGCACACCCCTTTAAAATACTAGTTTTGAAGATATGGCAAACATTTTTTCTTTTCTCATTTTTAATGTTACTCTTGGTTGTGTTGTTGTACAATTTATACATGTTTTTTTAATAGTTCATATACGAATTGAATGTTTTAAGTATCTATTGATTTCCGCGCTTTATGAAACTTCAAATACAGATTAATGTTGAATTTGAGTAAAAGTCAATTTTGATATCTAAAGAGCTAATTCTAATTGATAACTTTCAATTTGAATGGTCTAAGATTTGGTTTCCTTATGATTTGTTTATGGATTGAAAAAAAAAAAAAAAAATTCAAATCATAAAAGTCCGATTTGGTTTTTGCTTCATAGCAAATCAACTAAGATTGACCCCACAATGCTCACCTTTTGGCACAAATAATAAGTTAACATGCATTATTAGAATAAAAAGAACAACAACAAGTCTTAAGTCTTGTTAGTAAAGTTGACTATTAAAATACCAATTTCGGTAAGTATGACAAATATGAATTGAAACCTTAATAAATTTTCAACAAAAAGACAAAAAAAAAGAAAAAAAGAAAAAGAAGACATGAAATGCTGTGAGGTCAAAAAGGAGGTCCACCACCTAACAAACCCCTCCAATGAAACTGCAGGTCATATGCGTGTTTGAATTTGAAGCCATCGCCATTTCTAGAACCCAAGAGAGAGAGAAAGAGAGAGAGAGAGAGCCCAAGAGAGAGAGAGAGAGAGAGAGAGAGAGAGAGAGATTCATTGTTTTTGGGTTTTGAATATTTGGAATCATTCATGGGACAATGACCATTTGTGATTTGGGAGTTGGGAATTATGTTTGGAGTGGAATGGCTGAAAGGTGGGAGTCAACCAAGAAAATAACAATCTAGAGGATTGACAATGCCATAAATGGCGAGTAAGAAAAGCTGTGCATTTTGATGGATGCCTGTTGAGGGTTCTTTTCACACAAATGTATATAGTCTCGTGTCTTGTTTCAACTTTGAACCTAATGAAGGAAAAGTGCTAATTTTGAATGAGGGCAGAGCCCCAACCCCACCCATTCTTGACTCTTACTTTTAAAACAAAATGTTGAAGAGGTAGGGTTTTTCCTTTTTGTTATTTTATTTTATTTTATTGTGGTCCACTTTGTAGTTTTTCTGATGTTATTTTCATCATAACATCCGGGTTCGATTGCCTACCGTAGACCATAGGCATCTGCTCGAGCGTTTTACTTTTAAATCCTATTTTCTCTCCTTTTCGAAGCATTGAACGTACTTAACACCGTTAACTACGCGTTTAGTAGATAGAAATTGGATAGAATCAGATATAATGTAGTCAAATTTATCACTTAATTTCTTCATTTTCTTATTTCAAATTTTCATTTCATTACATTCGATAAATCAAGTGTGAAGGTACTTTTTTTTTACCAACGAACTAAATATAAATAAAATATATATATTTATATCTTCTCTCCTTTCTAAAAATGAGACTGCAATCATTGTGTTGTTTTGAAAATATTTAGAAGAATTATACAATTAAAGAAAAATTTTCCCGAGGCACTTGTGCATCCATGCTTTAGATTGTGGTACTTAGTAGCTAGGCCAAGCTTAATAAAGCAAAGCAATATTTTAGTCAACTCGCGACATACTTTATTAGTCATTTGTTTATGAGATGAAAGATAGACTATCATATGACTTAAGCCCACAAATGGATAGGCCTTGGCAAGGGCCCAAGCCCGAACCCAAGGTAGCCTGCCTAAAATGTTAATTTGATATAAAAAAGCATACTTCATATCTCCCTCTCTCTATCTCACAAACACGCACACACACACATTAAATAGCAGGCATTTTTGAGAAAAAAAGACATTAACCACTCGGAGGATTGAGAAAAAAAAATACAGATCTCACTTAAGGTTTCAAAAATTTCAGCTATTTTTCATGAAATTTGGCAAAAAGACGAGATATCCTTAGGGTTCTTAAATTTTCACATACCTCCATAGAAATTTGACTTTAGGATAGTTAAACCCTCTTGATTAATTTATTTTTAAGTGTGGTCAAGCGGTATAAGTGCCTTAAAAATCAAATGTTCAAAGAAGTTTATACGATTTTCAAAACTGAAGGGAAGATTCATATCTTTTTTCCCAAAATAAAGGGAGATCCATTAGAAAATAAGGTCAAATATTTTAAAATATAGACGACTTGACTTGGATAAAGTATATTTGGTTTGATTCACATGTTATCTATTAACCCTAATCCAGTCCAACTCAACTTGTCTACTACTCGGACTTATCTAAAATGTATGAGTACTTATGTTCGACCATAGCGGCATGCATATTTGTTTTTGTACAAAATGAAACAAAAAACATTTTAATTAATAAGTCTACGTACTTAAAAGTTAACTAATGATGGCCAGAGTTTTTGTTTGGTCAACTTTATAGAGTAGAGATGCTCTAAGATATTTTAAAAATTATAGTGAGAACAATATCATTTTAAAAACTCGAGTGTAAGTCGATTCCAACTATATAATTATTACATAATAATTAAAAATTCATTTTAAAAATAAATTCAATTCACTTAGTTCTACTTAGTAGCTCTCCTTAAGAAAGGCTTAGAAATTATTAACAACTAAATAAATACAGTTTGAAATCTCCTACACTACGTTTGAGAGTATGGATTTTAGACCTTGAATTTATATTTGAATAGATTTGGACAAATTTTTATATAATTTTATATTACATTTTATTCAAATCCAATACAACGAGCCTCATTGTATGGTATGTAATTTTTATATTTAATTATTAAGGACACTTGCTTTGCATTTGATTCTTTTTATGCATGCTTAAGATAATAAATTCAAGTTTAGTTGGAAATCTATTAAACTTAACTTCAGATTGTTGAAAATAAAAATTGAACATGTATTTGGATAAGCTAATATATATTTCTTTTTTTTTCTTTCTTTTTTTAGCGCTCGGCATAAAAAATTTGGAGGCGGCGATGGTAGTTTTTTACCAACAACAATGAGTGACATCAAAGAACACATTGACGAATGATAGCGATTGCTAGCAATAGTGGGTATTGTATTTGAATTTATAAAAGTATTTTTTGTAAAATTCTAAAATTTTTAAAAATAAATTGTAGATTGACTAATCAAACATATTCTTTTTATACTCCTTATATTTCTTGTTTTTGAATGCAAAAGAACGTGCTAAGAAACTTAACAATTAATTGATATTTAAGTAGAAATGAGTGACAGATTGTTCGTTTAAATTAGTCGACTATAGAAAGGATCTCAAACAGCATTGCATGTCTCTGATTTGTGGCCAAAATTTTGAAAAGATACAAAATTATTAAAAGGAATAGAACTGGATTATCCCAACCGTTGACAATCCTAATCTCATTATCCAAATCATAATTGTGAAGCATGAAAAAAAAAAAAGGGAAAGGAAAAAAGTCCAACCAACTAAGATGGGTGTAGAAGAGATGAGATGAGAGAGATGGTCCAAAAAACAAAACACCAGCTATCTTTCACACACTCAAAATTAATTAAGGAAAGAAAAGGAAAAAGTAAAAGGGCAAAAAAAGGAAGGCATATAATTATATATGGAAATTAAGCCTCCCTAAAGAAAGCCTATATAACATTGGTCCAATAATATCCAACCATTTGACCTTAAATCCATCATTATAATGATATGGACAACAATGCATAGATGAGAGTATGACTTAGCAAGAGTTTTGGGGCCCATTGCACAATAATTTGGGACAATTTTTGTACACATTATGCACATCAAAGATTGCATAATTAAAAATGGGCTCATCTACTTTCATGGTTGATGAAAAGGGGTTCAAAAAAAGATTAATTAAAAAATAATTCAGATTGTTATAAAAATTATTTAATCGTTCAATTGTTGGAAAAAAAAAAAAAAAAAATTGTTCCTTTTAATTGTTTCACAAATAAAATTATGAAAATTTTGAAAGAAGTTAAATAGAAAAACAATATATATATATATATATATATAGACAACTTTTAATTTTCGTAAAATTTAGGGCATGCCTAGGGTTTCATGCAATAACAATAATTTTTTTTCTTTCCTTTTTAAAAGAAAAGAAGATGAAACTTTTGGTTTCTTGGATTTGAAATTAGTACTAAAGGGATATAAGTCTTTGGCGGTTTAAAGTATTAAAATGAGATTATTGTTGAATTTCCAATTCAATTGTTTGACAAAAGAAGAATTGAAATGAAACATGGTTGGAATTTTAATATCCACAGTTTTAGAATTTGCATATATAATTTAATTATTTAATTTGATTAGAATGTTATTATTCTATTTCTCTATTCTAAAAGATATATTATAATAATATTTCATATTATATATTATAAAAATGTATAATATTTTGTATCATGTCATTAACAAAATATATTGTAATAATAAGTCGTCTGTCATATGGGCTAAGCTTGCAGTGCTCCTGCAAAATCATCTCTCATCCTGATCTGATTCTTTACTCATGCTTACTTGGAATCAAGTTTCTCCATTTAAAGTAAATTGATTCCAATCAAAACACAGTCACGACACTAGACACTTAGAATCGGAATGAAACAATTTCTCTGTTTTGATTTCATAAAATCTTGTAGGCTTCACTTGTTTCATTTATTCGGTTGTTGTCATGTGCGTTCGTGATGTCATTTAACATTACCTTCATCTCAAGTTGAAAAAATAATTTCTCCAATATTGGAACTTGGATTTCAATTATATATATTTTTTTCAATTTCATTTAATAAAAAATATTTTGAAGATAAGGCAGGCAAAAAAAAAAAAAGTTAATAGGGACATTGCAACTATTTTCCTTTTCTTTTCTTTCCTTTTCTTTTTCCCATCAAAATCCTTGGTCCAAATGGACTCTTAGAGGCAGTGTCCATATTTTGTCAGTACCCAACAAAATCTCACTGCAGCTTGCCATTTAAAATTTGCATTGTGATTTGAATTTACCAACCTCCCATTCTGCTATGATCTCTCCCTCAGAAAACTGGTTTCATGTGTTAGGGCTTGACAAAGAAGAAATATACATTGATTGCTCTTTCTATTCAAGAAAAAAAAAATTCGAATCTCAAAATACACTCAACAAAAGAAATCTCATAAGAAAACCCAAATATTTCTCTGGCGGAATGGAAATTTCTTTTCGTTGGTATGTATAATAAATTCACAACACAACATTTCCTTTTTGAGATCATCAAAACTGTTGCAAGGCAGCCTCAAAACTGACCTGCCCGTATGTCTCTATCCAGACGGTCTGCATTTAGTGTTCCTGGCAGTTCCCTGAAGTCATCATTGAAGATGGAATACGCACTGCAGATGTTCAGGATTAAAAAGAAATAAGCCTTCTGAATTTTTCTTTTTTTGATTAAAAAAGTATTAATAAAGAGAATATACAATACAGGAGAATAAGGAATCCTCCATAAAAAAGAGAGAGAGAAAAAAACAGAAAAATTAAAGTAAAAAAACAAAACAATTAATACAAAATAGCAGACCAATCATACTGAACATCTTCAAGTCGCAATCCCTTGAAACAGCATCAACATCTCATATAGAGGCCAAATACTGAATCTTATCCCAAATTAAAACCCAAGAAGTCTTCTTCCCCTTGAAAAAGTGATTGTTCCTTTCCATCCAAATACACCCCACAATAGAGAAAACAAACCGCATAGCCATATAGCACAACCTCATCTTTGCTCCTTCAGAACCCCAAAAAAGAAATTGCCAGCATATTCTCCAGACTTCGAAAATGGAGTGTGTCATGCATGTTGTATAAATGAAGAGGATGCAATAGATAAGAGTTAAAGCAGGTTAGTTAAAATGGAGGAGAGCATCATGCATGTTGTGATTGTAGAATACCTTTAAAATTAAAAGGAAAGCTTAATAAGGCCTTATTTATGCATTGGAATTGTTGGGCAATGAAAAAACAACATATACAAAAAGTAAAAGTTGTTGAAATGTGAATGTTAAGGTGGATGATTGGTATAATATTAAAAGATAAATATATGCAATAAACTAGGCATAGCATCAGTCATAGACAAGATAAGGGAGGGGTGGGTTAGATGGTTTGAGCATTTGAAACACCTGTGAGGAGGAGTTTGTTATTGTTTTTGGTATTAAAAGTGGTGGGAGTAGGCCTAAAATAACTTGGAATGAGGTAGTGAGGAAGGATTTAAAAGCTTAACAAATAAAATGATCTTGATCGTATGAATTGGCGGAAAAGGATTTATGTAGTTGACCCCGCCTACTGAGACTTAAGGCTTGTTTTATTTACTTTATGCCAAAGCGAGTTCACCCCTAAAGGAAACCTCCATAACCATTTATTCATTAAGGCAATATTTTTAGACACCAAATTTCCAAGACCCAAACCCCTTCTTTTTTAAGGCCCACACACTGCCCCCCATCTAACCAAATAATTTTTCTTCTCCTCCACCCTAGACCAGAGTGTCTCTCATGATTTCTCTTTATAGTCCGAGCCACCCCAACAGGAACTTTAAAAATAGATAAAACGTAAAAAGGAATACCGGAAAGAGGAGACTGAATAAGAGTTATGATACCCCGTAAATAAATAAAAAAAACACCCTCTCGCTTATAAAGACACTCAGATTCCTTCTTTACCATGGGAGCCCTAAAGCATATGGACTAAGAACAACCCAATGGAACCTCTAAATACGACAAAGGCTAGTCAAGGATGGCACACCCTACTAAAGCAGCCAAATACAAAAATCTATCACCTCCTAAATTAATACCTAAAATCCCAATTTTCCCTAAATCCACTATAAACCTAGAAGCACACTCAAAAAGTTTCAAAATGGTGAGCACATTTAAAAAAGACTCCTTATGAGCATCTAAGAAGATAGTATCATCAGCAAACTGAAGATGAGCTACCAACTCCAACAACTCTCACAAGCCCTCTATCAAGTTATCAACCACCATCTATCAACCTACTCAAACAATCAATGACCAAGAAGAACAAAAATGGGAACAGAGGGTCTCCTCGGCTAACATCCCTTGAAGATGCAAACCACAACTTGGCCTCCCCATTGATAATAATTGAAAAAGAAGTATGAGACAAACAAACCGTTATCCAAGACCTCCACCAAACCCCAAAACCTTTCCTCTTCAAAACTCTATCCAACAATTACAAGCCTTTTCAAGATCCACTTTTTAAACACTACACCCCACCCTTTATTCCTTCTAACACCATCAACAAATCCTTTTCAAGATCCACTTTTTAAACACTAAGCCCCCCACCACAACCCCCCCCCCCCCCCCCCCAACAAAGCACTCTGAGCTTGAGAGATTGTCATACTTCCTACAACTAAACTCAGCCATTGGCTAGCACCTTAGCAATAACCTTATTCACACTAGAACAAGACTTAAAGGTTGAAAATTAGTATCATGCTAATATTTACTCTTCTTAGGCACCAACGTGATGAAAGTGGAATTAATACTCTTGCTCAAAACACCATTAAAACATCCTAACAATCTTAGAGGAAAGCCATATAAAGCCATCTGGACCTGGCGCTTTATCCCTATCCATCTCAAACACAGCCTACCTAACCTAACTTTCCTCAAAAGGTATTTTCAACCAAAGAAATAAGATTCTACTCCAAACCCTTAATCATTGGCCTATCCCCATCCTTTAGAAAAAAATTTGCAAAACAAATTTGTAAACTCGCTGTCAAATCAGGATCATAAGTAACCTCTTCCTCCCTCACTGAATAACACTACTCCTTATACCATTAGTCAAGCTATGAAAGAGTTTAGAATTACAATCAGGGTGTGAAACAAGGGGAAAGCAGGTGGAGCCTTGCAAACCAGGTTGTAATGAGATTAAGAGTGTCCCACTAACGACACTACCAAACTACCTAGTCATTCATTACAAAATGAAGATGATAAACCTTCATAGCCTTCCAGTTCTACTCCAATTTTGCACTACATTCCATTGTCTAAACGTAAGAAAGGGGAATCCCCATTTGCTGAGTGTTTTGTCTACAATAAGCAAGGAAACTTCCCCTCAACTACTAAAGGTAGGGGATGTTAAAAAACTCAACGAAGGATATCTCACACCATTAACAAAGTTGTTTACCTCTATTGTCAGTAAACCTTTAAATGGGTTTATTACCTCATCACAAACTTCTTTGTTAAACCCATCCTCTTAACCTCCACCGAAAGCATCCCTTCCTCCTCTTTCCTATCCAACAAATCCAACCCCCGCAAAATATTATTTTTCTTAATTCTATTCTCTCCATAAACATCCACATTCCACCTCTTCAAAACAAACTTAATTCATTTAAGCTTTCTTATAAACCTAAAACCCTCCCAACCCCTATCAACCTCCTCACACCAAGAAACTCCCACCAAAAATAGTAAGACTTATGATCCAGCCACATATTTTCAAGCCTAAAAGGCCTAGGACCCCACTTAACCTTTCTAGAATCTAACAAAATAGGGAAATGATTAGACACCGGCCTAGAAAAAACAAATTGAGAAAGATTCAAAAATTCCTTTCCCACTCCCACAAAATAATAACATGTCCAAATGACTAGTAACAACCCTCTCCCTTTGATTGACCAAGAAAATAAGGCATTATCCATTTGAAAGTCACTCGATCCACACTCCCAAATAAACCTATCAAAATTACTCATACCAAAAGTAATACACCCTCCCCATTTCTTTTTCTTTAGGGCATCTAACCACACAAACCCCCCCCCCCCCCCCCCCCCCCCCCCCCCCCCCCCCCCCCCTCCTCCTCCTCCTCTCAAATAACCACCTAGGCAAACAAAATTCAAGACCACATAAAGAACTTCCCAAAAAATTGATCTAAGGGCTGGCCTAGAAGGACCACACACTAATGAAACCCACCACTGACCTCTTACCTCTAATGTCTAACAACACCAACAAGGAAAAGAAACCCACTTATCTTTCTACGTTTTCAATGGAACAATTATCCCAATTAAACAGTCTCATCCCCCCCCCCCCCCCCCCCTACTGGTACCATGGGAAGGAAGAAAATCCAACTCCTTAAACCTTCCCTCCCAAATACTCCTAACTACTCCCAATTCACTTTTTCAACTTTCATTTCCTGAATAAAACAAATATTAAGAGAAACTTATACCCAAAACTTTCCTAAGCCCTCTGTTCCTCCCATCCCCCAGACCCCTCACATTCCAACTACCTTCATAATTTAACTAGCTTACCCATTTAGCAATATCCTTGCCTCCCTCATAGCTGGTTGAACTAGCTAACTTATTCAACTCCCTTTGCACCTGTTTTTTCTTCTTCTCTTAGGTCCTAGGAGAAACCAGCACTTTCAAATTCCTTCCCAAAGGATTCACCCATCCCCTCAAGGAGTATTTGCAGGTCATGATTGTCCCTCTCACTTCCCAACAAATTAAAAATCAAGATATCTCCCTTATTAGAATCCTCCTTTTGACATAAAAATTTTATAATAAATTTCCAGCATATTAGGACTGGGTAGGATAACATTTTGGGAATTTAAAACCCTTATGCTTTCCTCATTTGATTCAGACACAACATCATCCACGTCAATGCAAGAGGCTTACACATTAGGGACATTATTAGGATCACGCTCAAAATTAAAAGGAACATCAGTTAGACCACAAACCAATAGAGAAAAACAGGCCAAAGACCCCTCAGTTACATTTTCTACTTGATTGATTTTATTCTTTAAATGGCAAACATTAACCTGTGATTCTTCAAATAAAGTCCCAGGTAATCATTCCCCCTATCCTCTTTCCCAGGCAAGACACCATCTCCCTATGTCAATTTGCATTCTATAGACTCCTCAATTAAATTCCAATATGAATTAAAAATTCACCAGCATCATCCACCCCATTTTTGCCATAAATTGATCCAAAAGAAGACCCCAATCATTATCATAAACTCTCCAAATCTTCATCTGATTCTACCCCTTCCTTGACATCACAACCCCCAAAAGCCTATAACTCTTGGTCACATGACGTTCCAATAGTAGACAATAAAGTTCGCATCGTTTAATGTACAAAAACATTATTCTGAGCATGTTGAAAACCTTTTGTATCATCACTTCTCAGCTGCTATCAGATACCTTTGACAATTGACCACAAATTTTCCCCAACTGCTGTCTTTCTCCTTCGTAAGAACCCTTAAATCCTTGTAAATTTCATACCCACCCCTTCCATCACATTTGTGCGTATCTTGTGTCAATTTGTTGCTCACTTCCATCTTGACATCTGCTTGTGTATTCAAGACTCTGAACTCTGCAACTGTCAGAGGTTTTCCCCTGCAGCTCCCAACCTTCATCAGACTCTTGCGAACCAGTTTCAATGGAATTAGCAGGGACCCATTCTTAAAATTTAAAAAGCCCAACCCACTACTCATTAAATTACCCAAACCATCTACTCTTCCAGCTTCCATCTTATCTGACCTACTAAAAACCTTGAGGCCCAAATAAGAAATTAGTAATCTCAGGCTCAACACTCCCTTTCACAGCCCAAATTTTATTTTCCTCCAATGTGGTATGAACCAACCCCCTTTGCTTTTAAACTCCAGCCCAAGACATATTTCCCCTCCAACTAGGCCCAATATGTGAAGGCCCAACTTAAAATTTAAATTCCTCCCAAATCCTACCCTGTCAACAATTCTAACCTTCAAATCTGACCCAAATCCCTGATTTCTCCCCTGAAATCTCCCCACACCATCCCAACTACCATGACCAGTGGAACCCTCACTGGAATCCTTGAAACTGTAACGAACCTTTCTGTAACAATCAAATATGCCAGGATAAACCAGTTGAACCCTTGCTTGGATATCCTCTGCAAATCCACGGCTTTATCATCTTCTACACAGATCCTTTGAACATTTGTTGATCCACAATTTCCTGCCGCCACCTTCCTGTTCTTTTATTTTCTTCCTTTAGTTCATCTAATTCTATAAGGACGTAAGAAACAACCACCTACCTAAAGCTTCATTTCCCTTCTTGAAATTGAATGGGACTACCATGACCCTTTGATCTGAATTGCTCCAGGCAGATGAAACTTCACCAGCCATTACCAAGCAATTTCAGGCATTAAAATGCTCCTTCAAACCTCAGAAGTAAACCCTTACATCCCTTATCTAAGCCACAATGACCAGACAGAACTGAAGCAAGATTATGTAACACCCATTGAACTTCTTCCTTGCTCAAAAGCAGAGGATTTGTATGTTTTCCTAAAAATTCTGTAATTTGAGCCAATCCACAATTCAATTTATCAAAATTGAACACTTCTCTATCAGCTTTAATAGAAATATAGGAAGAGAATGCAGAACATAATAGTATGAAACACTGAGAAGGAGGCGAACAAAATAGAAGAAAAAAGAGAGACCAAAAGAAAAAAGAATCAGCTAAGAGAGACAAAAACACAATCATATACACAATTGGAGCAAATACAGCAACACTTGATGACTGTTTAAGGTGATCAGGGAAACTGGAGAAACAAAACTTTATCCAACACCCCCCTCCCCACCCTTTTCCAAAGCAATAATTTACGAGTACTACATATATGATATACCTGATGTCACCCTGTTGCCGCTTTCCAAGGTTCAGGAAAATGATTAAAAAACCCGTCCCAAGGATCTGGATACAGATCAGAAAGAAAATAAATAAATAAATGACATGCAAATTCTTTCTCATACAAGATACTTGATAAAAAATAATAATAATTTGATGCAAAGCTGCGGAGCATTAGTCTGTCTGTAAGATGATATTGAAGACAGTGATTGAGCAAACAAGAAAAAACAATCATTTTCCTTCTTTTTTTTTTTGTTTTTTTTTTTTTTTGTTTCACTTGTTTCTCCCAACCTCATTTCTAACCCAAAAGATCAAGGGTGCAATTGCATTTTAAAGTGTTCCCAGATTTTAATGTCCCAAAGGGTAGCCATCCTAGATGCTCAAAATTTAGAACCTCACCTCCCCCTCATAAGATGGGGGTAATCCCATTATGGCTAAGGTCTTTGGCATTTATAATGTGACAGCCAATGCAAAAAAGAACATGCGCAATGTTAGGGTGGCAACAAGCTTTGTTTACTATTAATTGTATAAAGGAAATATGTGTATGTACACACACACACACACACACACAGAGACTCATTCTGGTTTGTTAGAGTATATCTCTAATGTGTATAAGATTATCGCCATATCAAGATTATAGATGACAGACCTATCATGTATAAGATTATTGCAAGAGTACTAGCAAGTAGGCTGAGTGTGGTGTTTGATAAGACTATTTATAAGGCTCAAAGTGCGTTTGTGGAGGGTAGAAAGATAGTGGATGTCACTTTGATTGCCAACAAGGTAGTGGGGAACACCCAGATGAGGAAGGAGAAGGAGATCATTTATAAATTGGATTTTGAGAAACTTATAGTAGAGTTAGTTAATTTCTTAGACAAGATTTTTGTGAGAAAGGGGTTTGGGGAGATGGTGCCTTTGGATGGGGGTATCTTCTCTATTGTGTTCTTTCTGTTAAAGTGATTAGTGAATAGTGAATAGTGAATAGTGAACCTAAATCTTGGTTTAGTACCTGAAGGGTGTTAGACAAGGAAAACCACTCTTCTATCAGCTTTGGCAAAAGATACCATAGTCACCAGCAAGGGGGTGGTTCACAACTATTGGTACCCTTTTTTGAAGAATCTAGGAAGATCATAATCCTAGGGCAAAATGGTGAGAAGGGAGGCGATATTCGGATTTGGTTGGAGATTTCAATAAAGTTGTGGGGATTTTAAATTTGGGTCATTCCTTAATGGGCCTAAGACTAATGGGCTGACTAACGGTTATAAGGAGCTTGAGATAATAGGCTCAAGTGGAACAGGGAAATAGGCCTATTTTTCTCTTGGGGGCCAAGCCACTCTCATTTTTGCATCTCTCTCTAATATCCCGATCTATTACCTTCCCTTGTTTAAAACCCATAAAAAGAGTAGCCCAAATCTTTAAAGAGGCTGATGCTTCACATCCTTTGGTCAGGTCCTAGGAATGGGTAAGGAGAGATCATCTAGTTATTTGGGAAGTTGTTAGCAAACCTAATTCAGAAGGGGGCCTAGGCATCAAGAACGTGGTATCCAAAAACATCTCCCTTATAGGTAAATGGCTTTGGAGGTTCCCTCTAGAACCTGAATCCCTACGGAATAAGGCGATTAAGAGCAAGTACGGGATCAAATAGAATGGGCTGGAGACAAGGGGCAGTAGCATCATCTCCAATGCGTGTCCTTGGAAATTTGTTTCCTAGGTTGAGAGTAAGTTTCTTTCCTCATATTTGGCTCAAAGTGGGTAATGGCAAAAAGTCTGTTTCTGGGAGGGGGGAAGTCCTAGTTGGAGCTAAGGTTCCTTTACTTTTTTAAGTTTTCATCACTACATAATGCTCCCATCAGCTCCTTTATTCCTTCTGAGAGGTTCTTGATATTTCCATTTCTTCATGAATCTCAATGAAAGAGAGATCAATGAGCTCGCTAACCTTATTTCCTTGTTGGAGCAGCATATTCCCCCTATTAGCAAGAGTGAGTGGTAGGGGGATTCCTCAGGTATGTTTACCTCCAAATCTTTCCTCTCCCACCTTCTAAAAAACCCACATCACTAACCTTTTTCCTTGGAATCACATCATTTGAAGCACTAAAGTGTCAGAAGATTCGGGTCTTCTCTGGACTGCAATCCTAGAAAAAGTTAACATGTATGATTTGCTTCAGAGGAGAAGGGCCTATAAGGCTCTTATTGTTGACATCTGTATATGTATTGGGCAACAAATTGAACGCCCATCTTTTTGCGGATCGCAAGGTGGCATCACAACACTGGAGTGTCCTTTTTTAACTGGTGAGGGAAGAGTTGATGGCCGCGGCAAAGGTGGCAGACTTGCTATAAATTAACTTCAAGGGTTTTGGGAAGAACATAAATGGCAGAGATCTTTGGAGTGTCATGGCTTCTTCCATTTTCTGGACCTTGTGAATGGTGAGGAACACTAGGATTTTTAAAAGTCGATCAACCTACTCACAGCTTTTATATGATAAGGTGACTTTCTTTGCTCCTTGTGGGTTCACTCTTTTGGATTTCTTTGGGGTTTTGTGCTGTCCAACCTCATAAGAGATTGGAGGGCAGTGTTTTTAATGGACAAATATTGTTTTTTTCTTTTTCCTGCCTTTTCTGAGCTTTCTTTGTTGTATTATAGTTTTTTGCTTTACTAGTTTTATGGGGAGGTCTGCTTGTCCTCTAAATCATGTACTCAGTTTCTTAGAATTAATAATGCTGTCTTCTTCTATATAAAAAGAAAAATAACATACAGAAGGGCATGGAAGGATTTATTGAGAAGGAAGGTTCCAAACATAATGATTTAAAATGATGGTGAGCAAAAAGGCCATCTCTTCTCCACCTTTTTCATCGGATGGCAAATGGATGAGCAATTTATAGATATTTCATTACGAGAAGATAAGGATGGCAAGAAAAGCTTTTGTCAATAAGATGACAATTTGGAGAGTTTGTGTGAGTCTGACAAGGTTTTATTATTTGATCAATTGACGGCAGAACGAAGGACTTAAAATTCAATTTTGATGGAAATTTCAATGATCTCAATCTATGGAAAGTTAGATGGAAATTTCATTTTCAATTTTGATTTCGATGTAAACACATGATGGAAATTTAGAGTAAATGATGGAAATTTACAATGGAATTTTTGGAAACAATAAAATTGATGATTATGCATAATTTAGAATCAAAATCAGTAAATAAAATGCATACATGACAACTTTTAGAGTGTAGGGAATATATATTGCATATCATGAAGGCAAGTAAAAATGAAGAACATTTATAATATTAGTAATATAATAATAAGGGGGTATGCTTAGTTTAGACTTTAGGGCTTCAAAATTCATTTTTATTTTCCAATTTTTTGCATCACAATTTGAGCTACAATGCCAAATTTATTGAAAATTTCAAATTTTCTATCAAAATTTACCAAAACATTGAAATTTCAATCAAAATTAACCGAAACATTGAAATTTTGATTGAAATTATGAAAAAAATGAATGACAATGAGTTTCAATTCGATACCATCTAAAACATCAAAATTTTGGTCAAATCTTGAAATTTTGACTGAAATTTCAATGTTTCGACTGAAATTTAAGTCCTTGGGTGGAATAAGGGATAGATGAAGATTTATTGGTTAATTCACCAAATAGGCCACAGAGTGAGGCCCCATCTAATATTCCAATGGATTTATAGCACATATTAGTGTTCACTATTTGAAAAGAACAGATAACAATATAGATAATTTAGTTGAAGAGGGGGCTTGGCTGTTGTTCCTTATAGTGAATGACAAGATCTCTTCTCGTTGAAATTATGAATGAGTCTTCACTAGTGCAAGAGGAAGATATGGCTAGGGAGAGGGTCATCATAGTGCACGCAACCTTGCCCCTACTTTTATGCAAAGAGATTGTTTCCTTTGACTTGAATCCATGACCAAACGATCACAAAGGAGCAACCTTACTGTATCCAAGGCCCATCCTCATTAACCATTCCTGAATTGAAAAAACTTTTACTCCTAATTGTTTGTGCCAAAAGGAAGCTTCTTCATAGGAGGGTTATTAACATTAATGAATTGAGAGATGAGATAGACAATCAAAATACACCAAGTCTCTTTGAGGGAATGGGTTATTACCATTAATCCATGTGAAGAAGAGGGGTCTCATTGGAGAAATTTTGAATAGGAATTCCTAAGATATCATTTTTATTCAAGAAACGAAGCTCGAGAGAGTGTATAAAGGGGTGATTTGTAGTAGTTAGGACAAAGTGTAAGAAGTGGGAAATTCTTCCCCCTCAAGTAGCAGCTGGGGTATTTCTTATCTCGACATATACTTGTTTAGTAATTAATATTGATAGGCTTGTGGGACTTTTTCCTCGTCGATTCTACTAGAAGTGAAAGGTAAGGGTTAGTGGTGGTTCTTGTCACTCTATGGTCCTTCAAACCCCCTCTTAGGTCTTATTTTTGGGTGACCTATTTGTTGTATATGGTTTTTTCTATCCGAGGTGGGTCTTTAGGGTAGACTTTAATGTGGATAGATCTCCTAGGAAAAATGAAAGGGGAGGTAGGACTACCTTGAGTATAAAGGATTTTGATAGGTTTATTCGGGATTGTGGGTTAAGGGGTCTTCCTTTGAGTAATATTTTATTTTCTTGAACTATGGGGTGGGGTGGGGTGGGGTGGGGTGGGAGGGGGAGTCAATCGGTTAGATAAGCACTACTTTTAAGCAAGGAGGATGAGTTCCCTAAGCTTCCTCAGAGGGCATTGTGTAGGCAAGTATCAGACCATTTCCCTATTTTTATTAGTCTAGCAAGATTTAGTGGGCTCTAACTCTGTTTAGATTTGAAATGCATGGCTTAGTGTCACGGTCCGCCTTTTTTCACACCGTTGTGAAGGGCCGTGCGGCGCTAGCTAAAGCACTCTTGCTTAACTAGCCAGCCTTTTGTTTACCAACATTCATCCACGGAACACTTTCATTAACATTCAATCAGATAGCAGCGGAAATAATAATCAATTCATGAAAGTCGTGGCAACCAAGCAGTAAATATTGAAGCAAACGTAATTCATTAATAAATCCTCCGTTGACATGTTGTACTTAGCGAGGGAGGCAAGTAGGCTAAGCACGTTGACAATTGCTAGTGAGTTTTACAATGATTGATGAACACTCACCCTCCCCTAAAGAGCTTTCTAGGCCATTCTCACTCTAGCACTAGGAAACATCAAAGTGACCGAGGAGTCATACTGCCTTATTTGGCTTACAATGAAAGAAATACTAGAAAATAACCCTACACTAGTATTTACATGATGGAACCCATCCCAAACACACGAGATAAGCGGTCATAGGCAAGCATAATGCCCTGAACAAGCTTAGCCCGTGACATTCTCCCCCACTTATGCGGTCGACGTCCTCGTAGACTTTTGGCGATAGGTACACTTCAACTTTGTCCACAAGTGGCTTCAAATCTTCCGCTGAAATCCAGCTGATTTCTTTGTCATCAAGGCACTTCCACTTCACTAGGAACTTCTGCCGCTTCTTCCTTGAGGATATGAACTTTCTGTCTGCAAGGATCTCTTTAACATCATGTCTGTCAGGTTGCACTATCTTCAACTCTGTGCTGTTTGACTGACTTCTGCTCAGGTTGTTGATGTTGGCGTTGAATGGCTTGAGGCAATTGACATGAAATTGCGGTTTTCTCTGCTGATCTGCCCACTTCTTCATCTGCTTAGAAGCTTTCTCCAGATAGGCTTGGGCAAACTCTGCATTCTTTCTCCCTTCACTGGTGAAGATGTACGCCCTGGGACTCTTTCGTCTGTACAGCTCGCCCACTGTGTGAGGTAACAGTGGCAGCTGGTCTGTAACAAGCTCAAAAGGGCTCTTTTTGGTTGTTGAGCGCCTTTGGGCGTTGCCACAGAACAGAGCCACATCAAGTAGTTGCACGCCACTCTTCTGGTTGTCATTAACACAATGGCGCAAGTACTCATCTAGTAGCTCTCTGAATCTCTTCATCTGTTCGTCTGTCTGTTGATGATAACTCGAAGAGATGTCAAGGTGTGACCTGAATATCCTGAAAAATTCTGTTAAGAAGTTGTCAGTGAGCATTAAATCTTGGTCACAAATAATAACTTGGGGAAAACCCCAATGTTTCACAATAGTCGCATGGAACAATTGTGTCGTCCCCTCTGCCGAACAGTACTTTGGTGCGGCCATGAAAGTACCATCTTCCGCTCCCCCTTGTCTTGTTGGCAAATGAGACAAGTTTTGGTATAATCAACCACATCATCCCGCGTGTGTGGCCAATAATACCTCCCCAGTAGTCCTGTCATTGGAGTCATTCTCCGCGAATACCCCTTAACGAACTTCCTGTAGAAACTAGTAAGGTCAAGAAAGGAACGCAACTCCTTCACTGTCGTGGGGATCTTCCGTTCTTGATTCATCCTTACCTTCTCCATACCCCTCCGGATACGGCCTTGTTCAACGGCTTGACCAAGGAATTTGTTGCTCCGCCGAGCGAAAGAGAAATTCTCCTTCTTCAAATTCAGACTGTTTCCCTTCAGCCTGTCGAACACCTTCCGTAGATGCTCTTCATGTTTCCTCTGAAACGACACCGATACTCCCAACGGTGTTTTGGAAGGGCGAACACATCCCGCTTCCACTTCATCAAGCTGTTTCCCCAACTCTACTATCTCTCTAGGCGCAATCCAACATGGCCTTTTAGCAGGTGGTTTCACTCCTGATAACAACTTGATCTCTTGCTCCACAGTCCGTCGTGAAAGCAAATTTTGAGGCAGCTTATCCGGCAACACCTCCTTATCCTCATCCAACACCGCTTGGATGGGCGTAGGCTCCAGCTCTTGGCCTACTTCTTTGTCTACCACCACCGTGGCTAGACGTGTCTGCTCACCCTGACCCAATCCTTCATTGAGTTGTATGGCTGAAAGGGACTTCCCTTCGTCTCCTTTCGTTGCAACGACTTGCACCATGCACGAGTGATCTCCCATCAGACACAGGGAACCAGCCGAAGGCATCAGCACTGCCCTCGTCCCCATTAGGAACTCCGTTCCTAGAATGACTGGATAGTCATCCAATGGCACCACTGTGAAATTCGCATGACCTTCCCACTGTCCAAGCTTTATAGCCACTTGCTTGGCTACTCCCAGAGTAGGCTGGGCTACAGAGTTAACTGCTTTCACGCGTCCTGTATCCTTCTCTAAGGATAAGTTGAGTCTTCCTGCTTCCAACTGCGAAACAAAATTATGAGTAGCTCCCGTATCCACCATAGCGCGAGTACTCTTCCCATTTATCCTCAAGTCCACAAACATTAACCCTTTTGCTCGTGTAACTTTCGATATTTTGGCCTGCTTTTCCAATGCGTTCACTAACCGCACTGAACCCACCCTCGGGGCTTCATCCTCTTCCCCATCGTCTTCCACTGCCTGTTCTACAATGGAAGCCTGTAAGGCATTAAGTGATGCTTTGTGAGGGCACTCAAAAACTCTATGAGGACCCCGACACAAGAAACACTCAATTTTACTCTTCCCCTTTCCATTGGGTGTGTTGAATCCTCGAGACGACGAAGCTTCCTGTGAGGTTGATGAATTAGGGTCGGCTCCCCCACTCTTGGGTTTGCCATTCTTGAAAGACTTTCCACCGTTTCCCTCTCCGCCAAAACCGTTTGGACGAAGTGGTCTCATCACCAGCGTAGTCTGTCAAGCGTTCTGCAGCCGCTTGTGCAGTTGACAAGTCTTGAACCCTTTGTCTATGAAGTTCAGTTCTTGCCCACGGTTTCATCCCCTCTAGAAAATAGAACAACTTGTCCTTCTCCGACATATCCCGAATATCCAACATTAAAGCAGAAAATTGTTTCACATAGTCACTGATTGAACCCGTATGCTTGAGATCTCTCAGTTTTCTCCTTGCATTATACTCAACATTTTCAGGAAAAAAATTGGGCCTTGAGCTCTCTCCTCAAGTCTGCCCAACTATCAATCACACAGCTTCCATTTTAAATTTCTCTGTACTTGGTACGCCACCACAGTTTGGCATCACCAACCAAGTACATGGTTGCAGTATCCACCTTTGCCTGTTCTGAGGCCATCCTCACAACGCGAAAGTACTGCTCCACATCAAACAAGAAGTTCTCTAACTCCTTGGCATCTCGGGCACCCCCATACGTCCTGGGTTCTGGCACCTTGGTTTGCTAACTCCCGGAGTGTTGGAGTTCCCCATAGCAAGAACCATCACATTTACCTTTGCATCCAGATCTGCCATCCGGGCTTGCAAAGTTTCCACAGTGTGGCGAAAGTCCTCTGACATGTCGCCTATCAAACCTGCTTGATGTTTTTGTGATCCCCTCACTTCATCAACAAGTTCTCTCATCTGGGCCACCTCCGCGGCCATAGTGTTGGTTGACTCTTCAACCTGTGCTTCCAGCACGCTGATCCTCTCAGCATTGTTTGGTGCCATGGTCACTTACCAAAGCTTTCCAAACCCAACAACGAAGGCAATCGAATTCACGTAGCAACTCAACCTTGGGCTCTCACCAAGTGTCACCGACTTGGGCTCTGATACCAAATGTCACGGTCCGCCTTTTTTCACACCGTTGTGAAGGGCCGTGCGGCGCTAGCTAAAGCACTCTTGCTTAACTAGCCAGCCTTTTGTTTACCAACATTCATCCACGGAACACTTTCATTAACATTCAATCAGATAGCAGCGGAAATAATAATCAATTCATGAAAGCCGTGGCAACCAAGCAGTAAATATTGAAGAAAACGTAATTCATTAATAAATCCTCCGTTGACATGTTGTACTTAGCGAGGGAGGCAAGTAGGCTAAGCACGTTGACAATTGCTAGTGAGTTTACAATGATTGATGAACACTCACCCTCCCCTAAAGAGCTTTCTAGGCCATTCTCACTCTAGCACTAGGAAACATCAAAGTGACCGAGGAGTCATACTGCCTTATTTGGCTTACAATGAAAGAAATACTAGAAAATAACCCTACACTAGTATTTACATGATGGAAACCCATCCCAAACACACGAGATAAGCGGTCATAGGCAAGCATAATGCCCTGAACAAGCTTAGCCCGTGACACTTAGGCACAAGTCTTATCAACCTTTGGTGCAGAATGTTAGGAGAGAGAATGTTGAGAAGGGATCGCAAGAGTCTAAGTCTATGAAAAAACTAAAGTGTCTTAAACAGGAGTCGAAAAGGGGGAATTTTGAAGTCTTTGGGAATATTAGGGCTAAGAAAAATAGCATTTTAGGTGAGCTTTGTTGGATAAGAAAGAAGAAGGGAGTCTTTTGGATTGTGATAAGGCTAAGAGAGTTTTGTTGATAAATGAGTTAGAGGAGGTGATCTTTCTAAAAATGAAGAGTAGGAGGCAAAAGAAGAAATTCAAATGGATTAGGGAAGGTGAATATAATTCAAACTTTTTCCATTGGTTGGCTATTAAGGAATTGGAACTAAGGGCAGGTGTGGTTACTAGTGGTTCTTGTTCAATATCTGAGGAGATTACAATTTTTTTTCTAATTTGTTTATTAAGGAGGATGTCAAGGCCAATGTGTGAGGGGTTGCAGTTGAAACCTATTTCTAGCAATCAGATTAGGTGGTTGGAATGGCCATGTGAGGAAAGTAAGGTTAAGGCAGTTCTGTTTTGGATGGAGGGGGATAAGGATGGGCTTGATATGGCTTTCTTTCATAATTGTTGGGATGTGGTTACGGGGGATTTAATGAAGGTTTTCAATGAGTTCTATTTTAATGGGATTTTGGGGAAAGGTATTAACTCAACTTTCATCACTTTGGTACCTAAGAAAAATAGGTCTGCTGAAGTTGCAGACCTTCAGCCTATCCGTCTAGTGACTAGTGCATATAAGATCATAGCAAAGGTTCTAGCATATGGGATACTACTACGGAAGCCTCAAAGCACTTTTGTGGGAAATAGGCAGATCATGGATGCTATTTTAGGAGCAAAAGAGATTGTTGAGGATTTTGTGGAAAAAGAGCTAAAGAGTTGTTTTTAAAGTAGACTTTCAAAAGGCTTATGACCGGTTTAGTTGGACCTTTCTTGATAAAAGCTTTTCAAGGAAGAATTTTGGTGATAGGTGGGGACTTGGATGATGGGTTGTTCATCTAATGCCTCCAGAGAGCCTAATCTTGGTTGGAATTCAATGGGGGTTTAGACAAGGAGATCCCCTTTCTCCTTTTTTGTCCATTCTTGTGCTAGATGCATTTAGTTGATTGGTTCATAGTGCTGTAGATAGAAAATTTGTGAGAGGTGTTGGCCTAACAAGGCTTAATCTCAAGTTTTGATGATAACAAATCAAAGGTACTTAACATGTTTGGTTACGTTAAGTTTCAGGGCTCAAATGCCTTCATAAAGATCAAGATCAAGTGTTTGATGAGATTGAATGACGATTATGCTTAGAGACATGAGTATGATGAAGCTAAAGTTAATTGAAGACCGAGCTCAAGATAGACACAAAGAATGGAAGCAAATGCATGAAGACTTAGTGCTTAGAAAGTTATAGTTTATAAGAAGTCTCATGTAAGTACTTCACACTTTCAACATGGATGTTTGAAGCTCTAGGGAACTATAGTTGACTTAGAGACCTGATTTTGAAAACCATGGAAAATATTTTTAAAAAGTCTCATTTACGTTTTCCAAGATTAAAAGTTAAATTTTTGGAATCCAAATTTTGAAAAACATGTGAGTTGCAAGCGGGACAGGCGACTGATGAATTTACATCAGGCAACTGACATTTTTGTGTCAATATTTTTTAAGCAAACAGAACCGAGACAGGCGACTGACTCTTAACGTCCAGTCGACTGACACAACACTGAGTTTTCAAAATACGCTGAACTTAAAAGACTCAACCGACTGACCCTCATATCACAGTCGACAGAAGTTCTTGTTTTAACTTTTAAACAGCATGGGAAAGTTTCCAAAACTGATTTCTCAAATCCCAAACTTGGAAAATACGGCAAGTAACTTGGGGAAAACGGTAATATGCTTTATTACTCTATAAATACTTGTTATTTTCACAAATTATACACAACAATCAAGCACATACAAATTACAAATTCAAAATTCTCCTGCTGAAATTTTCTCTGGAGTATTGTTGTGCTTTTTGCTGATACAACCCACGGTTTTCTGATCTTTTCTACTAAGAATTTCAAATCAAATCAAAACCTTGGTGATATTCTACTGAGCTTCATCTTCTATATTGTTTATTGCTGAAGTATATTGAATTTAAATTGTAAAAATCTGCTCTAACTGAGAGTTTTACTTATACGAACAAAAGTTGTTCTTTGTTTCTTGTTTTCTTGACGATTCAAGACTGTTGGATCATTGCCTAGCGAGAGGGGATTCTTGTAAGAGCGGCGAACTCTACCTTTGAGGGAGAGAGGTTGTAACTTCACCTGACAATGAAGTTGGGAAAAGGAAAATTCTCACAGTGTGTTGCTTGGGGCAAGGACATAGGCTTCTAGCCGAACCTTGTAAAAAATCTAGTCTTCAGCTCTTCTTCCTTAATCTCTTTACTTTATTGCAAGTTTATAATCTGCGTGTATGCCTATTGAGAACTTACTGCATATTGGAAGTTGCTGAAAAACTGATTTTTGTTCATACTTGAAATCAAGAAACTATATTGTTTGTCATTTGGTTTAACAAATTCAGAATAGAATTGAATACTGATTTTTGAATATCACAGTTGAAGTTAATTTTTCTAAATTAATTCCATTGAAGGAAAGTGGCAGGCTTAATAAAATCAATCTTTAATATTGAAGTTCTGAGATTTTTAATCAATCTTATCTTGATATTTGTCATTGGAATTCAACAGCTGATCTTTAATATCATTCATTCATTCATAAAAGATTGAATTTGGATTGTACAAAGGATTGTTGACTGAACTTGTTAGGTTGTTGATCAATATTATTGTGATTGTGTGATTGTTAGAAATTAAATTTAAAGGGTAATACTTAACTAAGGTATTTGCAAAACTAAGTTACAAAGAAATTTGAAAAAAAAAAACCAATTCACCCCCCCCCCCTCTTGGGAGTATACCTAAATTCTCAAGAAGGATCGTAGTGGAGAGTGAGGGGTTATGATATATCATCTTAAGTTCGTAGATGAGACTATTTTCTTCTTAGAAGATCATAGGGAGTCTTAAATGTGCTTACTATCTTGCAATTGTTCAAGAGAGTATTTGGTTTAAAAATGAATTTAGGGAAGAGCAAGATAGCTTGTATTAATTTGAGTGATTCTAGATCTTTGGAGTTGTCCTCTTTAGTGGGGCGTGGTATTCTTAATTGGTTTCGGATTTATTGAGTGCCTCTTGGTGTAATCCTTGGACAATGGGGCTTTGGGATCCTGCAATGGAGAAGGTGTCCAAAAGGTTGGATGGGTGGGCATATTACACTTATCCAGGCTTGTCTTACTAGTACATTTTTCTATTTCTTGTCCATTTTAGAAATTATATGGGGGTAGCTAGAAATATTGAGTCATCAAAAATTCCCTATAGTATGGAATTGGTGGAGATAAGGATCATTTGGCTAGTTGGGAGGTTGTTTGTAGGTCTAAAAAGAAAGGGGGTTGGGGCCTTGAAATGATGCATGCATACACATTTTGAATTGCTAATTTTAAAAAAATTCGACAAGGAACTCAAAAATGAAGCAATGACATCCTTTTAAGACTCTCGAGGAGAGAGCAATCTCTACAGTGGCAGGGTTGTTCAATATTAAAATGATAATAATTAAATAAACATGGAAAAGCTATTAGTCTTGTTTAATTAAGTTCAAAAGGGTAATCTTTGGTTAATCAAGTATTATCACAGTATTGTTCATGGATCGGGTTTTTAGCAGGCGCTATTAACTTCCACTGGCAAAACTGTACTCTTGAGCCCTACTCTAGTTACACAAGCCAAGACTACTAGAACCTAGACCTAGGTTTAGCTTAGAGGCCAAAAATTAGGTGATCTAACCAAACCTAGGAAAATAACAAGTTAGTGACGACTCTATTGAACATTGAAAATACAATCTCACACCCCTAGTCACTTGCTCAGTCACCATCCAAGTCGTGTGTTTTGTTCCTTAGGGACACGTTGATATCCTAACCTTAAAAATTGTAGGCATCCACAACTACATTGGCAATTAGAATAGCATCCATGATTTCCCTACTTGCAATAAGGCATGTTGGTACTTTCCGACAACTATGGAAATTGCATATTTGAGCCTCACTGCAAGGGCTTTGGAAAGGAGTTGTATAAAGTTGATTACAAACTGCCAATCAATCTGATCAAGTGAAAGTATTTGGTGTTACAAGCCCCTGGTTTTTTAGAAATCAACAAGATAAAGGTTGAGTTGATACTAGACTGGAAATCTTCAAAAGCTCCAACAATATCCTACTTGGTCCCAATTCCTTTGGAAGAAATCCATAGCAAAGCCAACAGGAATGAGGGCTTTATCCCCGTTGCAACTCTATAGAGCTCAAACAATTTCCTCTTCCTCAAAAGGCCTCTCAAGCCACCAAGCTATAGAGAGGCTCAAGTTTCTAACATAATACCATCTACTGTTGCTCTCCAGGACTCTAGTTCAATATACAAGGCTTTGAAGTAATTGCAAATGCCCCATTTGATTCCCCCCTTAGGCCACCAAAACCTCTCACGCCACTTCTACTCTGGTTAACATATTGAATCTGCAGTGCGTATTAGCTGCTTGGGAAACTAGTATTCTTATCCCCCTCCTTTAACCAAATAGCCCTAGTTTTTTTTATTGCCTCCATGCAATTTCCTTTGAGGTGATAACTCGAGCAAGATCATTTTTCTGAGAGCAAGCCTTCTAAGACTTGTTCTTCGTATTTAGACCCTCAATGATTTCCTTATCATCCAGCTCCTTAATGTTGTCAAGAAACCCCTTTTCCCTGAGAGTGATGTTGTTGAAAACATTTTTGTTCTACCACTCCAATTTTTCTTCGCAGAATTTCAGCTTTGAGGCAACTGCAAAGCTGGCCTTCCCTTCAATTTGCAGTTTGAGGCATCAATTCTTGACCTGATCATCAAACTCTTCATGTTTAAACCACATGTTCGTAAAGCAGAAAGGGGTTAGCCCATACTTGATTCCCCCTTTGTGTCAGTAAGGATTTGAAAGTAGTTTGAGATAGATATGGCAAGGGAGCAAGGATTGCGTAACCCTTGGGAAGTGTTCCTCCTAATCAGAGGAAACTAAGAATCTACAATCCTAGTGTGAAGGAGTCTCCCTCGAGTTTGAGCATGTGAAAAGGCAACCAATGAGGAGAGGTCAATGAGAACAAAGGCATTCACAAAATTATGAAACTCATGTATGCTAACAGACTCAAAGGATCTCCCAATCCTTTCATAAGGATATAAGATCATGTTGAGGTCACCCCCTAACCCACGTTTAACCCATTTGTCTTTAATTTCCACAAGATCATTCCACAGAAGATGTCTGGAAGGCCCTTCACCTCGACCAAAACCCCCAGTGAAGTTCCAAACAAAATTGTCTTCTAGAACAAGAGACCGAGAAGGCATCAATGGAATGGTTCAGCAATTCTACAACCAGATCATTCCACATAAAGAGAATACCTCCCGCATTATCCATCACATTCAATGCAATCCATTTACAATTCTTAATTCCCTATATACTATTGACCAATTAATGGAATTCACCTTTGTTTCCTAAAAACAAATGACATTTCCTTTCCAATCATTAAGAACCGATATGATCATGGATCTCTTTTTTTTGTCATAAGTCCCCTCACATTCCATAAGATTAGTTTCCTCAACATAGGATCAAATCACCAACCCGACTGCTTCCAGCCTCTCTCACCCTTCCAGCTTGCCATAATTCCTGACCATTCCAATCTCTTTAACTCCCTACTTGTGCCTTTCTTATGGCTGCTGCCTTGAGGTTTTTTTATTTTTCTCAGAAGTGCCTTCCTTCTTTTCTTCTTTATTTCCTCAAATAACCACATTGCTCTTTCCTCAAAGCCTTCGAAAGAGACCCCAGTAGTCTTACTAACCAAGTTCATTTTGCAAAACACCCAATTGGACACCTGCAACTTGAAACCAGTACTATCCAGTTCCATCTCATTAAACTCCCTCAAAGACAGAGAGTAGGGGCAGTCTTCAGCACCCAGCAAGTCTGTCACTGCAGCAGGGATAATTGCCAGATTTTCCACCTCAAAACTGGATTTAGAGGCTCCCAAATAGGATGCAAACCAGCCAAAAACAGAATCAGCCTTCTCAACCTGGACTTGCTGGACCTCCTGCGAGATAGAAGATCCAAAACAGGCCTGCTGCAAGTACAAGAAAACAGAAGGGTCACAGCTGGAGAGGAAGGAGGTCAAGGCAGCAGGCTTTCCAGATGAAGGGAGGAAGACCCAGAAAGTGGAAGGCCAACAGTGAAACAACCTGGGCTCAAACATAAGGGACTCAAAAAAAACCCAGCCCCCAAGTACTTGAAACTTGCACAAAGGATGGGGTGACTAAAGCTAGGCTCAGAAGATTCAAAAGGTCATGAGGGGCTCTGCTGCCCTTGGCAGCTTCTTGGACAACATGTGCGAAGGATCGCATGTCCTTATGCACCTTCAAAACATTTATACAGGCAAAGGAAAGCCTGATTCAGCCACCACGATGAGGCAAGCACAGCGGACCTTCGAGAGAGACTTAGTCGCAAATCCTTTGGGTGGCTCAAACAACGACCTTGACCACACCTTGGAGTTAGCTGGTAAGCTATGGATCACTCTACAACCTAGATCCTTTGCAGTGCTAAGGAACATGGCCCACCCCTTCGAGTTGGAGCCCTCTGGGATAGCAATGACCTTCCAGCCTCCTTTGTTGATCTCAGTTAGGGCAAGGAACTTTCCAAAACTGTTTTCCTTGGGTTGGAGCAGCAGCGTCTTCTCCTTCAACCTCAAGCAACAAAGCCAAGCGGGGGAAACAAGCTTGGCGCTGAAGGAACTCCAGAAATCTTCCAAAGCTGCCAGGAGCCACTCAGTTTCTCCCACTTTGAGGAAGATGGAGACCCTCCGACCCTTGTGATTTTCAGTAGTCCGGAGAAGGTTGACATTCTCACCATCAAGCGCATGGTTGAAAAACTTCCTTTTGATGAAGATGGCCAACCTGCCCTCATGTCGCATGGTGGAGAGAGGGAGAGAGCTCTGTTCTTACAATAATGTCTTGAGCTTGAGACACAAACAATAGCTCGTTTGGATTGACGGCACACAGTGTTGGCACTTGGGTCTGGGCCATCTGGCAAACAGAGTAGATGGCTCACCCTCCTTTTTGTTCTTTTTCTCAATCTCTATTTTTTTCTAGCAAAAAAATAGAGTAAACAAAATGGCATCATTTCCATTTTGAGGCATCCCCATCCCCCCCCCCCCCCCACCCAAGATTTGACATTCCCACCTGCCCCCATGGTAATATCAGTCCAGATATCCTTGATTGGGGTTCTCACTAATAATAGTGGGCCTTACAAAATTCATTCCCATTCCGTTGTTTCAAACATTGGTTTCAAACCCATTCACATGGATTTACTGAACATGAAATGTAGCCTTAGCATAACTAAGATGGAATATGTATAATTGTTGGGAGTGTCACTACCTAATATCCCTTACTCTTTATTACTGCTAGCAGTTAAAGGCTTAAAAGTGTCTAAGGCCTCTTCTCTTTCTTTTTAGCAAGATTCTCAATTTTCAAAAAATAATTGAAACAATTGTTTAATGACACGTCCAAATATAATGAAAATTTTCAGCCAAGATAAAAACATAGAAGCTTATACTTTTTGGGTCCTTTCTGGCCAATCTTACTAATCTAAGCTAAGCTTGAGTTAGTAGAATCTGAACAGATCATCACTGGGTTGGAGACCAACTAAAAACCCAAGTAAATTTCAATAATGTAAGAAAATCAAAAGTCGTAACCAGATAAGAAGTCGGAAGAAATGAGAAAACTTACATATAAAGGTCCTACATCCCATCTGTGGGCAATGGGTGCAAAGATAAACCACATGATGATAGCAGCCCACCCCTTAAGACTCAGAGAAAAGATTGCCATCAAAAGGATATCTACCAATGAAAAAGAAATAGTGTGTTAATTAGCAATTTTATTTTAAGAAAAACAATTATCTAGCTACATTCTTACCAGGAAACTTCAGTTTGTCATGTAGGAAAAAGAAAAGCCTCTTTTTCCACCAACTTGCTGACTGCGGAAGCTGAAACTTCTGAAAACATCAACCAAAAATATGAGTTAATCTGTTAATGCAATCAAATGGCATTCAGTTCTGTTCAGGAAAATATTTACAGTTCTAACCAGATCATCTTCATCATCGTCATCATCCAATCCATTCCGAATATTTTTAACTGGGGCCTGTGGCTTGACAGCTACAATAACGGCATCTAGGAAATAAACAGAAGGACGTATATATTAAAATCTGAAAACAGAAAGAAACTAAAAACTAAATTGCAGATCTGGGACTAAAATTATATTATGGAGCTCACTGTACTGTCCCAAGGGCACAATTCCATTTTAAAAAACAAACCAAAAGCATGCATCTAGATACAGCACTAAATTATGATATATATGGCTCAATTGTTTACACCAATCATATTTCAAATTGTTGCCATAGAAAATTTCCCCATTCATAACAAATTTAACCAAGCATAGGTACAGAAACTCCATTGACTGAGATAAGATAACCTTGATGTCAGCTTACAAGGGAGGCCTGATCCCCAATGAAGGGCACAGATACTACCAAGTGCTTATCCTGGCCAAGTGGCAAACCTGGGAGGTGTTGAATTGACATTGACCTTTTTGAACCAGCGTACATATAACTGGTAGCAAGCTTTTTATTATTGGATTAGACAATGGCCCCCAGTATATAACGGAGATAATAAATGCTTAATCCGTAGATGTGGCATGAAGCAACTAGGTCTTATGAAAAAGTAAAAAATTACATCAGAACACTTTTTTAGAAATTGAAACTAGTTATTTAATATATAGAAATTCTAGAAAAAAAAAGGGGAGCCTAGGCACAACGGTAAAGTTGTTGCTGTGTGACTCCAGGTTGCAGGTTCAAGGCATAGAAACAGCCTCTTGCAAAAATGCAAGGTAAGGCTGTGAACTGTAGACCCATCTTGGGTCACCCCTTCACCAGACCCCACATACACAGGAGCTTAGTTCACCGGGCTGCCCTTTCTTTGAATTCTAGAACAAATCAAATTAATAGTCAACCTAAGTTGACAAATTTGTATTACTAGGGACTGTTGGCTGTGGCCAATTGTAAGGGCTTACTCCAATGTAATTTGGAGGATGGGAGGTCATGAGTTTGAAGTTTGAATCCTAGTGGCATAGTTCAAAAAATCAGTGCATAATGGCTGCATCAGTTATATGATGGTATTGGTGATCTCGAAACCATTACAGGATATCACAGAGGTCCTCCAATTATTGGCCGATATGGTGCTATCTGTGCATAGTGGTAGTATCACCTGTTACATAACAGTATCAGTGTCTTCCCAAACCATTTCAGGGTGATATCTCAGAGGTCCTCTAATTAGAGGACAGGCTGATACAGTCCATCATACAGTATCGTAACAGTTGATATGGTCTATTACAGTACTCTAACAGCTGTTACATACTGCTATGGGCCGTTACAAGTGGACTAAAATAGGTTTTTTTGAGTATCATTTGCTATTATAATGGCTGATACTTGTTACGGTGCTCTTAACAGCTATTACATATTGTTACTGGCCGCTACAAGTGGAGGACTAATATAGGTTTTTTGAGTCTTTTTTTTTTTTTTTTTTTTTGCATCTTTTAACCCTTTTTCCTATATTAAAGCTAAGAAAAAAATAATTTTAAGTTGGCTTATTTTTAGTTAGTAATTTTTATTTTAAAAAATCAATTTTAATTTTATTTATTTCATATTTAGTTTCAATTCCATTTCTCTTATTAAAATTACATATTTGCAAATTCTAATTTCTTTCACTTTTACTTTTTGTATTTTTCTTACCAATAATTTCGAGATAAAAATACACCACATTGCTATGCATTTATATTCTTGTTTGAACATTCTATATTTTGTATTTCAATATATTTATGATCTACACCTATATCTAGAACTGAGTTAGGCAGTCCTCGGCTCGACACATGGCAGGTCTAAGTGAGGGTCGATACAGGTTTTGCTTGCCGAGGTTGGTCGGGCTGGTTGATATTCGGGTTTGGGTCCATGAGGGTGAGGATGTGAGTTTTGGCCAGTCAGTCAGGCTTTGGTAAGTTGAGGTAGCTTTGGGTACAGTAGTTAGGCGGGATTTTCAGCGGCTCACCAAGCCAAGTTTGGGCTGGTTCACCAAGGTGCATTCCCTTCAAATAAGTTAAGTATTTTCAACCTAGAAAAGAAATTAAGGCTCTTGTAACAAGCTCATAAATAAAGGCCTGCAGAACAGCAAGCCCAAAGACTAGATTTGGCAAGTTGATAATAGAGGAAATTGCGTATTATAGAAGGATGGAAGGCTGAGCTCTCTACTCTTCCCGATGTGAGACAAATTTCACCACATCTGAGATGTCTCTTCCTAATTTGGGTTAACCTCTCCCGCCCCCCACTATGCACTCCCCATTCACCATTTCCAAATCAAGAATGGTATCAAAGGTAAGGTCTCCCTGCTTCCTATATAAAACTCCCTCCACTTTATGATAAATGCAATTAAAATTGGAAATGACTTCCAGTTCTCTACGGTTCCTCCCAATAAAATGAATTAACAGACTAAAGAGGCAATAAGGAAATCAGAAACTAATTTAACATAAATTCCTTAAAACTCCTAAGGGAAAGAAAAATATTTTTTTTATTAGTAAATATATATTTTGTTTCTTCATTTTTTGTTTGACTGAGAACAGAATTTACAAAAAATAAAAATAAAAATAAAACCAAAACAGAAATTGAAAAAATGAAACTGAAAATTAATTTAGTCCAGTACCGGTGCAGTTTTCGATTTTCAGTAAATTTCGTACAGCCTTAGGGTCAGTCATGATGAGGATCTGGCCCCTCGGATGGCTTTTCCCCCTATTTGAGCAAGTTGCATATTTTCTGAATTTCTATAATGAAAAGCATTTGGTTGGGATATTTTTATTTTTCCTCCTAATGCATTCCTTATTATCATCAGCGTGCTATTGTTTAGGCCTTACGCTTAGTTGACACATTTGATATGTGCAATGTGGCCATCCTTTCAGATCTTTGTAGAGGTGCTCCATGGTTCGAAATCGCGGTAGCGGGTAACGTTGCGTAACGGTCGCGGGTGTCACGGGACGCGGGAGACGCGGGTGTTACGTAACGGGAAGCGGGCGTAACGGCTGTGAATTTTTTTCACGCATGCACAACCATGCCAAAATCGAAAAATAAGCATGAAATCCATTAATGCATGATTTTTAATGAATTTTGACAACCTTCATTCAACCTACAAATGCTTTTTAATAGGCATTATGATTTTTATATTAATTTTAGTGCGCTGCTTACAAAAAAAGGCATATTTTTTTAAAGTTTGCATTAGTTTAATGGGTAAAAAAGATGTAGAAATGTAATTAAAATGAAGAATCAATTGATTAAAGACATAAAGTTACTTAAAATGAGTCAAAAGACCCAATAATTTATATTACAATACAATAATTTATATTACAATTTACAATTTAAAAAAATAAATATGGAATTGTAAATCTTACAATTTAATTATTTAAATGGTAGTGTACTTGAGTCACTTGAGACTTGACTAATTGTGTAGAAATTAGGATTTATTATAAATTTTAGATCTAATATTAAATTATTAATAGTCAAGGTATTTAAAAAAATAATTATGTAGAATATTAATTAATAATTTTTTACTAAATTTGTACTCTAACTCTCTATCTTTATAAATTTTACGTTTTAATAATTTTATACTAATTTTTTTTTTAATTAATAAATTCTACTTATATAATCATTTATAAATTTGCATACTAATTAAATAATAAATATAAACTGAAATTATAAAATAAACTAAATTATTAGTTTAGAATAAATTGGTAATTTACAATTACATTAACCAATGAAGTAGAAGAACTAAAGAAACATGCCCACTCCCGAGTCCCGAGTCCCCACCGAAGCTGCGAGAGAGCTGCAACCTGCAAGCCCCCAAAATTTGGGGGAATCGAAGGCTTCAAAACTTATTTTTGGAGCTGCGACTGCGAGCCTGCGAATGGAGGCGACCTGCAGAGCACAGCTCCTTCAAGCGACAAATTGAAGATTGGAAGCTGATTTTTGGGTTCTTACACTGGACAAAGGAGACGAACTGACAAAGAGGGAAAAATCGAAACACCTTCAAGGGAAAAATCAAACACCTTCAAGACGAACTGCCAGTCAGCTGACCTGCGATGACTGCGAACTGCGAAGAACATCTTCAAGGCAAAAATCGAAGCTGATTTTGGGGATTTTGAAGCTTCAGATCCGTAGATTGAAGCTGTACGAAAGAGACGAAGAGTGAAAGAGGGAACTGCACAACAAATCGAAGCTTCGAAGCTGCTTTTGTTTCTTTGGAGGCTTCAAATGAGGAGATCTAAGCTAGATGATGAAGAGAGACACACAAAAGGTACGCAGTAGTGTAAGGGGCTATCGGCTGTAATGTGTCGTAATGGACGTTACGGGTCGTAACGTTAGTGTAACGACCGTTATGGGCCGTTAAGGTTCCGTAACGGCCGTTACGCACGAGAATTTTCTGCTCACCGCTAATGCGGGCTGTAACAGAATCGGAGAGATGATTTTCCATTACGTAACGGCCATTACGCTACATAACGGCCGTTATTTAATACCATGAGGTGCTCTGTCATTAACCATGCTGTCAAGTTGATTAAGTGCATTTTCAAATTGAGTTTGCCCCTTTGGCAAAGACTTGCCATCAAGCTTGTTTCTGTTCTAAACTTTCTCTTTGCAAATAAGTAAGAAGAAAGAAGAGAAAAAAAAAGGAGAAAAAAAAGAGGGGGCGCATAGTCAAAGAAGAAACAGAATATAAGAAGCTTTTTCTCTGAGTTTCTGCCATGTCATTTTCAGTCAAAATAGATAGAAAGCTATTTTCTTTTGAGTGGTTTCCTACATTGCAAGCTCCTAGAATACTAGATCTGAGAACAAAGTATCTTGTGTTGCTTATTGCTAGACAATGAAGTTAAATGGATCCAAAAACAATTCACTGAATTTTGGATGCAAAAAACCAATTTTCCTTGGTTAAAAATGACGAGGGACTCAGGAAGACCTTTGGTCATTCACTTCATGTCAAACAAATCCAGACGCATGACCGCAATTGATAAAGTGCTGTATTCCGGGGGAAGATTTTATTTTGGGATTCCAGAGAGTAAGGAAGCCACAGGTTGGTGGATTTTCTGCAATTTACTGAAAGGAGATGAACGCATAAAAATAAATAAAAATAAAAAAACCCCAGAAAACAATGGGTTTTTCGTGTAGGAAGTGTCAATCTTTTGATATAGAGAAGTGATAAGGAAAGACCCTCGTGTATAATGGGCTTCCCATTGAACCTAGTTATGCAGAGATGGTGAAGAATGGAGCTGCTGTTGATTAGAGATGGAGAAATGCTGGCAAAACCAGTCGGAAAATTCAGCAAGGTAAATCACCAAACTTGGAAAGAGTAAGTTTGGGTGAGAGAAGGCAGAATCTAGGGCCAAATCTGATTCAAATTTTGAAAAATATCTTCCTAAGAATACTGGACCGAAATTTGGTTCAAAAATAATTGAAATTGATAATAAGTTGCATATCGCCTGTTTTGGGCCTGGAGGACTTGCTTTGAAGCCTGTATTTCCAGTAGGCCCAAGAGAGTTAAAATGGGTAGAATCAGCGGGCTTAGTTTGAGTGGAAGAAGATGTTGTATAAATCGAGTATAGGACACACACAGCAGAAGATATAAACGTGCAACAAATGAAGCACTAAGTCTCAACAACACTCAACCAATATGAATGAGAAAACAACAATCAATAACACAAGAATAAGCAAATGGCACAAAATATTCACTACAATGTGAAAATCACAATACACAAGTTTTACAATAATCCCTCTGTACAAAATACGTTCAAAAGTACATATATAATAGTACCTTAGTGGTTTCCCTCCAATAACCCAACCACCCCAACATTCAAATTCAAAATGCAAAAATCTGCACACAGCCCAGAACTTCTCGTCAACGAGACTAAGAAGGGCGCTCGTCGACGAGAACAGGGCATTCGTCGACGAACCCATTTTCTCCTCTCAGTATCTCAGGATCTCTGAGTTTTTGTTGCTCTCAGGATCTACTCGTCGACGAGCACAGAGCACTCGTCGACGAGACCTTGCTGTGCTGCCCCTTTATGTTTTTTTTCCTTCTTTGTTTATGAAATGTCACACCATAAAAAACAATCTCCACCTTGGCGATTATACGCCCTTTAGGAGAACCCGAAAAACATCTGACTGCTCCACCTTGAACTTGAAACGCTTTGTTGGGTTTGTCTCCCTTCTATCAATTGGAGACATGAAGTAAGTCCAAGCAATGCTTGAACTTCCTAGAAGTAACCGATTTCGTCAGAATATCCGCTGCATTTTCAGACGTGTGAACTTTCTCCAACACAAGCTCACCCAAAGCAATCAATTCCCTAAACCTATGGAACCTCACATCAATGTGTTTGGTTCTAGCATGGTATACCTGATTCTTCGCCAAGTAAATGACACTCTGACTATCACAATGCAGCACCACTCCATCTTGTTATAACCTCAGCTCTCTGACTAAACCGGTAAGCCATAAGGCGTCCTTTGCAGCTTTGGCAACTGCCATATATTCCGCCTCAGTCATGGATAATGCTACTAGAGACTGTACCATGGATCTCAAACATACCGGTCCGCCTACAAGGGTAAATATATATCCCATTGTAGACCTTCTGTCGTCCATATCTCCAGCATAATCAGCATCTACCAACCCTATAACTGAAGGACAACCCTGTTGCTTGCCAAACATGATGCCCTATCCCGATGTACTCCGTAAGTATCTGAGTATCCATTTGACGGCTTCCCAATGCTACCTTCCTGAATTAGAGAGAAACTTACTTACCACGCTCACAGTATGAGCCAAATCTGACATCGTACATATCATGGCATACATTAAACTCCCCACAGCACTAGCATAGGGGACCTTCGACATGTCCCGGATTTCCTCATTCGTACTTGGGCAATCTGCAGTAGACAACTTAAAATGATTTGCAAGAGGTGTACTCACCGATCTTGCATCAGTTATGCTAAACCTCTCCAACACCTTATGCACATAACAGCCCTGAGATAGTCATAATCTCCCTGCAATCCTGTCTCGGCGAATCTCCATCCCAAGTATTTTCTTGGCTGAGCCAAGATCCTCCACGTCAAATTCTTTATACAACAGGTCATTTAACTGATTCACCTCAGTTAAATCCTTTGCAGCTATCAACATATTATCGACGTACAATAATAAGAAAATAAGGGAGTCATCATCAAGTTTGTTCACATATACACTACAGTCACCTCTCACACCTTTTGTAGCCGATCTTGATCATATAGGAATCAAGCCGTTTATACCATTGCCTTGGAGACTGTTTTAGCCCATTAAGAGATTTCTTCAACCTACAAACTAAATTTTCTTTCCCTGGTTCACAAAATCCCTCCGACTGTACCATATAAATTTGCTCTTCCAAGTCACCGTGAAGAAACATCGTCTTCACATCCATTTGTTCCAAATGTAGATCATAATGGGCTACCAACCCCAACACAATCCTGATAGAAGTATGTCGGACCATGGGTGAAATGATTTCATCATAGTCTATCCCCTTCTTCTGTGAGTATCCTTTTGCCACCAACCGTGCCTTGAATTTCTCAACTTCCGTTTCTGAAATTGCCTCCTTCTTCCTGCATACCCATTTGCAGTCTATCGGTCTTTTCCCATCTGGAAGCTCCACCAAATCCCAAGTTTGATTTTTATATAGTGACTCCATCTCCTTAATCATTGCACTCATCCACCTATCTTTCTCCTGGCCATGCACTGCCTCTTGAAATGTAATTGGATCGTTGCCACTTGTAAGAAAAGCATAAGACACTAACTCTTCAAACTCATACCTTGGCGGAGGCCTGATAGTGCGTCTGGATGTTCGTAAAGGAATATCATCGACTTGCTGGTTTTTCAAGCTAGAGTTCCCTGCAACCATAGGACCATGATAATTGTTGTTGCCTTGAGCTTCCAACTCCACCTGCACAACATGTTCATCACTGCCCCAGCTTTCTAGCTCCTGTTTTTGTTCATCACACTCTTGAGTACACTTCACTATAGCCTTCTCACCAAAAACTACATCCCTACTGATCACCACCTTATTTGTCACTGGGTCCCACAGCTTGTACCCCTTTACACCCTCTGGATATCCCAAAAAAGATGCAATGACGAGACTTTGGGTCAAGCTTAGACCTCTCCTCACCAGGTACGTGAACATAGGCTAGACACCCGAATACCTTCAATCTGGAGTAGTCTACTGCATTTCCAGTCCAAACCTCTTCTACCACTCTACCCTCTAGCGATGCCCTTGGTGATCGATTTATCAGAAAACAAGTCATACTCACTGCCTCGGCCTAGAAGTTCTTCAATAGCCCTGCATTTAATCTGAGACACCGAGCCCTTTCAGCAAGAGTCCGGTTCATCCATTCTACCACACCATTTTGCTAAGGTGTCCGGCAAACTGTAAAGTGCCTCTTAATGCCCTGCTGCTCACAAAATTCCATAAACTGAGAATCAGTGTACTCGGTCCCATTATCCGACCTCAAGTATTTGATTCTCCTCCCCGTTTGGTTTTCCACTTCAACCTTCCAAATCTTGAACTTGGCAAACGTATTTGATTTGTGACGCATGAAGTAAACCCAGACTTTCCGTGAGTAATCATCTATAAAACTCACATAATACACATGTCCACCCTTTGATGCAACTCTAACTGAACCTCAAACATCTGAATGCACATAGTCAAGAATACCCTTTGTCTTGTGTATAACTGATCTGAAGTTTGCCCTGTTCTGTTTTCCAAGAACACAAAACCTACAAAATTCCAGCTTACATGATTTCAAGCCCTTCAAGAGTTTCCTCTTATGTAGTTCCTTTATGCAGTGTTCCCCTATATGCCGAAGATGCATATGCCACAAGACGGTCTCATCTGATTCAGCATCTACGGTTGCAACTCCACCTACAACGGTAGTTCCCTGCAATGTGTAAATATTTCCATCCAGTTTCTACCCTTTCATTACAGTCAAATTACCTTTCCATACCGTCAAAACTCCACCTTTGGACTTTTAATTAAAACCATTACAATCCAAAGTACCGAGTGATATCAAACTCTTCTTCAACTTTGGTATATGTCCTACATTACACAACGTTCTTACAGGACCATCAAGCATTTTTATCTTTATATTTCCTATGCCAATTATCTTGCAAGAAGAATCATTACCCATAAGAACTGATTCAAAATTTACTAACCTGTAAGTGCTAAACCACTTCTTGTTCGGAGTCATGTGATACGAACATGCCGAGTCAAGTATCCAAGAGTCTGTAAGATTATCCAACCCCGCTAAAAATGATAGAACATCACCATTACTACATGCTGAATCTCCTTCTTGAACAACATTCACAGATTTTGAAGCACCCTCAAGTTTCTCAGAATTTCCCTTCTTCCAATCCGAACATTCCGGTTTCACATGACCCTTTTTACCACATTTGTAACACCGGATTTTTTTCTTCTTCTTGGATTGATTGCGGGATTTCTGACTTAATCCATGTTTGGATTTTCCTTTGCCTTGCTCGTTATGTAAAGTTCTTCTCCTTCATCACATATCTTCAATCTTTAATGAAAATTTAAAAAAACACTTGTTACCTCTTCTAGATCAAGAGTTCTTTTCCCCACATAAGAGTGGTCACAAGATTTTCATAGTTATGAGTCAATGGCAAAGAGTTCAATAACATCAAAACTTTATCATCCTCATCAAACTTAACATCAACTCTCATCAAATCACTAATAATTTTATTGAAGGCATTAATATGTTAATCTAAGTTTGATCCTTCAACCATCTTAAGCTAATAAAGACGCTGCTTAAGAAAAAGTTTGCTATTGAGAGATTTGGACATGTACCGACTTTCTAACTTTCGCCATATAGCCACTGGAGAATTCTCTTCCATCACACGATAGAGTACTTTGTCGGCCAAACACAAGCGTATTGTAGAAGCGGCATTTGCTTGCAATTCTCCCCATATTGCCTCATCCATTCTGTCCGATTGCACACCAAGTAATGCCTTTCTCATTCCTTATTGCACAAGAATGTCCTTCACTCTCCTCTGTCATAAACCAACGTTCTCGGTTCCATCAAATTTGGCTACATCAAAATCTTACAAAAGACGATCCCGATGCCATGACAACAATCGCTATGATACCAATTTGTTGTATGAATCGAGTATAGGACACACAAAGTGGAAGATATAAATGTTCAACAAATGTGAAGCACTAAGTCTCAACAACACTCAACCAATATGAATGAGAAAACAACAATCAATAACACAAGAATAAGCAAATGGCACAAAATATTCACTACAATGTGAAAATCACAATACACAAGTTTGACAATGATCTCTCTGTACAAAATACATTCAGAAGTACATATATAATAGTCCCTCGGAGGTTTCCCTCCAATAACCCAACCACCCCAACGTTCAAATTCAAAATTCAAAAATCTGCTCGCAACTCAGAACTTCTCGTTGACAAGAACAGGGGATTCGTCGACGAGACTAAGAAGGACACTCGTCGACGAGAACAGGGCATTCGTTGACGAGCCTATTTTCTGCTCTCGGTATCTCAGGATCTCTGAGTTTTTGTTGCTCTCGGGATCTTCTCATCGACGAGCACAGGGCACTCGTTGACGAGTCCCTGCTATGCTGCCCCTTTATGTTTTTCTTCCTTCTTTGTTTATGAAATCCAAAGTATAAGAACCACACCATAAACAACAGAAGAAAAGTCTAGTAAATGTAAAAACCCAGAATCGTATAAGGGGCTTTGTTTGATGGTTTGCCGAAGGTACAAGAATTCAAATAGGGAGTTGGAGAAGCTAGAGAATTCAAAGGGGGAGGAAGAATCTGCAAAGATGACTCTTTGCAACTTTTCAACTAGTGTGGAAGAATTGCAGACAACATTGAAAGCTTTTTCTTGTTTTTTAGATAACAAAAGAAGATTTCATTAATCGCGGACAACACTGGAAGTTAGGAAAGGAAAATTAGACCAAAAAAGAACGAAACTATATTTGTAAAAGAATATCCAGAGAATGCAAATAAGGAAGGTCTTGCAAAGAAGGCTGGGGTCATATAGAAAATTGTGGAAACTACAGCACAATCATCTAATGAGATGGACGGGTCTGGACTGATTAGATCCCAATAAACAGACCTCCAAATTATCCGATTTTGATACTGACTTGGAAGATTGGTATGAAGAAGATAATAATCTGTGGGTTAGGAGACTCTGTGTAGGCCCAAAAGAGAGGGAGGCTAAGGTCTTCGTAATTTGGTCCCAAAAACATTTCTTTGGATGGGAAATTGTTATGGTACTTTCCTTTAGAACATAATTCTCTTTGGCGGTAATTTGCAATAAATTTGGTACAATACAAAACAGGTGGGATGTTAAAGTGGGAAATAACAATACTTATTCAAGTCCTTGGAAGCTTTTTTATCATATTTATGGTTATTTCCTTGAAAACTAGTATTCAGTGGGTAATAGGAGCGAATTCAGTTTTGGGAAGATTTGGTTGGGGAGATGCCTTTGTCTTTTACATTCCATCATCTTTTTCAATTATCTAATCTTTTCATGATACCCCTATTTCCGCTTTTCTTCTTTTGCAAGAAGATAGGCATTCTTGGAATTTCTATTTTGGGAGACTGCTCTCTTGAGTCTTGACTAAGTTGCTCAAATCTTCTCATGTTCAATTGGGGAGTAATAAAAGGGTTTGAAGTTCAGACACTTAAAGGGAACTCTCTAGTAATTTATTTTTCTCTTGACTCGTGACTCTACTGCAGATACTTTGCTTTGTATCCATTGATTTGGGAAACTAAAGCTCCCTCAAAATAAAAGCTTTCATTTGGACTGCGATACTTGAAAGAACCAACACCAATGATTTGCTTCAAAAGAGAAGACCTAATAAAGCCCTGTCAGTTGTCACCTGATGTTTGTGTCCTCTGTTTGAGTGGAGAGAATTGCATGCATCTGTTTCTTCATTGTACTTTCATATTGGCTGTTTGGAATAAATTTTTTGGTATATTTAGTGAAAACTGGGTTTGTCCCTCCATAGTGAAGGCATTTTGCACCATCACATTATGGGTTTTGGTAAAGGAAAGGAAAGCTTTATGGCTATGCACTGTTATGGCTATTATTTGGTCTGTTTGTTGGAAAGGAACACTAAAATATTCAATGGTGTGAGTACTGCTAACAATTTGCTTTGGAGTAGAGATATTTTATCTTGCATCATTTTCAGTGTCGGCAAATGGATTCTTTTGTATTGTTTCATTGGAAGACCTACAAGGGATTGGTTGGCTCTACTATATTTGAGTTTGGGTTTTGGGGTTCGACAATAATCTTTGTAATTAGTTTCTTTTTAAGTAGAGGGAGGATTTTTTATCCTTTCTGCTTTTTCCTTTTGCTTTTCTTCTCTTTTTTTCTATTTTTGTTATACATCCTGCTCTCTTCTAACAAATATCTTTTTTTTATTAATATATATATATATACATTAGAAATTTTGATGTACATTGTTGGCCCACAACCTAACAGCCTAAGCTTTCAAGTAAAGTGGCAATCTAACATGGTATCACAGCTATGGTTGCTAGGACGTCCTCGATTCTAGTCTTGTTGCCCGCATGTATTGTGTGGTGCTATTTATCATTGCTCATCTCTCCACATGCAATCGCGCTGCACAAGTGGGGGAATGCTAAAAAGCTTGGTATACATCATTGGCCCACCACCTAACAGCTTAAGCTTTTAGATAAAGTGGTAATTTAACAATAAGTAGTCATCATATTTGTTCCAAAATATTGAAGCGAAACATCATGTCATCTACTATGGTATTATAGTTTCTTTAATTAAATTTGTGGCAAACACTTTTCCTAGTTTCTTAACTTAAGCTTACAAATGACAATCAATAAAGTAGTGAAAAGAACAAAAAATGCATGTTTCTTCTCACCAATAGAAACTAATGCAACCAACACAACATCCAATACTTCAGTATATGTTATATTAAATCATCAATATGGAGGATTCTAGGATTAAACATGTAAATCTATAAATTTTTAACAAGTTAGTTAATCCTAAAAATGAATTCACAAACAGTGCTCGTCACCAGGTACGTCATGTTTGTGATGGTTGTGACCATTACACCATGAGTATTTACACTAATTGTTTTTTAGAACCATGATTCTAGGGACTATAGAGTTAGTTAATTCAGCTCATTACCTCACTTTTAGGAAAATGTCTCTATGCCACTGTACATTTAGTTAGAAAGGGCAGTGCACTAATATTTGGATTTTTTTAGAATGTTGGTTATTGTTGCAATTTCTCTTTTTTCTACTTTCATGATATTTTTAACAGTATTTATTGAGTTATAAATTAGTAAATTCTAAGGTTTTGTCCGTTAAAATGATATCCTACTATCATTTAGGTTTCCTAAATTTTAGTTGCATTCCCAAGCATCTAGGTTTTCAAATACCTATTATGTAATGGATTGGTGAACATGGAAGAATTGAATTGAGAGATTTCCCTAGTTTTTTCTTCTCCCTTATTTCTCTTCTTGGCAGTTGGCTCGCGTCACTAAGGCAGGTTACAACTCAAACTCCCTTGAAAGAGAGAACCTATAGCTGCAATGGTGGGCCCTAAGGTAGTAATCATAGTCTGTGAGCTTGTTCATCTTGGCCTCTCTCACACCTTCGCATTTTCCCAATGGATAAAGCAGCTACAACCTGGTCACCCCATCCTGATCATTCTTGCTAGGAAAAAAAATACATAAATGATCAATAGCAATATCCTTCAAAAAATGTGGTCAATTCTTGCTTACTACCTCAATCCAAGTTATTCCCTACCCCTCCTACAACCTCTTAACATCAATTAAATCAATCTTTCTAACTAGAGTATTACTTGGTCAGCATTGTAAGTGCCCAACTTACAAATCCCTCAACTTAACTGTCTAACTCATAGCATATGGTTTCCTAAATTTTAGTTGCATTCCCAAGAATATAAGGCTTTCAAGTAAATGTTAATGTAATGGATCAATAGACTTGGAAGAATTGAATTAAGAGATTTCCCTTGATTTTCTTCTCCCCTATTTCTCCTTCTTGTCCGCACTGCTATGTCAGGCTATGGCTCCATTCCCTTTAAAGAGCAGCGACAATTGCAATGATAGGCTCTAACATAGAAATATTAGCCTTTGGCTTGTTTTTCTAGCCCTCAAGTCTTGGCAATTCCTCAATGGATGCGAGCTCCTATTGCTATGACCTGGTCTTCCCCTACTACTCTTTGTTGCTAGCAAAAAATAAATACATAAATAGATTACAACAACCAAGCCTTTTAAGTCCCACTAGGTGCTCTCAGCTATAAGAACCCTTTTCGTCATTCTAAACAATCTACGGAAATATCCTTTAAAAAATTGGAATGTTGTCAAATATTTCTTGCTACCTCAGTCCAAGCAGTTGCCTATCCCTCCTACAACCTCCAACATGAACCAAATTGCTCTTTCTAACTGCGTATTACATGGTCTCTTTTGTATGTGCTGAACTTACAAATCCCCCAACTTGTTTAACTCATAGCATATGATTGTCTGCCTGTGAAGAGATGAGTAACACATTATGTCTTGTTAGCAAATCCAAACATGTCAATTAACATTTCCACATTTCTCATGAGTTCATCCAATTTCTCCAAAACTGTAACATGTTAAATAATGCAATTTTGTCAAAGTTCATATGCAGTTACTATTCTCAATGCAACACCCAGTGCACAAAGCTTCCAGGCCATATCAGGGGCTCTAAGGATGGCATTATGCATGCAGCCTTACCTCCACAATTGAAGAGGCTGTTCCTGTGACTTGAACCCATAATATTGTGGCTTGAGAGCAACACCCTCACCATTGGGACAAGGGCCCCAAGAGTTTCCCTCAATTACCATTCTCAATGGTGTAGAGGGTGTCCATAAACCATAAGGCTCCCAGCTTGTGAGGGTAGGGGGAGAGTCGTCACAGTGTACGCAGCCTTACCCTACTTTTATGAAGGCTGTTTCCCGAGACTCAAACCCATGACCAATTGGTCACAAAGGAGCTATCTTACTGTTGATCCAAGGTTCGCCTTCACCATTCTCAATGGTGTGAAAAAGAAATTTAGGAAGCAAAAATTACTAGAAAAATTTATGAAGAAATATGATGATGCATTATTGAACAAAGAAAAAGGATAAGATAGTACACCAATGGACAAATATATATACCTCCATCACTGAGTGGAAGATACACATCATCTCCATTTTTGGTATCGTGCAATACATCCCCTCGCAAAATAAGCCTCAAATTCTCAATTGGAAGACAACCATTTCCAGCTATCAATGTTCTCAAATCACGTACCTAATTAACAAAAAATAACACAAGCATCTCACGAGATTTTAGAAAGAAAAAATATCCATAAACACAAATTTATCGAACTTAAATTCTTAGTTTTGTATATATTGATGGGATGAAGAAATAGTAACATTTTTTTTATGAAAACTGGATAGACAAAGAATCAAGTTCTTTATGTCTCGTCCACCTTGTTGCTTCAAGAAATGTGAAAGGTACTTATTCAGAACATATAAATGACAAGCTGATAGAGTCATAAAGTTTCATCCCATTCACCCGTGGTGCCACTTGACATCTTGTAGAAACTGTGAAGCCTCTGATGTTACAATCCCAAGTGCAATTATAAAGATACATAACAGCTTGCTAAATTCGTAACATTGAAAGAAAGAATTTGCAAGAGGCGGGTCTAAATAATACAAGCATACACATTCAAGAGTCCTATATGCACCTACACAGGACATTCAAATCATTCACCATTACCCAACAATAAAAACACTGCAACTGATATTCGAAACAAACAAAGGCCAGGTAGGTGCACTTCACAAAACAAGAAAATACTTCTATTCAATTAGACAAATTGAACGGAGCTAGAAAACACGAACCAGGAGATGGGCAAGGAGATGGACACTAGATAAAACATTAGAATATCAATGAAGAAATTATAAGTGTGGTATGTACAAATGGAAAAATAGATTCAAGTTATAATAACATAATGAAGATGAAGGATAAGTTAATATATCATATGACATTTCCTTGAACAACTCTCACTTTTGTAAAAAAAAAAAAAAGTACAGAAATTTCAATTTTAATTTGAAAAAAATAACAGAAATTAGTAGTAAAGCATGGAATTCTTTGTGAAACTTCAGAAATGGTTAACAAACATAATAATATAAGTTTTAGGACTAATATATTACAAATTAAATACATCTATGTTTTGTATAAGGTGGAAAAGTTATAAAATAGTATGTGTATTAAACATATTTGTAAGATAATGCACATTTAACATATTTAGTTAATACAAATGAAATTCATAAATCATTTAAACATTATTTATTATAAAAATAATGATAATTTAGACATGAATGGCTAAATAAAATGTTACTGTAAGTTTATTTTTTCATATAATTTCAAAAGCACTTGTAATAATCTTTTGTTTCGATAAAATAGATTAAAAGAGAAATTTCACTTCACTCTTAAATCTCTCATTTGAATTCTAACGAAATTTCATTGCATAGTTAAAATTTCAACAAATTTCGCTAAAATTTTGAGATTTTGATAAATTTCAGATGATTCGTTGAGATTTCTACGGAAATCGACTGCCATTTCGATTTTGAGGGTGATAAAAATCAGAAATTTCGACGGAAATTTCAACAATTTCATGGAAATTTAAGACCATGCATATTACAAATTTCCACTATGGAGAGAGGGAAGGGTGGGGGGAAGCCCCAACATTTGCAGTAACATAATCAGAATCATTTATATTTTCCAATACCAAATGTGTGCTGTGCAAATCTCTTACCCCAATAGTCATGTACTAACTTAATGTTGGGTTTCCTTAAGCTAGCTATCAAGCAGATCATGCAAAATCCATCTAGCCACTAGGATAACTTGGAATTAATCTGCAGTGATCATGCAGTCTGCAGGCACAGCAGCTTGTTACCAGAATTGACACTGTTTCAGACCTTGGACTTCAACCTTGGATTTGGATTTGTGCGGATTTGAACAAAAAACAAGATGAATTACGTAGAGTTTTATACAAATCCATACAAATTAAAATCCAAGGCTTGAAAATCATGTTCCCAAACATAACCTTATTATAGATGACATAACAGCAACCTGCAACCATAGGGAATGCCACTTGCTCCATGATGTAACATTTTCCTATGAGTCCAAGTCCTCTAGGATGATAATCATATGTTATTCAATTTTAATAGTCTAAAAAAAAGTGCCAACATTTACAGTAACATAGTCAGAATAATTTATTTTTTCCAATACCAAATGCACACCATGCAAATCTCTTACCCCAATTGCCATGTGAAAAAATAAATTAAAATTGGGCTTCCCTATGCTAGCTATCAAGTAGATCATGCAATCCATCTAGTCAATAGGGGATTAACTAGAAATTAACCTGCAGAGATCATGCAGTTTGCAGGTACAGCAGCTGGCTACCAGAATTGACACTAACCCTGTGTTTCGTACCTTGGACTTCAACCTTGGATTTGGAATTGAGTAGATTTGGACAAAAGCAAGATTAATTACATTGAGTTTTGTACAAATCCATGCAAATTCAAATCTAAGGCTTGAAATTCATGCTCCCAAACAAACCTTATTGTAGATGACTGACAGCAATCTGCAACCATAGGGAATGCCACTTGCTCCATGATGTAACATTTTATAGAGAGGATACATCCTATGTGTCCAAGTCCTCGAAGACGATAGACATATTTTATTCAATTTTAATAGTCTAAATTTAAAATATAACTCCACCTGTGTGATGCACTCAATGTCCTAAATCTTTTCACACACAACTACCACTTGCTCCATGATGTAACATTTTATAGAGAGGATACATCCAATGTGTCCAAGTCCTTGAAGATGATAGTCATATTTTATTCAATTTTAATAGTCTAAATTTAAAATATAACTCCCCCTGTGTGATGCACTCAATGTCCTAAATCTTTTCACACACAACTAGCCTAAGGCCCAAAAAGTAGGGTGGTTGCATTAGGTAGTTGACAGCCAACAAAAAAATTATTTCAGATTTCTATGATATGAACCATTACAAATTATGCATTGGGGCATCACCTACGAGCAACATGTTGCACTAATACCACTCAGGTTTAGAAAAAAAATGGTCGAGGGTGGGCTAGGTCATTGCCCAGGCATGGTATCAAATATGCGATAGTTCCTGCATCATTATGGATGTGGGTGAGTAAAGAAGTTAGTTCAGGAAATTAGGATTTGATTAGCAACTTGGAAAACAAGGACACTCACGAGTAAAAGCATTGAGATAGTTGACACAATAATTGGAAAAAAAATAAACATAAGCTGCCTTCAAGAAACAAAGTGGGTAGGGGAGAAATCTAGAGAAATTGAAAAAATCATGATTTAAACTTTAGTAGACTCGAAAAGGAAAACATAAAAATAGTGTAGAAATCATTGTAGACAGAGATCTAAAAGAAAAAGTTGTAAATGAGTATAGGACAAAATTAAAAAAATAAATAAAAAAAAAATCAAGATGGTCTTAGTTCAAGAGATAATTAATGTCATTAATGCTTATGGTCCTCAAATAGGCTTAGTAGTTAGTAGAAAACCTTAACGACATTTTTTAGAAGATATGTATAATACAAGGGATATCAGGATAGAGAAAATAATCATAGGAGTTTATCTAAATGGACACATTGGAAAGGACAATAAAGGTTATAAGAGGATATGTGGAGGACATGAATATAGAGATTAGAATGAGTCCGAAGATATGATCTTAGACTTCACCATGTCATATGACCTTAGTATAACAAAAACATGTTTTAAGAAGAGAGAATAACACTTAATAACCTTCAAGAGTGGACAAAATAAAAGTCAAATAGACTTTTTCTCAACTAGGAGGATAAATTGTTTAGCATGCAAGGATTGTAAAATTATCTTAGGTGAAAGTTTAACTACAAAAGATAGAGTTCTAGTGTTAGATATATGCATTAAAAAATGGAAGAGAAACAACAAAACCAAGCCTTAGTCCCACTAGGTGGGGTCGGCTATATGAATCCTTTTCCGCCAATTTATGTGATCATGGACCATTTCTTTTGATAGATTCAAGGATATTAAATCCTTACTATCTCCTCCCAAGTTATTTTAGGTCTACCCCTACCCCTTCTACTGCCCCCCACAGTAACTAAATCACTCTTCCTCACACATGCACTATGTGGCCTACGTTGCAAGTGTCCATACCATATGAGTCGTCCCTCCCTCATCTTATCTTTTCATAGGAGCTACACCTAACTTACCACGAATATGTTCATTCCTTAATTTATCTTTCAATGTTATACCACTTATCCATCTAAGCATTCTCATCTTGGCAACATAAATCAATGTAAGAGAATTTGAAGGTGGAACTTAAAGGAAGAAAATTTAATAAAATTTAAAGATAAAATGATTAAAGATGCTGACTTGGACAATATGGGATAGTGTGAATTTTGTAGACACAAAAACTCTTTAGAGTAGGATAGCTAGTAGCTCTACTAAAACAATAGAAAAAGGGATTTTACGTGAATCTAAAGGAAAGATCTCAGCTAGTCAAGAAAGTTGGTGGTGAGATCAAGATGTCCAAAAGCCGTAAAAAAAATAATTTGGTATAAACATGGCAAAAATATAGAAATATGGAAAACTTTGAAAAGGATAGAGGCAAGAAAAGATGCAAAAAGACGTACGTGAAGCAAAATACAGAGGATATAATAATTTATATGACAGATCAGACACAAAACAAAGGGAAAGAGATATATTTCAACTTGCTAAAGCTAGGGAAAGAAAGAGTAGGGGTTTAGGTAATGTAAAATGTATTAAAAAAAATGAGGATGATACTGTCTCAGTTAAAGAAGAACACGTGAAAGAAAGATGGTAAAGTTACTTTAGTAATCTATTTAATGAAAACCATGTAGAAGGCTTAAACTTGAATTGAAAAATGGGGAAAAAGCTAAAAATTTGAGGTTTATTCGCTAAATAATAGTTAATGAAGTTAATTTGCATGAATAAGGACAAAAAATGGAAAATCTACAAGATTTGATGACATCTCAATTGAATTTTGGAAATGTCTAGGTGAAAACAAAGTTATATGGTTAACTAATTAATTTAACACAATTATAAAAACTAAAAAATGCTAGATGAATGGTGGAAAAGCATTTACTACCTATATAAAAAAAGGAAAAAAAAAGAAAGAATAGGGACTCACTTATGGTTTTATCAACTTAGATAAAGAATATGATAAGGTACCTAAGGGAGTTCTAAGGTAGGTTTAGGATAAAAAAGGAAGTATCTAGTAGGTATACTAATGTCATTAAGGATATGTATGATAGACCAATGATTAACACCGGAACTAAGGAACATAGGTGGAGGATCTAGGGAATTTCCAATCACAATAGGTGTACATTAAGAATCTACTTTGAGCCCTAATCTTTTTGCACTAGTGATGGATGAACTTACTAAGAGTATTCAAAATGGGGTTCCTTGGGGTATGTTGTTTAGAAACGATACTGTCTTGATTAATGAAACTAAGGGTGGAGTACAATCTAAGTTAGAATTATGGAGAGAAGCTTTAGAATCTAGAGATTTCAGGATAAGTAGAAGTAAGAAACAATATATTAAATGAAATTTCAGTGGTAGAAGGAATATTGTAGAAAATATTAAACTTGATAGTCAAGAAATTAATAGCACTACTAGTTTTCGATGTCTTGGATCTATTATGCAAGCTAAAGGAGAAATCGAAGAATATGTTATACATAAATTTAAAAAAAGGTAGGTTAAATGGAGAAGTGCTTCGGGCATGTCGTGTGATCAAAGGATACCCCTTGAAATGCACAGGAATTTTTTATAGGACAGTGATAAGACCATTTATGCTATATGGATCAAAATGTTAAGCGACTAAGAAACAACATATCAAAAAAGTAAAAGCATCTGAAAATGAGAATGCTAAGTTGGATGATTGGAGTAATGTCAAAAACAAATTAAGCAATGCACATACTTGCGGTAGGTAAGGCACAACATCTGTAGAAGAAAAGATCAGGGATGGACAACTTAAATGGTTAGGGCACAAGTAACGTAGGCCATATAGTGCGCCCATAAGGAATGAACTTGTTATTGTTAGTGGGAAAAGAAGGCGTAGAGGTAGACGTAAAATAGCTTAGAATATTTAGTAAGGATTTAATAGCCTTTAAGTTGTGAAAAAAAATTGCCCATAAATGTGCAAATTGGAGATAAAGGATTCATAGAAGCTAATCTAAATGGTAAATGGACACATCAAAAAAGGCAATAAAAGTTATAAGAGGATACATGAAGGACATGAATATTGAGATAAAAATGAGTACGGAGATATGATATTTGACTTCAGCATGTCATATAACCTTATTAGAACAAGTACATTCTTTAAGAAGAGAGAAGAACACTTAACAACCTTCAAGAGTGGACAAAATAAAAATCAAATAGATTTTTTTTTTCTTAACTAAGAGGATAGACTGTTTATCATGTAAGGATAGTGATGTTGTCCCAAGTGAATAACCATACAACATAAAGTTCCAGTGTTAGATTTATACATTAAAAAATGGAAAAGAAAGGGTAACATAAATTAGTGCAAGAGAACTACATGGTGGAATCTAAAGGGAGAAAATATAATAAAATTTGAAGATAAAATTATCAAAGAGGGTGACTTGGACAATAGGGGAAAGAGTAGAGCCTGTGGATACAAACACTCTTTGGAGTAGCACAACTAGCTCTACTATGAAAATAGCAAAAGGGGTTTTAGTTGAATCTAGAGGAAAGCTTTAGCCAGTAAAGGAAGTTGGTGGTCAAATCAAGATGTTCAAAAATCCGTCAAGATAAAAAAAATTTGGCATAAAATAAGACAAAAATATGGAAACATGGAAAACTTAGAAAAGTATAAAAGGCAAGAAAAGATGCAAAAAAAGGTCATTAGTGAAGCAAAACATAAAGCATATAAAAATTTATATGATAGGTTAAACACAAAAGAAAGGGAAGAGACATATTTAAACTTGATAAAGCTAGAAAAAGAAAGAGTAAGGACTTTGTGGATGATAGTGTGTTGGTTAAAGGAGAAGACATAAAAGAAGATGGCAAAGTTCTTTAAAAAGCTATTTAATGAAACCCATGTAGAAGACCTAAACTTAGAATTGACAAATGGAGAAAAAACTAAAACTTTGAGGTTTATTCGTAAAATTAGACTGAATGAAGCTAAATTTGCATTAAAAAAATAGGAAAAAGGAAAAATTATAAGACTGGATGACATCCCAAAAGAAGTTAGGAAATGCCTAGGTGAAAATTGAGTAATATGGTTAACTAATTTTTTTAACAAAGAAAAACTAAGAAAATATCAAATGAATGAAGGAAAAGCACTTTAATACCTATATACAAAAATAAAGTAGATATTCAAAATTGTAATAACTATCATGGAATTAAACTTATGAGTCATACAATAAAATTGTGAGAAAGAGTAATTGAATTAAGACTAAGGGTAGAAATGAGGGTTTCAAAAAAGTAATTTGGTTTTATGCTAACGAGATCAGCAAAAGCTATGTATCTTTTAAGGAGATTAATGACAAAGTTTAGGAAAAAGAATAAGGACTTGCATATGATTTTTATTGATTTAGAGAAAGCCTATGATAAAGTACCTAGTGAAGTTCTATGATAGGTTTTAGGGGGGTAAAAAGGAGTATCTAGTAGGTACGCTGTCATTAAGGAAATGTATGAATTTATGATAGAGCAATGACTAATATTAGGAACTTAGGACTATAGATGGAGGATCCATGGAATTTCTAATCACAATAGGTGTACATCAAGGTTCTGCTTTGAGCCTTTATTTTTTTGCACTATTAATGAATGAACTTACTAAGAGTATCCAAAATGAGTTTCCTTGGCATACGCTGTTTGAAAATGATATTGTTTTGATTGATGAAGCAAGGGGTGGAGTAGAATCTAAGTTAGAATTATGGAAAGAAGCTTTAGAATAGTAAGAAACAATATATGAAATGTAATTTCAGTGATAGAAGGAATATTGTAGAAAATATTAAACTTGATGGTCAAGAAATTAATAGCACTACTAGTTTTCAATATCTTGGACCTATTATGCAAGATGAAGGAGAAACCGAAGAAAATTGTATACATAGAGTTAAAGCTGAGTGGGTAAAATTTGGAAGTGCTTCGGGCGTGTTGTGTGATTATAGGGTACCATTGAAATTAAAAGGAAAGTTTTGTAGGACACCAACAAGACCATCTATGCTATAAGAATTAGAATGTTGAGCAATTACAAAACAACATATCCAAAATGTAAAAGTTGTCGAAATGAGAATGCTAAGATGGATGAGTGGTATAATGTTAAAACTAAATTAAGGAATGAACATATTCGTAGAAGGTTAGGCATAAAACCTATACTAGATAAGATAAAGGAGGGCTCACTTAGATGGTTTGAGCACCAAAAACATTGGCCATATAGTGCACCCATTGGGAGTGAGCTTGTTACTATTAGTGACAGAAGAAGAGGGAAAATAACTTGGAATAAATGGTAGTAAGGATTTAATAGCCTTTATGTTGTCAAAAGAAATTGCCCACAATCGTGCAAATTGGCGAGAAAGGATTCATATAGCCGACCCATTTAGTGAGAGTCAAGGCTTGGTTTGTTGTTGTTGTTGCCATCTAAATTTAAAATATTTATTAAAATTTTATGTATTTTTGTACTTTTTAGCATAGACGTTTTTTTAAAAAAAATATATACAAAATAATGTCAAAAAAGTAATTTTATTTTCTAACTAGTACGAACTAACAATGATGATAGCCATGTGTCATTCCCTTTAATTCATTATCTAAATTCAAAATATATAAATGAAAACTGTATATGATTTTCTAATCTTTGCATTAAATCTTTAAAAAAAATTATAAAATAATTTCAAAAAGGTAATTCTATTTTCCAAACTATCAACAACATTTAGTTATTGCTGCCAATGCAAGTCTCCACTTCATGGAAAGGGAATAGGATCACCAAATTTTACATGCACTAATGTGGAATGTTCAGGTATATTTATATAGATATTTTGATGAAAATTATGTAATGTCACTTGTACATTTTGAAGAGGATGTTGAGGTGTTTCTAAATGCAAACGAGCTATTCTTTTATGAAATAGATTAATAATTACTGAAAATTGAATTAGAATGTGATGTAAAAAAAAAAAATTGAATTAAAATTTGGATGGCTAAATTTAGCATTTCAGAACAAAAATGTACCACATTTCAGAATGTACCTACCAATTTGTGGTTAGTTAGGCTGTTAAGAGTTTTTTGATAACTATGATTTAAAGTATAATCCCCAAAAGCTAATCAGTACGATTACAATGAAATTAGAAAAGGCCATAATTTTTTTCCATAAACACGTGAATATTATCGTTTAAATTTCGAGTGTTAAATAAAGGGACACCTAGGAAGTGCCGTTTCCACCCCATTGAGAGGAGGAGCCTGAGCCCTTCCAGTCGTTTGATTTCAAAGTGCTTTGCTTGCTTCTGCAAAAAGGTAAAGATAAATATTTCCACTATAGCAAACAGGCCCTCTACTAATCCAAGAATTAGCTACAGATTTACATTTCAGTTGAATAAAAACAACTATAGACAACCTAGGAAAGCCGAACAATCAAAACAAAAAGGGTTTACAAACATAATCTTAACGGGACTAAATGTCAACACGATCGCGGATGAAGAATCGTTTCATCACTTCACAATTTATGCAACAATTGATTCTGCAATCAACAAGGGTACTAAATTGCTAAATGGGTTTTGATCATTATGCCAAAACAAAACAAATATCAACCATTACCAGAAACAAAATGAAAATCCCCCACCCCAACTACCACCCCAAAAAAAAAATATATATATATATATATATATATATATATATATAATAGAATTATAAACAGCTGGGGAAAAAAAAACCATGCGTTCAACTCAGAGAGAGAGAGAGTGTGTGTACTCTGATGGGAGAGGGGACTTGCAGGGGAGAAGGGGGAGATGGACCGACGGTTTTGAGGGTGATCTCTACCATCTTCTTCTTCTTTACTTCCTCACCATCAATGAGATTACTAGGCTTGGCATCGAATTGAATGTCAACCATATCATGTGTATGGTAACGGATATGATCAGCAAGCTAACTCCAGAAGGTTTTAGGTATTAGGATATGATTAGGCTCCCCCGCTTTTCGCAAGTAGATGAGAAGATCCATCCCCGATTGATTTTTCAAATTGAGTTGGGCATTTGTGCAATCGAGAGAGAGAGAGAGAGAGAGAGAGAGAGAGAGAGAGAGAGAGGGAGGGAGATTGGGCCAGGCTTGCCGCCAATGAGCCCAATAACAGTATCAAAATTTCCTCGGCCCGCGAAGGCTAAGGATATTGGGTTGGACAGGGCCCATTACTCTAGAGGGTCATCAGGCCCCAAGGCAGCATTTGATAAAAGTAGTGTTATTGTACTCTCATAGTATAGGATGTGAATGGTAAAAATATACAATTCTATTTAATAATTCTTTCATTTTGTTGCAATAAGAATTATATTGTTGAAAAATTGACTCTCGATAAATATCATAGCCTTTTTGGCTGAAAAATTATTTCTATTTTTTAGTTGAGATGTGCATTTGATATTGTAATATGAAAACTAATACTTTGTGTTGGATTTGATATTTGTTTCATGAGGGTAAATTATAAAAATTAATTATATTTGATTTAATGATGAGGGAGAGGAACGTGGCTTGTGGTTTGTCTCCTAACTTCCTTTGGGGAGATCAAGATCAAATCCCCTCAGTAGATTTTCTTGAGTTTTAGAAAAGAGAGGAGGAATTTTTGGCGTAGCTAAAGGTAAAAGGGATTGGGGGATTGTCCTTGTTGTGATAAGGAACCACGAGAGAGAAAATAGAGACCAAACAAAATTAGGGAAATCTACTTATAATTTGTTTTGTCACAAGAATAGGATATATGTTAGGAATCTAGGAACAATAATCACACACACAAGTAAAATAAGCACACAAAATAAGAACATCAGATTTACGTGATTCGGTCTAATCTGACTTACGTCCATGGAACACACCGAATATACTATAACCTAGGAAAAAAAATAAGAGGAGGAGACACACACTCAACTTAACTCTTCTCACATTTTTCTCTCTCTCACCTTCAGCACTCTCACACTGCTCGCTCACTCACTTCACTATACTCACATTCACATACAATTGCTTCATTATATAGCTATATTGAATGGATAGGAAAGGAAGGGAGTAATTGAGATACTTAACAAGTTATTTTAGCACGCAGACATTATCATTCTAGCGCATGAAAGTTGGCTTCTCTGCAGCTCTTTTCCATCTACAACTCATCCTCTTCAAAGCCATTTAATTTTTCGTTTCCATTTAATCCTTTTCCATTTTCTCTATTTCCATTTCAGCTTAACAATCTCCCACTTGGAGACGGAGATACTATCTCAACCAGTATATAGATAATGATATGCTCAAATCTGTCTTCAAGCATGCAAACCACCTGAAGTTGAGCACAATTTTAGCTTCTCTATAGTCACCACCTTTGTCAACATATCTGCTAGATTCCTACTACCTTGGAATTTTTTCCAGTGTCAACACCCCATCCTCTAATAGTGATCTGATGAAATGATAACGGGATCCAATGTGTTTGGTTTTGAAATGAAATGTAGAGTTTTTTGCCAGATGTATTGCACTCTGACTATTGCTGTGCAAAAATTTCTTTCCTATTTTATTCCAAGCTTTGTTAACAAACCTTGAAGCCAAATCATCTATTTACTGAATTCTGTCACTGCTACATACTCAGTTTTTGTAGTGGATAAAACAACAATCTTCTACATATGTGACATCCAACTAACAGTTGTTGTGCCAATAGTGAACACATCTGGTGGTGCTTCTGCGACGATCAATTTCACTTGTAAAATCGACATCAACATATCCTCGAATTTTCAAATCTCCTTTTCTGAAACATAAGCACTTATAAATAGTGTCACGTAGATATCTCAAAATCCACTTCACTACTTCCCAGTGAGTCTTCCTTGGATTTGACATAAACCTGCTGACAGCTCCCACTGCTTGACTAATGTCTGGCTTGGTACCAACCATGACGTATATGAGACTTCCAATGGCTGAGGCGTAAGGTACCTTAGCCATGAAGTCCTTCTCTTCATATATCTAGAGAGTCTGATACTTGGAGAGACGAAAGTGACCAGCCAATGGCATATTTACTGCCTTGGCACTGCTCATGTTGAATCTATGTAAAACACAACTAATATACTCTGACTGAGATAGCCGCAACGTTCCCAGCTGCTTATCTCTGGAGATCCGCATCTCAAGTATCTACTTGGCTGAATCCAAGTCCTTTATGTCAAACTCCTCTAACATTTGCTACTTCAATTTCTTGATTCCTCCTATATCTGGTCCTGTAACCAACATGTCATCGATATATAGCAATAGTATGATATAGCTAGAACTATACCTCTTGAAGTAGTAACAATGGTCGGCATTGCACTTCTAAAAATATTTTCTGCACATAAAGCTATCAAATTTTTTGTACCATTACTTAGGAGCTTGTTTAAGACCATGCAAGCTTTTCTTCAATCTGCACACAAGTTCCTCTTTACCTTTTTTCTGAGAATCCTTCTAGTTGTTTCATGTAAATCTCCTAATCAAGATCACTGTGAAGAAATGTTGTCTTCACATCCAACTACTCAAGATGTAGGCCCTCTGAGGCAACAATGCTCAAGACCGATCTGATGGTTGTTAACTTCACAACTAGTGCAAAAATGTCAGTGCAGTCAATTCCTTCATTCTGCTCGAAGCCTTTGACTACCAATCGGGCTTTGTACCTTCTGGATCCATCATGCTCCTCTTTGATCTTGTACACCCACTTGTTGTGAAGAGTCTTCTGACCTTTGGTCAACTTAGCTAGTTCCCATGTTTTTTTGGAGTTAAGCAACTTCATCTCATCCTTCATTGTAAGCTCCCACTTACTCGAATCTCTCGCCTGACATGCCTCATCATAACATTCGGGTTCTCCTCCATCTGTAAGAAGCAAATAATTCATATATGAAATTAGGAATAGCTTCCCAAGAGGGGGGGTGAATTGGCTTTTAAAAATTTCTTTTAATTCCTTTTGAGATACCTTAAACTTCCTTTATTTCTTTTAACTAATTCTTGACTTGTTTGTTTAATTCTTTAATCAATCGAGAACTTAGTTCTTTTATCCAATCAATAACACAATTAAACAATCAATTAATTAAACAATATCTTCAAGCCAAACAATCAATTTATTTGTCAAGTACAAGTTAAACAACAAACAACCAAACCAAGATATAAAGTATTCAGCACTTTGGTAATATAACAACTCAAGATGGTTGTTTGTTTATATTTACCAAATTTGAACCAAGCCCTGTAGTGAATAAGAATTTATGCTTGCTGATGTAAAGCCCTGTATAGATGAATCAAATCACTTTTTCCAAATATTTATAACTCAAATAAACTCTTGATAAATTTATCTTTGGGATGTTAACCAAGTAACATACTCCCATAAGGTTTTTGCAAGATATGGTGTAACCAACGTACTCCCTTTCGGTTTCCACAACCCAAATCAAAATTAAACCTTAAGTTTGTTTGATTTCCAAATATATGTAGTTTATATGATTTTCAAATTTAAACCATCCACGCAATTTAAATATGCTGAAAATAAAGAGTAAGGGAAAGAGAGAATGAGACGGAGATTTTTATGAGGTTCGGCTTATACCCAGCCTACGTCCTCGCCTTTGACAAACCACCAAAGGATTCACTAGTTCAGTTCCGTTGATGGGTGGAACAATACCAATTACAACACTCCTTGGTTAAGGCTAGAGCCCGCCTTCTCCAAACGATATCCCCTCGTTCGGTCACTCCTTACATAGGCTAGAGCCCGCCTCTCTAAGCAATATCCCCTTACTTAGCCAACGATCCAAACAACTCTTGGAACGTCAAAGAACTATAAGAAACACCAGATAAGATCTGCGTACAAGTATACTCTCTCAAAGAGCAAGTTAGTACAATTTCAGCACTATGTACTTTGAATGTAAAATATCAATATGAAATACAATGAAGCTCAAGTGTAGAATTCACCAATATCCTTCTTAGAAGAGGATTAACAGTAGGAACTCAGAGAAAGAAGGATCCGCACTTCAGAATTCTCAGCAAAAGAATTTTTCAATGAGTGAACAAGAGAGCTTTGGAAGAACAAGAGTACTTTTGGCTTTACAAGCAGATTTTTCAATTCTTGGATAAGTTTTGATTTGCAAAACCATGTATTTATAGGCTTTCAAACTTGTTTCCATGTTGCAAAAGTTTCCTTTGAAAGTTTCCCAAATTTTTAGAAAGTTTGGAGCTCAAACGACTATATTTTAAAATATTAGAATTTGAAAATTTTTTCTATTGAACAGTGTTCAGTCATCTGAAGTGTCGAGGTTAGTCGACTGAAGTTTCTTAACCCCTTAAAAAAATAGAACTGGATACAGGGTCAGTTGACTGAAGTCACAAGTTCAGTCGACTGAACTCACTACTACAACTTTCTGCCTGTTCTGGAAATTCTTCAGTCAACTGGACTTATTCTTCAGTCCACTGAAGTCAGTTGTTCAGTCATCTGAAGTCTCTTCCGTGAACAGTGTTCACAGATGTCTGACAGCAGTGACCCTGCTTCAGTGTTTTGACCATAACTTTTTCTATATAACTCCAAATTAGGTGTTCTTGATGTCAAATGAAAGCTAAGAGAAAATCCTAAAATTTTTATGTTGACCACTTTTCAAAATAATGAGGTTTTGATAGTAAAAAATGCACCTAAATACGTCTATATAAAAAATGACAGCAAATGGAAATACCCTTGTTGGTGCTTTTTATTCCAAAAATGATTCTAACCCTTTTAAAATAATTTTTAACCTTATAAAAATATTTTTCAGGTATTTTAAAAAGTATCTTGGTCTAAGTTAACCTAAGAGCTTCAAAATATTTCAAATGATATTTTAAACATTTAAAGTACTTACATAAAAACTTCTAAAACTTTTCTCATTCTAGGTTCTTGAGTCTTCATGTTTTGTTTCTTCAAGCTTCCATATTTTCTTCAAGCTTTCATATTCTTTGAGCTTTCTCACTTTGCTTTTCTTTGGCTCTTTGGACTTTAATATGCCCTGGCTTTCAACAACTCATTCATGTCCTCATATTCTTCAAGGTTTCATATATCATCTTTAAATCCATGCTTGGACTCTTTTAAGCTTCATTTGATCCTCTTGAGCACTTTGACCTTTGCTTTCTCATATATGAGCCCTGAAATATCATTACTCACACAAATACATTAAATTTCACTTGTTTGTTAGCATCAAAATAAGATAACAAGGTTTTAAACCTTGTAAGGCCAACAATATACCTCTTATTTGGTATATGTTGTCGAGAAGATCTTCTAAGCACCGAAGTCGGAGTAAGAGGCAGTGGTGTGACAATCTGCTTCACAGGTTCCTTTTCTTAAGGAATCTCAGCATTTTGATATTGTGTCTCTTCTACATGAGGATTTTCAGTGTTTTTTTGTTGTGTCCTGACACCTTCTAGGACATCATCCAAGTCTACATAAGTTGTTTCATTCTAAACTGGTTCTATGGGTTCTGTTGGTTCTATTGTGTGTCTGTCTTTGTACATCACATTTTCATTAAAGATCATATCTCTACTTCTGATCACCTTCTTGTTTTCATCATCCCAAATGCGATACGCATACTCATCTTCACCGTAACTAACGAAAATGCATTTCTGGGACTTTGGATCAAGCTTGTTTTTGACATGATCATTATCATGCACATATGCTACACAACCACAAACTTTTAAATATGAAAGTCTTACCTATTTTCCGCTCCATACCTCTTCCAGTAGATTGTTGTCTAATGGTACTTATGGACTCCTGTTAATAGAGTATGTTGCTATATTGACTGCTTCTGCCCAGAACTGCTTTGATAAACCTGACCGCATATGCATGCTTCTAGCTCTTTCAGTCAATGTTCGGTTCATATGCTCGACTACACCATTGTGCTGAGGCATACCTGGTACAATTCTTTCCATCCTAATACCACACTCATAGCAGAATTTCTTGAACTTGATATCATCATACTCACCACCGTTATTGGTTTTCAGCTTCTTGATTTTCAAACTAGTTTCATTTTCAACCATTACTTTCCAAATCTTAAAAGCATTAAAGACATCAGATTTGTATTTCAGGAAGTAAACACATACCTTCCAAGAATGATTGTCAATAAACGTCATGAAGTAATTCCTTCCACCTAAGGATGATACGGTCATCGATCCCCCATACATCTGAGTGGACTAGTTCAAGTCTCTCCTTCTTTGGGGTACTGGTGAATGTCTAGAAACTAACCCTCTTTTGTTTCCTGAGTATACAATCCTTGCACATATTAATCTATACTAACTGTAGATCACTCAACTTTCCTTTTGAGTGCACCACCCTGAGTCCTTTCTCACTGATGTGACCAAGTGGTTGATGCCAAATGTTGCTATCCACATTTCTTATAGCAACTGAAATAGACATTCATGCATTAGAAGTCACATAAAGCATTCCAATTTTCTTACCTCATGCAATCGACAGTGCACAATTTGAAATCTTCCATTCATCACCAATGAATGTTGTGATGTGTTGCAACGTCCTAGAGCGCGTGTGCCCTGGGATGGCGAAATAAAAAAATGGGATTTAAATTTTCGGGAAAAGCATAGGAATGGAGTCACCACTAACATTTTAGTGTGGTTAGAACACATGATTACTACCCAATTAAGGGCAAAATGGATCTAAGTTACCAAAGCTGGGGTCGAGAGTTCGGTTACGTGAGGGGAAGGTACGAGCAACCCCTACGCGCCCGTTTTTACAAACAATACCTAATTAATTATGAAATTATCCCTAAGTAAATTTAAAAAATCTTTAAAATTACTCCCTTTTAGTGAAATTTTAAAATACAAACAAAAATATATACAATATATATTCTCTCATAACCAGGGTACGTGAAGCCCGAAAGAGCTTGTACCCTTTTTAATTGCAATCATAGGGATAAAACTCAAAAATATTTAATAAAATACACTCCCAAATTTTTGAAATCTTATGGGGTTTTTCTAAGTATGAAAATACTAGTTTGGGAGGTTTTTAGAACTCTAATGGTGTCAAAAAATGATTTACAAGTCTCGAAACATTTTTCTCTATTTTTCTTATTTTTCTATTTTTCTAAATTTTTATATTTTCCCATATTTTTTAGATTTTTGAAATAACAAAAAAATGAATAAAGAAAACAGTAAAATTCAATTCAAAAATATTTTCAGAATTTTCTCCTAATTTCCTATTTTTATGATTTTTCTGTAGTTAACCGAATTTTCAAATAGCTAATAGAGGAAATAATATAATACTAATACTATATATACATCATAGCACCTAAGTATCATAATACTCAAAATTTCAATGATAAAGCCACGATTTTCACAATCAATCCATCCCTAATAATATAACCTAGATATGCATATTAAAAAAAAACAAAGTAATGAATATACACCCGTAATGGAAACCCTAAATATGCATATATTATACATTAAACGTATCTTCAACTAAGTAAACCCTAAATATGAGTATAACACCAACATTCAAGAAAGCCTAATATGAATATCACACATTGAAATCAAGACTATGATAATAAAAGTCTTGTAATATAAATATTAAACACATAATAAACACAACAAGATAACAACCATACCCTAAAAACATATATTACACATACAATAATAACAAAAACCCTAAATAAATACCAGAATGACAAATACCCTAAATATTAAACCTATAATATAACAAAGAAACCCCTAAAAAATTTTAATAGGTACAACGACAACGAAAAGAATAAACATGGATATTTAAATGTAAAATAGTAGAATCTCAGCACTATAATATTAACACTTTAATGTATAAACTAAAAGCCTAAATATGATAACTAAATATATATATATATATATATATAAATTTTACAATAAATAAGGCATTATAAGAATAAAACCTAAACATTAAATATTAAACATACCTGCATAAATAATAAAAAAACCCAAATATTAGATATCAACACAAACCAAAACTAGAAAAGAAATAGAAAAAAAAATTGCATGCATATGTGTGTGTTGACTGTGTGCATTTGTGTGTGAGTTGTGCAGGAAGGCAGGGAACTCGCTGTGGGCTGACGGAGATTGGAAGAGGGAAGGATGCCGGAGATGACGACTGGTGCAGGGTTGCCGGAAACTGTGGCAGCGGGCGTAGCGGGAGTTGCTGAGGTTGCTGTGCTATTGTGGCAGGGGCCTGGAGTCTCCCTGGATGGTAGTAGGTCGGCGGTAAAGGGTGGAGCTCCGGTATTTGCAGATGGTGGTTGTCGTAGAGCTGTAGTAACCGGGAGCAGGGGTGGCTCATGATTATGTACGGGACTGGTCGACTGGAGGTCTGAAGCTGGTCTGTGCTGTGCGTGGCTCACGGTGGTTGTGGAGTTGTAGTGGCCGGGAGCAGGGGTGGCTCACGACTGCTAGTTTTCTGGAGCTGGTGTAATGGGGGAAGGAGAGGAGATGTGGAGGGAGTTGAGAGAGCAGAGAAGATAGGGCAGAGACTCAGAGAGAGGGAGAGAATGAGGGAGAAGAGGAAGAGGGGGTGCGGGCACACCAGAAAACAAAAAGCTCCTTTTTTTTTTTAAATATATCCCTGCCTCCTCTGGCTGTGCCCCTTTTTTGGATGGGAGAGTTGTGCTCTTTTATAGAGGAAGGAGGGGAGGAGCCCTAGGGTTTTTGCCTCCCTTTACTTTCTTATCTTCTTTTTTTTTTTTTTTTAGTCTTTTTATTTATTATACTAAATAATAATAATAATAATAATAATAATAATAATAATAATAATAATAATAATAATAATAATAATAATCAATGGTTTGTCATGATTTTACTGAAATCGTCATTCTAGGAAAGACACGGAATACCGCCAACGAGTTCTTGTCTAGCAACAAAACAACTCTCGACCTACTTTACCGATTTCCAACATCTTGTACTTTGGTATGTACACACATATATACCTAACCAAATCTACAAGACCTAACAACCTGATTAGCTCTGATACCAAGCTGTCACGCCCCGAACCCGATAATGGGACCCAGGGGTGAATTAGTAACCTAACATGTCCATGTATCATACAAAACATCCATGATACATCACAATAAATGAGGGTCTGACCCCGTGGGGTTCCTAGGCACCCTATGCATATCCATAAACAACAAGGTACACAGCGGAAAAAGGTCATTCTATACATATACTGTACCATACCAGAGTCTATACAAAAGGAAATTCAGGTCCTATAATATAAAACACAATCCAGGTGTCGGCCAAAATCACAAAAGACAACTCGAAGCAGTCATAGTACTTACCCAAGCACCTTTTACAGTATACCGACCACTACGCTCCCCACAAGAACGCTAGTTCCGGTTACTTGAAGGACCTGAAAAATATGTACGTATAGTAAGGGTGAGACACCTTTCAGTAAGGCAGATACAGGTTATATCAATTAGTGGCATTTGAGTGTTATCATGACACAAAACATACATAGTTCAATGCAATTCTAGTATTTTCACAAAACAGTTCTAGTACAGTGCATACACGCACACACACATAATCAAGTAATCCAGTGTTGTCACACCCTTCAGCCCAAAGCCAACCCGCATTACACGGCGTCCTCAGCACATAGCTAGTCCTAGACTCCCATGGCATCGTACCGGTACAATTGGTGGATCCACACCCTCCGGTGATCAACCGGTAAGGCTCATGCCCTCGAATATAAAGTCAAACACTCTTACCAAACATGACCAGCGATTTCACATGCCCTCGGATATAGAGTCGGACACTCTTTCAGTACCTCGAATAATTCGGAACCCAGTTCCTATTGCATTTCAACAAAACACAACTATGCATACTTATATAACCAAATAAACCACACCCATTTGGTAATCTAAAATCATAATTTTCCAAACACATACAGTTTAAATAAGTTAAGGCACAGTTATCCCTATAACGCAATATATATCACAATATATCTATGATTTTCCAACAAAACCAAGGATGCAGCCCTTCGCCCCCTTTTCCCAAAACTGTAACATGAAAAACCCATAATTTTACCTGTTAAATTTCCCCAAATAAGTAACCAAAACGCACACAGGATCGTGAACCACAGTTCTACCGAGTCCGATTTAAAAAATAACCGACATAAACTGAATCCCCTTACCTTTCCCCAAATGGTCAATCCCGAACTCTACGGCCCCTAAACAGCGAACCGAGTTTCCAAAACCTACAAATCACAGTATCGAACATGCTCACAATTCTATTCTCTACACAACTACTGGAACAGAATTGAAAACTAAGCCTTACCTTGATTTCGAGTCAAAACCCAAAAACGCTCGAAACGAAGATCCGGTCCATAAAACTTGTAGAGAATCTTTTACTGATCCTCGTGGTAACGTCGAATCATTGATTCCAGCAACGATCGACAAAGAAATATATATATAGAGAGAGAGAGAGAGAGAGAGAGAGAGATAGTATTTCGAATTTCTAGAGAGATAGAGAGAGGATTTGAGATTTCTTAGTGATTAAGCAATGAAAATCGATATTTATAGCCTCTTGACTCGGTCGCTCTCATCGACGATATGGCGTCTTCGTCGACGAGGTACTGAAGACAATTTGTCGACGATACGGTGACTTTGTTGATGAGCCTAAGATTTCCAGTTTCCTGAAACCTCTCGGCTTCTCCTTATCGATGAGCCTTTGCACTTCATCATCGAGCAACCTGGGGCCTTTGTCGACGAACTTTGGCTTCGTCGATGAGGCCTGCTCAATTACCATTTTACCCTTCCCTTTATTAATTTAATCCACATATCACGCTTTGGGTTCTCACACCATGGGGTCAAACTATCTCTTGAATATATAATTCGGCCAGCCTGCTCATGAAATAATTGTCTTTAATAGGGAGTAAATGAGCAATCTTCGTCAGTCGGTCTACAATCACCCAAATGGTGTTCTGCCCGTGCAATGCCGGCGGTAACCCTGTAACAAAATCCATAGAGATATGATCCCACTTCCACTCAGGGATGTGGAGTGGCTACAACTATCTCGCTGGTTTTTGGTGCTTAGCCTTTACCTGCAAGCACGTCAAACACTGCTCCAAAAACTCAGCTATCTCCCTCTTCATGTCGCTCCACTAAAATGACTCCCGGAGGTCCCGATACATCTTAGTGCTTCTAGGATGTACTGTGTAAAGGGATTTGTGTGCCTCTTCTAGGATAGTCCTCTTAATTTCAGCATTTGTAGGTATGCACAGCCTGGTACGGAACCTTAGAGCTCCATCGTTTGAAATATTAAACTCCTCCCCCTGTCCATCCTGCACTTTATCCCTTAACTCTTCTAATTATGCATCATTTCTATGAGCAATTTTAATCCTCTCCTATATGGTAGGCTGTAGTACCAGGTTAGCAATAAATGCTTGGTGCCCACCCTCTACCAACTCCACACCGAGCCTCTCCAAATCCATCTGAATCGGATACTGAATTACGACTACTGATAATACTGCTCCCACTGATTTTCGGCTTAAAGCATCAGCCACCACGTTTGCTTTCCCCGGGTGATAATTGATGGTGCAATCGTAATCCTTAATAAACTCCTGCCATCTCCTATGCCTCATGGTTAATTTTTTTTGCATGAAGAAATATTTCAGACTCTTATGGTTAGTAAAAATTTCACGTGATGATATCCTGATCGAAGATCAATCTTAGGGTAGACCTGGGTCCCCTGTAACTGATCAAATAAATAATCAATTCTAGGAAGAGGATACTTATTCTTGATAGTCACTTTATTTATCTCCCTATAATCGATACACATTCTCAGCATTCTGTCTTTTTTCTTTACAAACAGCACTGACGCTCCCTAGGGCAACACACTAGGTCTGATAAACTCTTTATCTAACAACTCCTGCAACTGATCTTTCAGCTCCTTTAACTCAGTTGGGGCCATCTTGTAGGGTGCCTTAGATATCGGTGCTGTTCCTGGAAGTAACTCCATGACAAACTCAATCTCCCAGTCTAGCGGTAAACCAGGTAACTCTTCTGATAATACATCTGAAAATTCCTTGATTACTGAAATATCAGCAAGTTTCAATTTTTCCTCTAGCATCGCTTTTATATAAGCTACATACCTCTGACAACCATTCTAGAGTAGCCTCCTGGCCTGAATGGCTGACACTAACTGTGGCGAGGCATGCACATGCAATCCCACAAATATGAATTCTTACTCTCCCGGGGGTCTGAAGATCACCTCTTTCTTATGGCAACCAATGCTGGCGTAGTTAGTTACTAGTCAGTCTATACCCAATATCATATCGAATCCATGCATGTCTAATACCACAAGATCGACTCGTAATATTTACTTCTAAATACTTATTGGATAGTTTTCAATCACCCTTCTACATCTCACTACTGATCTGGTTGGCGTGGCTGCTGACAAATCAGTATTTAACAACTGTGTCTCAACTCTAGTCGACTTGACATACCTCATTCGACACGAACGAATGGGTGGCACCTAAGTCAAATAAAACAATAGCTTTATATGATAATGCAATAATCATACTTGTCACAATGTCGTATGTGGCCTCAGCATCTCCCGACGTCTCACCGGAGCTATGTTCCTCTCCTGGCGCCACCCATGGGTGTTTGGTTATGTCCCCAGAACGGTCTGGGAGCATAAGCAATACTATACTGTGCATGACAGTCTCTTGCTACATGACTCGGTCCACCACATCGGTAGTAGACATTCCTCCTTGCTCGGCATTCTCCTCTATGTCTCTTTCCACATGTAGGACAAATTGGATATGCCTGCTCACCCTGAATCTCCTGTCTCCCAGTCTCTTGCCTCTGAGCTCTACTGTATTTGTCTCCCCTCTAAGGGCCTCGGCTGGACCCTACCTGGAATCCCGGAGGTGTGAGCCTCTTTCTCTAACTCAATGTCTCTACATCTCTCTGACTGCTATCCTCTGCCACCGTGGCCCTGTCCACTAATTTGAAGGAATCCTGCACCTTTAGGACTGCCACCTGTTAGTGGATGTCATGCCTCAAACCCATCTCAAGCATTCTCATCTTCTTAACCTCATCTAGAACGATGTAGGAAGCAAAGCATGACAACTCGATAAACTTTGCTGCATATTACTGAATTGTCAGTTGCCCCAGTGACAAATATAAGAATTCTGCTATCTTAGCTTCTTTAACAGTGGGAGGATAATAATGATAAAAGAACATTTCCTTAAATTGGTTCCACCTCATGGCCATTGGTACAGGTCTTTGTTCCTCAAGAAATTTCATGGTTGTCCACCATCTCCTAGCCGCACCTGTCAACTTATGTGTAGCATATAGGACCCTATGTTCATCGGTGTAGTGCAGCACCGACAGTGTTTTCTCAATCTCTTGCATCTAGTTTTAAGCAATTGTATGATTAACTCCTTCTGAAAACACCGGAGGATTCATTTTGGCAAATTTCTCTATAGTGCAGCCCTAGTCTGCTAATGGTTCTCCCTGCTCCTTAGAGTTCCGTGCAATCTTAGTCATAACTTACTGAGCTATATTACGCAGAACTGCGTCTGAATCATCGATGCTCGCACTGGAAGGGCTTACACCATCATCACCACTAGCGTGAGCACTGCTACCCCTAGGGTCCATCTTGAAAAGAAATACACGTAGTCTGAGGACCCTATCTACATAACATAACTAACATAGTTATCTAATTGCAATCTCATATCATCAATTAACCTAACGTCCTTATTCTCAATTTAAGATTCAGTCCCACAAATTAGAAACACATCTCGACAATAGTTTACTATGACTTTCCTAAAATTGTCATCCTAGGAAAGACATAGAAACCACTACGAAAATTCTGCTTCCCAATTACGGAACAAAACCTTAAATACTCATCTTAATTCCCCAACATTGACTCACTAAATTCCTGATCTATTCCTATACTCTAGTATTGCTTCCGTTGTACACCAAAGTCTATAGAACCTAGCAATTTAGGCTCTGATACCAAACTTGTAACGACCTCAAATTTTATGCTATATATATATTTTTTCCACATACTATTAATACTCTGATACCATACAACATAGTCAAAGTCAAACCGGACTCATAGGTTCCGAGAAATTACTTGTTTATACATACATGTCATCTAAGCAGCAGAAACTATAATATACTTAACTTATATACAATACCAGAGTTTCACTGTTTCTACATATACACATATATCTCAAAAATCCATCCTACCACCGACCTCTGGTACTTACTCTGCAACTGAGGTAATACCAACGAACTCCTCTATCATGGAGCTCGCTCCACTCGTCTGTTGGGGTTTCTTGAAATATTTATAATGCTGGTGGTGAGACACCTCTCAATAAGGGAAATAGACAAATATCAGTGTGTGACAACATGAGTTTTACCATATTATAAACATATATTGCTAATAATATAACTGTAATATATCTTTAAGCTGTAACAGATAATGCATGAAAATCTGTACTTTTTAAACATAATCTATAACGACCTCAAAATTCTATCAAAATTTTATATATATATACAGTAAACATTCCTACGCAGTGGAAACAAAAAGCATATCACTATTACAACATAATTGTACAATACCAAAATCCAATATATACAGGTCATATCCATACAAAGTAAACTCCTCTATCCTCATCTTTCCCAAAAATACAACTCATCAAAAACTCACCCAAAACTAGGGTGACCAAACACTCTCTCTATCCACGAGCCTGATCTGCTCGCCTATCTATCTCACCTAAAAAATGTCAGAATAAAGGATGAGTCGACGTTCAGTAAGTGGAAATATGCTATCACTAGTGTGTGGCAGCTAAGTTAAGTATGCTTTTAAAATAATAACTGTTTTGTAATGCAATAAACAATCTGTAAATCATATCTTTCAAACATATCTTTCCTTCTCAATTTAAAGTACACTGTATGATCTGTATTTTTCTACTTTTCATACTAATAATATCATACTATACTGTGAAATTGTAAATATATAAATATCTGTACTTTATCCCTGGGACTCTGTACGTCATGATTTGACCCCCCATGACAGGGTTGTGCGGCCCGTAGGCGGGACTCTATCTGGTCAGCCCTCCAGATAGGTCATCATACTCTACACTACCTCAGCCCGACCAAACTGCATCCTCTCCTAAGCTCGGGACTGGCTACTACCTCATCAAACCGGGCCCCTCAACCCAGTGTACTGGGGAGTTGCATACTCTCCGAACACGACTGATGGTACCCACATACTATCTAAGCTATGTGGTTGCACTCTATCTGTATCTAGCAACGGTACCGTGCTCTATAATCTGTATCTGTCTGTGTAACTTTCTTCAGGGATCTGATACTATATACATATATACTCTTTTACTATTTTCCGTTATGTTTCCAAAATTACCATAACTCTATGTTTCTGTACTGTAAATACTATATCTGTAGCATCTTGATGCTACCTCTGTATGTATATCTGTGTATTCTGTATATATACTCTGTCTGTGTGTTCTATATGTTATGGTAACAGGAAGAACATAGAATGTTATAATACTGTATATATATATATATATATATATATATATATATATACTGTTCTGTAATAAACTGTAATGTAAAATACTGATCATGAAACTACTTGTATAAAAACTGTATATGTAAGTAAATTTCTCTGTACATGTATATCCTCATCTGTATAATATGTATAATCTATCACTGAAATTGAGGCGTTACGTACTGCCGTCCCGCAATTCAGTATAATATGATATATTATAATAACTGTATGAATTTCTTTATCTCATAAAAATCTACTTAGGCCACACAAACATTTAAACTCGTATTCTAAAACAAGTACTATTTCAAACTCATATTCTGAAAATTCTGTATAGAAAAATGGTGTAGATATGCATTTATAGAATCTCCATTATCATTACAAAAATTCCTAACATAGCATATTTCCCTTACCTCAACTTTGAAAAGCCCCTATAAAAATCTGGCTATATACCCGCAGGATTCCTAACCCGACATCCTGAAAATGCAATCCCCCAGAACAAAACATCAGTATTTCCTAGTCTACATCAATTTCTATAACTGTCAGGAAGTCAAAAACTCAATAAAAGACCTTACCCAGAATTTAGGATGAAATCCAACTTCGTTTTTTCGACGATCTGCTCCGGTAAACTTGTAGGGAATTCCACCAGGAGCATCGTGGTAGCCTCGGATCGTCGATCCAGCGACCAGTGGGGCCGAAAATGAAGAGAGAATGGAGAGAGAGTCATAGAGAGAGAGAGAGAGAAGAGAGAGAGAGAGCTTGGTGAAAAGTGAAAAATATCCCGGATTTCTACTATTTATAAACCAGGGGATTTTGTCGGTGAGACCCTGTGTTCATCGACGAGTCCTTCACAAATTTCGTCGACGAGGCCCTGTATTCGTCGACGAAATTCAGGCTGCCTAAGAACCCCTCTCGGCATTTTCTCATCGACGAAGCTCTATGTTCGTCGACGAAATTTTGAAGACCTTCATCGACGAGACCCTGTGTTAGTTGACGAAGTATACGGCCTCCTTCTGTTTCTGTATCTATTTTCCTCTCTCTTTAATATTTGAATATCAATATTTTCTAGGTCATTACATAATCTTACTATAACATAATGAATTTTCGTATCATTTAAATCATCTGTTAAATTTGTATATTACTGAAATTTTACCCTGGATGCATAACTGCAAATCATGAATTAACCCCGCATGACTCAGGTTGTGCAGCTCGTAAGTTGGACTTAACGCTGACTAGCCTAATAGGTTAAGTCAAACATGACATAACTATGCACGATTGCCCACCCTACCTAGTCTACCCATCCTACCCTCCGTCAACCTCTAATGGGTCAGTACATAGTGGTTATCCTACTCACTGCCTACACTTCAGGGCTAATCGGCCTCCGACCCACACTTCCTGAATAATGAGGTTGCACTATCGGCTATACACCAATTTGGTCCACCCATCCTACTCTCCGTCAACCTCTAAGGGGTCGACACACAGTGGGTATCCTTCTCTTTGATCTGGTTAGCTAGCAATGGAACCGTGCTCATAAGATACGTAACCATCCAGGTTTTGTTACTATATAATACATTTCACATAATATATTTCTGTTCATAAATAACATTTTCATATTTCTGAAATAAAATCTGACTTTTACATATTTCTAAAGAAATTGTCATATTAAAACTGATCACGACGTTTGCGCCGGCTATCATTACACGACGTTTGCGCCAGCTATCATTACACGACATCTGCACTAGCTGTTATATCATAATATACTATAAATATCTTAGTTTCTGTACTGTTTATGATTATTCTAAAAATTACTGTAAAATCATACTTATGTCATGAAATAATAACATATTCTGACATACTGTTATTTCATTAAACTTATACTCATGCCACATGAATGAGTTCTACTTTGTATTATACTATAATATGCTATAAAATCAGTTTAATACCAGTATTCCCCAAAACTACATTATTTCATAAATAAATTTCTAAAAATATCTGACTTAATCTATTTCCTTACTTGATTCCTGAGAAGTTTGTTAAAAGCCTTAAACCACGCTTACAACATCCAGAACTTCAAATCCTGAAATTGTATTAACGCCAATTCAAACAACTCAAACCCTAGTATATTACCATCTAACACCTTCCTGAGTTCGCGTATTCCAAATAACCGCATAAACCCTCAAATAACTTACTCACCATGATTTTGGGATGGTGCTCAAGAACCCCAAATCAGCAATCTACTCCATGTAAGTTGTTGAGAATCTCCCCGCGATCATCGTGGTAACTTTCGATCGTCGAAACGGGGAAAAATGGAGCCAAATCGGAGGAGAGAAGGAGGAGAAATTGAAAATTAGAGAGAGAAAAACGAAAAGAAACTGAAACCCTAGCTGAAAATATGATTTTTGCATATATATATATATATATATATATATATAGATTGTTAGCCACGTGGCTTCGTTGACGAGACATGTGTACTCGTCGACGAGTCGAAGAAGGGTGTTAGTCGACGAAGATAATGAGTTCGTCGACGAACCCTTGATGGCCTGATTTTCCTGCTCTCGGTATCTTCTCGTTGATGAGACACGTGTACTTCGTCGCCGAGATCTAGAAGGACGTTCGTCGACGAGAACCCTAGGTTCATCGACGAATTCCTGCTGACGCTCCTTAATATAATTCTTTTTTCCTTCTTTTCTTTTCCTTTATTATTTCTTTGTTGTTATTTTTCTAGGTCTCTACAACTTTTGTATTCCCTTTGAGTCCTTCCAATTCAAGACTACTTATACAACCCTCTAACACATGTCATGGAGGCAAGAACACCACATTGTTGCACTACTAGGTTTTGTGGAGGGATCAACTGCATGTTGCTATAGCAAAAATGATGGTTCCCCTCGAAGAATCATTCCTAGGAGGGAGCAAATTAAGTAAAGCCTAAATTTGTGATGGAAAGAAATGCAATATTAAACTTTATAGAGCCTCAACGAGAGTGACGATGGATGTGGCCGTGAGTGGGCAGAAGTATCAACGAGTGCTTAGAGAGAGAGAGAGAGAGAGAGAGAGAGATCAAACTTATGATACTATTGCCATGTGGTAATAGTAAACACTTTTTTTAATCATAGACTATTTCCTGTTAATTTAAAAAGATTCTTAAAGAGTTCTATAAAAAATGATTCTAAAAAGTTCTTTTTACAATAAAAAAGTATTTATTTTCCTATGAGTCGAACACTACTTTTTTGCACCAGCATTTATTTAAGTGAAAACTATTGAAACACTTTTTTTGGAATGTTGTTGAACAATATCTGAGTCCAACCTCTAGTCAAAGGCTATTAAGTGCAAACAAATAAAAAAACCTAAAATTTCAAAAGAAGATGCATAATAGATTCTTTATTTTCTTAAAAAAAAAAAAAATTCCCCCAAGGAGGCATGCATAATGCTTTTGGACTTGCCCCAGCTAGTGGTTAAAAACAAGCCAAGGGCCGTGTGAATTTGCCATTTGGGGTTCTCAAATTAAGCCCCTTTAGAGTTTAGACTAGAAGATGGCTTGTCAAAAGGGTAGTATAAACTTAAAAAGGGGCAAAATATAAAGAAGTTAGTGGGGGTGGGTCTTTAAAATTGGGACAGAGGAGGATGAGGCTTTCATTGTCCGCCGTTCGTCCGAGATAAAACCCGCAGGAGGCAATACTCCATACATACATAGACTACCTGCTAGCTAAAGAGCTCCCTTCTTTCATATTGACTGATTGAGTTTGGTTGACGGTAGCCATATCTCCAAAGCCATAGAGATTAGAGAGAGAGAGAGAGAACATGGCACTCAGAATGTGGGCTTCTTCAACTGCAAATACGTTGGGACTCTCTTCTGCCTCCAAACTCAATTTCTCTCCCGCATTTTCCCTCTCTAGATGCTTTTCCACTGGTACTCTCTCTCTCTCTCTCTCTCTCTCTCTCTCTCTCTCTGTAGATCTCTTTGTGCTGAGTTGGTGATTAATTAAGATTGGATTGGGATATTGATTATTGTGCAGTATTGGGGGGGTTGAAGTATGCAACTTCACATGAATGGGTGAAGCATGAAGGGCCGGTGGCTACAATTGGCATCACCCATCATGCTCAGGTTCTTATTAGTTTTCTCTATACATGCTACCATGCATATGTATATTGTCTCTTATCTTTGGATTAGAAATAATTACGCACTTAGAGCCAGAGGTAGAGGGCATTTCTAACTAAAAATCTTAAATCTATATGCCATCCTTAGTGTCAAATAATTTAGGCTTAATTTAGAAAATAAAATTTTATAAAGTAATTGGTGAAAGGGAAACGATTTAGATTGTTGTAAACTTTTTTTAGAGCCCTTACGAAAGTGAAGTTGTTATTTTTTAAAATTTTAATTCATATTTGTTAAAATATTAGAGAGAATTATAACAAACAACCAAAATAACTGCTGTTTTTTTTTTTTAGCAAAAAAATTAACTTATAATTGTTGAAATATTAAAGAGAAAAATAATAAATACGTACTTTATAAAATTTTAACTGATTTTTTGTTGAAATATTAAAGAAAAATATAAAAAAAAATATTATATATTTAATAACAAGCACCCCTTTATAACTCTTTAACTAGTTGGGCAGGTTCAAATTTATGTTTTAAACACTCATTTATAAACGCATTGATCCGAACTTAACTCGTTTGATTCTAATTCATTAATGACTTGATTTCATCTTGTTCTGTTGACCCATTTTGTCACTCTTATATACAAGATAATTTTATAATATATTTTTTTAAAAAAAAAGTAGCTAAAAACACTAGTAAAATAAAATATTTGTTGGAAAAAATTAACCTAATTAAGCTCATTAAATAAAGATCTTATTCTTTTGCAATTTCTAATTCAAAGATGGCACTTGAAATGCTTTTCATAATGCTTGATGGATGCATAGGACCATCTGGGAGAGGTAGTGTTTGTGGAGCTGCCAGAATCTGGTAGCCCAGTGTCACAAGGCAAGAGCTTTGGAGCAGTGGAAAGTGTAAAAGCAACCAGCGATGTGAATTCCCCAATCTCTGGTGAAGTTGTGGACGTCAATTCAAAGCTTGCTGAAACACCTGGCCTGGTAATTCATTCTCACATTCAACAGCACCCCCATATAAGACGAGGATTATTACTGTGGTTTCTAACAAATTTTTTTTCCCATATATATATATATATATATATATATATTGTAATTAAGATAAATTCAAGCCCTTATGAAGAAGGATGGATGATCAAGGTGAAGCCTAGTAGCCCGTCAGAGTTGGAATCTTTGATGGGTCCGCAAGAATACACAAAGTTCTGTGAAGAAGAAGATGCTGCCCATTGATTAAAATGTACATGTGTTTAATTTTTCGAGGTTAATATATATTTGTGCAGTACTTTCTGCAAGGACTTTTGCTTATGTTATGAAATATAAACAAGTGATTTGATATAAAACAATTCATATATCTCGTGTCATTTTACAAATGAGATTTGACACAAATATCTCTATCTTTTTTATTTTCTTCTCTTGGATCAAAGTCTCAAAAATTTAGAAACCGTTTGATTTTTCTCTTTTATTCATTTTTATATTTGATTTCAGTGATGTAAATTCTACGAGACTTCGTTGAGTGGTAAGATAAACTAAGAGTCATTTACATAATTGCATAAGTGACTCAATCTACCATAGAATCAAGCATATATGCTCGTGGCCTTTTCTTTCTCCAAAGTGAATGCAACTCTTACATTCAAATAATTATTTTTTGATTTAGTGTGATGCATCATCCTTAATGTAATACTGACTAATGAGATTCATGATTTTGACAAATGTATCTTCCTTCCCCCAATATGTCTAAGGAGGTTATACATTACTCTTTAAATATATATTAGTCATTGTATATTTTACATAAATAAATAAGGTGTGTGTATGTGTGTATAGCATATATTTAGAAAAGTCATAATGAAGAAGAATATGAACTACTCACTTGTGCTCATATCACAAAAATATTCCCATTATAATGTAAGAATGCCAAATTTATTTTTTCCTTATAATTTTCATTTCAATAATTTGCTAATACATTAAATTATACACGATCAATGAGACCCATAAAATGTACATGAATATTATATATGCAGGTGTCAATACTTTAGTCAATGGGTCTACTATTATTGTTTTAATGTTTATACATTAAATTATACACTATCAATGAGACCCATAAAATGTACATGGATATTATATATGCGGGTGTCAATACTTTTGTCAATGGGTCTACTATTATTGTTTTAATCCTAATGTGCTCAATAAATACCTTTGTCAATGGGTCTACTATTATTGTTTTAATCCTAATGTGCTCAATAAACACTTTTTTAATCTTACATCTTACATCATTTTTATAAGAATAAGATATCTCAACTTTATACATTTTGACTTACTTGGGTACTTGTTATGTCTAGAGAAAAAAAATGATAGTTAAATTATATAGAAACATTAATCGGTTTTGAAATAAAATCTAGCAGTAGAAATGTTCTTGTTGGCTTGATTCTTTATTGGAGCCATTGGATTTGATGAAGCATGTTGGGGATGTGGCTCATATTTAGAGCAGATCACATGTACCGGAGAAAGGTATGTGACGCGAGAGACAAAGGGACAGAAGCAAGGTGTAGCTAAGGAGGGCAAATCGTCAACGATTTGGGGCCTAATCATCGACAGTTTTAGGCACTAGCTACAAAGAGTTTTCTTTTGCTCCAAACCGTCGACGGTTTCCGTCGGCACAAATTACGTATTTTCAAATCGGAGGCTCGTAGATTAGGATTATCTGGAGGATTTTCCTCCGGGGGATCGCTACATATGTAGTTTAGATATACTAGAACATTTATGTATGGATTGGGTTCATACTTAAAACAAAATTGTAACCCAAAGATTGTAGCTTTGACATTGATCATAGTGAAACTGAGGTTGCTGCTCCCGTGGACGTAGGCTATTGTCAAATCACGTAAATCTTGTACGTTCTAATTGTATTTTTTATTCTTCTTATCATTGTTTTATTACTTCTTAAGTATATTTCATCCTCGAGTGGTTGCATTAAGTTTTTGATTAATTCTTGTGTGATTGTGTGCTTCCGCTGTGCATGTTCAAGTTGAACGAACATCAACAAAGTAGAATTGAAAATTTGTTGTGAAAGACAAAGAGATGAGAAGCAGTTTGAGTTGTCCTATTGAGCGTGTCAGAAATTTGTAACGACAAAATTCGTGCCTTGAAATTAAGAAAAGAAAATTTTGTACAAAATATTTGATTTTGTGCTAAATAAAGTGATGGGTACAATCTTTGTGGATTTTTATAATGAAAAATAAAAAAAATTCTTCTGATTTGTTCTCATTGAAAGAGGATCTTCCGATTCAAGGGCTAAGGAGTGTATCCCCAAATTAAATAGTGTGGATCTTGTGGATGATAATTTTAATTATGTTGGAGGATCAACTTTTATCTAATTTTCCTAGGTACAAGTTTGGCAAAAAAAATGATGGATAATTAAGTAAAGAATGTATTGTGCAAGTAAAATTCAAAATTTGTAGACATTTTTCAATTGCAGAAATTGTTAAAGAGTGAAAACTAGATTGATATATGTTTTCTTCCTCTCAATTCTTCCTCCTTTTTTTGTTTTTTGTTTTTTTTTAGGGCTCCCTTGTGAGATGCCATAAAGAATATTTATAGGTAAGGGTTGAAGTTGGATGAGATCACAAAAATAATTAGCCATAACTTTATTTTATTTTGACCAGTTGTTACAATAATTGTAGACATTTATGTATTTTTAAGTTCTATGAACAATTAAAATAACTAGTTATAATTAAATTTATTTCATTTTGATTAATAAAATTAATTATAAATATTTATTATTATTATTATTATTATTATTATTATTATACTAAATGAGTGCGGCACCTCCATTTATTTATTAATATACTCTCACTTTTGGCGGAAGAATACCGTGGTTGCATGATAAACATTAGGAGATTACAAATAAAAAAATGAAAGGCCTCCCAAAAACAATACCAACAACCAATCAAAATAGGACTACAAATCCAATAAAAACTAAATAAGAAACAAATCTAAACAAGCCTATCAAAAACCAAAAATAATAAAATAAACTAAAATTGGAGGGAGTAGATTTTTCGATAAATCATTGGTATAGAGAAGGGAATAAAGTGGCAGATGCCTTGACTCGACAAGGTGCTATAGGGAGGAATAGTTTGTTTGCAAATAGTAGTCAACTCCCTAGAGTTAGCAATGATTTGTATAAATTGGAGAAGATGAGTACGGCTTATATGAGGTATGTTTAGTTGATTTTCTTTTGGTTTTAGCTTATCTTTTATGTTGTTTATCTTTTATTTTGTTTTGTTGCATGAGATTTGTTTTGTAGGTCCTGTTTTGTTTTGTTTTTGTTTGGATTTGTAATCCGATTTTTGGCTGGATGTTGGTGTTGTTCTTTGAGAGATTTTTAATGTGTTGTCTTTTGTTATCTCCCATTGATTATCTTGTAACCACGGTATTCCTCCGCCAAAAGTGAGGGGTTATCAATAAATAAATGGAGGTGCCGCCCTTCTTTAAAAAAAAAAAAAAAAAAACTAAAATCAAAAAATTTAAACTAATCAAACAAAAATCGAGAGGTTGAACTAATGATGAAAGGAAGTGAGACCCAACCTGTAACGACCTGAAGAATAATGATATTTAAATAATAAAGAGAGAGATAAATGGAAACAGTAACAGAAGGAGGCAGCTAAGCGTTCGTCGACGACATTACATTTTGGAGGTGATAATTCCAAGAAATTTCCCAAGCCTCGTCGACGAACACAGGGGTTTCATCGACGAGGGTTCTTCGGGACCTCGTCGATGAAGTTCCGTCTCATTGATGAGAAGATACCGAAAGAGAATTTTTGGAAGTCTGAAATTCGTCGACGATGGTGCAGGTTCGTTGACGAACTTTCTACAAGACTTGTCGATAAGGTGACGTGTCTCGTCGACAAATCCAGCTTTATAAATAGCTGAAAGTTGGATTTTTACATAGAAAGTTTACAGAAATTCACTCCCTCTCTCTCTCTCTCCTATGGCTCCACCTCCATCTCTCTTCGATTTCGGCCCCGTTGTTCGCCGAATCGACGATCTGAGGCCACCACGACGCTCCTGGGGAAGTTCTCTCCAATTCTACTGTAGCAGATCGTCAGTGGGACGAAGTTGGATTTCATCCCAAATTCAGGGTAAGGCTTTTTAAGCAAAATTTGACTTTTTAGCAGTTGTAGGAAATGCTGTAAACGTAGAAATAATGATGTTTTGTTCTGAGATTTATAATTTTCAGGGTGTTGAGTGGAGAACCCTGCAAGTGTAAGACGCGCTACAATAGGGGATTTTAGCAGGAATCAGGTAAGGGAAATATGCTATGCTAGGTAATACTAGTATGATTTCAGTATGAAATATATGTTTTTATCAGATTATTATTTCATAGCAGGAATTTATATAGTTTATCAAATACGTTTTAAATGTTTTAAATTATTGTGTGGCATGAGAATATGGATATAGTACAGAAACATGTTTTTACATTATTTTCAAAATTATGTTTTACAGATTATGCAGACAGGGAATATGTTTTATAGTATTTTCAGAATACCATGATTATACAGTTTTCAGTACCATGACATACGGTTTTACAGTTTGTTTCAAAAATACAGTTGGTACAGATACAGTTTATCACAGAGTCATGGTTAATACAGATATTACAGAATTATGATAAAACAGATAGATTGTATATAGTAAGGTATTATTTAGTATCAGACCTTGATGGATCAGACATCAAAGCACTATGCCATTGCTATATACAGATATTCAGTACAGAGTGCAACCACCTATTCAGATTATACGTGGTAAGTAGGTCAATCAAATATGCCTAAGAGTGGACAAGCTCCCCATGAGATATGGGTTGAGGAGGATTGATCAGACTGATGGAGTATAGTGGTTTATTCCTAGTTGGCTAGACAGATTAGATCTTGCCTTCAAGCCACACAACCCTGTCATGAGGGGTTAAATCATGACATACAGCCATCTAGGGAAGTTTTCAGTTATTATTCTTATATATATATATATATATATATATATATATATATATATATATATATACAGTTTTACAGTAACAGTGTGGGGGGGGGGGGGTTTTATGTATAGTAGAAGTATTATGAATGGAAAACCTATAAAAACAGATATGTTAAGCAACATGCGTACAGGTGGTGGTTGTATATGTTATTTGTACTTGTATTCTCATATTCAGTTATACATGATTATTTAGAAACGAATCTTTAAGGTATTGTAACTCATTTGCCACACACTAGCAATAACATATTTTGTCTTACTGAGCGTTGGCTCATCCCATTACTTTAATAATTTTCAGGTGATCCAGGTAGGCGAGCAGATCAGGCTCGCAGATAAAGGAGCTTCAGTACTGCCCTATTAGTAGAGTGAGTATTTTTGGGAATATTTATGTATAGCCCTAGCCAATTGAGGGTATTTTGGGAAATAGTCTTATATGTATATTTTGAGGACACATTTTAGCACTCTGGTATTGTATATTTTCTTAGTTGTGTTTATATGAATTCCGCTTCTTACTGCTTAGGTTGATGGATTGGTTTGATCTAGTAGGTATTAGAGCATTATAAATTTTGCAGTATAAAAAAAAAACCCCAATTAAATAGCAGGTCATTACACAACCTATTCTTCCAAAGGATATCTTTCAAAAAACGTGGTAAAAGATGTTATTTTTTGTAGATGACATTGTTTCTCATTTCTCCTTCTTTAACGAGAGAATCAGTTGCACTATTGCCTTCCATATATTGGATCACCATGAAATTCACTCTTTCTAGCTCCACTACGAGGTCCTCCCAAAAATCCCAAAGATACCACAAGGTACATTTACCTTTCCGAAGTCAATAAACAATAATTCACCAATCACTTTCAATAATCACATTAAAATAATGAAGTCGTTTGCATAACCGAATTTGTGACAACTCGAATAAAATGGAATTTGAATAATTAAGAGGGAGAGAAATAGAAACAGAAACAGAAGGAGGCTGTAGACTTCGTTGACGAATGCTCTGCGTTCGTCGACAACATTGCATTTGGGGGATAAAAATGATTTCAAGAGATTGCCTGGATTCGTCGACGAATACAGGGGTTCGTTGACGAGTGCAGAAGAAAATTCGTCGACGAATACAGGGCCTCGTCAACAAGAAAATACCGAGAGGGGTTCTGAGGTAGCCTGAATTTCGTCGACGAATACAGGGTCTCGTCGACGAATTTAATGAAGGACTCGTCGTGTAATAACCTAAGAAAAAATAAAAAATAAATTAAAAAAATGAATAATAATAATAGTTAGTATTAAAACGAAAGTGTTTCTCTATTAGGATCCTTGATTTCATGTTTGATGCTTAAGAAAGACCTTATCTAAGCGAGTGCTCAGAGACCATTGCGGCTCAGTCGCTCCCTGGAGGTCGGCCTAGTCAAAATGGAATTTCATAAGATAAAACAGGGTAGACACTATTTATATACGTAAATAAGTACATAAAATAACGTTTTGACTGACATAATCTGTAGAAATATATGATAAAATAATAATAATTTAGGTATCCTATCCACAAGACTATGTGGGGCCCACATGAGTCCCGAAGCCATGTAGAGGTTTACACAAGTCTCGAAACTATGTAGGACGCATAAAATCGTATGAGGATTATTCGAGTTACGTAGGATCCATTTGGGTCTCGAAGTTGTATGGGGCCCACAAGACCATTTGGGGCCCACATGAGTTTTCAAAATTCAAATTTAATTCTTGTTCAAAAATAAATAATAAAATAAATAAATACTAAAAATAGTTTAAAAGTAATAACAATGATAATAACAATGATAATAATGATTAAGAAAAATAATAAAATAATAAAATAATAAATTAACTAATTGATTAATTAATTAGGTAAGTAATTAATTAAAAATTTATGGTGGCAAGTACTCCCACATGACCTCCATCCCCATCTCATACTCAACTCATACCTTGCCCATCCCTTGCCCATTCTTTAATTTAAAAAAGATTATAATTTCACCTCTCTCCCCACACTTTTACAAATTCCATTTCTTCCCCAAAATTTTCCTATAAATAGGGAGCTCTCAACCTTCATTTTTCACAACAATTTTTCCAAAGAAGAGAATAATTAGTGAGTGAAAGAATTTGTGGTGGAGAGAATTTTTGAGTAAGTTTTCACTCACCCACTCTTTCCGATCTCATTTCTAAAAGATAGTTACTGTGTTCGTAGCACAAGATAAAAGAAGAGATAAGTAAATTTGATTATGTTAGTTTTTTTTTTTTATTTAAAATTCATACCTGAGTTTATTTTGTAAGTAAATTTCAATTATGTTACTTAGTTCCATTAAATTTTCATGAGTTTATTTTTACGTATATTTAATTATACCAGTTCTATCTTTAATATACTTGCATTTATTTTTGGGTTAAGAAATGTTCTAATCTTCTTGGGTAAATTTTCAGCATTTCTTTCTATTCAAAACAAAAATTATATTTGTAACACAAAAATTGTGTGGCATGAGTTTATTTTTACGTTGCATTTTTTTTTTCATGAAAATATGAGTAAAGATGAGATTTTTACGAGATTATTTTAAATTGCATAAATTATAATAAGATGATTTTAAAACCCTCATGGCAACGAAAGTTCAAAGTTATAGATGTTCGGTACCGCAGCTTTAAGTTTATACGGATCAGAGTACACCCACATTGTTTACAGAGTGGTTATTTATGTTAGTGAATTTCTCCTAAGTGCACACTTGGTTTTGGACCAGGACTTAATAAGGAAAATCTCACTTAATGTTTACGTACGTTGATTTAGTTTAGTCGGCCAGCTAGCTAAGTCCAGTCTTCGGACCGCACAACCCAGTCATGGGAGTAAACATGACTTACGGCAAATAGGCCTAAGTGTGGTTTTTACAATATATTTTTATACATATTTAATTACGTGTACAAAGTTACTGATGATTTGAAGGAAAAGTGTAAGTTTACATGAAAAGGATCATTCTGATGCTTAAATGACGATCTAAGGAAAACGTAGAAGGAAAAGTATATGTATGTTTATCATTAAATATTTTTTTATTTTAAGGTTCAAAGTTTAATTTAATAGTTATAGTATATGATTATAAAATTTTACTGTTGTAATTGGTGGTAAAAGTTTATGTAGAAATTTTTAAATTTATATTTATTTTAGAAATAGTTTTGAAGTTGTAGTATTAAACATTATTTTACGAAATTTTTAAAAAGCTCATTTTGCCCACACACTAATAATAATCTTATTTACTTACTGAGCATCGTCTCACTCTAATCATATTTTCATTTCAGATAACTCTGAAGAGCATGTCGGAAATCAGGCTTAGCAAGCATGCGGGTGGGGATAGAAAAATAAAGATTGTTTAGAAATATTAGTATGATGCCAGATATTTATGCTTGTGTAATTTTTTTTCTTTTAAAATAAATGATTGTAATATGGATAATTAGCGCTCTGGTTTAATAATAATTGAGATTATTTGCTTCCGTTGTAAATCAATAGTAAAAAGTAAATATCCCAAACCCCTCGAGGTTGGGGTGTTACATTTGGTATTAGAGGAATAGGTTATAGGTTTTGTAGACTTTAAGAAATAATTTTACCAGAGCATAGGCATAAACCATGATGTAGGTAAGATTGGGTAAACTAGGGTGTTTTTCTTTTGCCTATAACCTTGATTAAACTTTAAAGATAAGGTTATAATTTTAAAATAACTCTAGTCCTTTCATTCAAAATGGACCCGAGGAACAAAGTAAGTATTGAAAGAAACGAGAATAATATGGGGACTTGCAATGGAGAAGAAATCAATGCTACTACGGTATTGTGTGATATGACACAAGTCATGGCGGAACTTCTGCAGAACTCCAAGGAACGGAATGGTCCACCAACCTATGAAGGTTGTACAGTGGAACAGTTCAATCGAATGCACCCTCCGACTTTTGAGGGGAAAGCTGATCCAATTGCTGCAGAAGATTGGATGCAATCAATGGAAGAAATACTGCGAGTCTTTCATTGCACGGATGAACAAAAGGTATTATATGCGGCCTATAAAATGACTAGTGAGGCCAAACGCTGGTAGAACTCAAAAAAGTTACTCCTAGAGGAAGGACCAAATCCAACAATCCTTACGTGGGAGCGTTTTAAGGAAGTCTTCTTTGAATGATTTTTCCCCAAAACCACCAGAGATGCTAAGGCTAGGGAATTTTTGGAGTTGAAATAAGGAAATATGAATGTACAACAATATGTAGCAAAGTTCATTGAATTATCTCGTTTTGCATCTTATTTGGTTCCGGACGAATCAAAGAAAACTCGAAAATTTGAAGAAGGATTGAACTCAAGGATTTATGAGATGGTAACAGTATTCGAGCTCGAAGACTTCTCCCAATTGGTGAACAAAGCAACTAAGGCAGAAGAAAGTCTACAAAGGAGTGCGGAGATATCCGAGCAAAGAAATGGGCCTATGCCACAAGGGTTTCACCCTGGTAGAAATCAAGGACCTTGGAAAAGGAGCAACAACAACAACAATAGCAGCAATGTGGGGTGAGGGCAAACAACGAGAAATCCAAACAATGCACAAAACACCCCTTGTCCAAAATGCAACAAATTACATGGGGGAGAGTGTCAAGCCAGACTAGGGGTCTGTTATCGGTGCGGTAAACTTGGTCACATGCAACGAGAATGCACACAAAATAACTACAATCAAGAAAGAGGGGTTGGCACCTCGAAACAACAATCAACATAACACCGCTCAGGCACGTGTCTATGCCCTCACTCCAGGAGATACCGAAAATACTAATGATGTGATGACAGGTATTATTCCCATATTCTCCAAGAAAGCAGTAGTATTATTTGATTCTAGAGCCACACACTCCTTTATATCTACAACTTATGTTAAAATATGTGGGGTAGAGACTCAGCCATTAGAAACTGAGTTATCCAGTGATTACACCAACGGGAACCTCGGTAGTATGTAGAAAAATACTTAAAGGTTACCCAATTTGTATTGAGAAAAGAATACTACCGGCTAACTTGGTAGTATATAGTATGCATGGGTTTGACGTAATTCTCTTCTAGTTATGCTAGTATAAATTGCTATAATAAGGAGGTGGTGTTTAGATCTCCTGGAGAGCAAGAATACAAGATCAATGGAACTCGTGTATGCCCATCACCACAAATATTGTTGGCTATCCAGGCAAAGAGATTACTCTTGAATGGATGGCAAGGGTACCTAACATGCGTAGTGGAGGCGCCAAAGGAAGAATTGAAGCTCGAGGATATCCCAATAGTAAGGGAATTCTCGGATGTATTCCCTGAGGATTACCTGGGCTACCTCCTGACCTCGAAATCAAGTTTGTTATAGACCTACTACCAGGGACGACACCGATATCTAAAGCTCCATACAGAATGGCACCGGTAGAATTGAAAGAACTGAAGGAACAATTACAAGCGTTGCTGGATAAAGGATTCATCAGACCCAGCATGTCACCATGGGGAGCACCGGTACTGTTCGTTAAAAAGAAAGATGGATTGATGAGAATGTGTATTGATTATCAGGAAATAAATAAAGTGACCATTAAGAACAAGTACCCAATACCTCGCATAGATGAATTGTTTGATCAACTCCAAGGAACACAAGTCTTCTCTAAAATTAAACTCCGATCAGGGTACCATCAAGTGAAAATTAAATCAGAAGATGTTCCAAAGATTGCATTCCGAACGAGATATGGTCACTATGAATTCTTAGTCATGCCATTTGGACTAACCAATGCTCCTGCTGCCTTTATGGACCTTATGAATAGGGTTTTTTGTGAATATCTAGATCAATTTGTGGTGGTCTTCATTGATGATATTTTGATTTATTCAAAAAGCCCCTAGGAACATGAGAACCATTTGAGGCTAGCACTCAAAATACTAAAAGAAAAGAAACTCTATGCCAAACTTACGAAATGTGAGTTCTGGCTAGAAAGAGTTGCATTCTTAGGGCACGTGATATCTAAGGATGGTATTTCTGTGGACCGAAGTAAAATAGAGGCAGTAGTAGATTGGGCGAGACTGAAGAATATTCATGAGATCAGGAGTTTCTTAGGCCTGGCAGGATATTATCGTCGATTTGTGGAAGGGTATTCTAAAATATCTAGTCCTCTGACGAGATTGACAAGAAAGAATGTGAAGTGTGAATGGATTGATGAATGTGAGCAAAACTTTCAAGAATTAAAGCAATGACTGATCACTGCCCCGGTGCTAACAATTCTATTAGGAGAAGATGGTTTTGTGATCTACAGTGACGCATCTCGGAAAGGGCTCGGGTGTGTATTAATACAACAAGGGAAGGTCATTGCATATGCTTCTAGACAACTCAAGGAGTACGAGAAGAATTATCCCACACACGATTTGGAACTAGCAGCTGTGGTATTCACACTAAAGTTCTGGAGACACTATCTCTATAGTGAAAAGTGTGACATTTTCACAGACCATAAAAGTCTCAAATACTTTTTCACACAAAAGGAATTAAACATGAGACAGAAAAGATGATTAGAATTAATCAAAGATTATGATTGCATCATCAACTATCACCCGGGAAAAGCTAACGTGGTAGCAGATGCATTGAGTTGAAAGTCAATGAATGCGTCAGTCTTGGCAATGTTGACCCAACATCAATGAAAGTCAATGAATTACTATTCAGGTTATATATATATATATATATATATATATATATATATATATATATATATTATAGTTTTCAGGACTTGATAATATTAGTATGTATTTGTGTGGCTTAAGTCAATAACAGAAAGAGTACTGTAATTATAGAATTTGTGAATACCATGTTTATAGTCATTAATAGAAATACTATGATATTTGCATGTTATAGAATGACGAATTTTTCAGTGAATAGTATACTCATAAATATGCATTTTCAGTAATTCTAGAATAACATGTTTATCAGTACTTCATACAACAGTTTAGTTATATAGAAAACAGATTTTCAGTCAACTTATTTAGAAATTTTAGTTAAATTTTATGGGGTTATGGTTGTTTTAAAAACCACAGTAAAAAGAGTATATTACAGATATCAGTTACCTATATAGTATCAGACCCTAATAGCTTAGATAGTAGAGCATGGTACCGTAGCTACAGATATTCAGTTTAGAGTGCAACCACTTTACTCAGATAGTAAGTGGTATAAGGTCGATCGTGCCCACGTTGGGATAGACTCTCCATCAGATATGGATTGAGGGGGCCGATCAGACTGTCCGAGTTCAGTTGACTTACCCTGGCCGGCTAGCTAGGATAGGTCCTGCCTTCGAGCCTCACCACCCTGTCATGAGGGGTTAAATCATGACATACAACCATCTAGGGGAGTTTTCTCAGATATTATAAGTATAAGTAGATTTTCAGAAATAGTAGTATTAATACGAAAAGTAGTTTCATATAGATTGACATGTTAAATAATATAGTTAATGGTTTTATTATACGTTATGTAATATCAACATTTCCAGATTCAATTATTGATATTATTCCTAAATCATATTATTTTTACTAACTATAGCTTAGTGGCCACACACTAGTAATAGCATGTTTTGTCTTACTGAGCGTTGGCTCATCCCAGTGTTGAATTGTTTTTCAGGTGAACCAGTTAGGAGAGCGGAGCAGGCTCGCAGGTAGAGCGGCTGTTGTACTACCCTTTTTAAGAGTGAGTATTACTTTTTGGGTGGCATGTTTTGTAAACCCTTGGTATTAGAAAGAGTAGTTTTGAGAGAAACAGTGTTGTTTGTATATCATGAAATGATTTGACACTCTGGTATTGTATTATATGTGGACTTATTTTATATAATTGGACTTCCACTATTTAGGTTATTGTTGGATATTAAAATAGGGAAAAAAGAATTTTATTTTATTAGCAGGTCGTTTCAATTTGGTATTAGAGCCTAGGTTGTTAGGTTCTGTAGACTTTAGAATCACAGCGGAAGCAATACCAGAGTATAGGAAATGATTTGAGGTTTGTTCTGTGGTCTGGGTACAGGATTTTCCGTGGTAGTTTATGTGTTTTTCCTAGAATGACGATTTCAAGAAAATCATAGTAAACTATCATCGGGTCGTGTGTTTAGGTTGCGGAACTGAATTTTGAGTTAAGATTGGGGAGAGTAGTTAATTATAAATATAGGATTTGAATAGCATGAAATAGATAGGGTCTGTGTAGAGGATAAACTTCTCAAGTGTGTTCTTTTTTTTTTTAGGATGGATCCAGGTAGTAGCGGTACAAACACTGGGGGGATGGAGCAGGACCTTCCAGTATGGGAGGTGCCGATACTGATGTCGTTCTACGCAGCTTCACCCAGCAAGTGATGGCTGAGATGGCCAAGAGCTCTAGGGAGCGTGGCTATTCGATCGAGCAGTTTATGTTGATGAAGCCCCCATCCTTTGTTGGAGGAGATGACTTGATTGTAGCTGAGAATTGGGTCCAGGATATCAAAGAGACGCTGGTTGTGCTTTCATGTACGGATGAACAAAAAGTGGTATTTGCAGCGTTTAAACTGACAGAGGAGGCGAAGTGCTAGTGGAGATCAGCGCAACTGATAGAGGAGCAGAGGCCGGTTCCGGTGCCAGTGACTTAGGATCGATTCAAGGAGCTGTTTTTCAAGTGATATTTTCTTTTCGTCGTTTGGAGCGCAAAGGCAGCAGAGTTTCTACATTTGGTACAGGGGCAGATGACCGTATCTCAGTACGCAACTCGGTTTATCGAGTTGTCACGTTTTGCTCCACATCTAGCACCTGATGAAGAGAAAAAAGCTAGAAAGTTTGAAGAGGGATTGAGGCAGAACTTATTTGAGCAGGTGATTGGCTTCAGAGCTCAAACATTTACAAAGGTTGTAGACAGAGCTGCGATTATTGAAAGTGGTATTTAGAGGGGTTTAGCAGCGCAGATTCAGAGGAAGAGGCTGGCGCCTCAGGGTTATTAGGCTGGCTCCAGTAGGGATCCATGAAGAGGAGGTTGTGATAGAGGAGACCAGAGGCAAGCGGCAAGACCTCGGGAGTACAGGGTATACAAACCTTTCCAGTGTGCCAGACATGCGGGAGGCGACACTCAGGGGATTGCCTACCAGGGAGAGGTGTATGTTACCAGTGTGAGAGACCCGGCCATATGGCACGTGCATGCCGAGGGCCGTAGGACCAGGTTCCAGGTCCTAGGCCCTATCGGGGAGGACATTAGGTAGATCAAGGAGGATATCAGGCGCCTCATGGAGGCCAACAGAGGAATGCAGCCCTAACGCGAGTTTACACTCTAACGCCGGGTGATGCTGAGGCTGCTACAGATGTGGTGACAGGTACATTTACTATTTTATCATATCCGGTTATTGTTTTATTTGACTTTGGTGCCACTCATTCTTTTGTCTCTACATCTTACATTAAATTATCTGGAAGTGAGATCCAATTGTTAGATATAGCATTGTCAGTAGCTACAACATAAGGGTCAGTGATGAGATGTTAAAGGGTACTTAGAAGTCATCCAATAGAAATTCCGGGGAGAGTGCTACCAGAAGATCTGATTGTATTTGACATGTGTGGGTTTGATGTAATACTGGGTATGGACTGGTTGGCTACTAATCACGCCAGCATTGATTGTTGTCAGAAAGAAGTAATTTTCAAACCTCCTAGAGAGCATGAATTCAGATTCATTAGTTCATGGGTACGTACTCCACCGCAGTTGGTGTCAGCTATACAGGCAAGTAGATTACTCCGGGACGGAAGTCAGGGATTCGTGGTTTTTATAAAGGAAGCCTTTAAAAATGAATCGAAGCTCGATAGTACCCCAGTCGTGCGAGAATATCCAGATATTTTTCTTGAGGAACTACCAAGATTACCTCCCAAATGCAAGGTAGATTTTTCTATAGATTTGCCCCCAGGGACAGCGCCGATCTCTAAGGTTCCCTACCGTATGGTTCCAGCTGAATTGGGAGAATTAAAGGAGTAATTGTAGGATTTGCTGAACAAGTTGTTTATACGACCTAGTGTATCGCCATGGGGAGCTCTAGTGTTATTTGTAAAGAAGAAAGACGGGTCTTTGAGGATGTGTATTGATTATAGAGAAATCAACAAGGTTACTATCAAGAATAAATATCCTCTACCCCGCATAGACGATTTGTTTGATCAGCTCTAGGGTACACGGGTATATTCCAAGATCGACCTTAGATCAGGGTATCATCAAGTGAGAGTAAAGGTAGAGGATGTTGCAAAGACAGCCTTCAGGACCAGGTATGGGCACTACGAATTCCTTGTTATGCCGTTCGGTCTGACGAATGCCCTAGTTGTGCTCATGGACTTAATGAATATAGTTTTTCACCAATATCTAGACCAGTTTGTGGAAGTTTTTATTGATGATATACTGGTATATTCGAAGAATTCTGAGGATCATAAGGGGCATTTAAGGCAGGTACTGCAGACACTTAGGGAGGAAAAGTTTTACGCCAACTTTAGTAAGTGTGAGTTCTGGCTTGGAAAATTTGCATTTCTCGGCCATGTGATCTCAGGAGATGGTATATCAGTGGATCCTAACAAGATTGATGCGGTGGTGAATTGGGTCAGGCCGAGGAATGTGTAAGAAGTCAGGAGTTTTTTGGGACTAGCAGGTTATTACCGTCGATTCGTTGAGGGGTTTTTAGCTTTGTCGGGACCTCTTACGCATTTGACTAGGAAAAACGCCAGATTTGTGTGGGATGAAGTATGCGAGCAGAGTTTCTAAGAATTAAAGCAGCGGCTTATCACTGCACCAGTTTTGATGATTCCTTTTGGAGGTGATGGTTATATTATCTACAGTGACGCGTCTTTGAAAGGGCTTGATTGTGTACTAATGCAGCATGGTAGCGTGGTAGCATATGCATCTAGCCAGTTGAAATAATATGAAAAGAACTACCCTACTCACGATCTAGAATTGGCTGCGGTTGTATATGCACTGAAGATCTGGAGACATTACTTATATGGTGAGAGATGTGAGATATTTTCTGATCACAAGAGTCTAAAGTATTTCTTCACACAAAAAGAGCTGAATATGCGCCAAAGAAGGTGGCTAGAACTCATCAAGGATTACGACTGTACCATTAGTTTCCACACAGGTAAAGCAAATGCAGTGGCTGATGCTTTGAGCGTTAAATCAGAGGATACGGCGCAGTTATCAGTAGTAGTTCAACACCCAATTTAGATGGACTTGAAAAAGCTTGGTATGGAGTTAGTAGTAGATGATCCTCAGGCGTTCATGGCCAATTTAGTTGTATAGACTATACTTTATGAAATAACTAAAGCTGCTTAGAGAAATGATCCCAAATTAGTGGAGATACTAGCCAGAGTTCAAGATGGTTAGGGAGAGGAATTCAGCATTTCTGATGATGGATCTCTGAGATTTCATACCAGATAATGTGTGCCTACAGATGATAGTATCAGGAAGACGATTCTAGAAGAGGCACACAAATTTCTATACACTATTCATCCTAGCAGTATAAAAATGTATAGGGATTTGCGGGAATATTTCTGGTGGAGTGGCATGAAGAGGGAAATAACAGAATTTGTACAGCAGTGTTTGACGTGCCTGTCGCGACGTCCCGGGCGCGCGTGTGCCCCGGGCGGCTGAATTAAAATTATTTTTAATATTCAAGGAAAAACATGGAATGTCGGAGTCGCCACTAACCTTTAGTGCGGTTAGAACACATGATTACTACCCCGTTAGGGGTAGAATCGGTCTACATTACCAGAGTTGGGGTCGGGAGTTTGGTTACCCGAGGGGAAGGTACGAGCACCCCCTGCGCTCCCGTTCTTACGAACGGTACCTAATTAATTTGAAATTATCCCTAAGCTAATGTAATAAGTCTTTAAATTACTCCTTTTTATGAATTTATAAATACATGTGAAAAATAAATAAATAAATAAAATAATAAATAAATGAAGATAATATATACATACGTATTCCCTCAGAGCTTAGGGTACGTGATGCCCGAAGGCTCATACCCCCGCAATAAAATCATAGGGATAATATACACATGAAAATAAATAATACTATAAAATAATAAAAATAAATATCAACACTACTACATAAATAACAATTATATAACACGCGCTCATAACGTATAATCATAATAACACTGCTTTAATAGTAATATAATCCTAGCTTAACAATAATAACACATCGATAATATAATGGTAGTAATAATACCCTAGTAATTCAGTACATAATAATAATAATAATAATAATAATAATAATAATAATAATAATAATAACAACAACTATTTGCCATGTATACTATATACTGATAAATCACTATAATACCTAATAACATATCCTAATAATAAACCAACCTAATAGATAGTAATGATATACACATAATAATAAGAATAATAATGTAATACTAAACTTATAATAATAATTAATAATAATAATGATATATCATATGTAATAATAATAATAATAATAATAATACACTAGCATATAGTAAGATATTAACATCCTATAAATATAATAATACTCACTTATGAATAATCAAAACCCCTAATTTAACTCTCAATATATGCCCATATGGAAACAATTAATCCCTAAAATAAATATACGATATATACAATAATCATTATGGAAACAATTAATCCCTAAAATAAATATAGGATATATACAATAATCATTATGGAAATAATTGAAACCTTACCATTAATATACACTAACAATGTGGAAACAAATTAAACCCTATAATATACATGCAATATATACAATAATGGAAATTATTACACAAGCAAATATTACGGGAAGCAATTTAAACCCTAGAATTAACAAATAACACATGCGACATTAATTATGGAAATAATTTGAAACCTTACCATCAATATATCATGACAATATAAGAGACCAATCGAACCCTAAATAAAGCATATGATGAACAAAACCCTAAATATACCATTAAAACCCTAAATACAACACGTAATAGTTTAAACCCTAAATGCACAATATATACTAAGTAAATAACGTACCACAATTAATAACATAGTTAATTAAATTCTACAACAAATAATGTATTAATATACACACAATTTAGATACAAGGCAATAGACTACTACCACTGCAAATAAAAGAAACCCTACAATAATGGGAACAAATCAATTAATATTTACAATAAAAATATAGACATGGGTATTAAATATGAAAACAATTAAATATATTGAGATTTGTATATATATATATATATATATATATATATATATATATATATATATATATATATTATATAAAATATAACAATAATGAGGGTAATTCATAACAATAAATAATAATTATTAAACCAAAAAACTACCATGTAATATAAGTATAATAATAATAATAATGCTACACGCAACGATATAATATTAATACTAACATAATAATAATATTGTTAAATAATAATATCATAGTAACACACAAATAATACCATAATATTGCTAATAATAATATACAGAAAATAAAAATATTTAATATGATCAATATAAAAGAAAATATATACGTATACCTATTAACACTAACAGTAATATATATATATATGTATATATATGCATAATATAAAAGAAAATATATATATATATATATATATATATATATATATATATATATACATATTGACACTAACAGTAATATATATGTATATTTATGTGTGTTGTGTGTGCGTGAGTGTGTGTGTATTACAGTGGGCAGCAGAGGGACTTACAGAGGGGACTTACCGGAGGGCTGTCGTGGCTGGAACGGATGGCAGCAGGGTGTTCGGGTCCTGGAGGTTGGCTACTGTGGGGGTGTTGCTGCGGTTCTGAGAGAACCAAAACAGGGGTGGATGGAGTATGGAGCAGGGAGCGACAGCACTGGGAGGTTTTTCCGCCGGGGCTCGTGGCTGGTGTGGTGGCCGGAGGTTGACGTGATGAGAGCAGAGGAGACAGTGCTGGCCGTGGAAGGGGATGGGGTTGTCGGGTTGGCAGCAGGGGCTTGTGGCTCGGAGTTGATGGTCGGCGCAGGGTTGACCGCGACGGTGGCGTGGTAGGAGAGTGTAGCCGCTGTGGACTGCCCGTGCTGGTGCTGACCTTCGCGGGTGCTGGCTGGATATACTGGAGAAACTTCGGGAACAGAGCTGCTGCTGGGGTTGGAGTTGCAGGCGAGGACGGCAGCAGCAACTGTTGCTGCGAGTGTCTCGGGGTGGCTTGTCATGGTTGAGGGTTGAAGAAGAAGATGGAGAAGAAGGGATTTTTTTTTTGTCTTGCTTCTCCGGCTGCACTGTGCGCTGTCGCTGTGTGTGCGCTGCCCCCTCCCTCTTATAAAAAAAGTTTGGGAAAACCCTAAAAGAACTTCCCTTTTTTGATTTTCTTTTTCTTTTTTTTTTATTCTTTTATTCTTATGGTAATAATGAAAAAGGAAATAATAATAATAATAATAATTATCATAATAATATAAGTATCCATAAGATAATAATAATAAAAATAATACTACTATTAATAGTAAATAATAATAAATAATTATGGTAAGAATAAAAATAATAAAGATATTATCAGTAAAATAATAATAATAATAATAATAATAATAATACTAATAAAAATAGAGTAATAATACAAAAAGTAATAATAATAATAATAATAATGATATATCAAAAACAACAAAATAAATGAAAAATAAAAATAAGTATAGTAAAGTAAAAGATAATAAAAGTACTAGTAATAAAAAATGAAAAATAATAATAATAAGGATAATAAAAATGCTAGCAAAATAATAGTAAAGTAACACTAATTATAATACTAGTAATGAACAATAATAAATAATACAAATAATTATAAGAAAATAATAATAAAATAATAATAATAAAAATAAGGTAATAATAATAATAATATAATGAGAAGGGACTCCTTTGTTCTATTCGGTTAGGGCAAAAATAGGGTGTCTACAGCTGCCCCTCTTTGTAGGCTTAGTTGCTTCAATGTAACGATAAGAACTCTCCTACGTTTTTGTAGCAACAAGCCTGCAAAGATAAAAGACACCTATTTTAGCCAAGCCATTCAACTCCCTATGGCTTTTCAAGTTAATCAAAAGTTGTTTATTTCTACCAATTAGAGACGATCCGCACTGAATGTAAGAATCCAAGTTGAGGTACACAGGGATGGCTTGCTGCGAATGTAAGAATCCGAGCCGTAGGGACACGATGATCCAGCCATGAGACACAATGATGGCTTGCTTCAAATGTAAGAATCCGAGCCGTAGGGATACGATGATCCAGCCATAGGACACAATGATGGCTTGCTTCGAATGTAAGAATCCGAGCCGTAGGGACACGATGATCCAGCCATGGGACACAATGATGGCTTGCTTCGAATGTAAGAATCCGAGCCGTAGGGACACAATGATCCAACCATGGGACACAATGATGGCTTGCTTCAAATGTAAGAATCCGAGCCTTAGGGACACGATGATCCAGCCGTGGGACACAATGATGGCTTGCTTCGAATGTAAGAATCCGAGCCGTAGGGACACGATGATCCAGCCATGGGACACAATGATGGCTTGCTTCGAATGTAAGAATCCGAGCCGTAGGGACACGATGATCCAGCCATGGGACACAATGATGGCTTGCTTCGAATGTAAGAATCCGAGCCGTAGGGACACGATGATCCATCCATGGGACACAATGATGGCTTGCTTCGAATGTAAGAATCCGAGCCGTAGGGACACGATGATCCATCCATGGGACACAATGATGGCTTGCTTCGAATGTAAGAATCCGAGCCGTAGGGATACGATGATCCAGCCATGGGACACAATGATGGCTTGCTTCGAATGTAAGAATCCGAGCCGTAGGGACACGATGATCCAGCCATAGGACACAATGATGGCTTGCTTCGAATGTAAGAATCCGAGTCGTAGGGATACGATGATCCAGTCATGGGACACAATGATGGCTTGCTTCAAATGTAAGAATCCAAGCCGTAGGGATACGATGATCCAGCCATGGGACACAATGATGGCTTGCTTCGAATGTAAGAATCCGAGCCGTAGGGATACGATGATCCAGCCATGGGACACAATGATGACTTGCTTCGAATGTAAGAATCCAAGCCATAGGGATACGATGATCCAGCCATGGGACACAATGATGGCTTGCTTCGAATGTAAGAATCTGAGCCGTAGGGATACGATGATCCAGCCATCTCAACTAGTAACAAGGTGTGAATGCAAAGTCGGGAAAGTTGTTACTCTATTTGGAAAATGCACTTAGGGTAAAAATCCGCATGTCAATGAATGAATCCCCTATCTTTGGGATTTGTTGCCCCAGTTTAAAATACATCAACGTGTGTCTGGGGTCAACTTGCCCTAGTTTTCCAAGTAAATCAATGTGTGCTTAGGGTCAGTTACCCCAATACAACTGAAGTCTCTCCATCAAGGATAAATAATCATTTGAAAGCTCAAGACAAGTGTGAAGGGTGCTCTATTGCTACTTATGATGCTAGAATGCAATGGTATGCTACTATATTTATGCATGTTGCTAACTTATAATGCAGTGATATGTTGCTATTGATATGCATGTTACTAACTTGTGATTATATGTATGCATTTTTTATTTTTTATTTTTTATGTAATGTATGAAACACATAATGGCGATGCATAAGATGTATGGTAATGCGTGAAATGCATGACAATGCATGAGATGCATGGTAATACATGAAATGCATGGCAATGCGTGAGATGTGTGGTAATGTGTGAAATGTAGGGTAATGCATGAAATGCATAGCAATGCATAAGATGTATGGTAATGCATAAGATGTATGGCTGCGTGAAATGAAAGGCAATGCATAAAATGTATGGTAATACGTGAAATGCATGGCAATGCATAAGATGTATGGTAATACATGAAATGTAGGTAATGCATGCAATGCATGATGATGCATGAGATGTATGGTAATGCGTGATATGCATGACAATGCATGAAATGTATGGTAATACATGAAATGTAGGTACTACATGCAATGGATGATAATGCATGAAATGTAGATAATGCATGAAATGCATGACAATGCATGAGATGAATGGTAATGCATGGAATGCATGACAATATATGAACTCTAGGTAATGCATGAAATGTATGACAATGCATGAAATTTGGGGTAATGCATGATAATGCATGAATCTTTTCTCCTAATGCATTTGTGATCAATGACCTTATCTTTGGTCTCCACATGAAACTCGCCATATTTGAATGGATCTGTAACTGATCTTGGCTTAATTTTCTTTATTCATCCAGTCATGAAAGTGATTGACTCAGCTCAAAAATCACAAAATCTGCCCCAGTTGAATGGACCTATAGCTGATTTTGGCTTTGATTTCTTATTCCAATCCGATAAGAAAGTGTTTGAATGGGACCTACTGAGACTCAGCTCGGAATTTGCCCCCGTTAAATTCATCTGCCACCGATCTTGACTCTATTGTTGGATTCCTTTTGAACTTGACATAACATTTGCCCTAGTTTGATTGCTCTTTCTCTACAAGGATCTTCTTTATAGAAATTTCTGGTGATTCTGAAACTCTTTGACTATCCATCCTCTTTTAATGCTCTAAAGAATAAGAAGGGTTCCTTTTTTTTTTTTTTTTTGTGATTTTAAGGAACAAGGAATGATTATGCAACTATGACATCAACTTGCTAAATCAAAAGGCTATTCGCACAAAATAAATGTTTTACCATGCTTTAATGCTATCATAGGAAAAGTTTATACCAGTATTCAAAAGTCATGTAACGTTGATTTCCCAGCTTAGATGACTGTCATTCTCTTCAACTGCCCCAGTTTCATCAACCCATGCTTTGATCTCAAGATGGTCTTTAAGACTCAGGACAAAACATAGGCTCAGGGATGTAGGATTTCAGAATAAAAGGAAAACTAAGGCTCAAAAATACCACCCCAAATAATGTTTTATGCCTCCGGTTCGAGTTGAGGCGCTTTTGCAAGATGTTGACCGAACTTGTTATTTAAACAAGCTGCCTACGTACCTTTTCAGGATCAGGTCATCACGTAGTTCAGACTCAACATTGAGTCTGACAAATCTTTTAAGACAACAATGTATACCAATCTGGTCAGGACTTTCATTAGGACCGTAATGTAGGCTAAGGATATAGGTTAAAGAAGAAAGGAATTACATAAGGCTCAAAATCATCAATATCATCAAGGGTAATTTGGTCAAAGATTACATTTGTAATAAGTCCCTTATTCTCTTTTCTTCTTCCTCCTGCTTTTCTTTTTTCTTTTCCTTTTAATCTTCTTTTCCTTCTTTTATTGCAACTTTCACTTTTTTATAAAGGAATCTTGACTTCATTTTCATTTGAACTTATTAGGACCAATCTTTTAAAAACTGCCCCAGTGTGGGGTGTGATCCTTCAACAGGTTAATCAAGGAATGAATCTTTTAGGCTCAAAAGGGGTTGGCAAGGGATTTCTTCTTTGACTTTCTTTTGGGTAGCAGAATAATGGCCTGCCATCCTTTTGGTAATGACTATTGTCTCAAATGATTTGCCAAACGCTAAGGGACCCAAACCCAGGTTGAATTTTTGGTGATCTGACTTTTAAGAAAAAGCTGGTTTAACATTCAGGCTCAATTTAGTTAACAAATGGTAAATCATTGTTTGGGTTCTTTTAGGGATAACTGGTCAGCCAAAGAGGGCCATCCATCATTTGATCAAAACATGAGTGATTAATTTATCAAAACAGTGCAGCCACCTTGTTGAATTCCTTGGAAAGTAAAAAACTTCTTCATAACCTCTGAATTCAATGATTGTTTCATCCTTTAACATCTCTTTCTAGCTCATGAACACTGGCAATATTACTTTCCCTATTCCGGCATGAAACATAAGCAAACAGAATTTGGCAATTGGACTCATGATGCAAGTGAGATAACGAACTGCATATTTATTGAATATAGAAACTATTCCGAGACACAAGCATCCACGGATTACAAAAAGCAAATAACAACGGGAAACAAAAGAACATCAACTGAAAAGGATTAGATAGTCAAAAGTTCAGTACTCCATCACTTTAGCCTCGGTGGATAACGACTGAAACCATTGATTTTGGGAAGCTCCCTGATATGTCAACTACTTCCTTCCTCATGTTTGGGCAAAGGATTCCCCTGGACTCCTGGTTGCTGGTCATCAAAAGCTAACCATCCTGCGTCTCTTAACGATTGCACCTTATGCTTGAAAGCCCAACAACGGTCAATAGTATGGCCGGGAGAGTTAGCATGGTACTCACAACGAACCCCAGGATCATACCATTGTGGAGGAGGGTTCGCAACGGGCATCCCAGGGATTGCAGATACCATCCCCTTTTCTCGCAGCTGAGGAAATAATTCGGCATATGTCATGGGAATGGGGTCCACCCTTCGGAAGTTTCTAGTCACATTCCTATCTTGTGCTTGCTGATTCGGTGGACCAGAGTGAACAATCTGGGACCTTGTGCCTGTATGCATCGTTTGATTTACCATGGGCTCAAAACCAAAGTTTCTATTGGGCCATTGGTTTCCACCTCTGGTGTGCTGATTCTTCCAATTAAACTGCCCATGTATCATTTGTGCCTCTTCCTCCTTCTTCCTATTAGTCCACATTTTGCCTAAACCAACTTTCGAGCCACTATCCTTGACTAGGCCTGCCTTGATATCACCTTCAATTCTTCCTCCCGCAGCCACAATGTCCATAAAATCATGGGGAGTTGCTCCCCGAAGGTGCGTATGGTAGGGGTCTTTTAATGTGCTCACGAACAAGGAGATGGCCTCTCGGTCACCTACCGGGGGGTCCACTTGGATCGACATATCCCTCCACCTATAAGCATATTCTCTGAATGTTTCGGTGGATTTCTTCTCCATCTCTTGTAGAGTCACGCGATCAGGCGCCATTTCCGTCACATGGCGGTAATGAGTAACAAAGGCGTTGGCCAAGTCCTTCCAAGTGCGGACCCGGGCCTTATCTTGCTGAATGTACCAACGGATGGCGGACCCGGTCAAACTGCTTTGAAAGCAATGCATCATTAGTTTTTCATCGTCTGAGTACGCGACCATTGTTTGACAGTACATCACCAAATGTGTTCGAGGGCACCGGGTCCCGTCAAACTTTTCAAAGTCCGGCATTTTGAACTTTGGCGGCAAGGTGACTTTAGGCACCAAGCAAAGGTCATTTGGATTAACTGAATCGAAAGTATTAGAACCTTCCATTGCTTTTAAGCGTTCTTCTAATACGTCACAGCGACGCTCAGCCTCAGATTTGCTTATTCCTATATCAGACGGTACTAACGGAGGAGTTCCTACCACTGGAAACCCCTGTGCTGGCATAGTAAGGATGAAAGGTGGCATATTTGGCGGTGGACCCCCCATGACGCCAGGTGGCGGAATTGACGTTTGTCCATGATCTGGGGTGAATCCTGGGGGATGAGCGGGTCCACATCTACTTCGGGATCAACATGCACTACCTTTCCTTTGTTCATCAGTAACTCCAGAACCTTACTTATCTTGTCATTTATCTCTTCTTGTCCTTGTTCTAGACCTAGGACTCTATTTTCCAATTGCTCACTCATTTCTCTCGCTCTTCGCCTGGTATTGTACTGATGCGTGGTGGTCTCAATTATTGCTTTATATTACTTAAACCACCTCTTTGATTAGGAACTAAAAACCAAAAAATTTCATTTTTTAGAACCATGAATGCACAATTATGTACTGCATGAGTGAAAGTGTTTTGATGCATGATTAGGGTATGCAATAGGTGTTTATGCATGGATGCAACTAGTGCACTTACATATACAAACAAAGATATAAACATGCATGTAGCCTATCTATGTATGAAATGAAATGCATGAATATGATGTAACCTAAATTACTACTTAGCTAGAATTCTAGAAAAATCCCACTAATGAAACGGGTCAAGATTAACATGACCATTGACGGGCCATGATTTCAATTCAAATCCTCCTTTGACCATTCATTTCCTAATTAACGGTCCATGTACCTCAGGTTCTATAAAGGGTTAGATTATGTTCTGAGGTTGGGGTTAACCCAGGCTAGTCAACCCGTTGGATTCATTCAATGTGGACTTGTGGACTTTAGTGTGCACTTGGGCTTCAAGTATTTTAAAATATGGGCTTCAACCTATTTCATAATAGGCTAAGGCTTTAGTTGAAAAGGAATTGAGCTTGGATTACTTGAAAAAAAAAATGTTGGCCCAAATTTTTAGGTAATGAGGTTGAAGCCTATTTTTGGAAATCTAGGTTTGCCCCTTTTTGAAAATTAGGCATGGGCCGAGTTTTTGCTTAGGAAAAGGTCAGACCCAAGTTTGTTTTTAAAGAATTGGGCCCCAGTTTGTTTTCAAAGAATTGGGCCCAAATAATTTGGAAAGGGTTGGGCCAACCCATAAAATGCTTGGGCCAAGTTCTTCATTTTTTGAAAGGATGGACCACGATCTCATTATTGGGCCTTTTTTAAAATACTGGCCAAGTAGTATGTAAGTCTAAAATGAATGCAGAATGCACGGTATAATACACGGTATCTCACAACATATATACAATAGACAGTATGGGGATAAGGATGTAACAAACCAGGGTAGGTATGTATATACAGGGTTCCTCATGACTCTATCCTAGTTAGGGAGACTATAGACAAGTGTGTGTGGGTAAGCTCTAATCCCTATATACAAAGGTTCCCAATATAACCTCCATCCTCACCCAAAAGTGGTTTGGACAAAGTTTAAATTGAGCGGAGTGGTTCGCGGGTCCCCACAAGCCCTGCCACGTGGGGACAAACACTATTACACCCCTATCTAATCTTAGCAGGTAAAGCCCGGGTATAGAGCGTGAGAGTGTGTGACTGTAAATTTAACCTAATCCCGCTATCCCCACATTTATTCATATGCTATAAACAATATGGAAACAAGATATCTACCATTAATATATATATTCAAAAGATAAGGAAACACAATATATGCAATTAATATGTTTATTCACAAAAAATTTGGAAACAAAAGAATAAGGAAACAAAATATTTACGATTAGTATACACAATATCTATAATTAATATGCTTATTCACAATATTTGGCAACAAAATATCTACAATTAATGTTCAACAAATTAGGAAACAAAATATTTTTAATTAATTGAGGTTATTTACAAATTATGGAAGTAAAATATCTACAATTAATCAAAGTTATTTACAAATTACAATTTTCACAAAATAAGGAGTAATTAAAAGTTTTATTAAATTTGAACCTGGGATAACTTCTAATTACTTAATGGCTCGACTCTCGTTTGTCCCTAGCGGAGTCGCCAAGCTGTCGCGACGTCCCGGGGGCGCGTGTGCCTCGGGCGGCTGAATTAAAATTATTTTTAATATTCAAGGAAAAACATGGAATGTCGGAGTCGCCACTAACCTTTAGTGCGGTTAGAACACATGATTACTACCCCGTTAGGGGTAGAATCGGTCTACATTACCAGAGTTGGGGTCGGGAGTTCGGTTACGCGAGGGGAAGGTACGAGCACCCCCTACGCGCCCGTTCTTACGAACGGTACCTAATTAATTTGAAATTATCCCTAAGCTAATGTAATAAGTCTTTAAATTACTCCTTTTTATGAATTTATAAATACATGTGAAAAATAAATAAATAAATAAAATAATAAATAAATGAAGATAATATATACATACGTATTCCCTCAGAGCTTAGGGTACGTGATGCCCGAAGGCTCATACCCCCGCAATAAAATCATAGGGATAATATACATATGAAAATAAATAATACTATAAAATAATAAAAATAAATATCAACACTACTACATATATAACAATTATATAACACGCGCTCATAACGTATAATCATAATAACACTGCTTTAATAGTAATATAATCCTAGCTTAACAATAATAACACATCGATAATATAATGGTAGTAATAATACCCTAGTAATTCAGTACATAATAATAATAATAATAATAATAATAATAATAATAATAATAATAATAATAATAACAACAACAACTATTTGCCATGTATACTATATACTGATAAATCACTATAATACCTAATAACATATCCTAATAATAAACCAACCTAATAGATAGTAATGATATACACATAATAATAAGAATAATAATGTAATACTAAACTTATAATAATAATTAATAATAATAATGATATATCATATGTAATAATAATAATAATAATAATAATAATAATAATAATAATAATAATAATACACTAGCATATAGTAAGATATTAACATCCTATAAATATAATAATACTCACTTATGAATAATCAAAACCCCTAATTTAACTCTCAATATATGCTCATATGGAAACAATTAATCCCTAAAATAAATATACGATATATACAATAATCATTATGGAAACAATTAATCCCTAAAATAAATATAGGATATATACAATAATCATTATGGAAATAATTGAAACCTTACCATTAATATACACTAACAATGTGGAAACAAATTAAACCCTATAATATACATGCAATATATACAATAATGGAAATTATTACACAAGCAAATATTACGGGAAGCAATTTAAACCCTAGAATTAACAAATAACACATGCGACATTAATTATGGAAATAATTTTGAAACCTTACCATCAATATATCATGACAATATAAGAGACCAATCGAACCCTAAATAAAGCATATGATGAACAAAACCCTAAATATACCATTAAAACCCTAAATACAACACGTAATAGTTTAAACCCTAAATGCACAATATATACTAAGTAAATAACGTACCACAATTAATAACATAGTTAATTAAATTCTACAACAAATAATGTATTAATATACACACAATTTAGATACAAGGCAATAGACTACTACCACTGCAAATAAAAGAAACCCTACAATAATGGGAACAAATCAATTAATATTTACAATAAAAATATAGACATGGGTATTAAATATGAAAACAATTAAAAATATGGACATGGGTATATATATATATATATATATATATATATATATATATATATATTATCTACAATATAACAATAATAAGGGTAATTCATAACAATAAATAATAATTATTAAACCAAAAAACTACCATGTAATATAAGTATAATAATAATAATAATGCTACACGCAACGATATAATATTAATACTAACATAATAATAATATTGTTAAATAATAATATCATAGTAACACACAAATAATACCATAATATTGCTAATAATAATATACAGAAAATAAAAATATTTAATATGATCAATATAAATGAAAATATATACGTATACCTATTAACACTAACAGTAATATATATATATATATATATATGTATATATATGCATAATATAAAAGAATATATATATATATATATATATATATATATATATATATATACAGATTGACACTAACAGTAATATATATGTATATTTATGTGTGTTGTGTGTGCGTGAGTGTGTGTGTATTACAGTGGGCAGCAGAGGGACTTACAGAGGGGACTTACTGGAGGGCTGTCGTGGCTGGAACGGATGGCAGCAGGGTGTTCGAGTCCTGGAGGTTGGCTACTGTGGGGGTGCTGCTGCGGTTCTGAGAGAACCAAAACAGGGGTGGATGGAGTATGGAGCAGGGAGCGACAGCATTGGGAGGTTTTTCCGTCGGGGCTCGTGGCTGGTGTGGTGGCCGGAGGTTGACGTGATGAGAGCAGAGGAGACAGTGCTGGCCGTGGAAGGGGATGGGGTTGTCGGGTTGGCAATAGGGGCTTGTGGCTCAGAGTTGATGGTCGGCGCAGGGTTGACCGCGACGGTGGCGTGGCAGGAGAGTGTAGCCGCTGTGGACTGCCCGTGCTGGTGCTGACCTTCGCGGGTGCTGGCTGGATATACTGGAGAAACTTCGGGAACAGAGCTGCTGCTGGGGTTGGAGTTGCAGGCGAGGACGGCAGCAGCAACTGTTGCTGCGAGTGTCTCGGGGTGGCTTGTCGTGGTTGAGGGTTGAAGAAGAAGATGGAGAAGAAGGGATTTTTTTTTTTGTCTTGCTCCTTCGGCTGCACTGTGCACTATCGCTGTGTGTGCGCTGCCCCCTCCCTCTTATAAAAAAAGTTTGGGAAAACCCTAAAACAACTTCCCTTTTTTGATTTTCTTTTTCTTTTTTTTTATTCTTTTATTCTTATGGTAATAATGAAAAAGGAAATAATAATAATAATAATAATAATTATCATAATAATATAAGTATAAATAAGATAATAATAATAAAAATAATACTACTATTAATAGTAAATAATAATAAATAATTATGGTAAGAATAAAAATAATAAAGATATTATCAGTAAAATAATAATAATAATAATAATAATAATACTAATAAAAATAGAGTAATAATACAAAAAGTAATAATAATAATAATAATGATAAATCAAAAACGACAAAATAAATGAAAAATAAAAATAAGTATAGTAAAGTAAAAGATAATAAAAGTACTAGTAATAAAAAATGAAAAATAATAATAATAAAGATAATAAAAATGCTAGCAAAATAATAGTAAAGTAACACTAATTATAATACTAGTAATGAACAATAATAAATAATACAAATAATTATAAGAAAATAATAATAAAATAATAATAATAAAAATAAGGTAATAATAATAATAATATAATGAGAAGGACTCCTTTGTTCTATTCGGTTAGGGCAAAAATAGGGTGTCTACAGTGTCAGCAGGTTAAAGCTGAGCACTAGAGGCTGGCTGGTCTGTTGCATCCACTTTTCATTCCTGAATGGAAGTGGGACCACGTATCAATGGATTTTGTTACTGGGTTATCGCCGGCGACGCACGGTCAGAATGCCATTTAGGTGGTGGTTGATAGGTTGACAAAGACAGCTCATTTTCTGCCTATTAAAGTTAGCTACCCTATGAGTAGATTAGCAGAGATTTACATTCAGAAGATTGTTCGACCCTATGGAGTGCCGATATCCATAGTCTCAGATCGTGATCCACGTTTTACATCGCAATTCTAGAGAAGTTTGCAGGAGGCACTGGGGACTCAGCTAGTATTCAACACCGCTTTCCATCCTCAAATAGAGGGCTAGACAGAGAGAACAATTTAGATACTTGAGGATATGTTGTGAGTGTGTGTACTTGATTTTGGGGGTAGCTGGACTCAATTTTTGCCACTAGTTGAATTTGCTTATAATAACAATTATCAGACTAGCATCGGCATGACACCATACGAGGCTTTGTATGGCAGAAGATGCTGATATCCTCTTTTCTGGGATGAAGTCGACGAGAGGCGAGTTTTGGGTCCAGAGATGATTCAACAAGCGTGCGATAAAGTTCGACTCATTCGAGATAGAATCAGTGCAGCACAGAGTTGGCAGAACCGCTACGCGGATACTCGCCACCGGGAATTAGAATTTGAAGTGGGTGATTACGTACATCTAAAAATCGCGCCATTGAAGGGGATCATGAGGTTTGGGAAGAAGGGTAAGTTGAGCCCTAGGTTCATTGGCTCATTTGAGATACTGAAGAGGATTGGGTTAGTGGCTTACCAGCTAGCTCTACCACCATCTTTATTTAGGGTTCACAACATATTTCATGTCTCTATGTTAAGGAAATACCTCCCAAATCCTTCCCATATCATTAGCTATGCAGAATTGGAACTCAGTGGTGATCTAGTGTATGAAGAAGTTCCGGTGCGAATCCTAGATAGAAAATAACAGGTATTGCGCAGCAAGAGGATACCATTAGTAAAAGTCTTGTGGAAGAATCATGCGGTAAAAGAAGCCTCGTGGGAGCTTGAAGATGAGATCAGACAAAAATATCCCCACTTATTTAGTGAACTCAGCGGTGATGTATAGATTAGAATAGTAGTAATTTTAATTTTGCTTGTACAATGTAATTGTAATATGGAGTATAGGATAGGTAGTGTTTTGATTTTGGGAGATTTTCTGTTTATAGTTGTAATCTCCCAGAACTACCCATGTAACCACAGTATTCCTCCGCCATAAAAGAGGGCAAGTAATAAAACAAGTAGACCATCTTGCCTTCTTAGAAGGAGGAATCATATGAATAATAAATTTCGAGGATGAAATTTTATAAGGAGGGGAGAATGTAACGACCCGAACAATAATGTTATTTAAATAATAAAGAGAAAGGGAAATGGGAACAGAAACAGAAGGAGGCAGCAGACTTCATTGACTAACACTTCATATTCGTCGACGACATCGCATTTTGGGTATAATAACTCAAGAAATTTTTCCAGGCCTCGTCGACGAACACAAGGGTTTTGTCGACGAGGGTTCTTCAGGACATCGTCGATGAGGTCTCGTCTCGTTGACAAGAAGATATCGAGAGAGGATTTTAGGAAGTTTGAAATTCGTAGATGAGAGTGCAGATTCATGGACGAACTTTCTACAGGACTCGTCGACGAGGTGACGTGGCTTGTTGACGAATCCCGCAGTATAAATATCCCTAAACTCAGTTTAATCACAGAAAATTCAACGCAACTTTCTCTCTCTCTCTCTCTCTCTCTCTCTCTCTCTCTCTCTCTCTCTCTCCTACGGCCTCTCCTCCATCTCTCTTCGATTTCAGTCCCGTCAGTCGCCGAATCGGTTATCTGAGGCCACCACGATGCTCCTGGCGAAGTTGTCTATAAAGTTTACCGGAGCAGATTGTCAGTGGAATCGAGTTGAATTTCTTCCCAAAATCAGGGTAAGGTCTTTTAGTCAATTTTAAACCTTTTGGAAGTTGTAGGAAATGAAGTAGACAAAGAAATAATGATATTTTGTTCTGGAAAATGTTGTTTTTAGGATGTTGAGTAGGAAGCCCTGTGGGTGTTAAACCAGAATACCATAGGGACTTTCTAGTAGTCAAGTAAGGGAAACATGCTATGTTAGGAAACTCTTTTATGATTTCAGCATGAATTATATATTTTTATCAAATTACTATTCAGGTTATATGTATATATTATAGTTTCCAAGACTTGATAATATTAGTATGTATTTGTGTGGCTTGAGTCAATAACAGAGACAATACTATAATTATAGAATTTGTGAATACCATGTTTATAGTCATTAATAGAAATACTATAATATTTGCATGTTACAGAATGACGAATTTTTCAGTGAACAGTATACTCAGAAATATGCATTTTCAATAATTCTAGAATAACATGTTTATCAGTACCATAACGCCCCAATATACAGAAATTCAGACAGTAGTTCAGTTATACAGAAAACAGATTTTCAATAAGCTTATTTAGAAATTTCAGTTAAATTTTATGGGGTTATGGTTGTTTTAGAAACTAAAGTAAAAACAGTATATTACAGATATTAGTTACCTATATAGTATCAGACCCTAATGGCTCAGACAGCAGAGTACGGTACCTTAGCTACAGATATTCAATTCAGAGTGTAACCACTTTACTCAGATAGTAAGTGGTATGAGGTCAATCGTGCCCACGTTGAGACAGGCTCTCCATCAGATATGGATTGAGGGGGCCGATCAGACTGTCGGAGTTCAGTTGACTTACCTTGGTCGGGAAATCTACCTGTTCATATATGTAGGTTCCCTTTGCCCTAGTGCGTTATGCAGCCTACTACTACATTTGATACTACTAGCGCACTCGCCTTTCTTAGCAAGTCCTCGAGCGAAGAGTATGCCCCGCCCCAGTTGTAACATATTCTATTAACATAAATACTTCTAATATCATAATACATTATTCTTTCTGTCATTATTCAACCATTTATATTTGTTCATGTTCATAACTTTAACATTTCATAGCATTTCACTTTACGTAACCTTTAAGCTTTTACATCGTTCACATTTCACGTTTCATATCCATTTCATTCACATTTCTATTTCATTCATTTTCATTTCATTCATTCGTACTATAGCTCCTTTTAGCTGTACATCAGTTAGTCCACCTAGATATGCGCTAGAATCTGCTAACACAACTGTCATCAATTAGTCTACAGCTCCTTTTAGTTGTCATTGCATACATGGTTGCATTATCAAACACAAGCAACATGACCCTTATAATATTTCATTAACAGTCCATTTCTTGCATAGCCTACATCTTATACATATAACATACTTTCAAACAGCATTACTATCCACTCATACCACACATTTTAGTAGAAAAGTTCATACACTGCCTGTAAAATAAGGCAACCAACATTTAACATTTATATATTGAAAATATATCTTTCCTTTTTTCATTGTTATCTTGAAAATATTATTCACTTACATATGTTCATTTCCACATATACGTATCTAAATAAACAGTCTTAGGCTCAGAAAACATAATTTATATGGTTGACATTATTCCCACATGAAAACATATATACATAAATAAAACATAATTCATGAGAACCTGATTTAATATATAAATTTCTCCTTATCTGAATTCTCGAACTACACCAACAGGTATCCCAAACTGACGCCTATGATGCTTGATTATGCGTTAAAACTGCGTAATTGGGCACTTTAACCCGGTTTTTACGACTTATATTTTTAATTAAGTGTCCAAATTTGTCCAATATTTTAATAAAGTGTCAAATTTATCATTCTTGATTTTTATTGCGTAATTTATGAATTTTTGGTAATATTTTATCACAGGAAAATTCTCAAGAATCAAAACCAACACTTGTTCGTATTTCGTGCATAACTTTTCCGTTCGAGTTTCGATCGAGATGATTCAAATTTCTGGAGAAAGAGGAAATGATTATTTACAACTTTCGTGTTTTGAGTTTTGTGAGAAATGGGTTCCAAAAGGGTCAAATTTGGTGATGAATAGAGAACGAAAAAAATGAAAAAAAAAAAAGTATATATATATATATATATATATATATATATATGAGGTCATGTGATGTGACCCGGCCATGCAAGCCGGGTCAGACCCAATTGGGTCTGATCTCACCGATCTGGATCCGGGTGAAGGGCAACTCTCCCCTCGCCTTTTTAATCTTCTTCTTCCCCTTCTTTTCCCTTTTGCCTGGCGCACCCCTCTTTGTTCTACTCCCTCTCTTTCTCCTTCTCCTTCAATCTTCCTTTTCCCTTCTCTCTACTCTGCCTCGCCCTTTGTTTCCTCTGCTCCCTTATTCTCTCTGTCTTTCTAAATCTCTGTCCCTTCCTCAGACTCTTTTCCTCTTCCCTCTTTCTTCTTCCTCCTCTCCATTCTTCTATTTCCCCACTGCTTTGCCGTGTCTACTGTGTGTGCTTCCTCCCTCTGCTTTCAGTTTATGCCACAGCCAGCCATTGAAGACCCTACAAGCGCCATACCTCTTGCCAGCCGTGGCAGCTTCAGTCCTCTGTAACAACTTCTTGCTCCAGCAATTGCAGCAACACCAGCATCTCCTCGAAAGCACCTCGACCAGCCTCTCCATTCCAGCACAACACCAGCAGCCAAGGCCACTGCTACAGCCCCCTCGGCCACTCTAGCAAATACTAGCCGAGCCCTCCTACAACTCCACAACCACAGCAGCCTCCTCTGCCACTCCAGCTCCACCACGGCCAACTTCCACGGCAGAACAGAGCACCAGCCTGAGGATCTCTCTCTCTCTCTCTCTCTCTCTCTCTCTCTCTCTCTCTCTCTCTCTCTTTCTCTCTTCTTTTCTTTTCTTTTCTTTTTAAATTTCAATTGAATAATTTTGATTTCATTTTATTTATTAAAGCTAATATGCATTTAGGATTTGAATATTTGTTACGTAATTTTTTTTTTTGAAAGTTTAATTTTTATTCATTTATCTTGCCCTTAATTAATGTTAGTGTTAGCTTTGAAAAATTTAAGTTAATTGCTTTCTATTTATCATTCTCTTAGTTTAAAATTCTGGTTTATCTCTTTAAAAGAAAAAAATAAAAAAGAAATAATTACAAAAAAGAAAAAAAAAAGTGTTTTTGTTTTAAAGAATTTAACTAGTTGTTTTTCCAAAAATTAATCTTTTTATCGAAACCTAGTTTAGTTAGGATCGTTTAGATTAAAGCTCGTGTTTTTATTATTTTTTTTCGTTATTGTTAAGTGTTATATTTTTGATTGTGCTTTCATTTAGATTGTAGTTGTGGTTTGAGTTCTGTGTTCGTGTTAAAGGTTCAATTTAATTTTATTGCATGTGTGTGCGCGTTTGATTGAATTTTCATCCCTGAATGTTTTAATTCCATATTCTAAGTCACCATCTTTAATTAGTGCGTGTTTCGATATTTTCTTAAGTAGACTAGAGTTTCCATTCTTGCTTTTGAATTTAGTGAATGTTAGTTTTAGCCTTTATTCCTTACAGTATGTGGGATGTTTGATTATGACACTCCTCCTCAGATATGAAAAGTGAAACCATCCTTTTTGAGTGTTTTTGAGGGTATACTAGTTAAACCGAGTCAAAGCGACAGTTCTTTATGTGTCCACGGATATCCTGGGTGTAACGAGTCACACACATTACACATGCTTCGAGATTTCGCCAATTTATACTCGAATTTATATGGCTACATTAATTCTGAATTGTGCTTGCTGGTTAATTTTACGTGAGTTTACTGTTCTTAATGACTATATAATGATGAGACTTGCATGAATGACTTACTTCGGAGTTGCGAGTATTGTGTATGAATGAGCTTGTGTGTAATTTGGTGATATTTCTGTATGTGAAAGGATATGGTTGTGTTGCATGTGCGTTCATTCATTGAAATTTGTGGGTACCACCTTGAAATGCATTCACGTTATTTGTTAGGGACAAGCAAGACGTTAGTTGGGGGATGTGATTAGGCGCCACAGATGCGTAATTATACATTTAAATTCATGCATTAAAGGTTAATTTTTTAATTAAAATACCCGAACATGTCCAATAGTTTAATTAGTGAGCTCGTTCGATAATTTTGAAATAATTATTCTATTTTGTTGAAAAATTTACGGACATGCGTATTTTAATATTGCAGGCTATGCAAGCATATGAAGATGGGCGGGTGTCCGTGGACTTCAGAAGAGGTCTATGTGTTTTCATGAAACCCAAAAAGAAAAGAGAGAAGGCTCGGATATGCTTGGACTCGTGAAGAAGCTAAAGCTTGGGCGCATGAAGCTGGCCGTGAAGGGCGTGTATGGGCTTGGGTTGTGAATTGTATGTGTGTGAATTGGAAGGAGAGTGGGCGTGCATGCATGAAAAATTGGAGCTGGGTATTGAATTAAAGTGTAAGCTGGGCTTCATTAAAGAAGTCGTGTATTGGGCTTGCGCACGTCCATGCGTGAAGGTGAGCTGGGCTTCTCGGGTAGTGGCCTGCTTGTGTGTGTGTGAGTTGGGAACTAAAGAGAGATTACAGGAAGAAAACCAAAGTGGCTGGGCCACTACGTGTACATGCAGCATGAGAATTGGGTTTCGTGGGGCGTGCGTGCGTGAGTGCAGTGCGGCAGCAAAGGGAGACATTAGGGTTACTTGTAAAGAGATATATATATATATATATATATATATATATATGGTTTTAGCATGCGCTGAAAAAAGAGGATTGGAGGCCGCACCCCACAACCTTTTTTTGAAAAATTATTTTTTTGGGAGGCATAGAGGCAGCGGGGAGCAGGAGACCTTCTCGGAGTCTGTTTTGGATTCTTAGAGAGGCTACGCTGCATTGAAAAACAACATGAACAACGGTAAAAGGAGGACTTGCGGCATAGAAAAATAAAATCTTTTCAGAATCAGAAAGCGGCGAATAACGGCGATGCTTGAGGTGTTCGCGATGTGCGATGGCACTACGACGAGTGTTGATTTTTTCCGTACGCTTCAAATAGAAAAAAATATGGTGAAATCTGTTATGTTGAATTTAATTTTTAGAATGAACTAAATTTTTGTATTTTAGGAAAACGATGTAATCAGTTGTTTCGAATTATGCTTGCTTTTTGATGCTAATCTGAAGTAGTTTTCATTTATGTTTGTTTGAGTTATTCTGTACTTAATGCTTTTAATTAACTGGCCATTAATTAAATGATATTAGTTTTGTGATTTGCTACTAAAAGGAGGGATTATAGTATAAATCTTGGATAATTCAGCGTATGTAAATAGAGAGATCGAAAGACTTGTATGAACCTACATAGCATTAAAAAATCGAGGGTCTTATTGCGTTCTTGCGTTATTAATTTGCATACACTTATGTTAAATAATAAACAAGAATATATTATGATTGACTATCGAAAGAGACTTTTGAAAAAATTGGCGATTTGTTAATAAATAGAGAAATCGAAGTCAAATTAGCTAAATGAATAAAGCATAGTGAGAAACTAGGTGAAATCGGTTTCCTAGAAGTTTTCACCATCGTTAATTTGTTACGTATCGTCCAGTTATAAATTCTCTTAAATAGTTTATTTAAAGTAACTTTATTTAAATTTTGCAGTCTAAAATTATTAATCTTTCTAAATAAAATCAAGGTTAGTAAAATTTCGGTACTTGGTAAAATTAAGACATCAATCCTTGAGGACGATACTCTACACATCATTATATTATAAAACTACGATACTGTGCACTTGCAATTTTCACCCGTCATATATTTATTATTTTATTTATATACAGTGGTGAATAACAACTTTAACATTTTAGCACAAGCTAATACAAAGTAAATAGCAAATGTGTGCATCCAAAGTTACAATTCCAGAGTGGTTTTTCCCTTACTCAAGCACCCATCATTGGAGCCACCACTATGGGGCTCCTCACTTGGCGGTCTCCATCCTTCTCCACCCAAATAAGCCAACCAAATGAAATGCTCCCATTCTCAGAGCTATGATAACTTACGATCAAGGTAAAATTACGTTTCTCATGCATTTTTTTCAAAAACAAGTGTCTCCGGTGACACTGTGATCATGGAAATATGTGGAGGAGTCACCTTTGCTGTATAAGTCACTTGCCCTGAGCCCACATTGGTTACAATCCTTTGAAATTTTTGAACCAATGTTGTTGAGACCGATGACTTATTGTTATACAAGGCGATAAATGATGGGTAATTGAGATCAGAATTAGGACTCGAGCAATTATAACTACTTGATCTGATGATTGTTGAGATTTGATTCTTGGTAAAATTTGTGGAGCAAAGGAGATTAATGTAGTCTTGACGAGTAGCATCATATATAAGTCCTGGATCTAGCGCTTGGTTGGGATTAACCTGACCAGATCCCATGACTAGAGGTGATGCGAAAGTAAGATTAGTATAGCCAAGGTCCCTAATAGGATCGAAAGTATTATCAAAAGGATTTGCAGTAGTGACCATGGTAGAGCGAATGGCTGCTGTGGTCCATTCAGGTTGTGCTGCTTTTAGGAGCGCAACCACACCTGAAGCATGAGGACAGGCCATGAATGTCCCCGATATCATATTATAATCACTGGCCAAGCCGCAACTTTGTGCAATTTCAGTTGCAGGAACATGTGGAACCCAAGCAGCCAAAACAATCGTTCCCGGAGCCATTATATCTGGTTTCATGACATAAGGATAACTTGGGGAGGGGCCTCTCGAAGTGTAAGAAGAAGCAAACGGGGCAGGTTTTGTCCCCACAATGTCTCTTGAAACTTCATGTTGATTGTCGCATTCGTAGTAGTTCTAGCATATTTGATAACAATAAGTGCATCTTTCGGGCTAATCACAACGCCAGGACAAGGAAAAAAGGTATCCTTAAAAATTGTAGCATCACTACTGACAAATAATGCAGCACGCACTCCTGATGTAGCAACATACTGTAACTGATCAAAGGGAGATGTATTTTCGTACTCTTCACAAATGATGGCGAAATTTTTAGGAGCATTAGATAACAAAATTGAGGAATTGCATGTTGAGATGGTCTTGTCATATATCAAAGGCAAGTCAACAACCACGGCGCTTGTAGGGAACATGGTCCATCCGGCAACAGTTAGATTGTTTCAAAGTGTTATTGTTCCAGCAAATCGTCGATCGATGGAGCCTGTAGCAACAGTCAAAACCCAAGGGATTCCATTGTGTAAGGTCCTGAGGTATGGCCCATTATTTCCTGCAGAGGTTGACACAAACACTCCCTTCTCCATGGCCCCGAAGGAAGCTATTGCAATTGGGTCCTCATACAACACCACATCATCCAAACCTAATGAAATAGAAATCACGTCAACACCATCAACCACGGCTTGATCCATAGCTGCAACAACATCAGATGTGTAGGACTTAACCCAAAGTGCCTTGTACATGGCGACCCTTGCATGTGGGGCAATTCCTCTTGCTGTTCCGTATGCATAACCAAAGAATGACACACTTGGCACGTAGCTCCCAACAGCTATGGAGGATGTGTGCGTCCCATGCCCTACTATGTCTCTAAGTGAGTTCATGGGGATCTTAAGATTGGGATTTGCAGCCATAACTCCTTTGTTAAAGTATTGAGCTCCTATGAGCTTTAAGCTACACATAGAGGAATTGAACTCCTCTCCTTCTTGGCATGTCCCCTTCCACCTAGCTGGAACTTTAGTCATACCACAATCCGTGAAGCTCTTGCTCTCAGGCCAAACCCCAGTGTCAATAACACTGATGATGGCATCCTTTCCATAATTTGAAACTGGCCAAAGACCAGTGAAATGGTTGAGAGAGAGGAATTCTGATGTGTGAGTTGTGTCTAGAGTGATAGTCTTATCACTGTAGGTTGATACAAATCCTGTAAACTTCTTTAGTGTCTCTAGTTCTTCAATAGAAAGAATTGCACTAAAACCGTGAAGGACATTCTGGTAGGTGTAGACAAGGGTGGGCCTAGATTTACGGATGTATGACAAGTTAGTCTTCTCAAAGGGTCTTGCCCTTGAGATAGACTTAAGGATAGAGGAGTACCAGTGGTGGTTGGCTACGAAGACCTTGGGCATGAGAGATTCATCCATATGCACAATATATGTGGACCTGGACTTCCCTGGTATTGACCCAATATGGGAAGAAAACAAGATAAATGCAAGGAAGAATATTAATAAACGATGAACCTTATTGATAGTACTCCCCATTCTTTCTTTTCTTTAACAATTGCAAGAAAATGATCAAGGACTAACCTCTTTATATATCTTTATTATAGGTAATGAAAGAACAAAGAACAATAACATTGTGTTTGTTGTGGGGACCCCAAAAATCTCTTTAACAACCCTTAAGATTAGGGGAGTTTTTTTTTTTTATTCGACTTCATTCAAAGAAAATTTTTTTTCTTCACCATACCTATGCAAGGCTAAAATTTAATAAATAATTTGAATTTATACAAATCCAAATATAAGGCTTGAAAGTGTAAGACTCTGTTTGAATCTAAAGAATTTGTTTGAATTATTTTTTTTTTAAAAAAAGAAAGAAATTAAATTAAGATGGAAATCTAGTTTTATTATATTTTCTTTGTAAATAAAGTGCTATTGAAAATTAGTTATTAAAAAATTTTAAATATTAAATTTTCATGATGTGTAAAAGTCTAAATATTGTTTTCTAATTCACTATATATATATATATATATATATATATATATATATATATATTTCAATTCCTCGATGACTAAATATGAAAATGTAAATTCCTCTTTTCAAGTGTTCGATGTGACTTAAAAATTTTATTTGAGAAAATAGAAATGAAAAAAAATAAGAAAAATGTGTTTATTTATTTTCTGCTTATTTAATTAACTATTTTAAGAATAGAAAATTGTCTTAATATGACTAAAATTAAGAAAATTCAAAGGCTAATGACATTAAAATTAAAATTTACATTAGCAATAAATTACGTATTTCATCTTTCTATTTCACTTTCTATAATAACTGAATATAAAAATTGAAGCTCTTTTTATTTTTATTCTTTTCAAGGGTTTTTGACTTTTAAATCGTGCTAAATGGAAACCATGCACTTAGACACTTTCTTCTTTTTTCTTTTCTTTTTTTATTTTATAAAAAGCCTCTACTAGACTTGGGCAAAAATTTGTCCCACTATATAAAAACGTGAATATGCAGACAAATGTTCAATGTCCATGTGCATGAGCTGAGGGATTTTCATTGTTTTGTTTTTGTTTTTTGTTTCTTAACTTCTCTCTCTCTCTAGAGTCGTCCCACTTTTTTAAGTATGGTTTTTTAAATAAGACACCCTATTCCTTTAATTTATAAAGACTATAAAAGTGATCCTTGAAATTTGAGTTTATTACTAAAATAAACGTGCTATTAGTTTAATAAATTTAGTCAAAAAAAATAAAAATTTATCCTTAAGAAAATAATAGTTTTATCTTCTTAATCGATTTTGATAAATAAATTCTTAAAAATGATATTACCTTAATAAATGAAGTACTATTAAGTACAACATGTTTTAAAAATTAAAACTATAAGAGAATTGAACACTCAACGACAGTTATGATCAATAAATTGGCAATCGACATAAGCATAACAACAAATAATTAAATTATTATTTAAAAAAATTAAAATGGAAAAAAATAAATAATATTATTAACTCAAAAAAAATACTTAGATAATTATATTGTTTCAAAATATTTGTTATATACATTTCATGTGAGTTAAATAGCTAAATATATCTTTAAAATATAAAATATAATTTTGAAATCAATTTGGATTGACTAGCTAGTTGTTCAAATTGCGGATTTTTTTCAGACCTAATTGAATGTTATATATTTAATAATATTACATGTGACGTCTTGATTTTTCATACCATTTTTTTTACATCATACTTATCAGACACGTCAACACCCTGATACCATACATATCACCTGACCCACATTGGGCATCGGTATATCGATCACATTATATTTCAAATACTTATCAGCGGAAGACAATATATACATACACCACAGCGAATATACATACCAGAGTATAATCCATCAAAAAATACATACATCAACAAACACCCCAAAATAACAAAACTTTAGGGGAAACATCCATCCCTAGATCAAACACTCACCCTGTATATCAAGGTCCCTGCTCCATTCTATCTGGGAGTTCTATCACCAACTCAATCTCAGTTTTTTGAAATATTTAATACTTGGGTGAGACACATCTCAATAAGATGGAATAAGTTATTGACAGTGTGTGGCAATATGAGTGCGATTACATCAATATATATAAAACACAACTATTATAAACTTTATATCCCATTTCCCGATTTCATTTATTTTTATCATCTTTCTTTCATCTCAGTTTATTTCCATTATATCATTTTTCTCTCATTTATTCGCTCCATGAGTATCCTTAGTAACCTTTCCATATCGTGTCTGTAACTCATGGTCATTTCCAATCTACTATCCAACCCATTGGTATCCACTGTAACCATAACATGCCGTGTCTGTAACCCATGGTTGCCCTGAGGATTTTTCTTCACGCCATGCTTCCCCCTATGGTCAAGGTTAGGTGGCCTGAAGGCTGGATCTAACCGCGATTGGCCAACCCGATTAGATCAAATAATACCAAATACCTGTCTGTAGTAACAAATGACCTGCCACATACCCTAGTCTGGAATCTAGGGGGCAATAAACAACTCTACTCTGGCTCATTCGCACTGCCACGTCACACGCTCCACGAGTCCGTGTGGTTGCCCTTTTCAATCGCTAGCATTGGTACCATGCTCGATATCATAACCCATTGCCGGGGTTTACATATCCATCCATCAGGGTTTCATTTTCACTATTTCACTTTTCTCATATCAATGTTTCCCATATCAATACATATATTCATTGCAGTTGTTACGCTGCAATGTTCACAATTCCAGTATTCACATTACATTTCCAATGTTCATATTTCATTTCCAGTATTCACACTTCATCATTCACAAATCAATTCCCATATTTCATTATTCATATTGCAGAATTTCACGTTGCAATATTTCCATATTCATATTTTAAAATTCACATGTCCAGTATTTTCATTCAATATTCATTAAACAATATTCCCATTAGATTTCTTATTTTCTACTATTTCATTCTTAGCATTTCAATTTCACAATTCATCTCATAATAATATATAAGCAAATATGGGAATATATCGCATTTCATATATTTCATCATTTCTAGTATGCACATATCAGTATTTCATTTTTTTTTTTTCATTTCATAGAAAATCATTTTCATATTTCCCATATTCTACATTTCTCAATATTCACATATATTAGTGTTTCTTATTTCCACTATTCCCATAAAATCATTTTCGTATATACATTTATCCCTTTTCAATATTTTCTAGAAAATTGTATAACATTTCCACATTACATTTTATTTCCTTAAGGATATTCATCATCATATCATTTTCCCATATTTCCCATTTCAAATCACATTTTACACAATACATTTTATAATTTTCATAAAATCATATGCTACACAATTTCTCATCTATTATTCATATCATCATAATAATAATTTCAGGGAAAATACCATAATTCATTTCACATATATTTCAACCAATATTTCATAAAAATAGCTACTATAACTTATTCCCCTTACTTGTCTTACTGAGATGCCCGCACAGTTCAATCTTGAGCCCGTGACATTTTCAGCACAAAAACCTACAATTTCCATTTCCCCAAAACATTCAATAGAATTCCAACATAATTTCCATAAAACATTTCCTAGGCTCCCAATAACCTAAATAAATTGTTAAACTCCAAGATAATCAACTTACCTCGGTTTTCTTGAACTATGTCCACAGGGTCCCGAAATTACACCCGCAGCGCTTACCCAAGCCCTGAATTCAATAACTCAAATTCAACCTTAGAATGCCCATTATTTAACATTTCCAAATCTACAAGAATTAAATAATAATTAGCCACTTATTATCCCCCTTAGCCTAATTTTCGAGTTATGCTTACTGTCGCGACGTCTTGGAGTGTGCGTGCCCCGGGCGGCAAAATAAAAAAATTGTGTTTTAAATTTTCAAGAAAAACAAGGAATGTCGGAGTCGCCACTAACCTTTTAGTGTGGTTAGAACACATGATTTCTACCCCGTTAGGGGTAGAATGGGTCTACGTTACCAGAATTGGGGTCGGGAGTTCGGTTACGTGAGGGGAAGGTACGAGCACCCCCTACGCGCCCGTTCTTATGAACGGTACCTAATTAATTCGGAATTATCCCTAAGTTCATCTAATAAGTCTTTCAAATTACCCCTCTATTAGTGGATTTACAAATATATATGCAAAACAAAATAAATACAAAAATATAAGTAATATATAAATATATACATATTCCCTTAGAACAAAAGGTACGTGAAACCCAAAAGCTCATACCCTTGCATTAAAATCATAGGGAAAAAAATTAAGAAAATACTTAAGAAAATACACTCCCAAATTTTGAAATTGTATTAAATTTTTTATAGGAAAATACTAGTATGGGAGGTTTTAATATATAATAATAGGATAATAAGTAACAAATTATCATAAGACAATATATGTATCAAAATACTAAAGACGTCATAAAAGGTAATACCATATATATTAGAAATAAAAAAAGACTAACTTAATAGATAATACCTAATATAAGTATAATAGTAATACCATAATATTCTATTTATTATCATACTAAATATAATAGCAACTTACCTAATGGGAACACACAATCAATACATATAGAAACAAAATTACCAAAACTAAGGAAACAATCTACTCATCAAATTAAATCAAGTAACCCTAAGATTAGTAGGTAATTATACAAAGGGTGAGCAAGCTGTGAAGCTATGGAAACAATTTAAAGCTAATACTAATATGTAAATATCCAATATGACCATCAAATGGGAAATTATGGAAAGAAATCAAAGTAAAAATTGATGTACAATCCTCAAAAATTAATATGCTACATATGAAATAAACACTAAATATAATAATAATAACCCCACATATGAACCTTAATTAAGACAAAAACCCTAAACGCAAAATAATCAACACGTATTATAATAGTAATAAATACATGACAATACGGGAAAAACGAACAAACAAAACTTTAATAATAATATACAATATCAAAGTTCGCTCACACATACAATAAAAACTCAAGCTTTAAATATTAGAACCCACTTATACACATTTTGATAATATTACAAAATAAATATATAATAAAACTAGAAATTCTATAATGAATATAACATGAGCATAATATTGAGAAACACATATAATAGCACTAAGAATAACCATACACAAAATCACACACCACCCAAGCATAAACCATGAAAAACCTACCCTTAGATATTAACATCTAAACAAAATCAGAAAATATATGTCTATATATATATATATATATATATATATATATATATATGCTTGCAAAAATAAATAACCATTTCAGTATCTCAGAATATAATAAACAAGGATGTACAACAAAAAAAAAACATACATGTGTGTGCTGTCTGTGCAGGGAACAGAGACAACAGTGTTGTGCGTGTGTGTGTGTGCGGGTGCAGAAAACTCCTAGCAAGGGTGCTGTGTGTGTTTGCAGTGTGTGTGCAGTGTGTATTTGCAGTGTGTGTGTGCGGTGTGTGTTTTGCTGTGTGTGCTGTGTATTCTGCTGTGAGCGTGTTTCATTGTGAGTGTTAGTGTGTGCTGCATGCGTGAGTGTGCGTGTCTGGTGAGTGAGTGAAATTGTGTGTGTAAAAGGGTGTGTAAAAAGTGTGTGTTTAAGAGAGTCACCGAGGGGTTGCCGGAGATGATGGCTTGGCTCGGTGGTGGCTGCTGGCAGGAGCAGAGGAAAGGCGACGATGGCGTGCACAGGGGAGCTGGTGTGGCTGCCTATGAGAATGAAGAAAGGCCCCCCCATTTTTTTTTTCTGTGAATGTCGCCGCCCCTTGGCTTGTGCGCTGCCACTCCCCCCCCCCCCCTTTATAAAAAAAATTTGGAACCCTAGACTCTTTTTTGATTTTATTTTATTTTTCTTTTCTTTTTCTGCTTTTACTCTTATGGTAATAATGAAAATACTAATAATAATAATAATAATAATAATAATATAATCAATAAGGTAATAATAATAATAATAATACTACTACTACTACTAATAATAATAAATAACTGTAGTAAAAATAAAAATAATAAAGATACTATCAGTAAAATAATAATAATAATAATAATAATAATAATAATAATAATAATAATAATAATAATAGTAAAAAATACTAAAAAAAATGACAATAATAAAATAATAATAATAGAAAACTAATAGAAATAAAAATAAAGTAATAATAATAATGTAAATAATAATAATAATAATAATAATAATAAAAGTGATAAAAAAATAATAATAATAAATATATCCAAAATAATAATAGTAAAGTAATACTAATAATACTACTAGTAATAAATAAAAATGATTATAATAATAATAATAATAATAATAATAATAATAATAATAATAATAATAATAATAATAAGGTAATAATAATAATAATAATGAAAATAATAAGAGGAGACCCTTGTTCTATTTGGTTAGGGTAAAAATAGGGTGTCTACACCTACGACTAGGGGTGAGCAAAAGGTCGGTTCAGCCAAATTCGGTTAATTAACCGAATTAATCGAAATTTTCGGTTAATGATTTCTGATAACCGAACCGACCGAACAAAGGAAGCTCACCGAATCGAACTTGACCGAATTACCTTTTTGGATAATTCGGTTAACCGAATTTAACCGAAATAATTTGAAATTAATTATTAAAAACAGAATATATTTATAACTTTTTTACTAATTTGAGCTTAATTAAGCATCTCATCTATTAATTTTATTAATAAAAAAGATATTTTGGTATTAAACTATAAGAGTAGAATCACTAGAATTATTAATTATCAATTCAGTTAATTCGGTTAACCGAATTGATAATTCATATTAACCGAATCGATAACCGATTAACCGAAAATTGGTAAAATCGTAACCGAACCGAACCGACCCTATTTCTTGACCGAACCGAACCGACCGAAATTGGTCGGTTAATTCGGGTTTCCCCGAATTATGCTCACCCCTACCTACGACGATCCCAAGAGAAATCTGTTCCGCTAGACTTGTAGAGAATCACCCTTAGATTCTCATGGTAGTGTCCGATCATCAATTGAGCTTAAGATTTGCGAGAAATTGAGATAAAAGTGAGAATTAAGCTTACCTCAATAGATATGCCTATGCCGCTTCTATGACAAATCCGCTCTGGTAGAAATGTCGGTGGCGGAGAATGGAGTCCAGCGATATTTTCTGATTTTCGATCAGGTGAATATTAGCAGAGAAATTGAGGAGAGTGGGAAAGAGAACGAGGGAGACGGAAGGAGAGAGCGTGAGAAGCAAGGTGGGGGGGGGGGGGTGGCATTCTGCTTCCTTCAAAATTTTGAAATCCTGAAGCTTCAAGAAGCTTCAGGTAAACTTATATATTTAAATAATATAATATAATAATAATAATAATAATAACTTTTAATCTTTACATATATATATTATATTACTTAATTCATAATTCTTATTATTTAATTAATTAATTTATTATTTAATTTAATTTTAAATCTTAAATAATGTATTTATTTATTTATTTATTTTATTTTTTACATTCCCAAACATATCATTTTTTGGGGCGTTACATTACAACTTGAATAAAATTATAAAAAAAATGGTAAATTATCTCAAATAAAGGTCAATCAATTAATATAATTTTGAGTTTTCTTTATTCATTTAGGATTCATATTTTATATATGGAAGAACTAACATTATATTTTATAGCTTTAATTTTTAAAATATAGTTTTAAAATTATTTAAACACCATATTTGATAGATTACTTGAATTTAAAAATATTGAACTACATTTTATTTATTTTATGATGTGTTTAGTTATTAATTGTTTATCAAATTAAGTAATTTCTAAGATACACTTTGTAGCATTGTATTTGAGTAGGTCTTTGATTCACTTAATTCGTTATGAAGATATTAGATTGGTTAATATTCTCAAATTAATTTATTAAATTAAATTCTAAAATATTATTTTATTATTATGGGGTGTAAGTGAATCAAACTTACTCTCAAAATACTCAAACTCGACTCGTCTCATAACTCGACTCGACTCGATTCTACTCGAGTTTGAGTTGAGTTTGAACTACTCGAGTAATTTAACAAGTTAAGTTCGAGTTCAACAATAGTACTTGAAGGGAGTTTCGAGCTTAATTAAGCTTTTAAATTTTATCATTTTTATATTTGGAAGTCATACAATATATATTTTATAAATTTATTAAATATTATATATACATCATATATATTTATATATTATTTAATATTAACTTATAATTGAGTCAAACTCTAGTTTCATGAACTTGTAGCTGAGTTGAGCTCACTTTAACAATTATGAAATCAATTGAGTTCGACTTGAGTTTCGAACTTAATATCTTCTAGTTGAATCGAGTTCAAGTATTTTATTGTATCGACTCAATTTGACTAAAATATATCTCTATTTTACTATGGATAAAAATTATTTTTACACATATACTTAATAGTATACTTCCGGCCAACTAACAAAAAGTTTATTTAGTGAATAAAACTAAAGTTCAAGGGTTTTTTGGTAGTTTTTGAAAACTCAGGTGTTAAGAGTGTCATATTTGGAAAACTTAAGGAGTGTTATTGGATTTACCTTTTTATTTTTCTTTTCTTTCTTTCCCTTTCCCCTCTCTCCCCATGTGATTGGCCCTATCCCAACTTCCCCTAATATTTTTATATATATTTACATTTACATAAAGTAAAAAAATAAGACTAATTCAAATTATTGAAACCACTTTTCTTTATCCTTTATTTATATCTGGAAGTGGTATACCCCAAATATATCACCTACCTAAAAGAGACCAGAGCGCAGCATTATGAGGGCAGTTACCGCCCAAGTCAACCGCTCGACCGGAGCAATTGACGCCCGCCTTATAATAAGTAGAGTGATTCACGCCAACGAGGTAATAACTGGAGCGATTCCCGCCCGCACCATGACTCGCCAATAAATGGCATTACACCCTTGGGTCAACCTTTGTCACTATAAATAGGGATTTAAAGAAGAGACTAAGGTATCTCATCCTAACACACTTTACTATTACATAAAAACCTCTCAAACCCTCCCTTACTTAGGCATCAGAGAGGTCCCCCGAGGTACACCTTGGGTCCTCCAGGTCACTTTTATTTGTCTTTTTCCAGATGGTCGTGATCAAGGATCGATTGGCGAATATTGTTTAATTTTTAGCTGCAACAGCTGACACCGTCTATGGGAACTTCTTGAGAGGTTTTCTCTTTCAATCCTTGATCATGACAACATCAAATAATTGAAGGATGATGCATTGGCTCGATTGAGATCATATGAAATGCCGTCCTCCGACACCTAGACGTATTCGACGCCGTCCGATTCATCGTAGAACGGGACCCTACCCAGCGCAAACTCTTCATTCGCGGCCTTGGATGGGACACTACCATCAAGAACATCCGCAATCTCTTCTCCACCTACGGTGACCTCGAAGAAGCCGTCGCGATCCTTCGCAAGGTCACCGGGAAAAGTAAAGGGTACGGGTTTATTTTGTTCAAGCACATCAATGGCGCTTTGCTCACATTGAAGAAGCCAAGTAAGAAAATTGATGGATGAATAACCGAGATCTAGCTTGCGATATTGGGAAATTCTGGATCTAATGCGAATCCAACTACAATTGATGTTTCTATGCGGAAAATTTATGTTGCCAACGTGCCTATTCTCAAGGTATGATTTTTTCTCCACCATACAATAATAATTCTAAAAAAAATAAATAGATGCCACAGTTTCAATGCTTGAAGAGTTCCGCCTTAATGACTAATAATAATTAATAGGATGTTCAAGTTATTTAATTGATTGAACAATGACTTATGCACCAAATGCATAATGGGGTCGTGACAGCTGCACTGCCAATCAAATAAACAAAGTCAAGCTTTGAAATTCCAATGGGTTGGCTGAATGCACCATGGGGTCGGCAATAATGACTCTTGCACATTCATGTGTGCTGAACAGTGCTCTGAACAGTGAATTTGAAATTGCAATTGGAAATTTGAGTTGAAAATGCAACACACACTGAAATTGCATAGTTGTAGCAACTGCATTCGAAAAAACCCCAAACAGCAAAACCAAGCTCCTTAGTGACATTCTATCGAGCACCTGGAGCCTAATCAACTAAACAATCCACACCATAATCAAAATAAACAGTAACAAAATCATCGTCGTCAATGGTAGACATCTCGCAAATCTCAATCTCAAACTTCAATCTGCCACTGCACTCACAACCCCATGTTTAAAAAATCCAACATGGGACTCAGGATCAATTGGGATACAATCGAATAATCTAAGTTTATAGACCCCACAAATGACACAAATGACATGAAAATAGTCTGCGAAATCTATAACACTACACGCTCACCTGCAATTCTCTTTGCTGCAAATAATCGAACACTTGGTGCATACACGTCCAAATCCTTTGAAACAAATCCATCCCGAACCGATTTCGAATCCTAACTAATATTGAAAATACTAGAACTCACATCTTTAACCCCAATGAAATAAAAACCGCAAGAACCTGTTGAATTGAACAACCATCCTGGTATCATAAATTACCAAAATGTTACTAAAGATATAGTTCAAAAGATGAGCACAACTCATTAGGCAAAGAAAAATCAGCCCAACTGTTGAACAATGTTTGGGAGGCCAGAAGACTGCCCAAAAAATAAGCACAACTCATTAGACAAGGAAGAATCGGCAAAACTGACGAGCAACGCTTGTGAGGCTAGAAGACTGCCCAAAAAATGAGCACAACTCATTAGGCAAAGAAGAATTGGCTCAACTGATGAGCAACCCTTGTGAGGCAAGAAAACTGCCCAAAAAATAAGCACAGCTCATTAGGCAAGGAAGAATCGGCCCAACTGACGAGCAATGCTCGTGAGGCTAGAAGACTACCCAAAAAATGAGCACAACTCATTAAGCAAAAAAGAATCGGCCCAACTGACGAGCAACACTCATGAGGCCTGAAAAATGCCCAAAAAATGAGCACAACTCATTTGGCAAAGAAGAATGGGCCCAACTAATGAGCAACGCTCGTGAGGCCCAAAAGCGACCTAAAATATGAGCACAACTCATTAAACTAGAAACAACAAAAAAGAAGAGCATGACTCATTTAGCCACAAGCAACCCAAAATACTTGAAGAAGAACTGCTCAACAATATATATAAAAAAAAGAAACCAACAACAACAACTTTCCAACTTTGGAAGCTAGCTTCAAAAATTTGAATCTAAAGGGGGGCAACTGATATACCACAAATATATGACCTACTTAGAAGAGACCAGAGTGCAGCATTATGACGGCAGTTACCATCCAAGTCAACCGCCCAACTGGAGCAATTGATACCCGCCTTATAATAAGTAGAGCGATTCACGCTAATGAGGTAAGAACCAGAACGATTCACACCCGCACCATAACTCGCCAATAAATGACATTACACCCTTGGGTCAACCTCTGTCACTATAAATAGGGATTTGGAGAAGAGGCTAAGGTATCTTATCCTAACACACTTTACTATTGCATAAAAACCTCTAAAGCCCATCCCTTACTTAGGCATCGGAGAGGTCCCTCGGGATACACCCTGGGTCCTCAAAGCCACTTTTATTTGTCTCTTTTCAAGTAGCCATGATCAAGGATTGATTCGTGAAGATTGATCAATTTCCATCTGCAACAGGAAGAATTAAAATTATAGAATTAATTCAAATATAAATTATTTAGAAATATAGAAATATGTATACTATGCTACAAATATTCAAATTATAAAATTAATTCAATTTTTTTTTAAATGTAGTAATATGTTTATCATACATGCATGTATACTCATTAAAGGCGTGAAGGGTTCTCTATTTTCTATTGATAAGAATTTATTGGAAGAGTTTCAAGTGAAATTGATAACACCGAAGGTTATAACTCCTCGAAAAATTATCTACGAAAAGCCTCCTGTAGGTTGGTTGAAGCTAAATATTGATGACTCTTGTAGAGGAAATTCGGGTTCTTGTGGTGGTGGTGGTATCAACCACGACTCATCATGTAATATTAAGGCTGCTCTCTCTGAAAAATTTGAGTCAGGTACTATTAACAGAGTGGAGTTGCAGACCCTTACTAGTGGTGTACGACTCTGTAAAGAGTTGGGATATTAGAATATTTTTATTGAAAGCGACTCGGAATTCGTGGTGGGAGGGATCACATCTGGAATTTGCTCTTCCTGATACTCATGGGACTTTTGGGAATTGTTAGAGGAGGAGCTACGAGGCGAGGGAGGCAACACAAGATGATTTTTTGTAGGTTATGTGCTACCGAGTAAAATGAGAGGTCTAATTCGTATGGATAAGATGAGTATTCCAAGCCTTTGTTTTTAAATTTCATCATTTGATTCTCCTATGTTATCCTTTGGTTTTTGTTTTGCAGGTATTTGTCATCAGTTTGCAGGTATTTTGTTTACTGTTTGTGTTTGTTTTGTTTTGATTCATATGATCTTATTTAGTTTGTTTTAGTTAGATAATGGTATGGGTTTTGTTAGGCTTGTATTGGTTTTGTTGCGTATGATGGTATTTTCTTATTTATTTGTAAATCCCTTGTGGTATGTTTGTAATCACGGTTTTCCTCCACCATAAGTGAGGGCTATTAATAAAGTTAGGGTTTTCTTAAAAAAAATAAAAAATAAAAAAAATTACTCACTAACTTTCAAGAAGATATAGTGATTGGAATTAAAAAAAATATAAATGTCTATATTTAATTTAATTAGTCAAAATAAAATAAATTTAATTATGATTTTTATTTTAATTATTTATAAACTTTAAAAATACGTGAATATTTGCAATTAATTTCATTGGTCAAAATTAAATGAATTTATGGCTAATTATCTCAATGGGCTCATTCAACTTTAATCTTTGCCTATAAGTTACTCTTTATGATCTTTCTCAAGGGACCTTGAGAAAAAAAATTTGAGAAATAGAAACCATACATTAATCTAGTTTTCGCTTTTCAGCAATTTTTGCAATCGAGAAATATCAACAAATTTAGGATAGTACTTATGCAATTCATTTGTTATTCAAACATTCATCATTCGTGATCAAACTTACGCTCATGAAGATTGGACACAAGTCCATCTTCCAACATAGTTAAAATTTTCATCTAGAAGGTCCATGTTGTCACGCCCCGAACCCGCCAAGTGGGGCCCAGGGTGTGATGTGTTCGAATCACCTGTGTCTGATATCATAACCTCAATCACGCAGCAGAAAAATAAATAAACATCCTCAATAATATACCAGAGTTCTATATAAACATCCTAAAAAGAAGTAATTTCCCAACATCCAGTATCCTTACATACATCTCATAAAACTAAAAACATAAACCTAAAAATACATCTATGCCAACAAACCCAGCCCCGAGTTTGCTAAGCTCAATCACGTGGAGGTCCTGAAAAAGATGAATTGTATAATGGGTGAAACACATCTCAGTAAGACAAAATAGATTAATACCAGTGTGTGGCTATCATGAGTTTAGTGTATACAAAATATCATCATTTGTTAATTAACCACAATTATACAACCATTCTCAGACCATACCCACTCACACACACAGTTATTTATAAGCGAAAGTTTCTGAGGATAGAGGAGATTACATGCCCATACATGTAACTCTCACCTGCTTTAAAACATTATGCAACTTGGCATGACTACAACTGATACTTATCAAGGCACTCACCTTTCTCAGCAAGCCCTCGGATGGAGAGTTTACTTCGCCCCAAATACATATAATACTACTATGCACACATACACACACACACACACACACACACACACACACACACACACAATTATATATAAGCGAAAGTTCCTGAGGATAGGGGAGATTACACGCCTATACATGTAGCTCCCCTCAACTCTAATACATTATGCAAGTTGGTATGACTACAACTAATACCTATCAAGACACTCGCCTATCTCAGCAAGCCCTCGGGCGGAGAGTTTACTTCGCCCCAAATACATTTAATACTACTATATTTAATACATTTAGTACTTTATTACTTTACTCTATAAAACCCAACTCTTCATAATCTCTTTTTTTACATGCTCTATTCTCCTATTACATACTCTGTTATCACATTTCACATCCTTTGTCTTCATATATTTTGTATTCACATACACTGTTCTGTATTTACATGTACTATTCTATTATACTCTATTTAAATCTACAAATATAAATTTAGAACTCACTGTGAGATGGATAAAAATTGACATGCTTCCTCCCATGATGGGTTGTGTGGTCCGTAGGCTGGACTTAACCCTGGTCGGTCCACCCGAGTCAAATCAATTCCCAACTCTTCAGTTTTCTAGTCAGATTAGCTTTCCCATGCTGATTTAGACCCAGGGGGAACTTTAACCTTCACAGCTCAATCGATTATTCAATACGAACACTCTCTCTCTAAGACGTATGGTTGCACTAAGCTCTCCATAACTCTCACAACGATACCGTGCGTACTATGGTCCACCGGAGTTCTCAAACCATATATTGCAATTTAACATTAATACTATGCTCTGATTAAACAATTCTAAATACAATATAATCCCAACGCATTTTAGTATTTCAACATATTAAACATATTTCATAACTCAACACAGTATTTTCATTTTTCCTCATGCCACACGACTTGAAAAATACACATATTTACATAGCTATCGAAATAATAAGTCAATCCATGTTCATTATCTGCTTTACTAAAAATATAGTTTAAATTATCTCCACAATTTATCTAATACTCAAAATAAGCGTCAATAATAAAAATAGAGATAATTAACCCTACTCACCTTGACCAATTTTTAGAAAATGTAAAACAACTCCAACCAATCATTTCAACAAGTCAAATTATCCAGAGAATCCATTACTTAAATCATGTACCCTTTTTCTTTACTTTAAACGATTCATTTTCAAAAATAATAGTTATTAACACAACCTTAGGCTCAAAAACCTTAGTTTAAACGATTGACTTTCAAAACTTGCATGATAATTATATACATACGCATATAATTTCCATTTCAACCAGTAAAATTTACAAAACAACTGACTTAATCTATTTCCCTTACCTAATTTCCTAAGGCTACGCCTGTAGTGTTCTCAAACTGTGCCTACGGTGCTCACGCGAACCCTGAATTCATAAATCCTAATTTAATACACTCAATTCGAGGTAAAATACTATTTTAACATTTCCTAGACCCACAAAATCCAAATAAATGATAAAAATCCCAAAAAAAATCAAGTTTGCTTAATTTTGTAAATCTTACCCTAACCTTGAAGTGGTGCATGGAAAGCCTAGTTCAAAAATCTACTTCGTTAGACTTGTAGAGAAACGCTCCAACATCATCGTGGTGATTTCCGATCGTCATTTTGGCTTTCGGATGAAGGAGAAATCTAGAAAGAGAGTGGGAGAGCATGAGGAGAGAGAGAGAGAGAGAGAGAGAGAGAGAGAGAGAGAGAGAGAGAGAGAGAGAAGAAAAGAAAAAACTAAGATAGGCGTGAGAGACAAAGAGGGCATGTGCTGGGAGGGGATGAAACAAATTCCAATTGAAAAGAAATTAGATTTCAATTTGAAATCCAATCCACCTTATCACATTTAATGCAATCACATGCATAATATTATATTATTTTATATTAACATTATATATACATATATATACTTATTACTTTAACCTTATATATATACTTATTACCTTAACCATATATACATATATATATATATATATATGTATGTATTTAATTAAACCAATTCAATAGTATTTAATTAATTAATTACTAATATTTTTTTTCCGGTCTACTACATTCTTCCCTCTTTAAAAGAATTTTGTCCTCAAAATTTGTGAACCGATAATTTTATTTAGAATCTAGTATTAACAAACTACCTCATACCACATATTCCAATATACTTTATAACTACAAATAACTACATTGATCTAAAATCGAAAATAACTATTGCTTATCTCATAACCTAAACTTATTACCTGCTCCTGCGCCACGGGCAATGTCTGCATCATTCGGGATCATTGTGTACACATGTGCTAGACCACCTCGGGGGTATGTGATTGTTCCCCTAAATCTGGTTAGGTGTAGGTGCATTAGCCAGTGGTTCCCGAAAATTTCTTGCAATGTACCCAGGCTTACCGCACTGATAGCAGTTGGCACTCCCAAATCGGCAGTCACCTATATGCCTCATGTTACATCTACGGCATATAAGGTAGGATGAATCATCCTGATAACCATGAAAACCTCAATCTCTTGTCTCCTACCTTGGGCCCACATTGCCCCTTTCTCTCTTCCACAAACTCTAACTAGCCTCAGATTGAAAACTGGGAGGTGCAAGCCTCTTTCTTTGCTCTGACGACTCTGTATTGCCCTGTAAGCTCTTCTCTAATACTGAGGCCTTGTTCACCAAGTCAGAGAAGTTCTGGACCTAGGACCCCCACACCTACTCAGATATCCTTCATCGCAGGCCTTTCTCGAACATTTTTGCCTTCCTTGCCTCATTAGGGATCATATACGGTGCGAAGCAAAATAGCCCCACAAACTTCGCTGCATACTCCCCGACAATCATACTCCCCTAGGTTAAGTTGGTAAATTCCTCTGCTTTATCTTCCTAGGTAGATGAAGGAAACTACTGGTCAAAGAAAAAATCCTTAAATCTAGCCCATGTCTGTGGCACTAGTACCAGTCTCTGTCCCACAAGTAGCATCATAGAAAGCCACCAACATTTCGCCTCCCCCATAATTTTAAACGAGGCATAAAGAACCTTTTGCTCATCAATGCAGCAGAGTACTGTCATCATCTCCTCGATTTCCTGAACCCAGTTCTTTGCAGCTGTCGAGTCAGGCCCTCCCACAAAAGTAGGAGGGTTCTGACGAGTAAATTCCTTAATGCTGTAACCTTGGTCTGTAGGTGACAGTCATGCTCTCTAGACTTCTGCCTTCTCTCTCTCCTGACTTGTCAAGCTATACCTTGCAACATGGCAGAGGTATCAAGATCATTCTCGCTGGAAGCTCCCAAGTTGCTGCTTTCCCCGGCATCAACACCCTTATCTTTGGGATCCATTCTGAAGATAAAACAGGAAAAGACTTTTAGAATCCCATCGTCATAGCCTAATTGATACAAATATTAAACTGGAAAATCAATAAACATCGAAAACTAGGGCTAGTGCTAAAAAACATCACCATCGATGGATTTACCATGGTTTTCTGAAACTCGCTACTAAATCATAAAATCAAATAAGTTCGTTGTAGACACCACATTTTTTTCCAGGCCCAATATAACAAAATTTTTATTATTATTGATATTATCATTATTTTTATTATTTTATTATTATTACTATTATCACTATTTATTACTTTATTATTATTATTATTATTACTATTGTTATTATTATTATCTTTAACTGTATATATAATTATTATTATTACTATTTTACTATGATTATTTTCATTATTATTCTTATTATTATCACCATTATTATTATTATTTTATTATTATTGTCAATATTATTTTTAGTATTTTCATTATCGTTATTGTTATTATTATTATTTTATTATTGTTACTTTATTATTACTATTTTCATTATTTTTATCATTCTTATTATTACTTTACTATGATTATTTTTGCTATTTCCATCTTTATTAGATTATTATTATTACACTATTATTATTATTATTATTATTATTATTATTTCCATATATTTTGTTACCGTATAAAAAAGGAGACAAAAAAAATTGGAAAAATAAAAAATAAAAAAAAGAAAAGAAAAGGAGAGGAGTTAGGTTTTCCAAAATTTTTATAAAAGGAGGGTCTCGCAGTTAGGAGGGGGGAGCTGGGGCAGCGCAAGAAAACCCCCAAAAAAAAATAGCCTCCATTCCATCCTCTATCCAATTTCTCCTCTCTGCTTTGCCTCTCCGAGCTCTCTGTTTCTCTTCCCTAAGCCGCTCTCTTCTTTCCCCTTTCCCTTGTCCATCCCTCTGTTCTCTTGCAGCAACAACAGCACATAGCCTCCCTCCATCAATTCCCTAACCTGTAGCTGCAATAGCCGTGAACACCAGAACACCAGCAGCTCTCTGCCTCCGTCCACCGCAGCTCCACCGAAGCCTTAACAGCAGTAGCTGACCTCTCCACTCCTCCAAACCTCCTTCTCCAGCCACCAGCCACAGCCGCAGACGGCCCCTCAGCGGCTTGCTCTCTTGCAACCACAGCCATCGCCGAGGCGAGCCACCATCGCCGCCCTCCAGGATTGCCGGCCAACCCGTTCGTCCACCTCAAGTCTGGTGACCCCCTGCTCCAACGCCAACTCAGGCCTGCTCCCCCACGGCCACAACCACCAGTCTTCGTCCGCTACAACTCCGACGACCTCCAGCACCACCCACAACGGTAAGCCCCTGGTAAGCACGCACACACTCCTGCATACACACACACACCCACAATATACATACATATACATATATTGGCTCTGTTTAATATTTAAAGTTCCAGTTTTTTTTATTTATTTATTATATGTTATCATTGTTATTATGTGAGATAGATTAATGTTGTGTTTATGTTTAATATGTTTTTATTTATTGCTATTTTTATGTTATTATTATAAGATATTGTTATTATATTATTATTAAGTACTTATATTATTGTTATGCTTATATTTGGCATTATAGTTTATATTCACTGTAATTATGAGTACTATGGTATTGTTAGTGTTTTAGTATATATAATATTATGGCTTTGTTATTATGCTTATATTTAGCAGTCCTTATTAATATTTTATTATTATTATTATTATTATCATTATTATTATTATTATTTATTATGGTAATTTATCATTAGGATACCATGTTATGTAGAAAAGTAGTGCGCCATTATGATAGTTCATTAAGTATTGTGGTAGATTATTATTATGGTAGTATATATGATATTATGACATGTGTATTTATTATTTATGTGCATATTCTATGGCAGATTTATTATTTGAATGGTTTCCATAATCTTGTTCTTTCTCCTTACGTGTCTATAAAAGTGCATAATTTCTAGGGTTTGATTATTTTCATACTAGATTATAGTATTAAAGTTAGGTTGATTATTAACATTTAGGATTTAACATTGAGATTTCGATTATTATGATATATAATTTTTACGTGTTATGATTTATAGTATTAGTAGTACATTTTTCCTCTTTTTATTTAGCTATTTGAAATTTCAGAAAAATATGAAAAATTATAAACAATAGAAAACTAGGAGAAAAATTTTTAAAATATTTTTGATTTAAAAATTATAAAAAATAGAAAACTAGGAGAAAAATTTTTAAAATATTTTTGATTTATTGATTATTTCAAAATACAGTAAAAATATGAAAAAAAAAATATAAAAATTAGAAAAATAGAAAAAGGCAAGAAAAATACTTTGAAACTTAAAAATCATTTTTTTTTTTAGTTCCAAAAACCTCCCAACTAGTATTTTAGTACTTATAAAAACCCTAGAAAATTTTCAAAATTTGGGAGTGTATTTTGTAAATTATTTTTGATTTTGTCCCTATGATTTTAATGCTGGGGTATGAGCCTTCGGGCTTCACGTACCTTTAGTTTTGAGGGAATATGTAAATATTTATGTTTTATATATATTTTTTGTATTATTTATTTATTTATTCACTTTGCACGTGTACTAATAAATTTACTAGATGAGTAATTTTAAAGACTTACTAGATTAACTTAGGGATAATTCCAAATTAGTTAGGTACCGTTCGTAAGAACGGGCGTGTAGGGGGTGCTCGTACCTTCCCCTCTCGTAACCAAACTCCTGACCCCAGCTCTGGTAACGTAGGTCCATTCTACCCTTAACGGGGTAGTAATCATGTGTTCTAACCACACTAAAAGGTTAGTGGCGACTCCGACATTCCTATTTTTCCTTGAAAATTAAAATTGATTTTTAATTTCGCCGCCCGGGGCACACGCACTCCGGGACGTCGCGACATTCGTCAAGGGATTTCTGCCTCCAATCTAAAAAAAAAAAAAACTCAAAATTTCTAACAATATCTTAATCTACCCAGTCCTATCCTCATCCTAACTCGATCCTATACTCTGGTATTAATCCATCCTAGAGTCTACAGAACCTAACAACCTAATCATCTGATACCACTCTATCACGCCCCGAACCCGCCAAGTGGGACCCGGGGTGTGATGTGATCCAATCACATGTGTCTAATACCATAACCTCAATCATGCAACGAAAAAGTAAATAAGCATCCTCAATAATATACCTGAGTACTATATAAACATCCCAAAAAAAAGAAATTTCCCAACATCCAGTATCCATATATACATCTCATAAAACTAAAAAAATAAACCTAAAAATACATCCAAGATCTATACCCTCTCACAAAAATGCTATGCCAAAAATCCCAGGCCCGAGCTCGCTAAGTTCGATCACGTAGAGGTCCTGAAAAAGATGAATTGTATAACGGGTGAGACACATCTCAGTAAGACGAAATAGATTAATACCAGTGTTTGGCTATCATGAGTTTAGTGTATACAAAATATCATCAGTTGTTAATTAATCATAGTTATAAAACCATTCTCAGACCAAATCCACTCACACGCACAATTATTTATTAGAGAAAGTTTCCGAGGATAGGGGAGATTACACGCCTATACATGTAGCTCCTCTATGCTCTAATACGTTATGCAACTTGGTATGACTACAATTGATACCTATCAGGGCACTCGCCTTTCTCAGCAAGCCTTCGGGCAGAGAGTTTACTTCGCCTTAAATACATATAATCCTACTACTACTACTACTAATATACACACACACACACACACACCTACACACAATTATTTATAAGCAAAAGTTCTCGAGGATAGGGGAGATTACACGCCCATACATGTAATACCCCTCTACTCTAATACGGTATGCAACTTGGTATGGCTATAACTAATACCTATCAGAGCACTCGCCTTTCTGAGTAAGCCCTCAGGCGAAGAGTTTACTTCACCCCAAATACATATAATACTACTATATTTAATACATTTAATACTTTGTTACTTTACTTTGTATGCTGTTATCTCTGTAAAACCCAACTCTTCATAATCTCAGTTTTCACATGCCCTATTCTTCTATGACATACTTTGTTATCACATTTCACATCCTTTGCCTTCATATATTCTATATTCACATACACTATTCTGTATTTACTTGCACTGTTATATTATACTATGGTTAAATCTATAAAGATAAATTTAGAACTCACTTCCAGATGGATAAAAACCAACATGCTTCCCCTCATGACGGGTTGTGTGGCCTGTAGGCTAGACTTAACCCTGGTCGGTCCACTAGTGTTAAATCAATTCCCAACTCTTCAGTCCACTAGTATGATTGGCTTTCCCATGCTGGCCTAAACTCTAAGAGGAACTCTACCTTTCACAACTTAATCGACTATTCAATACCAACACTGCCTCTTTAAGACGTGTGGTTACACTAAGCTCTCCATAACTCTCACAACGGTACCGTGCGTACTATGGTCCACCGGAGTTCTCAAGCCATACATTACAATTTAACATTAATACTCTGCTCTGATTAAACAATTCTAAATACAATATAATCCCAATGCATTTCAGTATTTCAACATATTAAACATATTTCATAACTCAACACAGTATTTTCATTTCTCCTCATGCCACACGACTTGAATAATACACATATTTATGTAACTACTGAAATAATAAGTCAATCCATGTTCATTATCTGCTTTACTGAAAATATAAGTCAAATTATGTCCACAATTTATCTAATAATCAAAATAAGCGTTAATAATAAAAACGGAGATAACTAACCCTACTCACCTTGAACAATTTTAGAAAATGTAAAACAACTCCAACCAATCATTTCAACCATTCAAATTATCCAGAGAATCCATTACTTAAATCTTGTAGCCTTTTTCTTTACTTTAATCGGTTCATTTTCAAAAATAATAGCTATTAACACAGCTCTAGGCTCAAAAACCTCAGTTTTAAACAGTTGGTTTTCAAAACTTGCACAATAATTTTATATATACACATATAATTTCCATTTTAACCGATAAAATTTACAAAAAAACTGGCTTAATATATTCTCCTTACCTGATTTCTTGAAGCTATGCCTACAGGTGCCTACGACACTCACACGAACCTTGAATTCATAAATTCTAGTTTAATCAACTCAACTCTAGGTAAAATATTATTTTAACATTTCCTAGTCCAACAAACTCCAAATAAATGATTAAACTCCCAAAAACATCAAATTTTCTTAATTTCCTAAATCTTACCTTAGCCTTGGAGTGGTGCTTGGAAAGCCAAGTTCAAAAATCTATTCTGCTAGACTTGTAAAGAAACGCTCCTAGATCATTGTGGTGATTTCCGATCTGCATATGTTTGATACTTATAGCATCTTATGACAAAGTTTATGTGATATGTTTTCATCATGGTCTAGTAGTAACCAAGTCTCAAGAATCTTTCTATTGAAATATGTCCATATGGTTGTATAAAGTTGTTGATGGTTATTTTGACCAAATGCCCAAAACAGAGGTTGACAAGTCTTTTTACATTTTCATACCTTCTACATTTTTTTGTCTTTTATGCTACTTTTTCCCATTTTCGGCTACATCAGATGATCCAGGACAATCCAAAATGATAAGATGGGGTTCGGTCGTGATTTTGACCTCGTGCATGCAAATCAAGACAAAAATTTAATTGTTCATTGAACTCCAAATTAACCCAAATTTCAACTAAATTGACCCGAGAAAAAAATAAGGTGTCAACAACCATGACAAGCATAACATTAATAGATGGGGGGATATTCAGCTATGTGGGACAGATCTCTTCTACAAGGTTTCTAAAAAGCAATCTAGACTGTGAGCAATCAAGGAGTATTCTTTTGATTTATAGATTGAAGTTCAACTCCCACTCCTAGATTGTTCTAAGATCAAAGAAACCTTCAAGTTCGACATGTTTTTGATGAGAAGCTCAAGTGTTATCGTTTGCTCAACCTCCTTGAGTTGTTGAGGACTTTGTAAGGCAAGGGCATTTAATTTGTTGCAAGTAAGTGGACCTGCAAAAGTCAAGTTGTTCACAGTGTTGATATCACCATTTGTGAATTCGGAAGCCACGAACGTAGTAAGCATTCTTGTTAGCCTAATCCTTTATGGGAGCCATTAATTTGATGATGCGGGATTGTAAATTTGTTGTTTAGGAGAGAGATAAGAGGCCAAGACATCCCAGCAAGCATGCTAGAAATTTATGACAACAAATTTCATGCCTTGAAATTAAGACAAAAAAATTACGGGCAAATATTTAATTTTTTATTAATTAAAAGAATAGGTACAATCTCCTTGGATCTTTACAACAACTAAGATAAAATATCCTCTAACTCAATCTCCTTAAAAGTGGTTCGAGAGCACAAGGAGAATATTATAGAATTAGGTGGTGTCTATCTTCTGGATGACGAATTTGACTATATTGGAAGATGAATTTGTATCCAATCTTCGTGAGTTCAAGATTGATAAATAATTATGGATGTTTGAGCAAAAAAAAATATACTGCATAAGTATAATCCAAAATTTGTTGATATTTCTCTATTTTAAAAATTGTCAAAGAACAAAAACTATGTTGATGTATGTCTTCTCTCTTAAATTTTTTTCTTTCTACATTGTCCCCTTGAGAAATGTCACAGAGTATCTATAGGCATAATTAAAGTTGGATGAATCCATTAACATATTATTCATAAATGTATTTAATTTTGACCAATTAAATTGATTGTAGACATTGATTTATTTTTTTATATCTACAATTGATTCAAATAATTGATCATAATTAATTTATTTTATTTTGACTAATTAAATCAATTATAGGTGTTTATATTTTTTAATACATTATATAATTGTCACTAAGAACAATCGATAATAATGTTACGTCTCACTAGACTTCTATGCATGCATGCATGCAAAGAAATCCTTAAGGTTTCATTTGACTTTAAGACTTTGTCCGAGAAAAAGAAAGTGAAAATATTTTTAGAACAAATTATTTTTCATTTTCTTTTGTACATAATAAACTATTTTTACAATTCAAGATTTTTTTAAAAATCTATACAATATATAATAGTATGAATGGTGTAAATAATATTGTAGACAAAATCCTTATATTTTGAATGCAAGATAAAAAATTCCTTTAATTTCTATAACTATGAATGATATGTAGAATATTAATCTTTTAAAAAGTAATACTAAACATTTCTACAAGGAATAAATTTTCATACTATATATAGAAGTAGAAATTATGAAAATCATTATGTATATAAAAGCCTTTATCCTTTTAAAATAAGACCAAAATTTGTAAAAGAATTAAGTTATATATTATGCAGTAATTGAACTAAAACTTGATAAAAGCATTTGCTCATGGTTGAATATTTCAACATGAGAGAAAATGGAGGAGGTTGTTATGTATATGGGCAATCCAAAAGCTCTTTAAGCCTCCACCAAAGATGAACATGCAATGGTAAGTCAAAAGCATCGTATATTTATTATTTTATTTATATATAATGATGCACAACAACTTTAACATTTTATTTACAAGGCAATAAATGATGGGTAATTGAGATTAGAATTAGGACTCGAGCAATTGTAACTACTTGATCTGGTGATTGTTGAGATTTGATTCTTGGTAAAATTTGTGGAGCAAAGGAGATTAATGTAGTCTTGACAAGTGGCATCATATATAAGTCCTGGATTTAGCGCTTGGTTGGGATTAACCTGACCAGATCCCATGACTAGAGGTGATGCGAAAGTAAGATTAGTATGGCCAAGGTCCATAATAGGATCGAAAGTATTATCAAAAGGATTTGCAGTAGTGACCATGGCAGAGCGAATGGTTGCTGTGGTCCATTCAGGGTGTGCTGCTTTTATGAGCGCAACCACACCTGAAGCATGAGGACAAGCCATGGATGTCCCCGATATCATATTATAATCACTGGCCAAGCCCCAATTTTGTGCAATTTGAGTTGCAGGAACAGGTGGAACCCAAGCAGCCAAAACATTCGTTCCCGGAGCCATTATATCCAGTTTTAAGACATAAGGATAAATTGGGGAGGGGCCTCTCGAAGTGTAAGAAGAAGCAAATGGGGCAGGTTTTGTCCCCACAAATGTCTCTTGAAACTTCATGTTGATTGTTGCATTCGTAGTAGTTTGTAGCATATTTGATGACAATGAGTGCTTCTTTCGGGCTAATCACAATGCCAGGACAAGGAAAAAAGTTATCGTCAAAAAATGTAGCATCACTACTGACAAATATTGCAACACGCACTTTTGATGCAGCAACATACTGTAACTGGTCAAAGGGAGATGTATTTTTGTACTTTTAAAAAATGATGGTGAAATTTTTTGGAGCATTAGATAAAAAAATTGAGGAATTGCATGTTGAGAGGGTCTTGTCATATATCAAAGGCAAGTCAACAACCACGACACTTGCATGGAACATGGTCCATTCGACAACAGTTAGGTTGTTTCCAAGTGTTAGTGTTCCAGCAAATTGTCGATCGATGGAGCCTGCAGCAACAGTCAAAACCCAAGGGATTCCATTGTGTAAGGTCCCAGGGGATGGACCTCTATTTTCTGCAGAGGATGACACAAACACTCCTTCTCCATGGCCCCGAAGGAAGCTATTGCAATTGGGTCCTCATACAATGCCACATCATCCAAACCTAATGACATAGAAATCACGTCAACACCATCAACCACAGCTTGATCCATAGCTGCAACAATATCAGATGTGTAGCTCTTAACCCAAAGTGCCTTGTACATTGTGATCCTTGCATGTGGGGCAATTCCTCTTGCTGTTCCGTATGCATAACCAAAGAATGACACACTTGGCACGTAGCTCCCTGCAGCTATGGAGGATGTGTGCATCCCATGCCCTTCTATGTCTCTAGGTGAGTTCATGGGGATCTTAACATTGGGATTCGCAGCCACAACTCCTTTGTTAAAGTATCAAGCTCCTATAAGCTTTAAGTTACACATAGAGGAATTGAACTCCTCTCCTTCTTGGCATGTCCGCTTCCACCTAGCTGGAACTCTAGTCATACCACAGTCCGTGAAGCTCTTGCTCTCAGGCCAAACCCCAGTGTCAATAACACCGATGATGGCATCCTTTCCATAATTTGAAACTAGCCAGAGACTAGTGAAATTGTTGAGAGAGAGGAATTCTGATGTGTGAGTTGTGTCTAGAGTGATAGTCTTATCACTGTAGGCTAATACAAATCCTGTAAACTTCTTTAGTGTCTATAGTTCTTCAATAGAAAGAACTGCACTAAAACCGTGAAGGACATTATGGTAGGTGTAGACAAGGGTGGGGCTAGATTGATGGATGTACGACAAGTTGGTCTTCAAGTTGGTCTTCTCAAAAGGTCTTGCCCTTGAGATAGAGTTAAGAATAGAGGAGTACCAATGGTGGTTGGCTACGAAGACCTTGGGCATGAGAGATTCATCCATATGCACAATATATGTAGATCTGGACTTCCTTGGCATTGACCAAACATGGGAAGAAAGCAAGATAAATGCAAGGAAGAATATTAATAAAGGATGGACTTTACTCATAGTACTCCCCATTCTTTCTTTTCTTTAGCAATTGTAAGAAAATGATCAAGGACTAATCTCTTTATATATCTTTATTATCGGTAATGAAAGAACAAAGAACAATAACTTTGTGTTTGTTGTCGGTACCCCAAAAATCTCTTTAACAACCCTTAAGATCCAGGGAGTTTTCTTTTTTCTTTTTTTCTTTTTTTTTTTCTGCTTCCACTTCCTTCAGAGAATTTTTTTTTTTTTTTTTCACCTTACCTATGCAAGGCTAAAATTTAATAAATAACTTGAATTTATGCAAATCCAAATATAAGACTTGAAAGAGTAAGACACTATTTGAATCTAAAGAATATGTTTGAATTATTTTTTTTAAAAAAATAAAAAAATTAAATTAAAATGGAAATCTAGTTTTATTCTATTTTCTTTGTAAATAAAGTGCTATTGAAAAGTAGTTATAAAAAAAATTTAAATATTAAATTTTCATGATGTGTAAAATCTAAAGATTGTTTACTAATTCACTATACATATATATATATTTCAATTCCTTGATGACTAAATATGAAAACATAAATTCCTCTTTTCAAGTGTTCGATGTGACTTAAAAATTTTATTGGAGAAAATAGAAATGAAAAAAAAATAAAAAAAATTGTGTTTATATATTTTCTGCTTATTTAATTAACTATTTTAAGAATAGAAAATTGTATTAATATGACTAAAATTAAGAAAATTCAAAGGCTAATGACATTGAAATTAAAATTTACATTCGCAATCAATTACATATTTCATCTTTCTATTTCACTTTCTATAATAACTGAATATAAAAATTGAAGCTCTTTCTATTTTTATTCTTTTCAAGTTTTTTTGACTTTTAAATCATGCTAAACGGAAACCATGCACTTAGACAATTTCTTCTCTTTTCTTTTATTTTTTTTATTTTATTAAAAGCCTTTACTAGACTTACGCAAAAATTTGTCTCACTATATAAAAACGTGAATATGCAGACAAATGTTCAATGTCCATGTGCATGAGCTGAGGGATTTTCATTATTTTGTTTTTGTTTTTTTTCTTAGCCTCTCTCTCTCTCTCTCTCTCTCTCTCTATAGTGCCCTCCCACTTTTTTAAGTATGATTTTTTAAATATGACACCCCATTCCTTTCATTTATAAAGACTCAAAGTAATCCTTGAAATTTGAGTTTATTACTAAAATAAACCTTCTATTAGTTTAATAAATTTAGTGAAAAAAATAAAAATTTATCCTTAAGAAAATAAAAGTTTTATCTTCTTAATCGATTTTGACAAATAAATTCTTAAAAATGATATTACCTTAATTAATTAAGTACTATTAAGTAAAACATGTTTTAAAAATTAAAACTATAAGAGAATTGAACACTCAACGACAGTTATAATCGATCAATTGGCAATCAGCATAAGCATAACGACAAATAATTAAATTATTCTTTTAAAAATTTAAATGTAAAAAATTAAATAATATTATTAATTCAGAAAAAAATACTTAGATAATTATATTGTTCAAAATATTTGTTATATACATTTCATGTGATTTAAATAGCTAAATATATCTTTAAAAAATAAAATATAATTTTGAAATCAATTTGGATCAACTAGCTAGTTGTTCGAATTGCGGATTTTTTTCAAACCTAATTGAATGTTATATATTTAATAATATTACATGTGACACCCCAATTTTTCATACCATTTTTTTTTATATCATACTTATCGGACACGTCAACACCCCGATACCGTACATATCACCTGACCCATTTTGGGCATCGGTATACCGATCACATTATATTTCAAATACTTATTAGCGAAAGACAATATATACATACACCACAGCGAATATACATTTCTGGGAGCTCTATTACCAACTCGATCTCGGTTTCTTGAAATATTTAATGCTTGGGCGAGACACATCTCAGTAAGACGGAATAAGTTATTGATAGTGTGTGGCAATATGAGTGCGTTTACATCAACTTATATATATATATATATATGTATTCGGTCAAAACATTATTTATATGATATAATATCTAATATGTGCAAATAGCTATATAAATATAAAACACAACTATTATAAACTTTATATCCCATTTCTCGGTTTCATTTATTTTTCTCATCTTTCTTTCATCTCAGTTTATTTCCATTATATCATTATTTTCTCATTTATTAGGCCCATGAGTATCCTCAGTAACCTTTCCATATCGTGTTTGTAACTCATGTTCATTTCCAGTCTGCTATCCAACCCATGGGTATCCTCTGTAACCAGGCCATGCCATGTCTGTAACCCATGGCTGCCCTGAGGATTTTTCTTCAGGCCATGCTTCCCCCCATGGTCAAGGTTAGGCGGCCCGAAGGCTGGATCTAACCGCGATTGGCCAACCCGGTTAGATCAAATAATACCATATACCTGTTGGTAGTAACAAATGGTCTGCTACATACCCTGGTCTGGAATCTAGGGGCAATAAACAACTCTACTCTGGCTCATTCACACTATCATGCCACACGCTTCACGAGTCCGTGTGGTTGCCCTTTTCAACCGCTAGCATCAGTACCACGCTCGATATCATAACCCGTTGCCAGGGTTTACATATCCATCCTTGAGGGTTTCATTTTCACTATTTCACTTTTCTCATATCAACGTTTCCCATATCAATACATATATTCATTGCAGTTGTTACGCTACAATGTTCACATATCCAGTATTCACATTTCAATTCTAATATTTACATTTCATTTCTAGTATTCACACTTCATCATTCACAAATCAATTCCCATATTTCATTATTCATATTGCAGAATTTCACGTTGCAATATTTCCATATTCATATATCAAATTTCACATGTCCAGTATTTTCATTCAATATTCATAAAACAATATTCCCAGTAGATTTCTCATTTTCTACTGTTTCATTCTCAGCATTTCAATTTCACAATTCATCTCATAATAATATATAAGCAAATATGGGAATATATCGCATTTCATATATTTCATCATTTCCAGTATGCACATATCAATATTTCATTTTTTTTTTCCCATTTCATAGAAAATCATTTCCATATTTCCCATATTCTACATTTCTCAATATTCACAAATATTACAACAAAACAACAACAACAACAAAACCAAGCCTTAGTCCCACTAAGTGGGGTCGGCTATATGAATCCTTTTCCGCCAATTTATGCGATCATAGACCATTTCTTTTGATAGATTCAAGGATATTAAATCTTTACTCACTATCTCCTCCCAAGTTATTTTATGTCTACCCCTTCCCCTTCTACTACCCCCCACAATAACTAAGCCACTCTTCCTCACAAGTACACTATAGGGCCTACGTTGCAAATGTCCATACCATCTGAGTCGTCCCTTTCTTATCTTATCTTCTATAGGAGTTACACCTAACTTACCATGAATATGTTCATTCCTTAATTTATCTTTCAATGCCATACCACTCATCCATCTAAGCATCCTCATCTCGGCTACTTTTACTTTTTGGATATTATGTTCTTCATCGCCCAACATTCTAATCCATATAACATAGCTGGTCTTATAGCTGTCCTATAAAAATTCCCTTTCAATTTTAAGGGTATTCTACGATCACATCGCACACTTGAAGCACTTCTCCATTTTACCAAACCTGCTTTAACTCTATGCATTACATCATCTTCAATTTCTCCTTCAACTTGTATAATAGATCCAAGGTATCGAAATCTACAAGTGCTATTTATTTCTTCATCATCAAGTTTAACTTTGTCTCCAATATTCCTCCTATCATTACTAAAATTACATTTCATATATTCTATTTTATTTCTACTTATCCTAAAGCCTCTAGATTCCAAAGCTTCTCTCCATAATTCTAACTCAGCCTTTACTTCATCCCTAGTTTTGTCAATTATTACAATATCATCTGCAAACAACATACACCATAAAACCTCCTTTTGAATACTCTTAGTAAATTGGTCCATCACTGAAGCAAAAAGATAAGGACTCAAAGCAGATCCTTGATGTACACCTATGGTAATTGGAAATTCTCTAGTTTCTCCATCTATAGTCCTTACACTAGTCATTACTCCATCATACATATCCTTAATGACATTAGTATACCTACAACATATACCATTTTTTTCTAAAACCCATCATATTAGTGTTTCTTATTTCCACTATTCCCATAAAATCATTTCCGTATATACATTTATCCCTTTTCAATATTTTCCAGAAAATTGTATAACATTTCCACATTACATTTTATTTCCTCAAGGATATTCATCATCATATCATTTTCCCATATTTCCCATTTCAAATCACATTTTACACAATACATTTCAAAATTTTCATAAAATCATATGCCACACAATTTCTCATCTATTATTCATATCATCATAATAATAATTTCAGGGAAAATACCATAATTCATTTCACATATATTTCAACCAATATATCATAAAAATACCTACTATACCTTGAAATTAGGAATAGCTTCCCAAGTGGGGGGGGGTGAATTGGCTTTTAAAAATTTCTTTTAACTTCTTTTAAGAATTCTTAACTTCTTTAAACACTTAACCAATTCTTTAACTTGTTTGTTTAATTTCACCAATCACACAAGAACTTAGTTCTTTTGTCCAATCAATAACACAATTAAACAACCAATCAATTAAACACAATCTTCAAACCAAACAATCAATTTAATTGCCAAATACAAGTTAAACATCAAACAACCAAACCAAGATATAAAGTTTTTAGCACTTTGGTAATATAAAATCTTGAGATTGTTTGTTTGTCTATATAAGGCCCGTGATTATGAATTTGAAAACCTTGGGAAGAATGTAATTTAATATTCAACAATCCTTTCACAAACACAATAAAGCTTTTGTAGTAAGCCCTAGATATAAATTTTAATCAAGCCCTATATATATAGATTTGCTTAATATGATGTTCAATACAACATTAAATCAGTCTTTCCAAATATTCAAAACTCAAATAAACTTTCAGTTAATTTATCTTTGGGTGTTTAACCAAGAAACGTACTCCCATATGGTTTCCGCAAGATATGGTTTCACCAACGTAATCCCTTTCGGTTTCTGTAACCCAAATCAAAATTAATCTTTAAGTTTACTTGATTTCTAAATATGCGTAGTATATTTGATTTTCAATTTAAATCATCCACGCAATTTTAATTATGTACTGAAAATAAAAAAAATAGGGAAAGAGAGAGTGAGACGGAGATTTTTACGAGGTTCGGCTTATACCCAGCCTACGTCCTCGCCTTTGGCAAACCACCAAAGGATTTGTAGACACCCCATTTTTACCCAGACCCAATATATTTATTATTATTATTATTATTATTATTATTATTATTTTATTAGTATTTTTATTATTTTATTTATTCTTATTATTATTATTATTTTTCATTAGTATTATTATTATTACTTTTATTTTTATTTTTACTTCTATTTATATTATTATTATTTTCATTATTATTACTTTATTACTATTTTTATTAATTTTCTATTATTACAAATTATTTTCTTATATTACTTTGTTACTATTGTTATTATTATTTTTATTTTCATATATTATTATTATTACTTTTATTATTATTTTTATTATTTTATTTACATGGGTCTAGGGTTTTTGGGGGATGCCTTTATAAAGGCTTGAACACGCACAGGGGGAGGGGGGGCAGCGCAGCCTAGCAAAAAGAAAAGAATTTTTTTTTTTTTCTTCTTCTTCTTCTTCTTCTTCCCGGAGACCATACTCTCTCATTCTCCACTCCGACCACACTTCCAACTTTAGCAACCCTCTCATATTAACAGCCTCACCACACCACAGCACCCCATCAACTCCGGTCGACCACCACGGCCGAGAACCCCCTCGGCAAATCTCTCATCTGCTGCAACCATTATAGCACCCGAACTCCATACAAGTCCAAAGCCTCCACCTTTCCTCCGAAGACCATCACATCCACCACGATTCCAGCAACCCAGCCGAACGCCGGCCACCACTCCTGCTGAATCTGCTGCACCGACCATCCTCCACAGCCGCACCAGAAGGAGAGGAGTTACCGCCACCACTCCCTGCTCACTGCCACCATTCGACCCAGCAGACCCGAGCACCAGTTTCAGCACCTGTTCCACCCTCCTCTGCAACGTCCCTCCGGCCACCATCCGAGTCCAGCGACCACGGCCGACTGCAGCAAACGCCCAGCAACCCACCGTCGTTTCGCACGGACCCATCTCGGCTGCTGAAGCTTTCGGCCATCACACCAGCAAGCAAAATATTCAGGTTGTATCTATCATATATATATACATATATATACATATATATATATTTATATATATATATAAATATATATACATATTTATATTGGTTTGGTTCAGTTTTTAATAATTAAAGCTAGAGTCTTTATTTTATTTTATTTGTATTTGTGTATATAGTAGGCATGTAAACCCATACACTCAGCACGCACACACACTGTTTTTTTTTTTTTTTTTTTTTTTTTCCATTTTTTATTTTTATTTTTATTTTTATTTTTATTTTGGGTTATTTCATTATTGTGGAGTCTCATCTTCCAATACTTGTTTTATATATATCTATGATTATATTTTGTGGCCGAGGTACTAATTAATTTATTTCTTTTATGGTTGCAGGTAGACCTTTGTTACATTAGATGTATATGTTGAATATTTTTATTTGTATAATTATTGTTGTAGGTTTCATATTGTTTAATATTGTATGGTTTTTATCAATGTTGAACTTATATTCACATTTGCATTTTTGTGGTATTGTTTAAGTCATTATTTGCTTCCCATTGTTGGCATGTTATAACGATCTCATGTCTATATTTACATGTATTATGTTCAGGGCATTGGGTTGGCTTACATGGTTAGGACTTAATTACTTCCATATGTATATCTTGTGAAATAGTTTTTAGGAAACCCATGCTATCGTATATTGTTTTCGATATAAGGTATGTTAAGTTTTAGGGTTGCCATAACCTCATTCTTTTGTTTCCATGTGTGTATATTATATGATTTATGTGAGGGTCTAATTATTTCCATATTGGTATAGTTGTATTTATAGGATATTAGGCAAGTGTATCCTCATGATTATCACTTCTTATTATTACTATTATAGTGTGTGTTAGGTATTATATATCATTATTATTATCATGTGTTGAATTTTTATGGTACTATTATTATATTATTGATATATTGATGAGTGTATTATTACTAGTATTATTTATTATTTATTACTATTATTATTATTTATCATTTATTATTATTATTATTATTATTATTATTATTATTATTATTATTATTATTGTGTTTATTGTTACTATTATTTTTATTATCATTGTATATTATCATCAGTTTTTTTTTTATATATTATTTTTCTGTATTCACCATTATTATTATTATTATTATTATTATTATTATTATTATTATTATTATTATTATTACTGATATTGTTCTACTTTAAATTATATGTATGTTTAATCGTATTATTATTATTATTATTATTATTATTATTTTGTATTAATGTATTGTCATTTTGTTATTATGATATTTTTGTTATTAATTATTTTCGATTTTCAATCCCTATGATTTTATTGCGGGGGTATGAGCCTTCGGGCATCACGTACCCTAAGCTCTGAGGGAATATATATGTATATATTATCTTTATTTATTTATTATTTTATTTATTTATTTTTTTACATGTATTTATAAATTCATAAAAGGAGTAATTTAAAGAATTATTAGATTAACTTAGGGATAATCTCAAATTAATTAGGTACCGTTCGTAAGAACGGGCGCGTAGGGGGTGCTCGTACTTTCCCCTCACGTAACCGAACTCCTGACCCCAACTCTGGTAATGTAGACCGATTCTACCCCTAACGGGGTAGTAATCATGTGTTCTAACCGCACTAAAGGTTAGTGGCGACTTCTATACCATTTTTTTCCATGAAAACATTAAAATGATTTTATTTCGCCGCCTAGGGCACACGCGCTCTCGGGACGTCGCGACAGGATTCACTAAACCTGTTCCATTGACGGGTGGAGCAAAACCGATTACAACATTCCTTGGTTAAGGCTAGAGCCTGCCTTCTCCAAACGATATTCCCTCGTTCAGTCACTCCTTACATAGGCTAGAGTCCGCCTCTCTAAGCAATATTTCCTTGCTTAGCTAACGATCCAAACACCTTAGAACGTCAATGAACTACAAGAAACATAAGATAAAATTTACGTACAAGTATACTCTCTCAAAGAGCAAGTTAGTACAATTTCAGCACTATATACTTAAATGTAAAATATCAATAGGAAATAGAATGAAGCTCAAGTGTTGAATTCACCAATATCCTTCTTAGAAGAGGATTAGCAATAGGAATTCAAAGAAGGAAGGATCAGCACTTCAGAATTCTCAGCAAAAGAATTTTTCAATGAGTGAGCAAGAGAACTTAGAAAGAACAAGAGTACTTTCAGCTCCTCAAAACAGATTTTTCAATTCTTGGTTTTTTTTTTGCAAAACCATGTATTTATAGGCTTTCAAACTTGCAAAAATTTCCTTAAAGAATTTCCCTATTTATTAGAATATTTAAGGTTCAAACGGCTATAATTTAAAACATTAGAATTTTAAAAATTTGTTCGTTGAACAGTGTTTAAATGTCTGACAGCAGTGACCTTGTTTCAGTGTTTTGGCCATAAAGTTTTCTGTATAACTTCAAATTAGGTGTTATTTATGTCAAAATAAGGCTAAGAGAAAATCCTACAACTTTCATGTTTATCACTCTTTAAAATAATGAGCGTTTGATAGAGAAAAATTCACCTCAATGCGGATGTATAAAAACTGACAGCATTTGGGAAAAACTCTTTTTGGTGCTCTTTATTCTAAAAATGATTCTAACCTTTTTAAAATAATTTTTGACCTTATAAAAATATTTTTCAGGTATTTTAAAAAGTATCTAGGTCTAAGAAGTTAACCTAAGAGTTTCAAAATATTTCAAACGATATTTTAAACATTAAAGCACTCACATGAAACTTCTAAAATATTAACATTCTAAGTTCTTGAGTCTTCATGCTTTGTCCTTTGATTGAATCCATCTTTTCTTCAAACTTCCATATTCTTTGAGCTTTCTTACTTTGCCTTTCTTTGGTTCTTTTGAATTTAATATGCCTTGACTTTCAATAACTCATTCACGTCCTCATATTCTTCAACAAGTAATTCATGCCTTGGCTCATTTAAGCTTCATTTGATCCTTGTGAGCACTTTGACCTTACTTCCATCATATTTGATCCTTGTGAGCACTTTGACCTTACTTTCACATATATGAACCCTGAAATATCATTACTCATACAAATACATTAAATTTTACTTGTTTATTAGCATCAAAATAAGATAACAAGATTTTAAGCCTTGTAAAGCCAGCATAACTTATTCTCCTTACCTGTCTTACTGAGATGCCCGCATAGTTCAATCTTAAGCTCCTGACATTTTCAGCACAAAAAGCTACAATTTCCATTTCCCCAAAACATTCAACATAATTCCAACATAATTTCTATAAAATATTTCTTAGGCTCCCAATAACCTAAATAAATTATTAAACTCCAAGATAATCAACTTACCTCGGTTTTCTTGAACTATGCCCACAGGATCCCGAAATTACACTCGTGGTGCTTACCCGAGCCATAAATTCAATAAGTCTAATTCAACCTCAGAATGTCCAATATTTAACATTTCCAAATCTACAATAATTAAATAATAATAAGCCCCTAATAACCCCATTAGCCTAATTTTTGATTTATGCCTACGACGACCCCACGAGAAATATGCTCTGCTAGACTTGTAGAGAATCACCCTTAAATTCTCGTGATGGTATCCGATCGTCAATTAAACTTAAATATTTATGAGAAATTGAGATAAAAGTGAGAATTGAGCTTACCTCAACAGATATGCCTATGTCAGTTCTATGACAAATTCACTCGAGTAGAAATGTCGGTAGCGGAGAATGGAATCCAACGGAATTTTTTGATTTTCAATCGGGTGAATATCAGCTGAGAAACTGAGGAGAGTGGGAAAGAGAATGAAGGAGATGGAAGGAGAGAGCGTGAGAAGCAAGGTGGGGGGTGGGGGTGGCGTTCTGCTTCCTTCAAAATTTTGAAATCTTGAAGCTTCAAGAAGCTTAAGGTAAACTTCTATATTTAAATAATATAATAATAATAATAATAACTTTTAATCTTTGCATATATATATATATATATATATATATATTTTACTAAAAGAGGGTGGCACCTCCATTTATTTATTAATATACCCTCACTTTTGGCGGAGGAATACCGTGGTTACAAGTTAAAACAAACAAACCAAATTAGAACAAACAAAATTAAGCATAACTAACAAAGGAGATAAAAACATAAAAACAACCAAAATCAAAACGAAATACACCAAACGAAACTCTAGAGTTGAACTAACGACGAACGGAAACGAGACCCCACCTATCCATCAAAAGGATACCTTTCAGATAATATGGTAGAAGGTGTTGTTCTTCGTAGATTACATTGTTTCCCATTTCTCCTTCTTTAGCAAGAAAATCAGCCTCACTATTGTCTTCCCTATATTGATGCATCACCATGACATTCACTCATTCTAACTCTGTCACGAGCTCATATATATTATATTACTTAATTCATAATTCTTATTATTTAATTAATTAATTTATTATTCAATTTAATTTTAAATCTTAAATAATTTATTTATTTATTTTATTTTTTTACATTCCCAAACATATCATTTTTGGGGCGTTACATTACAACTTGAATAAAATTATAAAAAATTGGTAAATTTTCTCACATAAAGGTCAATCAATTAATATAATTTTGAGTTTTCTTTATTCATTTAGCATTCATATTTTATATATAGAAGAACTAACATTATATTTTATAGCTTTAATTTTTAAAATATAATTTTAAATTTTTTTAAACACCATATTTGATAGATTACTTGAATTTAAAAATATTGAACTACATTTTATTTATTTTATGATATGTTTAGTTATTAATTGTTTATCAAATTAAGTTACATCTAAGATACACTTTGTAGCATTGTATTTACTAAGTATTTTGTAGGATTTAATAGTAAGTTATACTTTTTCATGTATATATATTTTTTAAAAATAAATTAATAATATATATATATATATATATATATATATATATTTTGTTATACTGATGTCCACTAGTTAATCCAAAGTGATTAGACTAGATGGACTAGTATTTCAATATTTGAGTAGGTCTTTCATTCACTTAATCCATTATCAAGATATTAGACTGGTTAATTTTCTCAAATTAATTTATTAAATTAAATTCTAAAATATTATTTTTATTATTATGGGGTGTAAGTGAGTCAAACTTACTCTCAAAATACTCAAACTCGACTCATCTTATAACGTCACTCGACTCGATTCTACTCGAGTTTGAGTTGAGTTTGAACTACTCGAGTATTTTAACAAGTTCGAGTTCAATAATATTACTTGAAGGGAGATTCAAGCTTAATTAAGCTTTTAAATTTTATCATTTTTATATTTCGAAGTCATATAATATAATATTTTATAAATATATTAAATATTATATAATATTAACTTATAATCAAGTCAAACTCTAGTTTCATGAACTTGTAGCCGAGTCGAGCTCACTTTAACAATTATGAAATCAATTGAGTTCGACTTGAGTTTCGAACTTAATATCTTCTAGTTGAATCAAGTTCAAGTATTTTATTGTATCGACTCAATTTGACTACAATGTATCTCTATTTTACTATGGATACAAATTATTTTTACACATATACTTAATAGTATACTACCAGTCAACTAGCAAAAAGTTTAATTAGTGAATAAAACTAATGTTCAAGGGTTTTTTGGTAGTTTTTGAAAACTCAAGTGTTAAGAGTGTCATATTTGGAAAACTCAAGGAGTGTTATTGGATTTACCTTTTTATTTTTCTTTTCTTTCTTTCCCTTTCCCCTCTCTCCCCATGTGATTGGCCCTATCCCAACTTCCCCTAATATTTTTATATATATTTACATTTATATAAAGTAAAACAATAAGACTAATTCAAGTTATTGACACCACTTTTCTTTATCCTTTATATATATCTGGATGAATTAAAATTATAAAATTAATTCAAATATAAATTATTTAGAAATATAGAAATATGTATACTGCGTTAAAAATATTCAAATTATTAAATTAAATCAATTTTTTTTTTAAAATATAGTGATATGTTTGTCATACATGCATGTATACTCTTTGAAGACGTGAAGAGTTCTCTGTTTTCTATTGATAAGAATTTATTGGAAGAGTTTCAAGTAAAATCGATAACACCAAAGGTTATAACTCCTCAAAAAGTTGTCTAGGAAAAGCCTCCTGTAGGTTGGTTGAAGCTAAATATCGATGACTCTTGTAGAGGAAATTCGGGTTCTTGTGGTGGTGGTGGTATTAACCACGACTCATCAAGTAATATTAAGTCTGCTTTCTCTGAAAAATTTGAGTCAGGTGATATTAATGGAGCGGAGTTGTAGGCTCTTACTAGTGGTGTATGACTTTGTAAAGAGTTGGGATGTTAAAATATTTTTATTGAAAGCGACTCGGAATTGGTGGTGGAAGGGATCACATCAGGAATTTGCTCTTCTTAGTACTCATGGGACTTTTGGGAATTGTTAGAGGAGGAGCTACTTGGCGAGGGAGGCAACACAAGCTGATATTTTGTAGGTGATGAGCTATCGAGTAAAATGAGAGGTTTAATTCGTTTGGATAAGATGAGAATTCCAAGCCTTCATTTTTAAATGTCATCATTTGATTCTCCTAGTTCAAAACCAATAAGTTGTAAATGGATCTTCAAAAAGAAAATGAAGGCAGATGGAACAATTGACAAATTCAAAGTAAGGTTAGTAGCTAAAGGCTTTACACAAAAGGAAGGCATAGACTACTTTGATACTTATGCTCCAGTTGCAAGGACTGCAAATATAAGAGTCTTGCTTGCCTTATCTTCCATCTACAAGTTCGAAATCCATCAAGTGGATGTAAAAAATGCATTCTTGAATGGAGAATTGGATGAAGAAATTTACATGAAACAACGTGAAGGCTTTATTATGCCTGGAAATGAATCTAAAGTACGTAATTGGTTAAATCTCTTTATGGACTCAAACAAGCCCCAAAACAGTGGCATGAAAAATTTGACCAAGTTATTCTTTCTAATGGCTTTAGAATACATGAATCTGATAAATGTGTCTATAGTAAGTTCAATAGAAATAAATGTGTAATTATTTGCTTATATGTTGATGATATGCTAATTTTTGGTACTGATATTGAAAGTGTTGAAAGTGCTAAGAAAATGTTGTTATCTAATTTTGATATGAAAGATATGGGTAATGTAGATGTGATTCTAGGTATTAGAATAATTAGAAACAATGATAAATTGATTCTCACACAATCAAATTATATTGAAAAGATACTAAAAAAATTTAATCACTATGACTGCAAATCTGTTAGCACACCTTTTGATGCAAATTTAAAATTATATCCTAACACTAGTAGAGCAATAAATCAGTTAGAATATGCTAGAGTTATTGGTTGCTTGATGTATGCTATGACTTCTACTAGAGCTAATATTGCATTTGATGTAGGTAAACTTCGTAGATATACTAGTAATCCTAGTGATATTCATTGGCATGCTATATATAGAGTGTTAAAGTATTTGAAATATACTATAGGTTGTGGCATACGTTATGAAGGATATCCTACTGTTTTAGAAGGATTCACGAATGTCAATTGGATCATTGATTGTAATGATTATACATCAACCAGTGGGTGGATATTCACCTTATTTGGAGGAGCTATCTCCTGGGGTTCAAAGAAGAAAAGCCTTATAACAGATTCCACTATGGCATCAGAATTTGTGGCTTTAGCTTCCTATAGCAAAGAGGTAGAATGGCTTAGGAATTTGCTATTAGAAATTCCATTCTGGTCAAAGCCTACGCCACCTATATATTTGCATTGTGACAGTGAGGCAACTTTGTCATGGGCATATAGTAATATATACAATGATAAATCCAGACATATTGGCCTAAGACATAGTTATATAAGGCAATTAATTACTGATGGTATAATTACCATAGATTTTGTGAGATCAAGCCAAAGTTTGGCTAATTGAGTAACAAAAGGACTTGCAAGAAACATGGTCTGGAAAACATCAAAGGGGATGAGACTTAAATCCATAACCCATAGTCACCATGATGAAAACTCGACTCAACACTTAAAATTTTCAAGCTCTTGAGTTCAATAAGCAAAGTACATCATATGTAGTAATTGGAAGCACTAAAATGTATATGTGTCACATAATCCATCCCAAGGAAAACAGTGCTTTGTACCTATAATGAGGAAAAGGTGAAGGTTGAGCTTAAGCTCTTAATAAGATTATAACAGGTTTTGTGTGGTACTTTAATTACAGGGGTACCTTTGATAAACCAACCTATATGAGTGTCAGAAGTGGTGCCGCTTCCTATGAGAAATGGATTTATCTCTAGAGCACTTATTAAACTAGGATATAGACACAAGGCCAATCCACGCGTCAGCTTTTGGTAACACCCAAAGATCTAATAATTTGTATGTGATATGTATTCGGTTAATCAAAAGAGGATTGCTAGTTTAAAGTTCATCTACCATGTAATCCTAATTAACTTTGATATGTATTCACTAAGTGAAGGTTCAAGTTCTAAAAAACACCTTCATTTATGCATAAATTCTCTCTTATCTAAATTAATTGTTTTTCATATATATTTTGAAAATGGTGGGTGAATGTTGAAATATTTTCTAAAATAATCATGAGGAGCATCAAATACTATGTGAGTTTGTCCCACATTGGAAAGAGTGAAAAAGGAAAAGTCATTAATATTTGATAAGGTGAAATAATCTCTTAAAATTAGTTAAGAGATGGTGCTAGTGTGTACTCTAGTGTGAAACATCGTCTGCACATGCACACGCACATGCACAAGCAGCTTGGGCTGTAGGGCGCTAGTGGCACATTTAGTTGGCGCACAACCACTTAACACTTTGCACACTTGCATCGTTACGAGATCGCGGCCATTGATAATGATCGGATGACTTAAAATTAATCTTATATTTTTATAAGATCAAGTGATGTGATCTGAACCATATAAATAATCTAACGATTAAAATAATTGACTTTCCATAATGTCTCGACTAGGGTGCAACTAGGTGACCTTGGAAGTGCGACTAGGTCTTTTGAACATGAAGAAATAATTGGTTTTCCAAAATGTGTCAACCAAAGCTCGACCAGGGTGCGACTAGGTCGACACCTGGTGCGACCAGGTCGATGCCTGGTGCGATTTTAGAAATTTTCTTTGCGAATGAACATATGCAACCTTTCGGAAAATGTATAATTATGTCTATTTAAAGACATAATTCTCTTCAAGAATAATATAGAAAATTCGATTTTAGAAATTTTCTTTGCGAATGAACATATGCAACCTTTCGGAAAATGTATAATTATGTCTATTTAAAGACATAATTCTCTTCAAGAATAATATAGAAAATTCGATCATTCTCTCTTTCTTTTTCTCTCATAAGACTTTTAACAAACTATATTTTTCTTCAATACTGGGTTATGTTTTTCTGCAGAAACAGAATTTTAGAAATTTGTTTAGATACGTCTAAGGGTTTTTGTGATCAGTTTTCGTTTGTATATAACACAAACTGATACTAGATTATATTTTGGGTTTCATTGTATCCTGAAAACGTATTTATTGACTCAACACACACCGATCTGGTGAGGGCAAATAACGTTTTAAGGAAAACGATATTATAACGTGTCTTGAAACATTTTTAGTACCGTAGCATTTTCTTGTATACATTTATTTTTCCACATTCAACCAATTATTCGCTTAACTCCTTACACAATCTGATTATTTTGCCCACAATATGATTCCACCTAAACTTGGAAACCCACCTAACACATGCTAGAAGAGATAAATGGAGAGAGTAAAGAGGACATGTACCTCTACAACTTCTCTGCACTTCTTTTCTGCTTTTCCCCTTGGTTGATTGAACTATACTACCTTTGGTCAAGCTCCTTTCTCTTCCGTGAGCTCTGTGCAAGCTCCTTTCTATACTCCTTCTCTCTAAGTCCTCTTCTTCTCTTAGCAGCTGCTCTAGTGAGCCATACTTTGCTTCTCTGCACTCTACCACCTCCTTCGTGCTCTCTCCACCTTTGAGATGCTCTCCTCTCTAATTCTTTCACCTTTTTACTCAATTAAAAGCCCTCTCCCCAAATTTGGTTTTATAGGAAAACCAATCTGTTGATCTCTTTAAACTCCCTTGTCATTCACTGCGCAATCAATCGACTACACTTGTTGATTTTAATTCTCTTATTAATTTTTTATTTCTTCAGTTACTTGTTATTTTTTGTGGTGTCTAGGAAGTTGCAGCAGCAGAATAAGTTGCAAATGGGTAAAGGTCATATATGGGCTAGTTAGGTTTGAGCTACGGGCTCTGAAATTAGACCCTTTTAATTTAATCACAGGCCTCCATTGGGCCTGTAGTTACAACATAAAACCCAACTTGGGCTTCAAGCACAGGTGCACCATAGGTCTCAATTTGATAAAATACGCCCATCACAGGCTTTAGATCACACACACACAAACCCACTATGGTCCTCTTGTTAAAACAATAAGCCCAAATTTGGTCTTCAGTCAAATGTAGGCCCACTATGGGGCTCAAAAGAGGATAAGCCCAAAATTGGGTAGCAATCCAAATGTAGGCCCAATGTAATCTTCAAAACATTACTAGCCCTACTAAAGAAAGAGAAAATCTACCCCCACGGGGCATGGCACGGTGGTAAAGCAGGCGGGGATAACTTGAGTATCGGAGGTTTGATTTTTAATGGTGACAAAGTCTTGGTGCGCTTTGTACCTCCTTAGGGGGGGGGGGGGTGGGGTGTTTTCCCATTCGCATGTCATAAAGGAGGGGCCATGGGAGGGTTAAACTGCTTCTCGAAAGTCAAACCCAAGTGTGTATAGACCATGACCGCATCTAGATGTACCTGAACGGCGAACCAGGGGGGAGGGTCGTTGTCCCGAGGGGTTGGTGCTGCACCAGGGGATCCGAAGGGCTCGTTGGTGGCTGGAATCCCCTGGTAAAAAAAAAAAAAAAAGGAGAGAAAATCTAATTATTGTACTAACTTGAAATAAATATGCTTGAAGATGTGAGGCCCAAGGCTGTTTTTTTTTTGTTCTGTGTTTTGGGTTATGTTTTATTAGTAAATCAATACATATGGATGACTGTAAGTAAAAATATGTAATATAAACTTCGTGGATGAATCTGCATTTATTTTGAGGCAGTGAAAGGATAAGCGATTTACCACATTGACCCCAGGAGCCATAGCTAAGAAAAAAAACTTAGAAGGAACCCATTTCTATTTCACAAAACATTTTTCCTCCAAAACTCAATTTAATGATTCCAAAAAGAAATGAATTAGAACCTATTTCAATAGAAAACAATTTTAACCATGCTTATTTAGAAATCTCAAAAATTACAATGAATTAAACAAGTAAATAGTTTTGCTATGTAATGGTCAAGCAAAATGGGTTGTCTATTGGAGGGCTACAATAAAAATGGCTTTTGACTTTTTGAAGTAGTTAAATAAAATGTGAGAGGATTAGGTGTCAATTAGGTATTAGGCTAGGGTTGAAGGTGGAGTTAGAGGTTCACGCAGGAGTGGCTTTTGACTTTTAGAAGTAGTTAAATAAAATGTGAGAGGATTAGGTGTCAATTAGGTATTAGGATAGGGTTGAAGGTGGAGTTAGAGGTTCACACAGGAGGCTAAGGTTCAAGCTTATATTTTTTAGGCTCAATTAGGCTTCAATTTGAGACCTTGAAGCTCAACTGTGTCTTACTGAATGAAAGAGACGAGAGGTTATTAGGCTGTAAAATGAGACTTTGAAGTTTGATTGAGTCTTAATTTGAGAGTTAAGATACAACTAAACTTCAATTCAAGATCTTAAAGCCTAATCCGACCTCGATCAAAGAATTGGGGAGGTTTAAAGGGTGCATTTGGACTAGATTTGTGGATTGACGCCCTCATTTTGGAGGTTGGTGAGTTATGAATGTACTTTTAGGCTTAGTGTTGGGATTTGAAAAGAGATAAGGTTCAATTTTGGAAGGTTGGGTTGCAATTAGGATTGGTCTTGTGACTTGAGGCCAGATTAGGACATAAAGGTCCAGTTTTTAGAGATTTAGGCTCAAATGTGGGGTTAGGTCAATTTTAAGGAAATAAAAGCTAGCTGGATCTTTATTGGGAGTGAGAAAAGTGTTTAGGTTAGGTTTGTGGGATGTAGGCTAACCTTATTGGTATTTAGGTGGAATATTGTTGGGACTTTTGATGGATCCAGAGTGATCAAGATTTTGTTTTTGTAGTTATTGTATGAGTTTTGTTTTAGTTTCTATGTGATGTGGTTAATGTATGTAATGGAGAGAAGTTATTTAAAGAAAGAAAAACGTAGTGAAAATTCAATTTATTTTGTTGTAGTTTGTTTGTTTTGTTTTATTTTTATTTTTATTTTGTTTTTCAAAGGGAATTGAGTGCAAGGATATGAAATAGAATCATGACCTTGAGCGCAAATTGAGATTAAATACCTCTCTTTTGTTTCGTTTGTTTTTTTTAGTGTGAGTTGGGAGGAGAGGGGAATGAGAGCCCTCTAAGGCGAGAGAGAAAGAGGGCTTGTACAAGGTCCTTTTCCGTTGATAAGAAAAACCTTAGACGGCAGACAACTTTATTTTTCAATTTGAAAAGAAAAATTCTAATATGAACGCCCTATGGTAACTATTTTCTAAAACAAATAACTCACAACCTAACTTATGAACTCAAATTTTGAGCCTTTTTTAAAATAAATAAAAATCTAAAATCAATACATGTCTTGAAAAACAGCCCTTAATTTTCCTATATTATGTCTTAGACAAATACTATGTCTACAATTATTATTAGAGAATCTCCCTAACACTTCTTGGATTACCTACAATCTAAGCTAATTTGTTCATTTATTTATTGTATTTTTTTTTTATTTTGAACACTTAATGGACTTTTTGAAGCTTTTGGGATAACCAAGTGCATAATTTTAGTTTTTGCTTCAACTAAATTTGAAACTCTTCAACATTGTCGGAGTGATTTGAGAATTTTTATTTAATTTATAAAAGCTAACTTTTATTGCTCAAGTTTGTAGAATTTTACCTTGTTAATTTTTTAACAGCCTACTCGATGCTCTAAGAGGATTCTTATAATTTTATTTTAGCTTAGTTATTTCTTCTAACGTCCTTGACACTTTCAAGGGGTTCAAGAACTTTTAATTAACTTTTTTTTTAATTTATCAAACTTTAGTCCTAAATATCAATGATTTAGTAGGCTTTTTCGACACTCTAGGATAGCCAGGATTATTATGAGTAGTTATAGTAAATTCTTCGACCTTTCTTACATTCCTGAAGTGGTTAATAGCTAAATTTTCTTAATTATTAAATGACACAAATTTTACAATGTTTTATAGTTAAATTAATTATTCCTAGTACATGGGTGTCTCCCCAACATTCTTAGAATGATACAATATTGTACTTTAGATGATTATTCCAATTATTAACTTTCAACTTTTTCAACCGATTCCACCAACGTTTTGAGACAAAATAAATTATTTCGATTATTATATTTTTTAATATATATTTTTTATTTTTTATGATCTCCCTACAAATGTTTTATTAAGCATTTCTATGAATTAAATTAAGCAAAGAAAAACTCAATGGCACCCTGTTGCAGCAAAAAATGTCGATCGACCTTTAACGAGCTTTTTGACTCCAATCATCTAAAACAGACGAAAATAAGAGTGGCTTGGAGGACTCGGAGTGTACTTCGAGGGATCTCTCTGATGCCTAAGGAAGGGATTGGCTTGAGAGGTTGTAAGCAATAGTAAATTAATTGGGTTTTAAATGAGATACCTTTGCTTTCTCCGTGTTACCCCTCTTATAGTAGCGAGGTTTGACTCTTAAGGAGATCTATCATTATGATGTCCAGCGTGGATCACTCCAACCATTACAACACTAGCGTGGATCTCTCTAGTTATCATTAGAATGAAGTTGATTGCTCTGTCAGAACAGTTGACTTGGATAATGACTGCCCCCATCAATGCCGGGTCTTGACTTCCTTTTACTCTGGGATTGATTTATTCGGGGCATATCAATTCCCCCCCCCCCTCTAGTCTCAAATTTTTAGAACATGTTCTTGAAACTTAAAAAATTGTCCTATCTCTCCCTCTCTCCCTTTTTTTTTTTTTTTTTTTGCCTCAAGCCGATGTCATAGGTCGGCTGGTCCAAGCCGATATAGAGGTTAGTTCGACTCTGCCGAGCCAAAGCCAAAGCCAAGGGAGGACGGCTTCATCGAGTCGGTGTGGGTGCCAGTTCGGCTTTGCAGAGCCAAAGCCAAAGCCATAGGAGGTCGGCTTCGTTGAGCCGGTGAGGGTGCCAGTTCAACTTTGCCGAGCTGAAGTCACAGGAGGTCGACTTCAAATAGACACACTTGTTCTATCACCAATTTGATTTATCGGCTTGACTTCAACGGATCAATTACCAATCCTCCTATGTGTTATAATTGTAGATAATTCGAACACATCAAGTCGAATTGTCCCTAGCTGAAGAAAGGGTCTAAGAAGAAGAAGAAGAAGGCCCTAAAAGTGGGTTGAGACACGCACAATACCAGTAGTTCAGAATTGGAATCCAGTGATGACGAGATGGTAAACCTATTTCTGATGGCATATGATGACCACGAGGTACAATCATTTTGTTCTGCATCATCTTACTATTCTAGTGATTCCGAAAATGAAAATAGCATGCTTTCGTATGATGAATTGCATCAGGAATATGTGTACACCCTTAAAATGCTTGAGAAAATGAATAAGAAAAATTCTAGTTTAAAATTAAAATTGAAAGAATTTCCAAAGTTAGTTGAATGTCAAAATGAATCTCATGCATCCCTCATGAAAAACAAGGATTTGAAAATTGAGGAGTTAGAAAAGAATTTGAAAGATAAATCTAAGATTATATGTAAATTTACTGAAGATCAAAACAATTTTGAAAAACTCTTAGGAGCTCAAAGAAATTCCCTAGAGAAGGAAGGCCTTGGTTTTACTGGAAAGGAGAATCTAAAACAGAAACATCTTTATATGGGATATTTTGTAAGAGAGTCAAAATCATATGTTCAAACTAAAGACTATCATAGAAATATTACATGTTTTAAATGTAAGAGTTTGGGTCACATAAAATTTGATTGTCTTTCAAAAATAAAGATGTCAAAATTTAAAAAGTCTAGAAAGTCAAAGGAGAATCTAGTACTAACCCCCAAGAACCCAAGAAAATATGGGTACCAAAAGTAGTTATCTGATTATGTCCTGCAGATGTGCTTGAGATCGTCCTCCTCGAAGGACAAGTGGTATATGGATAGTGGATGTTCGCGACACATGATAGGAGATAAAGCTAAATTCGCATCTATCATATCCAAAGATGAAGGATTCATTATGTTTGGGGATAACTCTAAAGGTAGAATCATTGGAGTTGGTAAGGTTGGTAAGGAACCTTCTCTCGTCATTGATAATGTGCTGTTAGTTGATGAGTTGAAACATAACTTATTGAGTATAAGTCAACTATGTGATAAAGGTTATAAAGTCTCATTTCGAACATGACAAATGCACTGTAGAGAACAAATTTGAAAACAAAATATTGTTTACTGCTGATCGTTATGAAAATGTATACATTACTAGCCTTTATAAACTTGCTTCTCAACATGTTACTTGTTTTTTTTTTTGCTATAAATTAGATTAGTTGGATTTGGCATAGGAGACTAGGACACAAACATGGATTTAATATCTAAACTTGTTAAGAAAGAATTAGTTAAGGGATTTCCTAAGACTAAATTCGTGAAAGATAAAATCTTTGATGCATGCCAACTAGGAAAACAAGCAAAAACGAGTTTTAATTAAGAAGAAGAAAGAAATCTCTATTACTAGGCCACTTCAAATGCTACACTTATATTTATTTGGTCCAAACCCAATTCAGAGTTTAGGAGGAAAGTCATACGCATTCGTCATAGTTGATGATTATTCAAGATATACATGGGTCCTATTTTTAGGTCACAAAGATGAAAAGTGTGAACAATTCATAAATCCGTGTAAGAAAATTCAAAATGAAAAGGGTTATACTGTCACTAAAATCCGAAGTGATAGGGGTAGAGAATTTAAAAATGAAAGCATGGAAGACTACTGTAATTCATTAGGAATAACTCATAATTTTTCGGCTTCTAGAATCCCACAACAGAATGGTGTAGTTGAAAGGAAGAATAGGTTTATACAAGAAATGACCAGAACTATGCTTAATGAACATAAACTACCTAAGTACTTCTGGGCTAAGACAATGAATACCGCCTGTTATGTTCTAAATAGAGTTTTGATTAGACCATCTCTTAATAAGACTCCATACGAATTATGGAATGGCCATAGACCAAACATATAATATTTTCATGTCTTTGGCTGTAAATGTTTTGTACTTAGAGACAATGAACATTTAGGAAAGTTTGATGTGAAATCAGATGAAGGTATCTTCCTAGGGTATGCCTTAGATAGTAAAGCCTATAGAGTATACAACAAACAAACATTAACTGTTATAGAATCCATTCATATAGTGTTCGATAAGCCAAATCCCTTCTCAAAAAGGACTGATGAAGATGAAATTGAGATAAATAAGAAATTTGAAAAACTATCCATTAAAGATGAATCAGGAAAGAAAAATGAAATTAAGGAACCATCTGTTGAATCTAATCAAATTGAAAATGGTTAATAAACCACCTAGAGAAGGGAAGTACAATAAGAATTATCCCATTAATCAAATAATAGGTGAACCATTACGTGGAGTAGCCACATGATCCTCACTTAGGAATATGATTAGTCATTTTGCCTTTCTATCTCAAGAAAACCTAGGAATGTAAGTGAAACAATTGAGGATGAGTCATGGGTGTTGTCCATGCAAGAAGAGTTAAACCAGTTTGAGAGAAACAAAGTATGGATATTAGTTTCTAGACCATAGGATAATACAATCATTGGAACAAAATGGATATATAAGAACAAGAAAGATGAACATGAGATAGTTGTTAGAAATAAGGCAAGACCAGTAGCTCAAGGATATAACCAGGAAAAAGGAATAGATTTTGAAGAAACCTTTGCACCTGTAGCTAGAATGGAAGCCATTCGAATGCTTTTAGCCTATGCCTCTTAAGGATTTCAAGCTATATCAAATGGATGTTAAAAGCGCGTTTTTAAATGGCTACATAAGTGAAGAGGTATATGTAGAACAACCCTCAGGCTTTGAAAACCATAAGAATCCAAATCACGTTTATAGACTAACAAAAGCCTTGTACGGTTTAAAGCAAGCTCTTAGAGCTTGGTATGAGAGATTAAGCGGCTTTCTACTAGACAAAGGATTTATCAGAGGAAGGATAGACACAACACATTTCATAAAGTCTAAGAAAGATGACTTGCTCCTAGTTCAAATATATGTAGATGATATCATATTTGGAGCTACAAATAAAGACTTGTGCAATGAGTTTGCTAGTACTATGCAAAATGAATTTGAGATGAGCATGATGGGTGAACTAAATTTCTTCTTAGGACTTTAGATCAAACAAGCAAAACATGGAATCTTTGTAAATCAATCGAAGTACATTAGAGATCTGCTCAAAAAGTTTAATAGGGAAGATGGAAAAATACTAGGAACACCTATGAGCGCTTCTTTGAAATTAGACAAAGATGAACAAGGTATACTAGTAGATGTCAAGCTTTATTGTGGAATGATCGGTAGCTTACTTTATCTGATTACCAGCAGACCTGACATAATGTTTAGTATATGTTTGTGTGCAAGATTTCAGGATGCACCAAAAGAGTCATATTTGTTAGCTATTAAACGAATACTTAGATACCTGATAGGAACCGTGGAACTTGGGTTATGGTATCCTAAGTATACATCTTTTGAGATTATCAGCTATTCAGATGCTGATTTTGCTGGTAGCAAAGTGGATAGGAAAAGCACGAGTGGTACATGTCATTTCTTAGGACATTTGTTAGTCTCTTGGTTTTCCAAGAAACAGAATTCAGTAGCTCTTTCCACAGCTAAGGCTGAATACATAGTGACAGGAAGTTGTTGTGCTTAAACACTATACATGAAGCAACAACTGACGAATTTTGGATTAAGCTATGACACAATACCTATAAGATGTGACACTACAAGTGCAATAAATATCTCAAAGAATCTTATATTACATTCACGAACTAAACATATAGAAATAAGACATCACTTTCTTCGTGATCAAGTGCAAAAAGGAGATGTGACACTTGAGTTTGTATGCCCAGATGAACAATGGGCAGACATATTCACGAAACCACTTGCGGATGATAGGTTTATCCAAATTAGGCGCGAATTAGGCCTGATGCATAGTCAAGAGGTTACCTAGAATTATATTAGATGCCATAATTCAGGTGGAGCAACGTCACTTAATATTCACAATTGGTTAAAAATTTCAAATTTGACTCATTTGTTCTCATTCGGTATCACATTAATTAACATTTGACATTAAAATCATATCATGTAAAGAGCATATTAACTTCCACATGTTAATCCTCACATAATCATTGAACTTTAGTGATTGTGTTTACTTATCTATGTCTATGAAATTTGTCACACTGTGTATGTTCACATTGCAATATACATTCAACAAAACAGCGTTCTGCATTAGCAAAGGGGAGAAGTAAAATTTTTCAAATCTGATGATTGAATAAGTTCAAAACTTTAAGATTAAATAAGGGAGAATATTATAAGATTATGTCCACTTATGTATTATTATTATTACACCTTTTTTGTTAATGTCAAAAGGGGGAGAAGAATCAGGCTACAGCAAAAATGGGTAAAAAAGAAACTAATTATGTAAAGGGGGAAAAGAATCAGGCTATAGGAGAAGAATCATGCTATAGAAAAAATTAATTGTGTATAAACATGAGCATATTTCATTTGTTGAATATTTGTGCATTATTTGAGGGGGAGCCTTGTTAGGCGTAACCCATTCTTTATTTTTACTTGTGTATTTGTCATAATCAAAAAGGGAGAGATTATTGACTCTATGAGTCTAATCCTGTTTTGATAATGATAAATCACTTAGTATTTGATCTGTGCATTGAGATTGTGAACAGAAACAATATTTAGAATGCATAGAAGGCTAGCAAGTCATGGAAGCCATGAAGATTAAAGCATACACAAGTTGGCACGATCCATGGAACTAAAAGAGTAAAAGAATGAAGATGCTAATGGCAAGTTCAAGAACATCATGGGAATGGGTACTTAGAACTGAATATATTTACATATTTCATATGATTTAATTTGAGGCTCAAAATATACCCTAGACTAACCTTAGGACTCATGCATCACATGAACATCTTTAGGGGATATTTATGGACTTAGAGATTGCTTTGAAACCCTGAAAAATATTTTATAAAAGAGCCAAGAAAGAGAGCAAAACAGATTTTTAAAACTAAAAAGGAAAATCTAGAAATTGGTCAGTTCAGAAGACTGAACTTCACATTTAGTCATCTGAAGATTTAACTTCAGAAGACCAAAGTTAAGCTCAATCGTCTGAAGAATTTCTTCAGAAGACGGAAGATTAAGTTCAGTTCTCTGAAAAATTAATGGTGAAACACAGAACCTAACAGAAGCACATCAAAATACTGAACTCAGACTTCAGTTGTCTGAACCCGACACTTTAGAAGACTGAACCCTAACCTCAATCGTCTGACCCTATGTCTAGGTTAATTTTTCGAAGCTTTAAGGAATTTCAGTAGTCTGGGCTTTAACCCTCAGTCGTCTGACCCTATGGGAAAGATTAAAAATTTAATTTTTTATAAGAGAACACGTGAGTTTTTTATTTATCCAACAGTTAAGATTCATTCCAAGGGGATGGTTACCTATATAATTAACATCTAAACCCTAGTTCCCCAAGAAGAGAGAAGAGAACGAACCTTTGACATACGATTGAGCATATTGTACGATTAACACAACTTGGGAGAATACACTGCTGAGTTCTTGATTGGGATTTCAAATCTTATACTTCAAATCAGAGCTAAAGCTACGTTGATCTTCAAAAGACTTTCTTGTGATTGTTGTGCAATCATTTTGGTATTGAGGTTTGGTAAATCAATCTACTTGTTAATATTTATTCTCATAGAGTTTTTCATCTAAACTGATTTGCTTGTTGATATTTATTTTTCAAAGAACTTTTCATCTCAAAATCCATTATTAAATAAAGGGTGAGTGATTGATCTTGAGTGTGCTTACATATAGAATGTTTTGATAAGATTACTACTTAAGAAAAGTTTTCGCCACCGGTTAAACGGTTTTGATTCAAGCGCGTATTCAGTTAAAAACTCGATATTTTTGATATCACAAAACCACTTGATTAAATATCCTTAGTGTTCATAACTATATATATTATGGAGGGATATTTTCTAAAAAATATTATATTAGGTTTTTTATCTTTGGAGATCGTATCATATATATATATATATATATATATATATATATATGTGCATATTACAAAGATCATATTATGGTTGAATATTTGGAAGAAAGCTTATTGATTTTGATTGTTATAATATTCAAGACAAAACTTTTGATAAGTTCACATTTGATATTCGTGCATTTAGCAAGTTGAACTAAAACCCTAATTTTCTCCAAAGCTTTTACTTATATCATTACTTGGGAGATTTGATAAAAGGGAAATTGGTTGAAGCATATCATTCATATAACGATTATATCATTACATACATACTGAGCTTCAAGTTTCATCATATGGATATCTGTTAAGTTTCAATTGTACTCACTAACTTTGTTAGAAGCGAACATTGAGTTGTTTTGCAGATTTGACATTATATATTGTAATCAAGATTAGGGTTGTGAACCGGGTGAGGAGGATGTTGTGCCTCTTGTAAGCAGTAGATGTAAAGGAAGCTTTGTCCCGGTTAAAGGAGTAGGGATATAGTGGAATCCTTGAGTGGGTTGTTCAAGGCGAGGACGTAGGTCGGGTTGGTTGAACCTTTTAAAAATTGTGTTTGCCTTCTCTCTTCCTTTACCCTTTTTATTTTCCGTAACGCATTTCAATATCTATTTTTCATGTGTACACGCACTTGATAATTGATTGAGTGAAAAGAATTCATTAGTATAATAATTTAAATCAGTCTTAAGTCCTTACAATTGATTTGTTAAATATAAAGATAGGGCTTAAGTGGTAAATAATCTGAAAGTTTTTCAAAAGACCCAATTCACCCCCCCTTGGGATTACACCTAAATTAACAACCTATTTTTGGGAAAAAGGTAGAAACCTTTAATTTCTGATATGAAAAACTTAGGTGTTAAATAAAGGTTTAGGAGCATGCTATAGTAGGTAGATCCATCTCTTATGGACAAAAGATATTCCTTAGCTACATAATCTTTTTTTTTTTAATGATACATGATTAAAGTTTAGAAAGATAGTAAGTACATCTAGAGTATAAGCATATTTTATCCCTCCATAAGAAGTTGAGTGTTAGGAAAATTCAATATCATATATTAAAGCTACTAAACCACCACATAATTTAATGTCCCTTACCTTTAAGAGAAAAATTTGTGCTCTACAGTGGCAATAATGAAAGCTTCAGATTGACAAGTGATGAACTAACTAGATCTTATCCTTAACTCACTTGAATTAGGTCAAACATAGCTTTGATAATCAAAACTACATATATATCCAAGTCAATAAGATGAAAAGAATTTTTTTTGAATAAACTGGGAATTCATCTTATCATTACCTCAAAGCAATAATGGGTTCTCAAAATGAACATTCATTCTTATCTAGGAAACCCACAACCAACCATACGCATCAATGTGTTTGTGATATGCAATTTGGTTTCAAGCATTCACAATTTTTTTTTTTTTTTGGTTGACTAAAAAAGAAGAAAGTTTCTTGTTATACTTTTATTCATCCATTGTTGAATTATCCTTTAATATAAGAGTATTCTACCATACTTTAGTATCAACTCTCAATCTTTAACAAATGGTAATAAATCTGAGAGATCATCATTCGTGAGTAAGTAAGTAAGCCAATCTAGGCACTTTAACTATTATAATTTAGCACCAATAAATTGGGTTTTATATATTTAGCACATACTCACCTCACCACCATGGAAACTAGTCTTAATAGGCTCTTAGAGTATTTTTAAGATAAATGATTAGCACCTCTCTTTTTGATGATGATCAAAGGGGGAGAAGATATTTGGAGTTATCTATGGGGATAAGATTTATGGTGTTATATATGTGAGGGAAAACATGATGTATGTGTGGGGGAAAATATGCATTTAATGTTATAAACTTTCTATTTTATGGAATGCAAGTTAAAAGCTCAAATGAACATGAACTGTTTTTATGCCTCATATGCATATAGTAAGGGGGAGCAAATTATAAATATCATTTAACAATATGCATAAATTAAGGAGGAGTGCATAAATTAAAGGGGAGCTTTAAAACATACCCCATATAGAACACTAATGGTTTGCCATCATAAAAAAGGGAGAGAGTGTTAGCCTTAGTGGCTACATGATCTCATTTGTCTTGTTTTAATGACAACAAACCACTAGTGGTTCTAAGTAAGCTTATTTTTGCACAATAAGCTTTAGTAAGAACAAACACAAATGCAAAGATTAAGTAGATTCTTAATAGGTTAGACATCATCAAAAAGGGGGAGAATGTTAGCCTTGATCGCTACACTATCATGGTTTATATGTTTTGATGATATTAACCTATTTGTTGTTCCTAATATTTTCCATCCTTGCAAATCTTATTTAGTATAGGTACAAAGTGTCGGATGCACGAAGGTACCAAATCAGAAGCAAAGATCAGACCAAGTAGACATCAAATATAAAAGATTGGAAGGACATTAACTTAGAAGCACCAAAGCACACCCCAATGTTTTTATTGTGTATAAATTAATTGTAATAAGGGTTGTATGATTGAGTGCGTATTGTAACTCTTGCGGTGTGTCTTTCATGATTTCTAAGTAAAAGCTGAGTCATTGTATAAGCATACTAGGACACATGAGCATATAGGATTAGCACAAAAGTAACAAACTCACAATTCATAGTTTTCAAAGTAAAAGGAAAGAGTTTGTCAAAATAATCCTATACTCAATTAAGTTTTCAACATGGGACAAGTGTTAAGTAATATATAAGTTATAAACATTTTCATAACTTGGTCCCGATTTTTCAAAACTAGTTGTATGTCCTAAATTCCTAAAAGTCAAGCATATTTCTATAAGGACATATTAAGCATATTAGATATCAAAATAAGTTTTAAGTGTGTTTTCATAAAACAAGATATCTTATATTCAAGGAAAAATCATTTGTATAAGTATTGATCTTCATTAGGCTTAAAATATTTCATATACTTTTGTCTAATAATGTTTGAAGTCATTAAAATGCTTTTAGACAAGGAAAAACAAAGCAATCGTTACTAATGTAGTGCAGCCTTGAGTCTTGAACACTTTTTGGTATTTGGGGCATGGATTTTTCTAGAAAAGTCCAAAAAGGACGATCTTAGTGTCCCTAGAAAGCTAAGAAAAAATGTCACAACTTTCATGTTGATTACTTTTTCTGATTTAGGGACTTCATTGATGAACACAAGGGATTCATCGACGACTGGCAGTGTGTGATTAGTCGATGAGAGTAGGGACTCGTCGACGAGCCCAACAGATAGAATCGCTCCAACGGGCGGAAAACAGCTAGTTTACCAAATAAACAATTTTTTTTCCCCCAATGGCTAGTTAACAGCTCCTTTGGCTCTTGGTCTATAAATACAAGCTATTAGACCTGTATTAACATGGTTTTGAGCATTGTTGATCATATTTATGAAAAATATCATTTTATCCAAAACCTAAGCACTTTGCAGTTTACATTTTAGTTATTCTTCACAAGTGCTCAATCCTTTCTTACTCACTTATCTTGTAAGATTCATTCCTTGAGAGAATATAGTGAGGATTTGGTTGTATTTCATATTGGCTCATTTAGGGAGCATTAAATTGTATTTTCAATCTATTGTAAGGTTCTTTATGAACCATTGTTGTAAGGTTCTTTGTGAACCGAAGCGAAGGATCTTGGTGACCGTGGTAGGGATTTGTTCTCGAGTGTCAGGATTTGTCCTCAAGTTGTAAGGCTTCTCCACCGATGAAGGAGTATCTTTAGTGTATTATGGAATCTTTGGCTTGGTGCTATGGCATGGACGTAGGCTTGGTGCCGAACCACGTAAAAATACCGGTGTTGTTCTTTCTCTCCCTTACACTATTTATTTTATATCTTGTGCATGATTTATATTTATATTGTGATATGATTTCCTGTATCTTGCCAAAAGTTTTTATTTTGTAGAAAAGTATGTATTCCTTGAAAAGAGTCTATTCACCCCCCCTCTAGACTATATACTCCGGTTTGGGACTTCCAACAAGTACAACTCAATTTTAAAGCAAGACATTGTCTTAATTGTGCTTTAAATGATGATGAATATAGTCATATTTGCGAAACCGAAAAAAAAGTATGGGATATGCTTCAAAAACACCTATGGAGACACATATAAGATAAACAATAAAAAATAAGCATGTTAGTTAGAGAATATGAGATGTTTAAAATAAATAAAGGTGAAGAAATTACATCCATGATCACTCGATTCACGCACCTCATAAACAACTTGAAAGAACTTGGTAGAACTTATTAGAAGATTATATTCAAAATGTTCTCCAAACTTTACCCAAGTTATCAATGGCCATTGAAGAAGCAAGAAATGTAGATAAGCCTAAGAAAGGAATAAGTCTTGCCTTAGATTCATCTAGTGCTACTCACCAAGACATAGATGAAGATAGTGAGCATGATAGTGCATTTCTGACAAGAAAACTTAAGAAACTCTCAAGTAAGAGAAGGCAACAAATTGGAAGAGAAGAGTCAAGCAATAATAGCATTGAATGTTGTGATTGGAATAACACTGGGAACGACATGGTAAATTGCCCTCAAAATCAAAATGAAGGAAGTTTTCAAAATGGGGAACATAAAGCCATGAATGTTGCTACTTAGGATGAAATCGATGGGTTATCCACCGATAATGAAAATGAGAAAGAAGCACATTCTTACTTCATGACTAATGAACAAGAGGAAGCAAGTTCTGATGAGGATGATTATGCTCCCTCTTATAATAAATTAAGGATCACATGTGCTAAAATATATAATGAATTAGTTGTGATCAACGGAAGGAACAAAGAGTTGGAAGAAAAATTATCAAAATGTAAACAAAAGGAACCTTGTTTTTGTTCTCCCTTAAAAGAAGAAAATATCTCCCTTAAAATTAAAATTAAGGAGTTGACTTCAAATGCTCAAAAAGACCTGAAATTTTTTAAGTAGAAATAAGAAATTTGAAAAAATCAAATTGAAAATATTTTAAAAGAAAATACTCTCTTGAAAATAGAATGATGAAGATGATAGTGAAACAACTGAAAAATTCACAAGAGCAAAAGAAAACCCTAATAAATTCTTAGGAGTTAAAAGAAATAGTTTTTACAATAAGGGTTAGGTTATGATTCCTCTTATAAATCTCATGGCATGCCACCAAGATTTGCTTATTTTGTGAAAGGAAAGGTCACATCTGTTACTGTTGCCCCTTTAGAGGTGCTAGAGGTAAGGAAAGGAAGCTGGTATGGGTAGTTAAGAAGACAAATCCCTTGGGACCCAAGGACGAATGGGTACCAAAAAAAATTACATGATTTTTTGAATATTGCTTCCTTAAAACCTAGGATTAGTTAATAGGATTTAGGTAGATTTAACTATACCTAGGTAAAAAAGGATAGTGATGTCTAAGTGAATCTATATAGTGGAAAAATTATAAACACTCGCCACAATAGCGCTCAAAGTATAAAATCCCAAATTACGAATAATAATTGCTTACTACGTTTGGGACTATAGAAAATTAATCCAATATGATGAGTTTAAAAGATAAATCCAATATGGTCTATTAACCGTATATATCCCTATTGGTTGGTGAACATTATATGAAAGTATTGGCTATAGTCTAAGAGATAAAGTTGCATGCACACCCTCACAAGCTCTATACTCGGGCATGTTCTTAGGATTAGAAAGGAATGAAACATTATCTGCTTCAGTGGAACATTAGTTTCCTCATAAATCCATAAGATATCATTCCTCTAAAATAAAGGTTCAGGGCTTAACGAACCCATTCAAGGATTACAATAGAAACCCTTTTAAGAACCTTGGTTTTTTGAGAAGATCTACTCTTGAATAAAGTCTCAGAAGCATACTCCATAAAATCCACTTATGATAGACAAAGGTGTTTTCCTTAGTTATATTTTGATGATTTAACTGTAAACATGCATCCCTCGCACAGAATTGAGTTTTAGGGGAGTCATTCATTACAACATAAGTACTATGTATTATCCAACCCTAAACTCATCTTGTAACATCAATATTGTGCGCTTAATCCAAATTCATGAGCATTCAGAAATAAAAATTCAGTCATCACTGATAATACTACATTTGTAAAGCTTTATAAATCACATAGTCTAGTTATGAGCACTAATAGATTCTAAAGTAGTTATCTACTTATGTATATCTAGAAGTATCCTTCCATGCTCAATTTGAGGCAACGACTAAGGAATTCTTGTTTTCATCTAGATTGTCTCAAGATAAAGTATTCCTCACTCTACGCTTGACCTGGGAGAAAATTCCTTAACCTTTGTTAATAAAAAAGGCATTCTCTTCCATATTAAAGCTTTACCAAATCACAATCAATTTGGTAATATCATATTATTGCTCAAAATTATGGGCATATTCTTAGTCTAAGGTACTTTGCCACTAGTGGCTAAGTAGGAGAATATATCTCCTATCTCCAAGAGCATTGTTCAATGAAGCCTAGTATACTTCTAAATGCTCATTGCCAAGTAATAAGGACATACTCATCATGCTTAAATTACACATGAAAAATATTGTGCTTATTTTGAAAATATCCACTTATAACTACTTTGGAGTCAAGTATTGGACTGAAAGATAGCTCTCGAGCTATACTCAACCTAATAAGCATCCAATGCCAAGGAATTCATGACTCAACATTTGGATGCTAATAAAAAAGGCAATACCAAAGTAATTCAAAGAGAGGTTATCTTAACATAGGAATTATATTCTTCTTATCTAAGACTCATTTTGTTGAAATAATTGCTCAAAAAAAAGCTTCAAGCGCTAAAAAAAATGCCTAGGAAAATTTCAATATCATATATTTTGCCATGCTTATATAGACATATCCTAGAGCTACTAGCTTTCCACATAATTAGAATCAATGTCTCTAACTCTTAGAGGAAACTGTAAAAAATATATCCTCTACAATGGCAATGTTAGAAGGCTCTGCTGATATTGCAAAGTGATGAGCTGGCTTGGTAATCATCCTTAACTCACTTTGATCAAGTAAAGTGTCTCTTTGAGAATCAAATATGAAATTTCATAAGATGAAACCTTTTGGATCCTTATACTCATTTGTGACAATATTCAACAAATAGGAGATTCATCTTATCATTACCTTAAAGCAATAATGGGTTCTTCAAATGAACATTCACTTTTACCTAAGAAATCCACACTCAACCATGGGCATCAATGTGTTTGTGCAATGCGATTTAGTTTCGAGCATTCATAAACTTATGGTTGACTGAAAAAGAAAGAAGAAAAATTTCCTCTTACACTCTTATACTCTTATCTTTAAGTACCTTTTGTATAAGAAAATTTTATCCTTACTCCATTTATAAGCTCTCAACATTTAATCAATCAATTAGAGCTTTATATTATTTGAAAATTATGAATGATTATTCATAAGTAAGGAAACTAATCTAGGCAAAATAGATGGTTTGGTTTTGCACCAAACCATTGATGGTTTTAGGGAAATTGTGGACGGAAATCAATCGAGAAAGTTGATGCTTAGGTTCAATACCACAATTTTTGTCAGGAAAGTCACTTAAATACACGTAAAGAATCATATTTAAACCACACCAAACCCTAATGTCTCGTACCTCTATTTGTCCCTTCACAATCTTCCAAAAACCCTCCAATCACCTCCAACTACACTGGTATTATGGCTCCTAAGATCAACAGAGGTGAAGGAAGTTCCTCAAGAATACAAGAAAAATAACCTATTTGGGATTCCACTCCCCCTCAAACTCATGAAAGATCGAGAAAAATTTCTGAAGAATGGTCCATACAATTTGTATCAAAGGAAGCCTACACATAATTCAAAAAGGGTATATCCAAGAGGAATGTTATAAGTAAGAAACTCATACCGATAAAATTCCTTAAGGATAATTGTTGACTTTTTGAGTCTGATCTCTATTTTGATGCTGACAAAACACAAGTATCTTATGTGTGTACTTAGCTTGTGAACAGGTATATAATCTAGAACAAACATAAGGGAAAGGTAAAGTGGAAGCTCGAGAGCCTTAAAGAATACATTGTCCGGCCTATTCCATGAAGAATGGAGAGCAGAAGAAGAAGACATAATGCTTTTATTGTAATTGCATTTAGTGTTTATATATTTGGTCTGTAATAAAACAGGTCTTACATTATATGATTGTAAAGCTTAGAATGGTCATAGATTGCACTTAGGGCATCCAACATTTTCAGGAAAGGCTTTTTTCTAAAAGTACAAAAATTGTACAAAAGGTTTTAAATCATTTAGAGTCAAAATAAGGCCAAATTTTTTTTTTTTAGATGACCACAGTCGACCAACCCTTCTCGTTCTAAACACCTCAGGCGACTGAACTTGCTACGAGGGAAAAATTGCAAATTTGGTCAAGCTCGGTCAATCGACCCTTAAATGAATTGAAATTACCAGCGGACCGACCCTTTATTTTTGGGTGTTTAAGAAAGCCTCAGCCGACTGGCCTCTTAATTTAAAAAAACCCTAGACGACTGGTTCTCAAGAACCGGCAAACCGACTTATTCCTTGGCCGACCGAACCTAAGAAGGTTCAGAATCGCCTTTTGGCCAACCGACCGGTGCCTCCCTAGGTCGACCGAACCCTGTTTTGAAATTTGAATTTTATAATGAGGTCAGTCGACCGGTGTTGCCCTGGGTCGACTGAACCTCTTGGGTTTGGGTATTTTTTAGCGCCTAAACAAGTTTAATTTTTTAATTAAACAAATTTAAAATACCAAGTGTGTCCCTTAATGATAAAAAAATCCATAACTCTATATATACCCCTTTCATAAGCTAAATTAACAACTTTGATTAGCCAAAAATTTTCTCTCAAATCCAACTTTAATTTTCTAAATTAACACATTTTTAATGCAAATATTTTTGGGGAAAATTATTATATTCTCTCCCACTCTCTTTCACTTATTCTTTTGAAAAATTTGTTTTGGAAGAGAATATTAATTTAAGGCATTTATTTCTTCAATCATATCATTTACTCTCATTTATATCTTCATTTTGTAAATCACTTTTTTGAAAGTAAAACTTATATTTCTTCACATGATTGTTTTGATAAATATTTTTGAAGAAATCATCAATCTTATTTTAATCTTTGAGTACTTATCATATATATCTTTAACTCAAAAGATTATCATTCACATTATTTGCAAAATGCCTTTGGAAGCAAAACCCTAGGTTTTTCTACTTTATATTGAAAAATATTTTTTGAAGAAAATTTCTTATTGGGGGAAAATCTTTGAAGCACTTATTATATACATCATCTTTCAAAGATTGAAAATATTACTTTAAGATAAACACCCTTACTCTACTAAGCATAAATCATATCATACTAGAGTGCTTATTTGAATTTCATTGTGTACATCTCTACTTGTATTTAGAAGCATTTTTATATGTACAAAAATTGTTTTTATATACAGGTTTGGTTCAGCCTAGGAAATTGAATTGGGGAGTCTCCGCCCCGTAAGGAAGGCCACTTGGGCTCAGTCTAGTAATTGAGCTAGGTCTTGGCACCGCCTGTAAAGTGTTGCTGGGTTATGGCTCTGCCCGGTAAGTGTAGCTGGGGTATTCCTAGCTTCGTAAGGAGAGGTTGTAAACGAATTCTTCTCCGTCTGTTTAAGTGAGCAGGGATAGTGGAATCCTTGGAGGCTATGCCCAAGGAGGGGACATAGGCTATTTTGGCTGAAGTTCAATAACAAACCCTCTCTCTCTCTCTCTCTCTCTCTCTCTCTCTCTCTCACTCTCAATTTATCTTATTTAATTTCCACACTTTAAATTCAGTTTGTGTATGCTTGTTCATTTATGGTTATAACTATCTTGCATGCACACATATTTAATTTAAATGAGATATGCAACATACGTGTATGTCAGCACACATAGCTTATTTATTTCACATACACACTTTAGCCCAGGTGCATTGACTATTTCATGTAGAAAGCTAAATGGACTTTTTCTTAAGGAAACCGTCGATGATTTGGGGAAAATCGTCGACGGTTGCGTTGGGATTCAAGCTCCAACAACTAGTTTTCAAAGTAAACAATTTTTTTATTAGCCCAACGTCCATAAAACGGCTAATAGCTCATTTTGCCTATAAATTCAAGTCCAAAGACTTATTTAAATATTGATCTTAGTAATTATATATCATTTGTAAGCACACTTCAATTAGTTCATCATATTTTTGCTCAACTTCTCTCTTGCTCTTCAATCTTAGTGTGATACATTACTTTGAGAGAGTTGTATGAGGATTTTGATTGTATCAATTATCAGCTCATTCAAGGAGCATTTGTTTTGTTAATCATTTTCATCATCTTGTTGTATTAGGGTTCTTGGTGAATCGAATTGCAAGGGTTCTTGGTGAACCTTGCTGAAAGGCTCTTGGTGAGTGAAAGGGATTTGTTCCCATGGTGCAAAGGTTTCTCTGCCAATGAAGGAGTTGCGTCAGTGGATTGTGAAAACCTTAGGAACCACGTTAATATCATTTGTCACTCTTCTCTTCCCTATACTCTTTTATTTACGTGTTGTGCATGATTTACATTTTGTATATTGTGATATAATCATTTGTATCTTGCAAAGATTTTATATTTTTTAAAAGAAAAGTGAAAAAACACAATAAATTCTATTCACCCTCCCTCCCCCTCTAGACTCGACTCTAGGGCCAATAAGGTTGAAAGGGATAATTTGGTATAAAACTTGGCAAAAATGTAGAAATAAAGATAACTTTGAAAAGTATAAGGAGGCAAGAAAAGATGCAAAAAAAGGCTGTTAGTGAAACTAATACAGATCATTTAATAGTTTGTATGATAGATTAGATACAAAAGAAGGGGAAAAAGATATATTTAAACTTGTTAAAGCTAGAAAAAGGATGAGTAAGGACTTAGGAAAGGTAAAATGTATTAAAAGTGAGGATGATATTGTCTTGGTTAAGGACGAAGATATTAAAGAAAGATGAGGAAGTTACTTTAGTAAATTGTTTAATGAAAACCAAATATAAGACTTAAACTTAGAATTTTCAAATGAGGAAAAGACGAAAAATATGAGCTTTATTCATAAAATAAGAGTTAATAAAGTTAAGTTTGCACTAAAAAAGTGATGTAGGACATAATTGGTCGACCTATGTCCTACGGTTCAATCCTCACACAAGCACATACACTAAAAACACTTTAAATTAAGAATTTAACTATCCGAATATAAACATGTTCAAGGATTTTGGAAAGGTGTATGACTTGTCCAACAATTAAGTCTCAAATAATTTTTTCACAAAGGAAGCAAGTTATATCCAACAAAGATGTTTTCAAAATTTCAAGAATTTAAGTTCTATTGTTGGCAAGCAATATTCCCACAATTGATTTTAAACTACCAAGTATAAATAATGAAGTCAATGAATTTAAATGTGGTATTCAAGTATGATATTTTAGACTTTCAAGCAAAGGCTCCAATATAAGCAAGGGTTTACAATATATAGCAATGATTCAAACACAAGTACTGAAATTACCAAGATAATTATTTGGATGACTTAACATTGTTCAACACAAGTCTTAGACCACGCCAAAAAATTCATTGGAACATGCTTTGAAGCACCGAGACGAATGCAGCAATGTAATGGAGGGGAAGTGGCCATGTGGGGGGTATTTTGGTTTGGTCATGTGGATGCGTTAGAGGATATGGAGATGGAGTCGCTGGATAGAATAGTGATCTCTCACCACCTGATCTCCAGGGAGAATGACGTAACCTCACACTGCACAATCATAAGGATTAGACAAATCTAACATGTTTCAACAAAGGAATTTCCTTTCAATATTTCAATATTCAAACTTTACTTTTTCTATTTCTTATAATGAAAGGGTATATATGGCTAGCATGGGGGAACAAAGCATTAACAAGCTTAGCTAGCATAGAGGACAAAGACATTAAACAACTAGCAATTCTCATACAAGCATGGGAGACACAAATAATAAATATAGCAACTTACTAGACACATTAAATGCTAACACAACTTACTAACACTCTCACAACTTACTAAGTACACACATGCAAGCTAAGTTGTCTTGCATGATTACAAATTAAATGCAAAACCATAAGTCAAAAGGGAGGCCCAATCCGTGTGGGGCCCATTGGAGTCATATGGGGCCCACAAGACCATGTGGGGTTCACATAGGTCTTGAATTGCATCTTGCTTCCATACTTCACTTGGGGTCTTTAAACACTGAAAAGTCTTCAAGAACCTAATAGTCTTAAATTAAAATGTCCAAGCAAATACAAATCCAAGATAAATATAAAATCAACAAAAGTATAATGGTCTTCAAACAAATGTCTTCCATTAAAAAGTCTTCCATCACAAGTAGATGGTTGATTACGACCAAAGAATAATGTGGTAGTTGTAGCACATCTTTGGGGTGTCGATTCCAATGGGAAATGGAAAAAAGAAACACAAATGGGAAAATAAAGATAAAAAGAATAGTAAATGATTTTTAAAGAAAAACAACTGACTTCTTTTTAGAAAGATTTAAAACTAAGATTATTTCTGGATGAAAAACAAAGTTTGCAAGAGCCAAGGTATCAGCAATCCCTCTCACAAATCAGGTACTCAATCTATTTGTAACCCATTGGTTTTCTCAACTAGAGATTTCACATCCCAAATCCCAATCGGAAGATGTGGAATTACAAATCTTTGATAAATTCAAAAGTAAATTTTCTAAATATTATTCATATTGTTAAAAACTCAAAAGCTATTAACTTTGTTAACAAAATCTAATGACGACAATATATCCAAAGACAATATTGCAGCAGAGGAATAATTTAACAAAATTAATAGTTTGTCTTGAACATATTAATGGATCCTTACAATTCTATGGAAAAAAGCATGAATGAATCCATGAAGAGATTCAGATATATGAATATTCAAGTGCAAAATAAAACAAATAATAATTGATGAACAAAAAATAGAAAATATAGAAACATTGAAGACCAACAATATGGATTAAAAACAAATTGAAATAACCTTATTTGATGAAGTTCATCCCTAACCCAGGCTAGGGAATTAGTTCCCCATAATAAGATGAAAGAAAAATAAACTCCAAAGAAAACCTTCACAAAACCAAGACGACCACTCAAAATAAGAGTTTTTGTTTAAATAGTTCTCCCTACGAAACCCTAAAAACAGAATAATAAAATAAATTCGAAATAAATAACTTTAGGATTTTGGGCTCGGATTGCGACCCATTTTTTACCTAGTAAAAGTTCAAGTCAGCAAAAGTATATTTTAGGATAAATTGTAGTCCATTATGTAAGGTTTCCAACGCACCCTTCGGTCGACCGATGCCGGATTTTTGGGACTATCTCAAAACGGCCTTAGCAAGAAGTTTGAGAGAGGTCGGACGACCGAACCCCAGGGGTTCATTTAACCTCGGGCGCCCAAACTGTTGAGAAGTCAACAGTTTGGCCATGCTTCGGGCGACCGAACATATTTTGATCACATCTTCCCCGGGCGACCGAATCCTTGACCTGACACCTATTCACCAACCCGACCGACCGAACCTCACATTCATTTTACCCCCAGGCGACCAAACACTTGAGTTTGGTCAACCGAAGTATAGACCAAGTGACCAAACCGTGGACAAAATGATTTTTGCTTTAGGTCAGCCAACCGAACCCAAACTCGGGCACTCGAACTTCAAAATTACTTTTTTTTGTTGTGTGGTCGGGCGATCAAACCTAAGGCTCAGTCGACCGAAACTCTCGGGTTGGGGCATTTTTTAAATGCTAAAATAGGTTTAAAATTAATAAAACTTTCTTAATAATACTGAGCGTGTCCCCAACGGTCATAATTTTTAGAAAGTCTATAAATACCCCTTCATAAGCCAAGATTAGCAACTTTGATTAACTCCCCAAATCCTCTCAAATTATTTTGTTAATCAAAGTTCCCTCAAAACATTTTTAATGCAAAATCTTTTTCTTTGGGGCAAAATGTGTTAATCTCTCTTACTCTCTTTCACTCTCTATTTTTGAAAATACTTTTGAAAGAGAACATTTTATTTAGGGCACTTACTTCTTGCATTTATGCTTTAATAGGAAATGTTTATCTTGCAAGAATCATTTGAAAAGTCAAAACCCTGAGTTCTCCAATCATTTGTTGAAAAATATATTTGGGAGAATATTTTATTAAAGTCCAAATCTTTGTTGTGCATATCATATACACTACTTTTCAAAGATTGAAAATATCATGTTTAGAAAAACACCCTTACTCTATTGAGCTCATTTTATATCATTAGAGAGTGCATGTGTATTGAGCTTTATTGTGTACATCTCTGCTTGTATTTTAGAAGCATATTTTCATATACAAAAATGGTTTTCATGTAACGGTTGGGTTCAGCTCGTTAATTGAACTGGAAAGTCTCAGTCCCGTAAATGAGACTAGTTCGGTTCAGTCCAGAATTGAACTGGGGAGTCTCAGTCCCGCAAGTGAGACTAGTTTGGCTCAACCTAGTAATTGAGCTGGGGTTTTCCTCACCCCGTAAGGAGAGGATGTAAAAAGCTTTTGCTCTACCCATTTAATTGAGCAGGTATAGTGGAATCCTTGGGGGTATGCCCAAGGCGGGGATGTAGGCTGGTTTGGCCGAACCTCGATAGCAAATCTGGTGTCGCTCTTTCTATCTTATTTAAATTCCTGCACTTTAATTTCATCATGTGTATGAATGGTTGTTTAATATCTTAATTATTCTCATGCACAAATTTGATTTAAATAAGATACTGCACATGTGTATGTTTGCTTTTATTGTTAAACTCGCTTTACATACACGTATATATGTTGAATGAGATATGAACTATGGTGAATTGGCTAAATTGTTTAAATTAGCGGAAAATGTTTTAAACCCAATTCACCCCCCCCCCCTCTAGGGATCACATCAATTCCAACAAAAGGATAAAGGAATTAAGAAATAGATTCAAGTAAATACTAGGGGTTTTCCAAAGATTGTATAATATACACCACTTCCCAACAATTTACTCTCTTCTTTCAACTGATTTCTTTTCAATTCAACACAGTCTTCTTCCCAATTTTTTTTTCTTCTTGTTCTTGTTTTTTTTTTCATTGATGAAGCTTGCAAGCAACAATACAAATCATCTCAATAAATTTCTCATTCTTTTTTTTATGAACCTTACAGGCACAAAATACAAACCAACTATTTATCCCCCCCCCCCCCCCAGGAGATACTCAAATATTAAGGGTAGGAAAAGATTACTTCCAAGCTTAACTCCAATATGGAGTGGGTATGAAAATATAATGGTTAACAAAGAAAAAGGCTTACATTTTGGCTTAAAGTAGCTTTTAATGGATAAAATCACAGTAGCCCTAAAAGGCTCAAACTTTATCCTACATTGACCTTTATCACTTCCTAAGTATAATCAAGCAAACATACCACAAACCATGTAATGGCATTCCCAAAAGATAACCAAATAAGAAAAAGAATGGGACCATGCAACAAAATAATGTCGTAGAAAAAATAATAATAACACCGAATATGATAAATCCTCTCTAAAGAATGAGAATGGCTTAACTGCTCATAGGTGTTTTAAGTCTCAACTTAAGTTTGATTGTTCTCTGATTGTATGCATTCGACATCCATCAAACCACAATAGCTTACATGGACTTCAAAAGAAAAAAAAAAATTGAAGTGTCTAAATAAATAACTAAGATAGAAAAATTGACTCAATTGAATACTCTATAATCATGCTCAAATACCCAAGCCAAATTCATGTAACCCCCAACCTAAACCGAACATTGTCCTCAATGTTTATGAACAAAAGGAAATGTTACCATAAAAGCAAAAGGGAAAAGATATCACCTGAATTATTGAGTATGGATCCAAAAATGTGGTACACTCTTGCAAAGTTAACTAAACAAAAAAAACAAAAAAGCAAAAAAAAAAAACAAAAACAAAAACAAAAAACAAAAAACAAATAAATTTAAAAAATACTTGCGTGGTGTGGTCAAGGTTGATAGACAGGATCCTCAAGTGAATTTCTTCTGCTTTCCGAACTTGCCTATCAATTAATACTTTAAGGCGTTGACCATTAACTTTAAAGATCCCAACCATCCTTAGGATCATTTATTTCTCTCACCCTATTTACAAAAACATTCTTTACTATAAAAGGGTCGGTCCACCTAGACCGAAGTTTTCCTGGGTGCATATGGAGTCTAGAATCATATAAGAACACTCGATCATTAGGCTTAAACATTTTTCTCAAAATATTTTTATCATGAAATGCTTTCATTTTAGCCTTATAGATTCTAGAGTTCTCATAAGCATCATTTCTCATTTCCTCTAACTCAATCAACTAAAATTTTCTAAGCTTGCCTACTTCTCTCATGTCAAAATTGAAATTCTTGATAGCCTAATAAGCTCGATGCTCAAGCTCTATAGGTAAGTGGCAACGCTTTCCAAAAACAAGCCTATAAGGTGACATGCCTAAGGGAGTTTTGAAAGTTGCACGGTAGGTCCATAGCGCATCAACTAATCTCAAAGACCAATCTTTGCGATCCGGGTTTAAACTTTTTTTTTTTTAATTTTCTTAATTTCCCTGTTTGCAAGCTCTACCTATCCACTTGTCTTGAGGTGACAGGCAGTAGAGATCTTATGTACCACCCCATAATTTTTCATCAAAACCTCAAAAGAACAGTTGCAAAATTGTGTACCCCGGTCACTACGCGGTGTACCAAATCGAGATAACACATTCTCTTTGAGAAATTTAATTACCGTCCTATTATCATTGCTCCTGAAAGCTATTGTCTCTACCCATTTTGACACATAATCTACTACCACAATAATATATTGATATCCAAAAGAAGGAGGTAATGGTCCTATAAAATCAATGCCCCAACAATAAAAAATTTCAATCACTAAAATTGGGTTGAAGGGCATTATATTACGACGGGGCATAACTTCTAACTTCTGACACCTTTCACATAAGGGATAATAAATATTTGCATCCTTAAACAAGGTGGGCCAATAAAATCCACACTACAAAATTTTGCAGCAGTTTTCTTCATTGAAAAGTGGCCCCCACAAGCTTGGGAATGACAAAATTCTAAGACACTAGCAATCTCTTCACCAAGGATGCAACACCTTAAAATTTGGTCAGGGCAGTATTTGAAAAGAAAAGGGTCTTCCCAATAGAAATTACGTGCCTCAGTCATGAACTTCCTCTTATCCTGAGCATTCCAATCCACTGGTATCTCACCTACAACCAAATAACTCACAATATAAGCAAACCATGGTAGAGAAGAAGTAGAAAATAAATGCTCATCAGGAAAATCATTCAAGATTGGTAGGTGGTCAAAGATGTCCTCAAATGTGAGCCTCGATAGATGGTCAGCCACTACGTTCTCCACTCCTTTTTTGTCTTTGATGGTGATGTCAAATTCCTACAAAGTAAAATCCACCATATTAGTCAAGCCCTAGCATCCTTCTTTGTAAGAAGGTACTTAAGGGCTGCATGATGTGTGAAAATAATAATAGGAGAACCAATCAAGTAAGCACGAAACTTATATAAAGCAAACACTACAGCTAGAAACTCTTTGTTAGTAGTGGAGTAATTTAACTGAGCACTATTTAGAGTTCTACTAGCATAGTAAATGACAAAAGACTTCCACTCCCTTCGCTGTCCAAGAAAAGCACCTATAGCAAAATCACTAGCATCACACATTATCTCAAATGGTAAAGTCCAATCAGGTGGTTGAATTATGGGTGCTGAGGTAAGCTTGTCAATTAGCATTTTAGAGGCCTCTTGACAAGCTTGTGTCCACTCAAATAGGGCATCTTTAGTTAGAAGGTCACATAGTGGTCTAGATATGGTGGAAAAATTCTATATGAACCTCCTATAAAAGCCTGCATGACCAAGAAAGGATCTCGTATCCTTTACTGTCCTAGGTGTAGGCAACTTAGAAATTAATTCAATCTTAGATTGATCAACCTCTATCCCCCTAGAAGAAATAATATGCCCTAAGACAATACCTGAAGGTACCATAAAGTGGCATTTTTCCCAATTCAAAACCAATTCTTTCTCCTCACAACGAGTCAACACTCTCTCTAAATTCAATAAGCATGCATCAAAAGAAGATCCAAAAATAGTCAAGTCATCCATAAAAACTTCCATGCAATTTTCAACCATGTCACTAAAAATGCTCATCAAGCCACGTTGAAAAGTAGCAGGTGCATTGCACAATCCAAATGGCATTCTACGAAAAGCATAAGTACCAAAAGGACAAGTGAAAGTTGTTTTATCCTGATCTTCTAATGCAATTTCAATTTGATAATAACCAGAATAACCATCCAAGAAACAATAGAATGGATGACCAGCCACATGCTCAAGAATTTGATCAATAAAAGGAAGAGGAAAATTGTATTGGCAGCATTCAATTTTCTGTAATCAATGCACATCAGCCACCTAGTCACAATTTTTGTACGGACTAACTCTCCTAGGTCATTTTTCCCCGTAGTAACACCTGACTTTTTAAGAACAACTTGTGTAGGACTTACCCATTTACTATCAGCAATAGGATATATGATTCCTGCATCTAATAGTTTCAACACTTCATTCTTCACCACTTCTTTCATAATGGGATTAACCCTACGCTGGGGGTCTTTACGAGGGTTGGTTCTTTTCTCCAAATTAATTTCATGAGAACAAACTAGGGGGCTAACTCCTTTTATATCAGCAATGCTCCAACCTAAGGCTAACTTATACTCACTTAGGGTCTGAATTAATTTCTCACTTTGAGACTCAGACAATTTAGATGAGATAATAACAGGAAAAGTATCACCTAGACTAAGGAAAGCATGCTTTAAACCCTTAGGTAGAGGCTTCAATTCAACCTTGTGTGCTTCCACACTTGAAGGAATTTGTTTTTCACCTTTCTCAGGAAAATCCTCAAACTTTGGTTGCCATGCCCGAGTGCCATAATTTTGAGTTCTATAAAAAATAGCACAAATATCAACTATAGCAGATGGATTACTAATAGAATCAAACTTAGAATTAACAATAAAATACTCAAAGGGATCAAAATAATGGGCTATAGAAACTCCCCTAACCATAAGTGAGTCAATCATGTATGTCTGGTGGCCTTCGTCATCATCTTCTGGTTGTTTTGTAATATGGAAGATATTCACCTCAAAAGTCATGTTTCCAAAAGACAACTTTATGAGCTCATTCCTACAAGTAATAAGAGCATTAGCAGTGGCAAGGAAGGGCCTACCTAAATCAAAGGAATTTTAGAAGTAGTATCAACAGCAGAGCTAGTGTCAAGGATTAGGAAATGAACAGGATAATAAAATTTGTCAATTTGAAGTAGAACATCCTCCACTACACCCTGGTACTTTGATTGAACAGTCTGCCAATTGCAATACCACAGTGGTTGGTTAGATTTCTCCTAACCCCAATTGCAAATAAATAGAATATGCCATTAGATTCACGCTAGCTCCTAACTCTAGCAAAGCTTGGCCAAACTCTTGATTTCCAATGCTGGATACAATTAGATCTTTGTACTTGGGAGGAATCCACTGCTTAATTAGATCACTAACTTGGTCTGTTAGGATTGTTGACTTCTTTTCATGGTGCTTCCTCTAAACTGTACACAAATCCTTAAGAACTTTTTCATAAATAGGAACTTGTCTAATCACATGCAATAGAGAAAGATTGATTTAAGATCCAGAGTTTGTTTGCTTGATTTTAAAGCTTGAGGGAATGGTACCTTAACAGGACTCTTTGTCACCTCGCGTTCCTTGGGCAGCTTGGCTACTATCTTGATTCTTTTCCACATCCTTTGATTTGTTCGTCATTGGGATGTATAATGACTTAACACTTTGTGTCATAATGACATTCACATCCTTTAAATTCTCTTGCGCCATGTGTTGACCATGGGGTGCAAACTGAGCTTGAGAAGGAAACTTACCTCACTCATTCCCACTTAAGAAGCTCATGAATTTGGACACTTGGCTCTTTATCTCCTTGTTTTCTTCAACAACCTGCGTAATCAAAGATTCAAACTTTTGGTTAGTCTTACTCTATGCCTCAATAAAAGCATGCAAAGTGTCTTCTATAGGACTCTTAGAAGATGAAGGTGCATGATATGGTGCATGACATGATTTAGGGGGTTGTGCAGGTGGCTTGTTTTCAAACTTCCAGCTAAAATTGGGGTGATTGCACCACCCCGGATTATAGGTATAAGAGAAAGGTGTAAAAGGCTTCTTGTACACACCTAAGGCATTACATTGTTCCTCATACATCCCTCTCATCTCAGCAAATGTGGGACACTATTGGGTGAGGTGATCTACCCCGCCACACACAAAACAATGTCTAAAAGACTCTGCATGGTTAGCCATATGTGTTGGCTTTAAGTCCTTAGTATTTAACACCTCTAGCTCCCTAGTGAGCATCTCAACCTTAGCCTTTAGGTTATCCTCCTCCCTGAGATGGTAAATTCCACCACCATTTGGGTTTCCTATAGGTCGTGACCTATTTGTGCTCTCAGTAGCACTAGGTCCTATCCATGTGTAGGCTTTTTCTGCTAAGTCATTCAAATATTCAATGACCTCATTAGGGTCCTTTTGCAAAAATTCACCGTTACACATCATCTTAAAGAATTGGTGCTCCCTAGGTACAAGTCCTTCATAAAAGTAACTCACAATGCGCAACTCTCATAACCATGGTGGGGACACAAATTTTACAATTCTTTAAATCTCTCCCAAACTTGGTATAAAGTTTCACTCTCTTTCTAAACAAAGGTTAAGATTTGTCTTTTCAAAGCATTCGTTTTGTGATGTAGAAAATACTTATGAAAAAATGCTTGAGTCATCTCAGCCCATGACCCAATCAAATGTGGCCTCAAAGAATACAGCCAACTCTTTGCTCTTTTTTTTAAGAAAATGGAACAAAGTTAAGTCTGACTATGTCCATTGTACCGGGTTGATTATGAAAAGTTGCAACTACCTCTTCAAATTTCCTAATGTGCACATATAGGTTTTCGCTTTCAAGTCCATGAAAAGTGGGGAGAAGTGGAATCATCCCCGGTTTAAAATCAAAATGCAGCACATTTGGTGGAGGCATGATACATGAGGGTGTGGCAGTGCGTGTAGGATGGAGATACTCCTGAAGAGTTCTAATGGGTTGGTCCTCATGATGACTCATTGTGAATGAAGATTGTGATGCAATGGATGTTGTATCTGAATTAAGAGGAATATTAAATAGATTCGGAAAGAGAACGTCCGTATCAGAATCAACGTCAAGTCTCTTTGCGAGTCTACCTAATTCGTCCCTATACCTATGTATACACTTGAATAAAAAAATAAAAATTAACTACTTTACTAAACAAAAAATAAAACTAAAACTAAATAAAATAATAAAGAGAGGAACAAGATTACCACCCTTGATGAATCAATTCAGTAAAATATATCCCTCACAATGCTCCTTGTTGTACCGTCTCCTCGGCAACGACACCAAAATTTGGCTACGCCTAAAGAATAATGCGGTAGTTGTAGCGCAGCTTTGGGGTGTCGATTCCACAAGGAGATGGAAAAAAGGAACACAAATGGGCAAATAAAGATAAAAAGAATAGTAAATGATTTTTAGAAAAAAACAACTGATTTCATTTTAGAAAAATTTAAAAATAAGATTATTTTTGTGGATGAAAAATCAAGTTTGCAAGAGCCAAGGCTTCAGAAATCCCTCTCACAAATCAGATAATCAATCTATTTTTAACATATTGGTTTTCTCAACTGGAGATTTCACATCCCAAATCCCCGATCAGAAGATGTAGAATTACAAATCTTTGATAAATTCAAAAGTAAATTTTCTAAATATTATTCATCTCGTTAAAAACTCAAAAGCTATTAACTTTGTTAACAAAATCTAACGACGACAATATATCCAAAGACAATATTGCAGCAGAGGAATAATTTAACAAAATTAATAGTTTGTCTTGAACATATTAATGGATCCTTACAATTCTATGGAAAAAGCATGACTGAATCCATGAAGAGATTCAGATATATGAATATTCAAGTGCAAAATAAAACAAATAGTAATTGATGAACAATAAATAGAAAATATAGAAACATTGAAGACCAACCATATGGATTAAAAACAAATTGAAATACCTTTACTTGATCAAGTTCATCCCTAGCCCAGGCTAAGGAATTAGTTACCCATAATAAGATGAAAGAAAAATAAACTCTAAAGAAAACCTTCACAAAACTAAGACGGCCACTCAAAATAAGAGTTTTTGTTTATATAGTTCTCTCTACAAAACCCTTAAAACGAAAAATTAAAAGAAATTCAGAATAAATAACTTCAGGATTTTGGGCTCAGGTTGTAACCCATTTTGGACCTAGGAAAAGTCTGAATTAACAAAAATATATGTAAGGATAAATTGTAGCCCATTATGTAAGGCTTTCAACGCAACTTGAATTGCCCAAAACCGATATCAGATGAGATAGTTATGATGAAAATACTAAATGGTGCGTGGAGACTCTTCCTCCAATCTAAGTGGCTGATCTTCTTCATTTATGCTAAGGGTTGACTTCCAAATCTTCTTAACTTCATTCCTATGATAAAAATCATTGAAAATTATTCAGAATTAAAAACTTTATAAAATGAAGATCAAGTCAGAAACTTACCACTAATATATTCAAATTGTCCTTATAAATTAGCAAATATAAGAAAAAGTAATGTTCAAAGTGCACTTTTATGCACTCATCAATGGTCTTCAAGAAATCCATGTGTACCTACAAAATAATCATGAACTAATGTGGACATCTGGAGGTCATCCATGTGTCACCATGTCGGTGAAGGAGTGGACATCGGGAGGTCGTCCATGTGTCACAACATCTGAAAAGGAGATAGGTAAGGCATGTAGATTCCCACCAAAAAGCTAAAAAAAAATGGCAAAGTTATGGGACAAGATAATATCCCAATTGAAGTTTCGAAATGCTTAAGTGATAACAGAATTATATAGTTAACTAATTTATTTACTATAATTATAAAAACTAAGAAAATGTCATATGAATGGAGGAGAAGCATTTTAATACCTATACACAATAATAAAGGAGATACTAAAATTTGTAATAATTATCATAGAATTAAACTTATGAGTCATACAATGAAACTATGGGAAATGATAGTTGAATAAAGATTAAGGTTAGAAATGAAGGTATCAGAAAATCAATTTGGTTTTATGCCTGGGAGTTCTATCACAGAAGCTATATATCTTTTAACAAGATTAATGGAAAAGTTTAAGGAAAAGAAGAGGGACTTATATAAGATATTTATTGACCTTTAAAAAACACATGATAGGATACCTAGGGAATGGTGGGTTTTAGGAAAAAAAGGTATATGTAGTAGGTATACTAATGTCATTAAGGATATGTACAATGGAATAATGACTAGTGTAAGGACTATAGATGGAGAAACTAGAGAATTTCCAATCACCATAAGTGTACATCAACGATCTGCTTTGAGTCCTTATCTTTTTACTTTAGTGATGGTCCAATTGACTAAGAGTATTCAAAATGAGGTTCCATGGTGTATGTTGTTTGTAGACGATATTGTATTAATTGATGAAATTAGGGACGAAATAGAGGCTGAGTTAGAATTATGGGGAGAAATTTTAGAATCTAAAGGCTTTAGGATAAGTAGAAATAAGACAGAATAGATGAAATGTGATTTTAGTAATGATAGGAGGAATATTGGAGACAAAGTTAAACTTGATAATGAAAAAATAAATAGCACTTATAGATTTCGATACCTTGGATCTATTATGCAAGATGAAGGAGAAATTGAAGATGATGTAATGCATGAAGTTAAAGCAAGTTGGGTAAAATGGAGAAGGCTCTATGATCATAAAATACCCTTAAAATTAAAAGGGAAGTTTTATAGGACAACTATAACACCAACTATGCTATATGAATCGGAATGTTAGGCGATGAAGAAACATAATATCCAAAAATTAAAAGTTGTCGACATGAGAAGGCTTAGATGGATGAATAGTATAACATTGAAAGATAAATTAAGGAATTAACATGTTCACGGCAAGTTAGGTATAGCTTTTATAGAAGATAAGATAAGAAGGGACGACTCATATGGTATGGATACTTGTAATGTAGGTCACATAGTGCACCAGTGAGGAAGAGTGAGTTAGTTACTGTGGGAAGCAGGAGAAGGGGTAGGGGTAGACCTAAAATAACTTGGGAGAAGATAGTGAGTAAGAATTTAATATCCCTAAATCTGTCAAAAATAAATGGTCCATGATCGCATAAATTGACGGAAAATGATTCATATAGTCGACCCCACCTAGTGGGACATAAGGCTTGATTTTGTTGTTATTGTTTTATTGTATTATACAATAATAATTGAACTAAAACTTTATAAATTTACATTTAGAATGTCTAGAAGTTATTGTTTAAACACAAAGTAAAAAAAAAAATTGTTGAAAAATAAAATAAACTAAGAGTATACATATATAAGAAGACACAGTTGGTGCAGGTTTCATCCCCACAAATGTCTCTTGAAACTTCATGTTAACTACAGTGTTCTTAGTAGTTATGGCATATTTGATGAAAACGAGTGCATCCTTTGGGCCAATTACAATTCCAAGTATAAGGAAAGTATTGGAACTCAAAAAATGAATTTTTGATACGGTGTATAACTGCAAGCACTCTTGATGCAGCAATATAGTCAAATTAGTCAAAGATAGATGTATTTTGTACTCTTCAAGTAGTGAAAAAATCACTCAAAAATTGCATTTTCTCATTGTTGAATATTTCAAAATGAAAGAAAATTGAGGAGGTTGTTTATGTATATGGCCTATCCAAAAACTCTATAAGCCTCCATTACAGGTGAACAAGCAAATGGTAAGGCTTTTGGTTTCTCTGAGAGGTTTTGTAAGCTCATAAAAAATTGTGTGGAGTCCCCGTGATTTTCCATTATGATGAACGAAACCTTTAAAGGGTTTTTTTAATTTACGAGAGGCTTGCGGCAAGGGGATCCACTTTCTCTTTATTTATTCATCATAATGGAGGATGTTTTGATAAGGTTACTTTGAAAAAACTATGAGACAAGTTGTATTGATCAATTTAATTATCCGATTGGGGCCCCACTGGTTTCACATTTGCTATATGTGGATAATATTCTTATTTTTACAAATGGTGGGAAGAGATCTATTAGAAATTTGGTTTACGCTCTGGAAATGTATGAGAAGTGGTCGGGTCAAAAAATCAGTAAGACAAAGTCAGCGTTATTCCTGTCGAAATATATTACTCCTGCTTGAAAATGTGGTTTATTAAAAATCACAGGTTTCATGAAAGGTAAATTTTCAGTCACGCATTTGGATGGCCCTTTAGTTTCTAGAAAATTGTCTTCCAGGACCTTGGAGCCTTTGGTGGAGAGGATTAGAAAAAAAATTGAAAGGTGGAAATCTAAGTTGCTATCGCAAGGTGGAAGATTGATTTTATTAAGATATGTGTTGTCTAGCATGCCTATTCATTTGATGTCTGTTATTGAGGTCTCGTAAGTCACATATTCTCGCATTAACTCTCTTTTCGCTAATTTTTTATAGGGAGAGGTGGAAGGTAAAAATAAGATTCATTGGCGCTCTTGGGGGAAAATTTGTAAACCTACCTTAGAAGGGATTATAGGCTTGAGAGATCTTAAGAAAGTTCATAAATCTCTTCTCATGAAATTTGCCTTCAGATTGCTCACTTCTAACAATCTATGGGCTGGTTTTTTCAGGGCTAAATATTACAGAAATGATCATGTATTAATAAGGGGAGACTAAATGGCTCTCGGTTTTGAAGATCAATGATGGTCACCATTCCGGAAGTTATGGATAATGTTAAAATTTTGGTGAGAGGTGAGAACTCTTCAAGCCCATTATCTGTAAGCACTGAGGATATTTCGAACAAGAAGCTGTGTATTAAGGATTGCTGGCTGAATAATAATTGGAACTTTGATTTATTACTGGATGTAGCTAGTGCAGATAGAACAATGGAAATTTTGCGTCATGTGCTGATTAGTAAAAGTGGATAGGATATATTCGTCTGGAAGCCTGCCCTTGACGATAATTTCTCCACAAAAATGGCATGGGAGGCAGTGAGAAGCAGAAGTGATAATTTTGTGTGTAATGATTGGTTTTGGCATTTTTTATTGCTCAGAAGAATCTCAATGTGCTTATGGAAAGACTAGTTCAGATGCTTGGCTGTAGATGATAGAATTCAGGACAAAGGAATATCAATGTCTTCGGTATGTGATTTTTTTGTGCAGAGAAGTCAGGAAAACATTGATCATATTCTTTCTTTAGGCGCGGTAGCTTCAGAGGTTTGGCGTCGGGCTAGTGTAGTGTGGTGGATTCCTTTCCAATGATTCCTTCCCTGGAAAAACAAAATGGCAAATTGGTTCCACTATGCTCGAAAGGCGTCTATTAAAGGTATTTTAATTGGGCTGATTCCGTGTTTGATTACGTGGTGCCTCTAGAATCGAATATGCAAAGCGAGATTGGAAGGAGTTTATCAAAGTGCAGATCAAACGTGGAGAAGTGTTCGATAATGGGTTAGTTTTATAGTTGAGAGCACCAATTCTTTTCAAAAATTAAAGAAGTCGGACATTATGATTTTGGAAGAGTTTTCTTGCGACATCCCGGAGCGCGTGTGCCCTGAGGTGGCGAAATAAAAATATATGATTTAATATTTTTAGGAAAAACGATGTAATGTCGGAGTCACCACTAACCTTTTAGTGTGGTTAAAACACATGATTACTACCCCGTTAAGGGTAGAATGGGTCTACATTACCAGAACTAGGGTCGGGAGTTCGGTTACGCGAGGGGAAGGTACGAGCATCCCCTACGCGCCCGTTCTTACGAACGGTACCTAATTAATTTGGGATTATCCCTAAGTTAATCTAATAAGGCCTTCAAATTACTCCTCTATTAGTAGTTTTACAAGCATACATGCAATATAAATAAATAAATAAATCATACAAAAATATATGTACTATATATATTCCCTCATAACTAAAGGTACGTGAAGCTCGAAAGCTCTTACTCTCGCATTAAAATCATGGAGATGAAAATTAAGAAAATATTTTATAAAATAAGTACTATAGTGCATATAAGGCCAAATAACGAAAATACTAAAAATAGTGATAATAATATTAATAATGATAGGAATGATAATATTAATAAATAATACTATTAATAATAATACCAATATTAACAGTAATAATAATAAATACCATAGTGATAACAACAATAATAATAATAAATAATAATAATAATAATAATAATAATAATAATAATAATAAATAATACAATAATCATAATAATGATAATAATAGTAATAATAACAATAATATTAATAGTAATAATAATAATATTGTTAATTAATAATAATAATAACAATAATAACAATAGGGCCAATGATAACAATATTAGTAAAATAATAATATTGTTAATTATTAATAATAATAACAATAATAACAATAGGGATAATGATAACAATATTAGTAAAATAATAATAATAATAATAATAATAATAATAATAATAATAATAATAATAATAATAATAATAATAAAGATAATATGCATTTTTTAATAATAGGACACTTAACTTAATATGAACACACAATCAATACATATAAAAACAAAATTACCAAAACAAAGGAAACAATCTACTCATCAAATTATGGAAACCAAGTAGCCCTAAAATTAGCAGGTAATTATACAAGGGTAAGCAAGCTGTGAAACTATGGAAACAATTTAAAACTAATACTAATATGTAAATATCCAATATGACCACCAAATGGGAAATTATGGAAATAAATCAAATCAAAAATTGATGAACAATCCTAAAAATTAATATTTTACATATGAAATAAACACTAAAAATATAAAATAATAATAACCCCACATATGAACCTAAATTATGACAAAAATCCTAAATGCGAAATAATCAACACGTATTATAATGGTAATAAATACATGACAATACGGGAAGAACGAACAAACAGAACTTTAACAATAATATACAATATCAAAGTTCACTCACACATATAATAAAAACTCTAGCTCTAAATATTAGAATCCACTTATACACATTTTGATAATATTACAAGATAAATATATAATAAAATTGGAAATTCTATAATGAATATAACATGAGCATAATATTGAGAAACACATATAATAGCACTAATAATAATCATACAAAAAATTACAAACCACTCAAGCATAAACCATAAAAAACCTACCCTTAGACATTAACATCTAAACAAAATCAGAAAATATATGTCTATATATGCCTGTAAAAATAAATAACCATTTCAGTATCTCAAATATACTAAAATAAACAAGGATGTACAATAAAAACACATACATGTGTGTGCTGTGTGTGCAGGGAACAGAGACAACAGTGTTGTGTGTGTGTGTGTGTGGGTGCAGAAAACTCCTAGCAAGGGTGCTGTGTGCGAGTGTGTGCAGAGTTAGAGGCAAGGGGGTTCACCCCCGGGGACGAAGGTGGCTTCGGGTGGTTGCAGCAGAGTTGCAGAGGGAGAGGCGCGTGAAGGTACGAATGAGGCGGTGGTGTAGCGGCTGCTGCTGCTTATGGCAGCCGGAGTCGGAGGGGTTGGAGTTGGGGAGGCCTGCCGGTGCTGGTTCTGTTGTGAAACTTGAGATTGTTCCACCTAATTTTACCACAGTTACAATTGTACAGGTAAATAGAGAGTGAATAATTGTGCAAAATTACACCAGGTAAATTCCCAGGGTAGTGGGGGGTCACAACGGACCGCATAAATCCCTCTTTCCTAGACAGAATTTTCCTTAGATATGTAATTAACAAAATATATTACTACAACTATACCCGACAAAAGTTAACTATTGAATAGATAAAAGGAAGAACACCAGAATTAACGAGGTTCGGCTAATTGTGCCTACGTCCTCGGACACTATCAATCAATATTTCTATATTGTAGAAATATTACAAAATGAGAGAGAGAAGAGAGAATGTGCCTAAGAGAGAAGTATGCAAATTTGGGGATGATAATACAAATGGAGGTGATGGGTTTATACAGGTTAGGAAAAACCACTATTACAACCACTAATCACCTACCTTAGAAAAAATAGCCCACCATTGAAGACTTCAATGGCAATGGTAGGCTTCTAGAATAAGCCATAATTCAACAAATCTCCACCTTGGCGAAATTCCATCTCTTAACATCTCTCATAGATTCCATAATGTCTTCAAACGCGCTTGTAGCGCAAATCTTTCAATTTTTAACAATGTTGATCAAGTTCAAGCAATGTTGAAACTTGACCACAGTTACCACTTTTGTCATAATTTCAGCAGGATTCTCAGTGGTTCGAATCTTCTGGATTACTACTCCACCTTCTTCCAGAATTTTTCGAACAAAGTGATATCGAACGTCGATGTGCTTTGTCCTTGAATGGTAGACTTGGTTCTTTTCTAGATGGATAGCACTTTGGCTATCACAATGCACCTTGATGTGCTTCTGTTCAATTCCCAAATCTTTCATCAATCCTTGAAGCCAAATTGCCTCATTCACAGCCTCTGTGACTGCCATATACTCTGCCTCTGTAGTGGACAAAGCAATTGTTGACTGTAAAGTAGACCTCCAACTAACTGGCGCTTTTGCAAGAGTAAAAACATAGCCAGTAGTTGACCGACGCTTATCCAAATCACCAGCGTAGTCAGAATCACAGTATCCAACAATACTATGATCATCTTGCTTATCCTGCTCAAATATTAGTCCAACATCTACCGTATACAAAATGTATCGTAGAATCCATTTCACAGCTTGCCAATGTTCCTTTCCAGGATCATGCATATACCTGCTCACAACTCCAACGGCTTGTGAAATATCGGGCCTTGTACACACCATGGCATACATCAAGCTACCAACAGCACTTGAATACGGTACTTTTGACATGTATTCTCATTCTGCTTCAGTTTTTGGAGACATAGATGCATTCAGCTTGAAATGAGGAGCAAGCGGAGTACTAACAGGTTTTGACTTCTCATCCATACCAAAACGCTTCAGTACTTTCCTCAAATATTGTTTTTGAGTCAAACAAAGTCTCCCCAATTTCTTATCTCTACTAATCTCCATACCGAGAATTTTCTTTGCTTCGCCTAGATCCTTCATCTCAAACTCCCTATTCAACTGAGCCTTCAGTTTGTCAATTTCTGTCTTACTTTTGGAGGCTATCAATATATCATCAACATAAAGAAGAAGATATATGAAAGATCTATCTTGTAGCTTGCAAAAATACACACAGTGATCATATTTGCTTCTTCTATACTTTTGCCCCATCATAAACTTGTCAAATCGTTTGTACCACTGCCTTGGGGATTGCTTTAATCCATACAACGATTTTTCAAGTTTGCACACCATATTTCTTTTCCAGCAACTTTGAAACCTCCTGGTTGAGTCATGTAGATTTCCTCTTCCAAGTCTCCATGTAAAAATGCAGTTTTTACATCTAATTGAACTAGTTCCATATCCAATTTTGCTACCAAAGCCAATAAGATTCTAATGGAGGAATGTTTTACTACTGGAGAAAATACCTCATTGTAATCAATTCCCTCCGTTTGTGCATAGCCTTTAGCCACCAACCTTGCTTTGTAGCGAATACTATTCTTGTCAGGAAATCCATCTTTCTTTGTATATACCCATTTACATCCAATTGCCTTCTTTCCCTTCGGAAGACTAACAAGCTTCCATGTTCGATTCTTATGAAGGGACTGCATTTCTTCATTCATGGCTTCCCTCCACTTTTCTTCTTCCGAACTTTGGATTGCTTCATTGTAAGTAATAGGAGTATCATCGTTTGCAATTGGAGATGCGTAAGCCACCATGTCAACAAAGCGAGCAAGCTTTCTAATTTTTCTCTTTGGCTTACTCAATGCCATAGATTCATGTTGCTGTGGAGGTTCTTGGGTTGAAACCTCTTCTACAGGCGACTCTTCTTCTACCATAGGAGAGTCTTCATTTTCTGGGTAAACAATTCTTCTACCAAACTCCACCTGTTTTGGAGCACCATCTTTTTGCTCAACACTTTCTGTTGTCACCTTTCTTAAAAAAGTAGATTCATTAAAGGTAACATCCCTGCTGAAGATTATTTTCTTTGTTTCTGGACACCAAAGACGATATCCCTTTACTCTAGAGGTGATTCCCATAAAGATTGCTTTCTTAGCCCTCGGATCCAACTTTGATTCCTTGACATGATAGTAGGCAATGGAACCGAATACATGTAAGGAATCATAATCTGTAGCAGGCATTCCAAACCATTTCTCCAATGGCGTTTTACCACAAATAGCAGTAGATGGTAGGTGGTTGATGAGGTGGCAAGCATATGTCACAGCCTCAGCCCAAAATTCTCTACCCAACCCAGCATTAGATAACATACACCGAACCTTCTCCAACAATGTTCGATTCATACGTTCTGCCACTCCATTCTGTTGTGGTGTACTTCTCACTGTGAAGTGTCGTATAATACCTTCATCTTCGCAAACTTTAAGAAATGGATCACTTCTATATTCTCCACTATTATCTGTACGGAGGCACTTGATCCTTTTGCTTGTTTGAGTTTCCACCATATTTTTCCATTTGAGGAAGACTCCTAACACTTCATCCTTAGTTTTCATAGTATACACCCATACTCTTCAAGAAAAATCATCAACAAAGGTCACATAGTAGTGTTTTCCTCCCAGTGAAGTTGTCTTGGAAGGTCCCCACACATCAGAGTGAACATAATCCAAAATACCCTTGGTATTATGGATTGCAGTACCAAATTTCACTCTTGTTTGCTTCCCTTTGATGCAATGTTCACAGAAATCTAGCTTGCAGGTCTTTACTCCCTTTAATAATCCTTGATTTGTAAGAAGTCCCAAGGATTTTTCACCTGCATGCCCCAAGCGTATATGCCATAACCTAGTTGCTTCTATTTCTTTATCATCAGAAGAAACTGTTGCTGCCGTCCCAATAATTGTACGACCTTGATAGTGATACAAGTTATTGTTCTTCCGAATTCCCTTGATTACCACGAGTGCACCAGAGATGATTTTCATGATTCCATTTTCTGCTGTTACTTTGAATCCCTTTGATTCTAGGGTTCCCACAGAAATAAGATTCTTCATCAAACTTGGTACATATCTAACGTCCATCAATATTTTGATTGATCCATCTTGATTCCTCAAGCGGACTGAACAAATCCCATGTGTGGTAAGAGGGACATCATTTGCTGTGTAGACGACTCCACCTTCTAGTTCTTTAAAATCAAAGAACCAATCCTGATTGGGACACATATGATGGCTACACCCAGAATCTAGTAGCCATATACTCGAAGAACTAGTTGATGGCGTAGCAGCAAGCGTACTCAGCCACATTTGAGATGGCCTTTCCTTTATCAGGTTTGCCTTTATTCTTTAGCTTCGGACAGTCTTTCTTCCAGTGCCCCTTTTCCCGACAAAAGACACATTCATCTTTGTTTGGTCTGGACCTTAACTTGGATCTCTCTTTCTTTCTTCTATTCTGGCTTTGTGAACGGCCTCGAACTACTAGAGCCTCGTTGGCTCCACTTGTGCTTTCAAGCTTGTCCTTCTTCCTCAATTCATAGCTGTACAAAGCAGCACAAACCTCGCCAAGAGACACTTTATCCTTTCCATGGAGCAGAGTAGTTTCAAGAAACTCAAACTCCTCAGGAAGGGATCCCAACAACATCAAAGCCAGGTCTTCATCTTTAAAAGTCTCATCCAGATTAACTAGATCAGTAACCAACCTATTAAAGTTGGTGATATGATCATTCATAGTGGTACCCGAGACATAACTGAAGCGAAATAGTCTCTTCTTCATATGGAGTTTATTTTGAGAGCTTTTCTTCAAAAACTTTTCCTCCAGTGCCTTCCACAACTTGTTTGCAGAAGTTTCCTTACAGAATGCATACTTCTGCTCTTTTGAAAGACACGATTGAATTGTACCACATGCTAACCGATTGATGGTCCCCCATTCTTTCTTCTCAATATCTTCTGGTTTCTCTTCTTCAATGGCAATGTCTAGACCTTACTGAAAGAGAGCGTCTAGAACCTCACTTTGCCACATACCAAAATGACCGGTGCCGTAAAAAATCTCCACTGCAAATCTGGCATTTGTCACAGTAGTTCTTGCCAAAATAGACGAGTTTGATGTGGATGCTTTTGCACTATCTGCCATCTCTGCCATAAATGCTATTCAATAGCTGCCGATGCGGAATGCCAATAGCCCAAGGAAAACTTTTCTAATGTGGAAGATCAGACTAAGCTGCAACCACAAAGCATACTAAGAATAACCTTGGCTCTGATACCAATTGTTGTGAAACTTGAGATTGTTCCACCTAATTTTACCACAGTTTCAATTGTACAGGTAAATAGAGAGTGAATAATTGTGCAAAATTACACCAGGTAAATTCTCAGGGAAGTGGGGGGTCACAACGGACCACTTAAATCCCTCTTTCCTAGACAGAATTTTCCTTAGACATGTAATTAATACAATATATTACTACAACTATAACCAACAAAAGTTAACTATTGAATAGATAAAAGGAAGAACACCAGAATTAACGAGGTTCGGCTAATTGTGCCTACATTCTCGGACACTATCAATCAATATTTCTATATTGTAGAAATATTACAAAATGAGAGAGAGAAGAGAGAATGTGCCTAAGAGAGAAGTAGGCAAATTTGAGGATGAGAATACAAATGGAGGTGATGGGTTTATATAGGTTAGGAAAAACCACTATTACAACCACTAATCACCTACCTTAGAAAAAATAGCCCACCATTGAAGACTTCAATGGCAATGGTAGGCTTCTAGAATTAGCCATAATTCAACAGGTTCGTGAGAGGATAGAGGTTGCTGCTAGCTGTGATGGCGAGCGACGGCGACGACGACGGCAGATGGTTGACGACGAAGAATGCAGTGGAGTGGTAATGTCGAGGCCGGAGGAGCCGTGGACGTTGGTGAAAGGGAAGGAGTTGCAGAAGTTGGCCGTGGAGCAGCTGCAACTGGATCTGGGCCTTGGCTACTGTTGTGTGTGTACTTGGGGCAGAGGAGGCTACGTTGACGGTTGCAGCAGATGGAGATGGAGGCTAGGCGTGAGGAAGCGGGTCCTGGGCTGCGGGAGAGAGAGTGAGAGAAGAAGATAGTAAGATGTGCAGTGGCCGTGAAGAAGAAGAAGATGGAAGAAAGTTTTTTTTTTTTATTGGTTTTTTTGGTTGCGCCCCCCCTTTGTGTGCGTGTGTCTATATAGGCTCTTGGTCCCCAAACCTTAAAACTAATAATAATAATAATAATTATAATTATAATAATAATAATAATAATAATAATAATAATAATAATAATAGCACAATAATAGAAATAATAAAGTAATAGTAATAATATATGAAAATAACAATAATAATAATAGCAAAAATAATAAAAATAGTAGTAATATATGAAAATAATAATAATAATAATAACAATAATAATAATAATAATAATAACAATAATAATAATAATAATAAATAATGATAAAAAATAATAATAATAATAATAGCAAAATAATAGAAATAATAATAATAATAATAATAATAATAATAATAATAATAATAATAATAATAATGTATCTAGCCTTGGGCAAGAATAGGGTGTCTACAACTACCGCTCTTTGTAGTCTTTGTTGTTTCAATGTAACGGTAGGAACTCTCCAATATTTTTTGTAGCAACAAGCCTGTAATGATAAAAGACACTTATTTTAACCATGTCATTCAACTCCCTATGGCTTTTAGGTTAATTAAGAGATATTTATTTCTGCCAACCAGGGATGATTTGCACTGAGTGTAAGAATCCAAGCGGGAGTATGTAGGGTTGTCTTGCACTGGATGAAAGAATCCAAGTTGAGGCACACAGGGATGGCTTGCTGCGAATGTAAGAATTTGAGATGTAGCGGATACAATGATCCGAGCCGGGGGACACAATGATGGCTTGTTTCGAATATAAGAATCCGAGCCGTAGCGGACACGATGATCCAAGCCATGGGACACGATGATGACTTGTTTCGAATGTAAGAATCCGAACCGTAGAGGATACGATGATCTGAGCCATGAAACACAATGATGGCTTGCTTCGAATGTAAAAATCCGAGCCATAGCGGATATGATCCAAGCCATAAGACACGATGATGACTTACTTCGAATGTAAGAATTCGAGTCGTAGCAGATACAACGATCCGAGCCATGAGACACAATGATGACTTGCTGCGAATGTAAGAATCCGACCCATAGCGGATACGATGATCTGAGCCATGGGACACAATGATGGCTTGCTTCGAATGTAAGAATTCGAGCCGTAGCGGATATGATGATTTGAGCCATGGGACACGATGATGGCTTGCTTCGAATGTAAGAATCCGAGCCGTAGCAGACACGATGATCCGAGCCACGGGACACAATGATGGCTTGCTGCAAATGTAAGAATCCGAGCCGTAGCAGATACGATGATTCAAGCCATGGGACACGATGATGGCTTGCTTCGAATGTAAGAATCCGAGCCGTAGCAGACACGATGATCCGAGCCACGGGACACAATGATGGCTTGCTGCAAATGTAAGAATCTGAGCCGTAGTAGATACGATGATCCGAGCCACCTCAACCAATAACAAGGTGTGAAAGCAAAGTTTGGAAAATGCTTACTCTATTTGGAAAAAGAACTTGGGGTAAGGTTCTGATGTTAATGAATGAACCCCTTGTTTTTGGGATCTGTTGCCCTAGTTTCAAAATAAATCAATGTGTGTCTGTAGTCAGCTGCCCCAACTTCCAAGTAAATCGATGTGCGCTTAGGGTCAGCTACCTTAGCTCAGATATTAGCACAACTCCTACCTCTCAATCAAAGATGACAAATGATCATTTGAAAGCTTATTCAACAAGACAAGTGTGAAGGGTGCTTTATTGTTATTTGTGATGCTAGAATGCAATGATATTCTGCTATATATTTGCATGTTTGCTAACTTATGATACTAGAATGCAGTGATATGTTTCTATTTGTCTACATTTTTTATTTTTTATTTTTTATTATTTTTTATTTTTGTGCAATGCATGCAATGCATGATGATGCATGAAAATTCGGGTAATGCATGAAATGTAGGGTAATGCATGAAATGTATGGTAATGCGTGAAATGTCTGGTAATGCATGAAATGCATGGCAATGCATGACATGCATGGTAATGTGTGAAATGTATGGTAATGCATGAAATGCATGACAATACATGAGATGTATAATAATGCATGAAAGGCATGGTAATGCATGAGATGTATGGTAATGCATGAAATGTAAGGTAATGCATGAAATGCATGACAATGCATGAAATTTCGGCAATACATGAAATTTGGGCAATGCATGTCATGTAGAGTAATGCATGCAATGTATGAAATGTAGGTAATGCATGCAATGCATGGCAATGAATGAAATTTAGGTAATGCATGACAACGCATGAATCTTTTCTCCAAACGCGCCTGTGATCAATAACCTCATTTTGATCTTTGCATGAAATTTTCCGCAGTTGAATGGATCTGTAACTAATCTTGGCTCAATCTTCTTGATTCATCCGGTCATGGAAGTGATTGACTTGGCTCAAATGAAAATCAAAAAATCTACCCCAGTTGAATGGATCTTTAGCTGATCTTGACCCTGATTTCATATTCCAATTTGATAAGAAGACGCTTGAATGGGTCTCACTGAAACTTAACTCGAAATTTGCCCTAGTTAAATTTATGTGCTATTGATCTTGACTCAATCTATTGTTGGATTCTTCTTGAATAAGCAGATCTCTGAAACCTGACATAACATTTGCCCCAGTTAGGTTGCTATTTCTCCATATGTATCTTCTTTATAGAAACTACTGGTGATTTTGAAACACTTTGACTATCCATCCTCTTTTGATGCTTTGAAGAATAAGAAGGTTTTTTTTTTTTTTTTTTCGTAGGAATAATGAATGATTATGCAACTATGACATCAACTTACTAAATCAAAGGGTCATCCGCACAAAATAAATGTTTTATCATGTTTCAATGCTATCATAAGGAAAAATTCATACTAGTATTCAAAAGTCGTATGACGTTGATTTCTCAGACTAGACGACTGTCTTTCTCTTTAACTGCCCCAGTTTCATCAAGGGTCATTAATCCTTTTTGTATTATCCTGTTGTGAAACTACTGGAAATCTCTTGTTTAATTGTTGGCTTTAGCTTAGTCAAGTTCAATCCATGTTTTGATCTCAAGATGGTCTTAAGACTCAGGACAAAACATAGGCTTAGGGATGTAGGCTTTCAGAATAAAAAGCAAACTAATGCTCAAAAATCTCACCTCCATAATGATGTTTTATGCCCCTAGTTAGAGTTGAGGTGCTTTGCAAGATATTGACAGAACTTGTTATTTAAACAAGCTGCTTACGTACCTTTTTCATGATCAGGTCATTACGTAGTTCAGAATCGTCATTGAGTCTGACAAATCATTTGAGACAACAATGGATACCAATATGATCAAGACTTTCATTTGAACTGTGATGTAGGCTAGGGGTATGGGTTAAAGAAGCAAAAAGTTAGATCAGGCTCAAAGTCATCGATTTCATCAAGGGTAATTTGGTCAAAGATTACATATGTAGCATATCCCTTATTTTTCTTTCTTCTTCCTTTTCTTCTGCTTTCTCTCTTTCCTTTTATTTCTTTCATTTAATATCTTCTTTTTCTTCTTTTACCACAACTTTTACTTTTCCTTTTATGAAAGAATCTCAACTTCATTTTCATTTGAACTTCAATTGGGAACAATCTTTTAAAAACTGCCCCAATATGGGGTGTGATCCTTTGACAGGTTACTCAAGAAATGAATCTTTCAGGCTCAAAAAGGGCTTGCAAGGGATTTCTTCTTTGACATTCTTTTGGGCAGCAAAAAAATAGCCTGTCATCCTTTTGGTAATGGTTAATGTCTCAAATGATTCACCAAGCACTAAGGTACCCATGCCCAAGTTAGATTTCTGGTAATCTGACTTTTCAGAAAAAAAAAAAAATGGTTTAACATTCAGGCTCAACTTGGTTAAAAAATGATAAATCATTGTTTGGGTTCTTCTTAGGAATAACTGGTCGGCCAAAGAGGGTCATCCATCATTTGATCAAAACATGAGTGATGAATTGACAAGAAATTATCAGAACAGTACAATCGCTTCATTGAATTCCTTGGAAAGTAAGATACTTTTTCATGACATCTAAATTTGATGATTGTTTCATCCTTCTCTACTTTTGCCTCTTGGGTTATATTTTCAAAATTAACAGCTCTTTACGGCTCGTGAATACTAGCAATATTACTTTCCCTATGCCCGCATGAAACATAAGCAAACAAAATTTGGCAATTGGACTCATGGTGCAACTGAGATAACGACATGCATAATTCATTTTATTAAAATGATAGAAAATCTTCTGAGACAAAGGCGTCCACGGATTACACAAGGAAAATAACAATAAGGAAAACAAAAGAACATCAAATGAAAATGATTAGATAATCAAAAGCTCGCTACTCCAACACTTTAGCCTCTGCGGTTAACAACTGAAACCACTGATTTCGGAATCTCCTAAATATGTTAACCACTTCCTTCCCTGAACTCCCGGTTGCTTGTCATCAAAAGCTAACCATCTCGCATCTCTTAATGATTGCACCTTATGCTTAAAGGCCCAACATCGGTCAATAGTATGACCGGGAGAGTTAGCATGGTACCCACAACGAACCCCAGGATCATACCATTATGGAGGAGGGTTCGTAACGGGCATCCCAGGGATTGTAGATACTATCCTCCTTTCCCGCAGCTAAGGAAATAATTCGGCATATGTCATGGGAATAGGGTCCACCCTTCGAAAGTTTCTGGGTACATTCCTGTCCCGTGCTTGCTGATTCGGTGGGGTTGGCGTGAGCCTAGGAGCCATGAATTGGGGCATCATGCCCGTATGCACTGTCTGATTTACTATAGGCTCAAAACCAAAGTTTCTCTTGGGCCATTGGTTCCCACCTCTAGTGTACTGATTCTTCCAATTAAATGGCTCCTGTATCATTTGTTCTTTGTCCTCCTTCTTTCTATTAGTCCACCTTTTGCCCAGACCAGTTTCTGTGCCACTATCCTTAACTAGACCTACCTTGATATCGCCTTTAATTCTCCCTCCCGCAGCAACAATATCCATAAAATCATGGGGAGTTGCTCCCTAAAGATGCGTGCAGTTGGGGTCTTTTAATGTGTGCTTACGAACAAAAAGATGACCTCTCGGTCACTTACCGGAGGATCCACCTGGATCGACATATCCCTCCACCTATAAGCATATTCTCTGAACGTTTCGATGGATTTCTTCTCCATTTCTTGTGGAGTCATTCGATCAAGCGCCATCTCCATCACATGGCGGTAGTGAATGACAAAGGCATTGGCCAAGTCCTTCCAAGTACAGATCTGGGCCTTATCTTGCTGAATGAACCAATGGATAGCAGATCCGGTCAAACTGCTCTGAAAACAGTGCATCATTAGTTTTTTATCCTCTAAGTAAGCTGCCATTACTTGGCAGTACATCACTAAAAGCGTTCGAGGACACCGGGTCCCATTAAACTTTTCAAAGTCTAGCATCTCGAACTTTGGCAGGAGGGTGACTTTTGGCACCGAGCGAGCAAAGGTCATTTGGATTAATGGAATTGAAAGTAGTAGATCCTTCCATTCTTTAATGCTTTCTTCTAGGACGTCACAACGACACTCGGCCTCAGATTTGTTTATCCCTATATCATAAGGTACTAACAGAGGAGTTCCTGCCATTGGGAACCCCTGTGCTGGCACAGCAGGGATGAAAGGAGTCATATTCTGTAGTGGACCCCCTATAACACCAGGTGGTAGAGCTGATGTTTGCCCATGATCTGGGGTGAACCCTGGAGGATGAGTGGGGTCCACATCTACCTCGGGATCAACCTATTTTTATCATTTATCTCTTTTTGTCCCTATTCTAGACCCAGGACTCTATTTTCTAATTATTCACTCATTTCTCTTGCTCTTCGCCTGGTATTTTACTGATGCGTAGTAGTCTCAATTATTTCTTTATGTTACTCAAATAGCTTCTTTGGTTAGGAGCTGAAAACCAAAAATTTCCTTTTTACAACCATGAATGCATGATCATGTACTGCATGAGTGAATGCCTTTTCGATGCATGAACAGGGGATGCAATAGGTGTTTATGCATGGACGTTACTTAGTGCACATATATATATAAATAGAGATATGAACATGTATGCAACTTATCGTGCATGACTATGTGTGAAATTATACATGAATACATGAATGCAATGTAACCTAAATAACTACTTTGCCAGAATTCTGAAAAAAATCCCACTAACGAAAGATTTCAAGATTAACACGACCATTGACAGACCACAATTTTATTTCAAATCTTCCCTCGATCATTCCTTTTGTTGTTGATGGTCCATGTACCTTAGACCCTATGAAGGGTCAAATTATGATTTGACTTTGGGGTTGACCCAGGCTAGTCAATCCATTGGATCTGTTCAATGTAGGTTTATGGACTTTAATGTGTACTTGGACCTCAAGTATTTTAAAATTTGGGCTTCAAGCTATTTCATGATGGGATCAAATCCTAGTTGAAAAGGGATTGGACTTGGATTGCTTAAAAAAATGTTAGCCTGGATTTGTTGGTAATAGGGTCAAGACCCACTTTTGAAATCTGGGTTTGACCCTTTTTAAAAATCAGGTTTGGACCGAATTTTTGCTTAGGAAAAGGTCGGGCCTATGCTTGTGTTTTTTTTTTTTTTTGAAAAAATTGGCCCCGAGTTATTTAAAAAGCGTTGGGCCAACCCATATTTAAAAATTCTTGGGCCAAGTGTTTCATTTTTTAAAGGATGGGTCATGGTCTCATTATTGGGCTTTTTCATAATATTAGTTAAGTAGTATGTATGTCTAAAACAGATGTCAAATGTATGATATAATACAAAGTATCTCGCAACATATATACAACATGCTATACATGGAGAAAGATGTGGCTCTTGTCCCAACTCAGGGTAGGTAAGTATAGAGGGTTCTTCATGGCTCTATCCTAATTAAAGAAAACTATATACAAGTATGTGTGGGTAGGCTCTAATCCCTATTGACATAAAGGTTCCCAATCTAACCTCCATCCTCACCCAAAAAGGATTTGGACAAAATTTAAACTAAGCGGGGTGGTTCGCAAGTCCCATCAAGCTTAAGCTACGAAGGGACAAACGCTATTACACCCTTATCTAACCCTAACAGGTAAAGCTCGGGTATGGAGCGTGAAAGTGTGTGAATTCAAATTTACCCTAATCCTACTACCCCACATGCATGTCACACGCTTATTCTAACACCCATGGAAACAAATATTTATATTAAAGTAAGGATATTTTCAAACATGGAAACTATTAAATCAAGAATATTTACAAATATAGTAACAAACATTCCCATTAAGTCAAGTATATTCACATATATGGGGACTAAATACATTAATTAAGGATATCTAGATACATGATAACTAAATATTCACAATAATCTAGGACATCTACCTCCATGGGAACTAAATATTCACATTAATAAAGGGTATTTACCTATATGGAAACCAAATATTTGCATTAATTAAGGGTATCTACCTATATGGAAACCAAATATTTACATTAATTAATGATATCTACCTATATGGGAACTAAATATTCACATTAATAAAGGGTATCTACATATATGGGAACATAATTTCACACTAACTAATGGTATCTACCTATGTGGAAACCAAATATTCATATTAATTAAGGGTATCTACCTATATGGAAGCCAAATATTTACATTAATTAAGGTGTCTACCTATATGGGAATTAACTACTCTCATTAATCCTTGATATCAACATATATGGGAATATTTTACGACTTTTAACTCTAAGATATCTACAACTATGGAAACATTTATATTTACTAAGTCAAACAGGTTATAATTTTAACAACTTACTTTATTAAAATATAGGGGTATTTTATTTATAAAATAAAGTGGAATAATTAAAAGACTTAACAAATTTGAATTGGGACAATTCCTAATTAATTTTTGGCTCGACTCTCAAAAGCCCCTAGCGGAGTCGCCAAGTTGGCGCGGCATCCCGGAGCGCGTGTGCCCCAAGGTGGCGAAATAAAAATATGTGATTTAATATTTTCAGGAAAAACGGTGTAATGTTAGAGTCGCCACTAACCTTTTAGTGTGGTTAAAACACATGATTACTATCCCGTTAAGAATAGAATGGGTCGTCGTTACTAGAGCTGCGGTCGAGAATTCAGTTACGCGAGGGGAAGGTACGAGCACCCCTATGCGCCCGTTCTTACGAACGGTACCTAATTGATTTGGGATTAACCCTAAATTAATCTAATAAGTCCTTCAAATTACTCCTCTATTAGTGGATTTACAAATATACATACAATATAAATAAATAAATAAATAAATCATACAAAAATATGTGTACTATATATATTCTCTCATAACTAAAGCTACGTGAAGCCCGAAAGCTCATACCATCGCATTAAAATCATAGGAATGAAAATCAAGAAAATATTTTATAAAATAAGTACTATAGTGCATATAAGGCCAAATAACAAAAATACTAAAAATAGTGATAATAATATTAATAATGATAGGAATGATAATATTAACAAATAATACTAGTAATAATAATACCAATATTAACAGTAATAATAATAAATACCATAGTGATAACAACAATAGTAATGATGATAATAATAATAATAAATAACAATAATAGTAATAATAATAAATTATACAATAATGATAATAATGATAATAACAGTAATAATAACAATAATATTAATAGTAATAATAATAATATTGTTAATTAATAATAATAATAACAATAATCACAATAGGGATAATGATAACAATATTAGTAAAATAATAATAATAATAATAATAATAATAATAATAATAATAATAAGAAATAATACAATAATGATAATAATGATAATAATAGTAATAATAACAATAATATTAATAGTAATAATAATAATATTGTTAATTAATAATAATAATAACAATAATCACAATAGGGATAATGATAACAATATTAGTAAAATAATAATAATAATAATAATAATAATAATAATAAAGATAATATGCATATTTTAATGATATGACACTTACCTTAATATGAACACACAATCAATACATATAGAAACAAAATAACCAAAACTAAGGAAACAATCTACTCATCAAATTATGTAAATATCCAATATGACCATAAAATGGGAAATTATGGAAATAAATCAAATAAAAAATTGATGTACAATCCTAAAAATTAATATGCTATATATGAAATAAACACTAAATATATAAAATAATAATAACCCCACATATGAAACTTAATTATGACAAAAAACCTAAACACAAAATAATCAACACGTATTATAATAGTAATAAATACATGACAATATGGGAAGAACGAACAAACAGAATTTTAACAATAATATACAATATCAAAGTTCACTCACACATATAATAAAAACTTAAGTTTTAAATATTAGACCCCACTTATACGCATTTTGATAATATTACAAGATAAATATATAATAAAACTGGAAATTCTATAATGAATATAACATGAGCATAATATTGAGAAACACATATAATAGTACTAATAATAACCATACACAACCCCCAGGGTGTGGTTCAGGTGGTAGTGCGGGTTGCAGGAGTGCCTTTCACGAGGTCAGGTGTTCAAACCCTCATGGACTCATTTCCGCCTCTGGACTCCTAAATTTACCCTCCCTTTGAAGTTGTGGGGTCAACTTCAAGGAGCGTAGCATTAGTCACATGGACCGTAAAATAGACGCGTGGATACCCGGTGCGTATTCTAAATAATAATAATAATAATAATAATAATAATAATAACCATACACAAAATCACACACTACCCATAAACCATAAAAAACATACCCTTTGATATTAACATCTAAACAAAATTAGAAAATATATGTCCATATATATATATATATGCCTGTAAAAATAAACAACAATTTCAGTATCTCAGAATATACTAAAATAAACAAGGATGTATAATAAAAAAACATACATGTGTGTGCAGGGAATAGAGACAACAGTGTCCTGCGTGTGTGTGTGTGCGTGTGTGGGTGCAGAAAACTCCTAGCAAGGGTGCTGTGTGCGAGTGTGTGCAGAGTTAGAGGCAAGGGGGTTCACCACCGGGGACGAAGGTGGCTTCGGGTGGTTGCAGCTGAGTTACAGAGGGAGAGGCGCTTGAGGGAGCGAACGATGGCGGTGGCGTAGCGGCTGCTGCTGGTTATGGCAGCCGGAGTTGGAGGGGCTGGAGTTAGGGAAGCCCGCCGGTGCTGGTTTGTGAGAGGATAGAGGTTGCTGCCGGCTGTGATGGCGAGCGACGACGACGGCAGATGGTTGACAATGAAGAATGCAGTGGGGTGGTGATGTCGAGGCCGGAGGAGCCGTGGACGTTGGTGAAATGGAAGGAGTTGCAGAAGCTGGCCGTGGAGCAGCTGCAACTGGATCTGGGCCGTGGCTGCTGCTGTGTGTGTACTTGGGGCAGAGGAGGCTACGTTGACAGTTGCAGCAGATGGAGATGGAGGCTAGGCGTGAGGAAGCTGGTCCTGGGCTGCGGGAGAGAGAGTGAGAGAAGAAGATAGTAAGATGTGCAGTGGCCGTGAGGAAGAAAAAGAAGAATAAGAAAATGGAAAAAAGTTTTTTTTTTATTGGTTTTTCTGGCTGCGCCCTCCCCACCCACCCCCCCCCAACTCTTTTTGTGTGCGTGTGCGTGAGCCTATATAGGCTCTTGGTCCCAAACCCTAAAACAAATAATAATAATAATAATAATAATAATAATAATAATAATAATAATAATAATTGCAAAATAATAGAAATAATAAAGTAATAATATAATATATGAAAATAAAAATAAAAATAATAATAATAATAATAATGATAATGATAATAATAATAGCAAAATAATAAAAATAGTAATAATATATGAAAATAATAATAATAATATATAATGATAAAAAAATAGTAATAATAATAATAATAGCAAAATAATAGAAATAATAATAATAATAATAATAATAATAATAATAATAATAATAATAATAATAATAATAATAATAATAATAATAATAATAATAATAATAATGTATCTAGCCCTGGGCAAGAATAGGTTGTTTACAACTGCCCCTCTTTGTAAGCTTTGTTGTTTCAATGTCACGGTAGGAACTCTCTTACGTTTTTTATAGCAACAAGTTAGAAAAGATAAAAGACACTTATTTTAGTCAAGACATTCAACTCCCTATGACTTTTAAGTTAATCAAGAGATATTTATTTCTACTAACCAGAGATGATTTGCACTGAGTGTAAAAATCCAGGCGGAAGTATGTAGGGTTGTCTTGCACTGGATGAAAGAATCCAGGTTGAGGTACACAGGGATGGCTTGCTTCGAATGTAAGAATCCGAGCTGCAGCGGATACAATGATCCAAGTCGGGGGACACAATGATGACTTGCTTCGAATGTAAGAATCTGAGTCGTAGCGGATAAGATGATTCAAGCCATGGGACACGATGATGGCTTGCTTCGAATGTAAGAATCCGAGTCGTAGCGGATACGGAGATTTGAGCCATGGGACACGATGATGGCTTACTTCGAATGTAAGAATCCGAGCCATAGCGGATACGATGATCCGAGCCACAAGACATGATGATGACTTGTTTCGAATGTAAGAATCCGAGTCGTAGTAGATACGACGATCTGAGTCATGGGACACAATGATGACTTGCTGTGAATGTAAGAATCCGACCCATAGCGGATACGATGATCCGAGTCGTAAGACACAATGATGACTTGCTTCGAATGTAAGAATCTGAGCCATAACGGATACAATGATCCGAGCCATGGGACACGATGATGGCTTGCTTCGAATGTAAGAATCTGAACCGTAGCGGATACGATGATCCGAGCCACGGGACACAATGATGGCTTGCTGTGAATGTAAGAATCTGAGCCGTAGCAGATACGATGATCCGAGCCACCTCAACCAGTAGCAAGGTGTGAAAGCAAAATTTGAAAAATGGTTACTTTATTTGGAAAAAGCACTTAGGGTAAGGTCCTGATGTTAATGAATGAATCCCCTTGTATTTGGGATTTGTTGCTCCTGTTTCAAAATAAATCAATGTGTGTCTTGGGTCAGCTGCCCCAGCTTCCAAGTAAATCGATGTGCGCTTTGGATCAACTTCCCTAACTCAGATATTAGCATAATAGGAACCTCTCAATCAAAGATGTCAAATAATCATTAGAAAGTTTATTCAACAAGACAAGTGTGAAGGGTGCTCTATTGCTGCTTGTTATGTTAGAATGCAATGATATACTGCTATATGCATGCATGTTGCTAATTTTATTATTTTTTATTTTTGTGCAATGCATGATGATGCATGAAAATTTGGGTAATGCATGAAATGTGTGGTAATGCGTGAAATGCCTGGTAATGCATGACAATGCATGACATGTATGGTAATGTGTGAAATGTAGGGTAATGCATGAAATGCATGAGATGTATGATAATGCATGAAAGACATGACAATGCATGAGAAGCATGGTAATGTATGAAATGTAGGGTAATGCATGAAATGCATGAAATTTAGGCAATGCATGAAATTTGGGCAATGCATGTCATGTAGAGTAATGCATGACAATGTATGAAATGTAGGTAATCTATGCAATGCATGGCAATGCATGAAATTTAGGTAATGCAGAACAACGCATGAATCTTTTCTCCCAACGCGCATGTGATCAATAACCTCATTTTGATCTGTGCATTAAATTTTTCGCATTTGAATGGATCTGTAACTGATCTTGGTTCAATCTTTTTGATTCATCCGGTCATGGAAGTGATTAACTCAGCTCAAATGAAAATCACAAAATCTACCCCATTTGAATGGATCTATAGCTGATCTTGACCCTGATGTCATATTCCAATATGATAAGAAGGCGCTTGAATGGGTCTTACTGAAACTTAACTCGAAATTTTCCCTAGTTAAATTTATCTACTACTGATCTTGACTTGATCTATTGTTGGATTCTTCTTAAATAAGAAGATCTCTAAAACCTGACATAACATTTGCCCCAGTTAGGCTGCTATTTCTCCACAGGTATCTTCTTTATAGAAACTACTGGTGATTTTGAAACTCTTTGACTATCCTTCCTCGTGATTGGGCAAAGGATTCCCCTGGACTCCCGGTTGCTTGTCATCAAAAGCTAACCATCTCGCATCTCTTAATGATTACACCTTATGCTTAAAGGCCCAACATCGGTCAATAATATGACTAGGAGAGTTAGCATGGTACTCACAACGAACCCCAGGATCATACCACTATAGAGGAGGGTTCGTAACGGGCATCCCAGAGATTGCAGATACCATCCTCCTTTCCCGCAGCTACGGAAATAATTCGGCATATGTCATGGGAATGGGGTCCACCTATCGGAAGTTTCTAGGTAAATTCTTGTCCCGTGCTTGCTGATTCGGCGGGGTTGGTGTGAGCCTAGGAGCCATGAATTGGGTCCTCACGCCCTTGTGCACTGTCTGATTTACTGCATGCTCAAAACCAAAGTTTCTCTTGGGCCATTGGTTCCCACCTCTGGTGTATTGATTCTTCCAATTAAATGGCTCCTATATCATTTGTGCTTCTTCCTCCTTCCTATTAGTCCACATTTTGCTCAGACCAGTTTCTGCGCCACTATCCTTGACTAGACCTACCTTGATATCGCCTTCAATTCTCCCTCCCGTAGCCACAATATCCATAAAATCATGGGAAGTTGCTCCCCGAAGATGCGTGCGGTAGGGGTCTTTTAATGTGTGCTTACGAACAAAGAGATGGCCTCTCGATCACTCACCAGGGGATCCACCTGGATCGACATATCCCTCCACCTATAAGCATATTCTCTGAACGTTTAGGTGGATTTCTTCTCCATTTCTTGTAGAGTCATTCGATCAGGTGCCATCTCCATCACATGGCGGTAGTGAGTGACAAAGGCATTGGCTAAGTCCTTCCAAGTGCGGATCCGAGCCTTGTCTTGCTGAATGTACCAACGGATAGCAGATCTAGTCAAACTGCTTTGAAAAAAGTGCATCATTAGTTTTTCATCCTCTGAGTAAGCTGTCATTGCTTGGAAGTACATCACTAAATGCGTTCGAGGACACCAGGTCCCATCAAACTTTTCAAAGTCTGGCATGTTGAACTTTGGTGGTAGGGTGACTTTTGGCACCGAGAAAAGGTCATTTGGATTAATGGAATCGAAAGTAGTAAATCCTTCCATTGGTTTCATGCGCTCTTCCAGGACGTCACAGCAACACTCGGCCTCAGATTTGTTTATCCCCATATCAGAAGGTACTAACAGAGGAGTTCCTACCACTGGGAAATCCTATGCTGGAACAGCAGCAATGAAAGGGGTCATATTCGGTAGTGGACCCCCCATAACACCAGGTGGTGGAGCTGATGTTTACCCATGATCTGGGGTGAACCTTGGAGGATGAGTGGGATCCACATCTACCTCGGGATCAACCTGCATTGTCTTTCCTTTTTTTCATCAGCAACTCTAGAACCTTACTTATTTTATCATTTATCTCTTTTTGTCCCTGTTCTAGACCCAGGACTCTGTTTTCCAATTATTCACTCATTTCTCTTGCGCTTCTCTTGGTATTTTATCGATGCGTAGTAGTCTTAATTGTTGCTTTATGTTACTCAATTAGCTTCTTTGGTTAGGAGCTGAAAACCAAAAATTTCCTTTTTAGAACCATGAATGCACGATCATCTACTACATGAGTGAATGCCTTTTTGATGCATGAACAGGGGATGCAATAGGTGTTTATGCATGGACGTAACTTAGTGCACTTATACATATAAATAGAGATATGAACATGTATGCAACTTATCGCGCATGACTTTGTGTGAAATTATACATGAATACATGAATGCAATGTAACATAAATAACTACTTTGCTAGAATTCTGAAAAAATCCCACTAATGAAAGATTTAAAGATTAACACGACCATTGACGGGCCACAATTTCATTTCAAATCTTCCCTCAACCATTCATTTCTTTGTTGATGGTCCATGTACCTTAAATCCTATGAAGGGTCAAATTATGATTTGAGTTTGGGGTTGAACTAGGCTAGTAAATCCACTAGATCTATTCAATGTAGGTTTATGGACTTTAATGTGTACTTGGACCTCAAGTATTTTAAAATATGGGCTTCAAGCTATTTCGTGATGGGATCAGATCCTAGTTGAAAAGGGATTGGGCTTGGATTGCTTAAAAAATGTTAGCCTGAATTTGTCGCTAATAACGTCGAGGCCCACTTTTGAAATCTGGGTTTGACCCTTTTGAAAATCAGGCTTGGGCCGAGTTTTTGTTTAGGAAAAGGTCGGGCCTATGCTTGTGGTTTTTTTTTTTTTTTTGAAAAAATTGGATCCAAGTTATTTGAAATGGGTATGACCGACCCATATTTAAAAATTCTTGGGCCAAGTGCTTCATTTTTTAAAGGATGGGTCATGGTCTCATTATTAGGCTTTTTCATAATACTGGTTAAGTAGTATGTATGTCTAAAACGGATGCCAACTGCATGATATAATACAAAGTATCTCGCAACATATATACAACATGCTATACGTGGAGAAAGATGTGGCTCCTATCCCAACCCAGGGTAGGTAAGTATATACAGGGTTCTTCATGGCTCTATCCTAATTAAAGAAAACTATATACAAGTATGTGTGGGTAGACTCTAATCCCTATTGACAAAAAGGTTTCCAATCTAACCTCCATCCTCACCCAAAAAAGATTTGGACATAGTTTAAACTGAGTAGGGTGGTTCGCAGGTCTCATCAAGCTTAAGCTACGAAGGGACAAACGCTATTACACCCCTATCTAACCCTAATAGGTAAAGCTCGTGTATGGAGCGTGAAAGTGTATGAATTCAAATTTACCCTAATCCCGTTACCCCACATGCATGTCACATGCTTATTCTAACACCCATGGAAACAAATATTTACATTAAAGTAAGGATATTTTCAAACATGGAAACTATTAAATCAAGAATATTTACAAATATAGTAACAAACATTCCCATTAAGTCAAGTATATTTGCATATATAGGGACTAAATACATTAATTAAAGATATCTAGATACATGATAACTAAATATTCACAATAATACAGGACATCTAGCTACATGGGAACTGAATATTTACATTAATAAAGAGTATCTACCTATATGGAAACCAAATATTTGCATTAATTAAGGGTATCTATCTATATGGAAACCAAATATTTACATTAATTAATGATATCTACCTGTATGGGAACTAAATATTCACATTAATAAAGGGTATCTACATATATGGGAACATAATTTCACACTAACTAATGATATCTACCTATATGGAAACGAAATATTCACATTAATTAAGGGTATCTACCTATATGGAAGCCAAATATTTATATTAATTAAGATGTCTACCTATACGGAAATTAACTGCTCTCATTAATCCTTGATATCTACATATATGGGAATATTTTACGACTATTAACTCTAAGATATCTACAACTATGGAAACAAATATATTTACAAATTCAAACAGGTTATAATTTTAACAAATTACTTTATTCAAATATAGGGGTATTTTATTTACAAAATAAAGTGGAATAATTAAAAGACTTAATAAATTTAAATTGGGATAATTCCTAATTAATTTTGGCTCAACTCACAAAAGCCCCCAGTGGAGTCACCAGGCTGTCGCGACGTCCCGGAGCGCGTGTGCCTCGGGGTGGGGAAATAAAAATATGTGATTTAATATTTTCAGGAAAAACGGTGTAATGTCGGAGTCGCTACTAACATTTTAGTATGGTTAGAACACATGATTACTACTCCGTTAAGGGTAGAATGAGTCTACGTTACTAGAGTTGGGTTCGGGAGTTCGGTTACGCGAGGGGAAGGTACGAGCACCCTTTACGCGCTCGTTCTTACGAATGACACCTAATTAATTTGGGATTATCCCTAAGTTAATCTAATAAGTCCTTCAAATTACTCATCTATTAGTGGATTTACAAATATACATATAATATAAATAAATAAATAAATCATACAAAAATATATGTAATATATATATTCCCTCATAACTAAAGGTACGTGAAGCCCAAAAGCTCATACACTCGCATTAAAATCATAGGGATGAAAATCAAGAAAATATATTATAAAATAAGTACTATAGCACATATAAGGCCAAATAACGAAAATACTAAAAATAGTGATAATAATATTAATAATGATAGGAATGATAATATTAATAAATAATACTAGTAATAATAATACCAATGTTAACAATAATAATTATAAATGCCATAGTGATAACAACAATAGTAATGATGATAATAATAATAATAAATAACAATAATAGTAATAATAATAAATAATACAATAATGATAATAATGATAATAATAGTAATAATAACAATAATATTAATGGTAATAATAATAATATTGTTAATTAATAATAATAATAATAATAATAATAATAATAATAATAACAATAGTCGTAATGATAACAATATTAGTAAAATAATAATAATAATAATAATAATAATAATAATAATAATAATATGCATATGCATATTTTAATAATAGGACGGGAAATTATGGAAATAAATCAAATCAAAAATTAATGTACAATCCTAAAAATTAATATGCTACATATGAAATAAACACTCAATATATAAAATAATAATAACCCCACATATGAACCTTAATTATAACAAAAAACCTAAACGCAAAATAATCAACACATATTATAATAGTAATAAATACATGACAATACGGGAAGAACGAACAAACAGAACTTTAACAATAATATACAATATCAAAGTTCACTCACACATACAATAAAAGCTCAAGCTTTAAATATTAGAACCCACTTATACACATTTTGATAATATTACAAGATAAATATATAATAAAACTCAAAATTCTATAATGAATATAATATGAGCATAATATTGAGAAACACATATAATAACACTAATAATAACCATACACAAAATCACACACCACCCAAGCGTAAATCATTAAAAAACTATCCTTAGATATTAACATCAAAGCAAAATCAGAAAATAAATGTCTATATATAGATGCCTGTAAGAATAAACAATCATTTCAATATGACAGAATATACTAAAATAAACAAGGATGTACAATAAAAAAACATACATGTGTGTGCAGGGAACAGAGACAACAGTATTGTGCGTGCGTGTGTGTGTGTGTGTGTGCCAAAAACTCCTAGCAAGGTGCTGTGTGCGAGTGTGTGCAGAGTTATGGTTCACCGCCGGGGACGAAGGTGGCTTCGGGTTGTTGCAGTAGAGTTGCAGAGGGAGAGGCGCGTGAGGGAGCGAACGACGGTGGTGGCGTAGCGGCTGCTGCTGGTTATGGTAGCCAGAGTTGGAGGGGCTGGAGTTGGGGAGGCCCGCCGGTGCTGGTTCGTGAGAGGATAGAGGTTGCTGCCGGCTGTGATGACGAGCGACGGCGACGACGACGGCAGAGGGTTGACGATGAAGAAGGCAGTGGGGTGGTGATGTCGAGGCCGGAGGAGCCGTGGACGTTGGTGAAAGGGAAGGAGTTGCAGAAGCTGGCCGTGGAGCAGCTGCAACTGGATCTGGGCCGTGGCTGCTGCTGTGTGTGTACTTGGGGCAGAGGAGGCTACGTTGACGGTTGCAGCAGATGGAGATGGAGGCTGGGCGTGAGGAAGCTGGTCCTGGGCTGCGGGAGAGAGAGTGAGAGAAAAGGATAGTAAGATGTGCAGTGGCCGTGAAGAAGAAGAAGAAGAAGGTGGAAAAAAGTTTTTTTTTTTATTGGTTTTTCTGGCTGCGCGCCCCCACCCCCCCCCCCCCCCCCCCTCCCCCTGTGTGCATGTGTGTGAGCCTATATATAGGCTCTTGGTCCCCAAACCCTAAAACTAATAATAATAATAATAATAATAGCACAATAATAGAAATAATAAAGTAATAATAATAATAAATGAAAATAACAACAACAATAATAATAATAATAGAAAAAATAATAAAAATATTAATAATATATGAAAATAATAATAATAATAATAATAATAATAATAATAGAAATAATAAAGTAATAATAATAATAATAGAAATAATAAAGTAATAATATATGAAAATAACAACAATAATAATAATAATAATAATAATAACAATAGTAATATAAAAATAATAAAAATAGTAATAATATACGAAAATAATATTAATAACAATAATAATAATAATAAATAATGATAAAAAATAGTAATAATAATAATAATAGCAAAATAATAATAATAATAATAATAATAATAATAATAATAATAATAATGTATCTGACCCTGGGCAAAAGTAGGGTGTCTACAAGTTTCAAATTAAGTATTACCAAGTTTGCGTCAGGTCTGGAAAAATTATTTCATGGGTTAAACCTCCAGTAGGGTGGATAAAACTTAAATGTGATGAAAACTGTAGAGGCAATCCGAGTATTTCAGGAGATGGAGGAATTATTTGGGATTGCCATGGCATGGCGAGAGCGGCTTTTTCAAGATATTTTGGCAATTGTACGAATAATTGTGTGAAATTAAAAGCAATCCATGAAGGAATTTGTTTGTGCAAACAACTGCATCATTTTAATGTGATTTTTGAAAGTGACTTAAGAATTGTAGTTGATTGGTTTCGGTAAGGTAGATGTACTTTGTGGTATCTTTGAGATTTTTGGAAGGAGCTCGTAACAAAGTTAGAAGGAGTGAACTTCATGGTGATACATCAATACCGGGAATGTAATAGTACAGTTGATTTTCTTGTTAAAGAAGAAGAAACAGGAAACAATGTAATTTACGAAAAACAACATATTTTACCACGTTATCTGAAAGATATACTTCAAATGGATAGGTTGGGTCTCACTTCTGTTCGTCGTTAGTTCAAATCTAGAGTTTTATTTGGTGGATTTTGATTTTTTAAGGTTTTTTTTTTTTTTGTGTTTTTATCTAGGCCTTTTTCTTAGTTAGCTTTGTTTAAAACTTTTGTCCTGATTTGCTTGGTTCTTGGTGTTATTTTTGGAAGGGTTTTATTTTATTTATCTATAATCTCCCTTTTTCTTATCTTGTAATCACGGTATTCTTTCGCCAAAAGTGAGGACATATTATTAAATAATAGGAGGCGCCTCCCTCTTTAAAAAATATATATAAAAAAAAAAGGTCAAATGCATCATATATTTATTATTTTACTTTTATATAGTAGTGAACTGCAACTTTAACATTTTAGCACAAGCTAATACAAAGCACATAGCAAATGTGTGCATCCAAAGTTACAATTCCAAAGTGGTTTTTCCACTACTCAAGCACCCATCATTGGAGCCACCACTATGGGGCTCCTCACTTGGCGGTTTCCACCCTTCTCCACCCAAATAAGCCAACCAAATGAAACACTCCCATTCATAGGGCTATGGTACCTTACGGTCAAGGTATAATTACATTTCTCATACATTTTTTTAAAAACAAGTGTTTGTGGCAACACTGTGATTATGGAATTATGTGGAGGAATCACCTTAGCTGTATAAGTCACTTGCCCTGAGCCCACATTGGTTACAATCCTTTGAAAATTTTGAACTAATGTTGTTGATCTTGATGACTTTCTGTTATACAAGGCGATAAATGATGGGTAATTGAGATCAGAATTAGGACTCGAGCAATTGTAACTACTTGATCTGGTAATTGTTGTGATTTGATTCTTGGTAAAATTTGTGGAGCAAAGGAGATTAATATAGTCTTGACGAGTGACGTCATATATAAGTCCTGGATCTAGCGCTTGGTTGGGATTAACCTGACCAGATCCCATGACTAGAGGTGATGCGAAAGCAAGATTAGTATCGCCAAGGTCCATAATAGGTTGGAAAGTATTATCAAAAGGATTCGCAGTAGTGATCATGGCAGAGCGAATGGCTGCTGTGGTCCATTCAGGGTGTGCTACTCGTAGGAGCGCAGCCACAGCTGAAGCATGAGGACAGGCCATGGATGTCCCAGTCAATATGTTATAATCACTGAACAATTCCCAACTTTGTGCAATTCGAGTTGTACGAACATTTGGAACCCAAGCAGCCAAAACAGTCGTTCCCGGAGCCATTATATCCGGTTTCAAGACATAAGGATAACTTAGGGAGGGGCCTCTTGAAGTGTAAGAAGAAGCAGCTGGGGCACGTTTTGTCCCCAAAAATGTCTCTTGAAACTTCATGTTGATTATTGCATTCTCAGTAGTTGTGGCGTATTTGATGACAGTGGGTGCATCGTTCGGGCTAATCACAATGCCAGGACAAGGAAAGAAGTTAAACTGAGAAAGTGTAACATCACTACTGACAAATATTGCAGCAGGCACTCCTGATGCAGCAACATGCTCTAATTGGTCATTGGGAGATGTATTTTTGTACTCTTCACAAATGATGGCGGCATTTTTAGGAACATTAGATAACAAAACTGAGGAATTGCATGCTGACAAAGCCTTGTCATATATCAAAGGCCAGTCAACAACCACAGCGTTTGCAGGGAACAGGGTCCATCCGGCAATAGTCACCTTGTTTCCTAGTTTTAGTGTTCCGGCAAATCGTCGATCGATGGAGCCTGCAGCAACAGTCAAGACCCAAGGGATTGCATTGTCTAAGGTTCCGAGGGCTGGCCCCGTATTTCCTGCAGCGGCTGACACAAACACCCCTTTCTCCATGGCCCCGAAGGAAGCTATTGCAACCGGGTCCTCATACAACGCTAGATGAGCCAAACCTAATGATAAAGAAATCACGTCAACACCATCAACCACAGCTTGATCTATAGCCGCAACAATATCAGATGCGTAGCTCTTTTCCCAAAGTGCCTTGTACATGGCGACTCTTGCATGTGGGGCAATTCCTCTTGCTGTTCCGTATGCATAACCAAAGAATGACACACTTGGCACATAGCTCCCGGCAGCTATAGAGGATGTGTGCGTCCCATGCCCAACTATGTCTCTAGGCGAGTTCATAGGGATCTTAAAACGTGGGTTCGCGGCCATAACTCCTTTGTTAAAGTATCGGGCTCCTATGAGCTTTAAGTTACACATAGAGGAATTGAAGTCCTCTCCTTCTTGGCATATCCCCTTCCACCTGGCTGGAACTCTAGGCATACCACAGTCCGTGAAGCTCTGGCTCTCAGGCCAAACCCCAGTGTCAACAACACCGATGATGGCATCCTCTCCATAATTTGAAACTGGCCAAAGACCAGTGAAATTGTTGAGAGAGAGGAATTCAGATGTGTGAGTCGTGTCAAGAGTGATAGTCTTATCACTGTAGGCTGATACAAATCCTGTAAACTTCTTTAGTGCCTCTAGTTCTTCAATAGAAAGAACTGCACTAAAGCCGTGAAGGACAGTATGGTAGGTATAGACAAGGGTGGGCCTAGATTGAGGGATGTACGAGGAGTTGGTCTCCTCGAAAGGCATTGCCCTTGAAATAGAATTAAGGATAGAGGAGTACCAATGGTGGTTAGCTTCGAAGACCTTGGGCATGAGAGATTCATCCATATGCACAATATATGTGGACCTAGACTTCCTTGGCATTGACCCAACGTGGGAAGAAAGCAAGATAAATGCAAGGAAGAATATTAATAAAGGATGAACCTTATTCATAATACTCCCCATTCTTTCTTTAACAATTGCAAGAAAATGATCAAGGACTAACCTCTTTATATATCTTTATTACTGGTAATGAAAGAACAAAGAACAATAACTTTGTGTTTGTTGTGGGGACCCCAAAAATCTCTTTAACAACCCGTAAGATCCGGGGAGTTTTTTTTCTTTTTTTTTTGCTTCGACTTCAGTCAGAGAATATATATATATATATATATATATATATATATATATATATTTTTTCACCCTACCTATGCAAGGCTAAAATTTAATAAATAATATGACTTTATACAAATCCAAATATAAGACTTGAAAGAGTAAGACTCTATTTGAATGTAAACAATTTGTTTGAATTAGTTTTTTTTTTTAAGAAAGAAAGAAATTAAATTAAGATAGAAAAAAAAAGAAATTAAATTAAGATGGAAATCTAGTTTTATTATATTTTCTTTGTAAATAAAGTTCTATTGAAAATTAGTTATTAAAAAATTTTAAATATTAAATTTTCATGATGTGTAAAATCTAAAGATTGTTTACTAATTCACTATCTATATATTTCAATTCCTCGATGACTAAATATGAAAACGTAAGTTGTTCGATGTGACTTAAAAATTTTATTTGAGAAAATAGAAATGAAAAAAAATAAGAAAATTGTGTTTATGTATTTTCTGCTTATTTAATTAACTATTTTAAGAATAGAAAATTGTCTTAATATGACTACAATTAATAAAACTCAAAGACTAATGACATAAAAATTCAAATTTACATTCGCAATCGATGAAATATTTCATCTTTCTATTTCACTTTCTATAATAATTGAATATAAAAATTGAAGCTCCTTTTATTTTTATTCTTTTTAAGTGTTTTCGACTTTTAAATTGTGCTAAACGGAAACTATGCACTTAGACACTTTCTTCTCTTTTCTTTTCTTTTTTTATTTTATTAAAAGCCTCTACTAGACTTAGGCAAAAATTTGTCCCACTATATAAAAACGTGAATATGCAGACAAATGTTCAATGTCCATGTGCATGACGTGGGGGATTTTCATTATTTTGTTTTTGCTTTTTTTGGTTTCCTTCTCTCTCTCTCTCTCTCTCTCTAGAACCCTCCCACTTTTTAAATTTATAAAGACTATAAAAGTAATCCTTGAAATTTGAGTTTATTACTCTCTCTCTCTCTCTAGAACCCTCCCACTTTTTTAATTTATAAAGACTATAAAAATAATCCTTGAAATTTGAGTTTATTACTCTCTCTCTCTCTCTCTCTCTCTCTCTCTCTCTAGAACCCTCCCACTTTTTTAATTTATAAAGACTATAAAAATAATCCTTGAAATTTGAGTTTTTTACTCTCTCTCTCTCTCTCTCTCTCTCTCTAGAACCCTCCCACTTTTTTAATTTATAAAAACTATAAAAGTAATCCTTGAAATTTGAGTTTATTACTCTCTCTCTCTCTCTCTCTCTCTCTCTCTCTCTAGAACCCTCCCACTTTTTTAATTTAGAAAGACTATAAAAGTAATCATTGAAATTTGAGTTTATTACTAAAATAAACCTTCTATTAGTTTAATAAATTTAGTGAAAAAAAAAATTTATCCTTAAGAAAATAATAGTTCTATCTTCTTAATCGATTTTGAGAAATAAATTCTTAAAAATGATATTACCTTAATAAATTAAGTACTATTAAGTGCAACATGTTTTAAAAATTAAAACTATAAGAGAATTGAACATTCAACGATAGTTATGATCAATCAATTGGTAATCTGCATAAGCATAACAACAAATAATTAAATTATTATTTTAAAAAATTAAAATGTAAAAAAATAAATAATATTATTAATTCATAAAAAAATACTTAGATAATTATATTGTTTCAAAATATTTGTCATATACATTTCATGTGAGTTAAATAGCTAAATATATCTTTAAAAAATAAAATATAATTTTGAAATCAATTCGGATTGACTAGCTAGTTGTTCGAATTGAGAATTTTTTTCAGACCTAATTGAATGTTATATATTTAATAATATTACAACTTGAATAAAATTATAAAATTTTGGTAAATTATCTCAAATAAAGGTCAATCAATCAATATAAATTTGAGTTTTCTTTATTCATTTAGCATTCATATTTTACACATAGAAGAACTAACATTATATTTTATAGCTTTAGTTTTTAAAATCTAATTTTTAAATTTTTTAAACACCATATTTGATAGATTACTTGAATTTAAAAATATTGAACTACATTTTATTTATTTTATGATGTGTGTAGTTGTTAAATTTTTATCAAATTAAGTAACATCTAAGATACACTTTGTAGCATTGTATTACTAAGTACTCATTGAAGGCGTGAAGGGTTCTCTGTTTTCTATTGATAAGAATTTATTGGAAGAGTTTCAAGTGAAATTGATAACACTAAAGGTTATAACTCCTCGAAAATTTGTCTAGGAAAAGCCTCCTGTAGGTTGGTTGAAGCTAAATATTGATGGCTCTTGTAGAGGAAATTTAGGTTCTTGTGGTGGTGGTAGTATCAACCACGACTCATCAGGTAGTATTAAGGCCGCTTTCTCTGAAAAGTTTGAGTCGGGTACTATTAATGGAGCAGAGTTGCGGGCTCTTACTAGTAGTGTCTGGCTCTGTAAAGAGTTGGATATCAGAATATTTTTATTGAAAGCATCTCATAATTGGTGGTGAGAGGGATCACATCCGGAATTTGCTCTTTCCGGTACTCATGGGACTTATTGGGAATTGTTAGAGGAGGAGCTACAATGCCTTCAATTCTCTATAAAGCACCAATTTAGAAAAGGTAATCAGGTGGCAGATTACTTAGCCAAGGCGAGGGAGGCAAAATGAGGTGATAATTTATAGGCGATGTGCTGCCGAGTAAAATGAGAGGTCTAATTCGTATGGATAAGATGAGTATTCCAAGCCATCATTTTTGAATGTCATCATTTGATTCTCCTATGTTTTCCTCAGATTTTTTTTTTTTTTTTTGCAAGTATTTGTCATCAGTTTACAGGTATTTTGTTAACTGTTTGTGTTTGTTTTGTTTTGATTCATATGAGCTTGTTTAATTTGTTTTAGTTAGATAATGGTATGGGTTTTGTTAGGCTTGTATTAGTTTTGTTGCCTATGATGGTTTTTGCTTGTTTATTTGTAAATCCCTTTTGGCATGTTTGTAACCACGGTTTTCCTCCACCATAAGTGAGAGCTATTAATAAAGTTAGGATTTTCTTAAAAAAAATTAAAAAATATATAAAAATAACAATAATAAAATAATACTCACCAACTTTCTAGAATTTATATTTATTGGAATTTAAAAAAATATAAATGTCTATATCTAATTTAATTAGTCAAAATAAAATAAATTTAATTATGATTTTTATTTTAATTATTTATAAACCTTAAAAATGCATGAATATCTGCAATTAATTTAATTGGTCAAAATTAAATGAATTAATGGCTAATTATCTCAATGGGCTCATTCAGCTTTAATCATTGCCTATAAGTTACTCTTTATGACCTTTATCAAGGGGACCTTGGGAAAAAAAATTGAGATACAAAAACCATACATTAATCTAGTTTTCGCTCTACAGCAATTTTTGCAATCGAGAAATATCAACAAATTTAAGATTGTACTTATACAATTCATTTTTTATTCAAACATTCATCATTCGTGATCAAACTTACGCTCATGAAGATTGGACACAAGTCCATATTCCAACGTAGTTAAAATTTTCATCTAGAAGGTCCAGGCTCTCTTATTCAAGAATATGCTCCTCAAGCCCTCAAACAAAACAATTCACTTTCAAAGAGAATAAACTAGAGGAATTTTTAATTCTTTATAGTAAAAATCCATAAAGATTGTACAAATTATTTTATTCAGTACAAATATCAATATTTGTGTAGAATTTTTTTGACTTAATTTCAAAACAAAAATTAAGCCTTTACAAATTTCTAGGACTTTCAATGGGACAACTTTGCCTCTCATCTTTTTCCTTCACAACAAATTTTCAATTCCATTTCATCAAATTCAATGGCTTCAATAAAGAATAAGGGCAACATGAATGTTACTTCTACCTTTGTAGCTTTTACATCTATGGGTGATGATAACAACACCATTAACAACTTGACTTTTGTCGGTCCACTCACACGTAGCAAATCAAGGGCTCTTGGTCTGTATGGTCCTCAACAAGTAAAGGACACCAAGTCAAAGACATATAATAACACTTGATCTCCTTGTCGAAAAGATGTCGAAGATGAAGATTTCTCTCTCTGAACAATCTAAGAATGGGAATAAAACACCAATTCATATGTTAAAAGAATACTCCTATGATATTGTATAGTCTATATCGTTTCTCAAAAACCTTATGGAAGAGATCTATCCCACCCAATTGAACATTCCCTCATTTGCTAACATCATTCTTGTCATGGTGACTGATACTGCCACTATAGAAGAGAAGATTGCGGAAATAGATATAGAGATCTGACTTCTTTCCAAAATGGTTGAAGACAAAGATTTTCAAATTGCCCCACTCATGAACAAATTGGAGACACAATATGGTGAATCAAGCCAAGATCTATAATTTTTTTTCCTAATTTCACTCCCAACAATGTTGTTAATAAAAATCAAGCCAAGGAGAAGGAAATCTTAGAAGCTTCTCAAGTGACTCACTTCACTTTAGTTGGCTCGTTATTTAATCAATAACTATAGGACATGATAACAAACACAATTCGGCCATAGTATGTCCGTCTATCTCAAAGTTTCCTTATGTATTCAAAATCTTGCACAAAATGAATTAATAATGTAGACACCCCAATTTTAATTAGGTTTTTTTGAGAAAACCTAGCGTAATAAGAAGTCGACTTTGTATCCCAGGAATGGGTGTCACACCTCGAACCCGAAAATTGGACCTAGGGGTGAAAATGTAATCTAACCAGTCCCTGTATCCGATAAAACATCCAAAGGCACAGTACAAAGGATGAGGTTTCGACCCCGTGGGGTTCTCAGGCACCCTAAACACATCCAAACACAATCGTATACGCAGCGAAAAAAGGTCATTCTATATATACATATGCAGTACCATACCAGAGTCTATACAAGAGCAGAACACGGCTCTATAAAAAATGTACAAACGGGTGCCCAAATACATCACAAAATGGCAACTCACCAAAAACACAGTCCTACCACTTACCCAAGTGCTAACCGCAGTACACCGACCACTACGCTCCTTACACCAGGACGTTAGTTCCGGTTACTCGAAGGACCTATAAAAATATACGTACAGTAGGGCTGAGACACCTCTTAGAAAGTAAGAACACAGGTTATATCGGTGTGTGGCATTTGAGTGTTATCATGATGCAACATACACGCAATTAAATGCAATCTAGTACTAGTTTTACACAATGCATACACAAACACATACACATGATCAGAAATCCTGGTGTTGTCACACCCTTTGGCCCGAAGCCGACCCGCTACATATAGCGTTGGCCCATAGCCAACCCGCAAATAGGGTGCCATCGGCACATGGCTAGTCCCCGACTCCTATGGCATCGTACCGGCGCTAACTAGTGGATCCACACCCTTCGGCCTAATCTGCTGGTATATGCTCACGCCCTCGAATATAGAGTCGAACACTCTTGCTTACGTGGCAGGCACTAAACACATGCCCTCAGATATAAAGCCAGACACTTTCAGTACCTGGAACAATTTGGCATTTCAACAGTCACACACACATGCATGCTCATATAACCCAAAAAAATCACACCCATTTGGTAATCTAAATCATTGTTTTCCAAAAAAATAAAGTTTAAACAAGTCAAGGTACGTCCATCCCAATAACACAGTATAAATCACCATATACATTTGGTTTTCAACAAAACCAGGGATACAGCTCGTCGCCCCCTTTTCCCAAAACTGTAACAATGAAAAACCCATAGTTTTTCCCGTTAGATCCCCCCAAATGAGTAGCTAAAATACACACAATACCGTGAACCACAGTTCCATTGAGTCTGATTTCAAAAATAACCAATATAAACACATTTCCCCTTACCTTTTCCCCGAATAGCAAATCCCGAACTCCAAGGGCCCTAAACAGCGAACCGAGTTCCAAAATTTACAAATCACAGTACAGAATATACTCACAAGATTGTTTCCTACAAAACTACCAGATCATAAATGAAAATCGAGCCTTACCTCGATTTTACGCCAAAACCCAAAAATCTCCGAAACGGGATTCCGATCCGTAGAACTTGTAAAGAATCCTTCCACGATCCTCATGGTAACTTTAGATTCACGATTCCAACAACGATCGGTGAAGAAATCTAGAGAGATAGAGAGTAAGGAGAGTTATAGAGAGAGAGAGAGAGAGATAGAATTTGAGTTTCTAATGGTTAAGAAATGAAAAATGATATTTATAGCCCTTTGACTCGGGCGAACTCATCGACGAGATGGTGTACTCGTCGACGAGGCTATAGTCCTCTCGTCGACGAGACAATGGATTCGTCGACGAATCCTGATGTCACCGGTTCCCTAAACTTCTCGGCTTCTCCTCGTCGACAAGTCTTTGAACTTCGTTGACAAGAGATACAAGGTTTTCGTCAACAAGCTCTGGCTTCGTCGATGAAACCTATTTAAATACCACTTTTACCCCTCTCTTATTTATTTAAACCCACTTATCATGGTTCGGGTTCTTACAATCTCCCCTCCTTACAAAACTTTCGTCCACAAAATTTGCCATCTCTCATTCATAGACTCATACATACAATCGAACACATATATTCCACTCTAGAGAAAAAGTGGCGACCACTACGGCGTAGCCCCATCATACACATACACATACATACCCTCACTTATGGCAACAGAATACCGTGGTTACATATACAACTGTCTCAGGAGTTCATAATACACACACTCCAGATGACCAATCACCTATCCCAACCCATAATAGGATCATGTACAACTACTCAAAACAACCGTGGATACTTCCTGTGTATTTTTGTTTCCAGTTCCCAAGAAGCTCCCTCAATCTCGTGGTTTCGCCACAATACCGTCACTAATGGTATCTCTTTGGTCCAAAGCTTCTGAACTTTACGGTCCAGAACCTGAACAGGTATCTCCTCATATGCTAAAGTATCCCCAATTTCGGACTTATCGTAACTAATAACATGTGAAGGATCCAACACGTACCTCTTCAACATGGATATGTGAAACACATCGTGGACCCTAGAAAGTGCTGGAGGTAATGCAATCATGTAGGCTACCAGACCCACTAGCTCAAGTACCTCAAATGGTCTGATATACCTCGGGCTTAGCTTGCTCTTCCTCCCAAATCTCATCACCCCTTTCATCGGAACAATATGCAGAAATACCTTACCTCCCACTTCGAACTCTAACTCACTGCGGTGAACATCTGCGTAACTCTTCTGCCGACTCTGAACTGATCTAATCCTCTCCCAGATCAAACCTTCCTTCTCTGACGCCTGTTGCACAAGTTCAGGTCATAACACCTGACATTCACGAACCTCATCCCAACACAAAGGAGATCGAAACCTCTGACAATACAAAGTCTCGAATGGTGTCATCTCGATACCAAACTGGAAGTTGTTATTATAAGCGAACTATACAAGTGGCATAAACTATATCCAGCTACCACTGAAGTCTTACACACAAGCTCGCAACATATCTTCCAATATCTGTATCGTCCTCTCTGACTGTCCATCCGTCTAGGGGTGGAACGTTGTACTGAAAGTAAGCTTCATCTCCAATGCCTCCTACAAGCTCATCCAGAATCAAGAAGTAAACCTTGGATCCCGATCTGATACTATGGACACCGATACTCTGTGCATTCTCACAATCGTATGCACATACAACTTCGCCAGCCTACTTAAAGGATAACTACCTTTCATCGGTATGAAATTAGCAAATTTCATCAATCTATCCACGGTCACCTAAATAGCATTTTGCCCGTGAAGTACTAGAGGTAATCCGGTCTCAAAATCCATGGAAATATGCTCCCACTTCCACACCGGAATAGGCAAAGGCTGCAACGGCCCTACCAGCCTTTGATGTTCAGCTTTCACCTGCTGACACGTCAGGCACTACTACACGAACTAAGCAATCTGCCTCTTCATACCAGACCACCAGAAAGTCTCGTGCAAGTCCCGATACATTTTTGTACTACCAGGATGTACCGTATACAAAGAACGACGCTCCTCCTCTAGAATCGTCCTTCTTATCTCATCATCATTTGAAACACACAACCTGGTCCCAAACCTCAACACACCTCCCTCAGAGATGTTAAATTCCGTAGCTAGTCCCTATTGTACCTTTTCCCTAACCTCTGCCAACTCTGCATTACTAGCCTGCGTGGCTTTTATACGCTCAAACAAAGTTGGCTGGATCACTAAGCTAGCAAAGAAGGCCTGATGATCACCAGTCACTAACTCCACTCCAAGGCTTCCTAGGTCTCGTCTGATATGATGCTAAGCTACAACCATAGATACAACCGCAGGTCCCGACTTCTGACTCAACCCATCAGCCACCACATTAGCCTTCCCCAGGTGATAACTAATCATGCAATCGTAGTCCTTAATCAACTTTAGCCACCACCTCTGCCTCATGCTCAACTCCTTTTATGTGAAGAAATACCTGAGACTCTTATGGTCAGTGAAGATCTCACACTGCACCCCATACAGATAGTGTCACCAGATCTTCAGTGCATATACCACAGCAGCCAATTCCAGATCATGTGTAGGGTAATTCTTCTCGTACTCTTTCAATTGCTAAGAAGCATACGCCACTACCTTACCTTGCAGCATAAGCACACATCCCAGGTCTTTCAGATACGCATCTCTATAAATCATAAACCCATCATCCCCCGAATGAATGGTTAACATTGGAGCAGTAACCAGCCGGTGCTTTAATTCTTGAAAACACCGCTCACAATCACTAGTCTAGTCAAACTATTCCCCCTTCCTGGTCAATTGTGTTAGAGGTCCAGAAAGTTTAGAGAAACCCTCTACGAACCGACGATAATAACCTACCAGTCCAAGAAAACTTCAAACCTCTTGCACACTCTTTGGCCTCACCCAGTCGACCACTGCTTCAATCTTTCTAGGATCAAGTGATATACCAATCACCAGTAACCACATGGCCTAAGAGTGCAATATGACTTAACCAGAATTCACACTTCTTCAGTTTAGCATACAGCTTCTTCTCCCACAGAATCTATAACACTAACCTCAAATGTTCCACGTGCTCTTCCGTACTCCTCAAGTGTACCATAATGCTACGAATCGATCAAGGTACTCATGGAAAACCCTGTTCATCAGATCCATGAACACCGCTGGAGCATTCGTCAAGCCAAAAAGCATGACCAAAAACTCGTAGTGGCCATATCTGGTTCAGAAAGCCGTCTTCGCTACATCCTCCGATTTGACCCTCACCTGATGATATACTAACCGCAAATCAATCTTCGAAAAGACCCGTGTCCCCTGCAACTGGTCAAAGAGATCATCTATACGCGGTAAAGGATAGCGATTCTTCACAGTTATCTTATTAATGTCACGGTAATCAATGCACATCCGCATCGACCCGTCTTTCTTCTTCACAAACAATACTAGAGCTCCCTAGGGAGAAACACTAAGTCGAATGAAACCCCTGTCTAGTAATTCCTGCAACTGCTCCTTCAAATCTCGAAATTATGCTAGAGCCATCCGGTACGGAACTTTAGAGATCGGTGCCTTGTTAGGCAACAACTTTATCATAAACTCCACCTCACGATCCGGAGGTAAACCGGGTAAATCATCTAGAAATACATCCGAAAACTCATTGACTACCCGAATGTCCTCAAGCCTCAACTTATTCCACGACGGTTCTTGCACACAAGCTAGGTACCCCTTACATCCGTCTAAGAGTAGCCTCCTCGCCTGTAGTACCGACAGAATCTGTGGCACTGGACGCACACACGATCCCACGAATTTGTACGCTTGCTCCCCAGGAAGTCTAAAAACTACCACCTTCCTACGACAGTCGATCACAGCATAATTGGAGAGCAACCAATCCATCCCCAGAATGACATCAAACCACGACATGTCATATACAACAAGATTTACCGGTAGTAGCTTTCCCTAAATTTCCACTGTGCAGTCTACTAACATCTTCTTACAGAAAGATACACTCCCAGATGGTGTAGTAACAAATAACACCTCATTTATATCTTGGGTTTCAGCCCCACATTGTCCAACAAAACTCACAGATGCAAAAGAAGGGGTTGCACCCGAATCAAATAAAACAGAAGCCTTATTCGAAAGCAATAATAAGGTACTTGCATTCTTAGCATCCTCAATGGTGCACTGAAATGAGGAATAGCTTCCCAAGAGGGGGGGTGAATTGGATTCTTTTTATATTTTAATGATTTTAAAACTTTTGATTTTAATAATCCAGAAAACAAGCTATATATGAACAATAACCACACTTAAGAATACTGAAATTTAAATTTACAAATCAATCAATGAAATCATGATAATTCAATCACTCAATCAAAATATATAAACTTTTGTTGATTTTCAGTAAACTCTTAGTATACACTTTACTTGATCAAGATTTCCGCAGATTAACCAACGTACTTCCCTTTTGGGTTTCCGCAAACAATTAATCAAAACGTACTTTCTTAATATCAAGTACCTTTGTTTCTTTCTCAATTTAGAACCTGCAACCTGCACTTATAAATCATATAACAATAGTAAGTAAAGAATGTAGAGCAAAGCAGAGAGAAAGAGACAAGAGTTTTTATGAGGTTCGGCTTCAACACAGCCTATGTCCTCGCCTTTGGCAAAACACCAAAGGATTCCACTATATCAGTTTCGTTACCTGGTGGAACAATACCAATTTACAACCACTCCTTCTGCTAGGCTAGAGCCTGCCTCTCCAAACAATAAACCCTTGTTTGGTCTAGCGATTCAACAACTTTGAATCATTTTAAGAATGATGATAATCAAATTATGTGTACAAAAGAGAACTCTTACTAGAGTAAATTTGTACAATGATCAACTCACTTATACTCCAAGGTAACTCAAATATAAGAAATTTGAAGCTCAATACTTAGTATGAATTACCAAATAATTTTTCAAAGAAAGAAAATGAAAGTTTCTGATTTTTGAAAGCTTTGCTTCAAAATATAAATCAATATCAGATCAGAAATTTAAGCTCGAAAGAGTTTTAGATTCTTTGATAGTTTTGAATACTTGAGATTGGTTGATCTAAAAACCTTTGAAAATTTGCTTTGATCTAAAATCCTTTGAATGTTGCTAGATCTGAAAACTTTAGATCTGAAAACTTTAGAAGATTTCTCAATTTCAAAACCCTTTGAATATTTCACCAATGTTCTCTCTTTTTAAAACTTCTGGAGATTAGGACTATTTATAGAGGTTTTAGAAGCCATCCATTACTCCCAAAGATTCCTAAAAATCATTTCGTGGTATTTTGAAAAAAGTATGTCAAAAAACATGGCTTAAAAAATCTTCCCGTTGAGAGATTTAATACCAACGTTCGAGTGGCAGTTGCCTGCCACGACTTGGCAGTCGCCAGTCCCAGAGCAACTCTCAACACAGTATGCTGGCAGTCGCCTGCCAAAACCAAGGCAGTCACCTGGCTTGTTCACGCAGGTGCCTGACAGGTTAGGCAATCACCTGTCTAGTTATTAACTTTCTGAAAAACTATTTTCTTAATGTGGCAGTCGCCTTGCCCTTCATAATTTCAAAAAGTTTTCTTTTCTTAAACCCTTTCTTTTCATTTGTTAAAAAAATATTCTTTTAGAGTATGAACATAAAAACATATTTTTGAATTTTTCATGAGCTTCAAACCACTTTATACTTGAGATTTAACTTTGAAGTACTTACATCTAGAATATCTTTAAAACAAATATAATTCGTTTAGTCTTCAAACTTGTTCTTCCATCATCTTTGTGGTTGCAATCTTTCCTTTGAGTTTTTCACAATATAACTTTGTTCTTCATGCTCTTTGTAATCCATGAGCTTTACTTTGTGTTCTTCAATAATTCTTTGTAATTCAGAAACTTCCTTATGCACTTTGAGCTTTCTTATTTTCCTGAAAACATTTAAACATATTAAACATATCATTTGATTTGTTATCATCAAAATAAGAATTGTAAGCCTTATTAGGCCAACAATCTCCCCCTTTTTGATGATGACAAATCGAGAGCAAAAATAATAAGATTTTAATATTCATGGCTCCCCCTATCAATAAGCATAATATATTTAAAGGTATAACTAATCCTTGAATAAACAATACATATAAGTACAAAGAAAATTCATCCATACTTAATTAAAATTCATCCATCCATTAAAATTTCACAAACACAAACCATAATACAAGTTTCCAAACCATAAGGTTTACAAACCATAAGTGAACCATAGCCATAAGGTTTACAAACCATAAGTGTTTCGTATTTTTGCACTCACAACTTCCTCTTAAACATTTCTCCCCCTTTGGACATCAATCAAAAAGGTGGAAGATAGACAAAAATAGAGAAATGCTGCAAGCCAAAGTACTAGTTTTAAAACACCAAAGATATCCTATCCGATAAAACTAGAATACATAAAACACATAAAAGTTATAGATAATAGCACATCAGTCAGAAGCTTCCATATTTTCACTTTCATCATCTCCTTCTTCTTGTTCTCCAGATTCATTATTTCCTTCCTCTTGTTCACTTTCATCTTCTCCTTCTCCTTGTTCTCCAGATTCATCCTCACTGGATGTTGTAGAACTGATACTTATAGGAGATTTTCCTTTAAAGGAACTGGCCAACTTTTGTTCAATCTTTTCAACTCGCTTATCAATTTGTGAACAATGAGCTTCTATGGATGTAACCTTCTCTTACAAAGTACCAAGGCCAGATTTCTTACCATCACTAGACGTCATATAATGGTTAAAAAATGGAACAAACCATGAAGGAGTATCTAGATCAGGCTGAACTGAAAGTGTTTGGGTGGAAGATGAAGAAGGTGGTGGTGCAGTTGAGACATTCCTATGTCCTTTATGGAACCACCCTTGAGGAGAATTTTTATAGCCCATACGTTTTAGAATGGTATCAGAAAAGATATCATAGTATGTCTTGCTAGTGAAGTTGAATGATGGTGTTAAAACATTAAAATAAGCGAAAACCATATTCAACACGGGGAGCATCAACTTTCATAATAATCCACTGAATGATCAAACTTGGAAGATCCATTTTCTTCCCTTTGAGAATGCACCACATTACAAAACAATCCAAAAATGAAATGTGATGGTGAGAACCAGACCGTGGTAAAATGTTGTTTGTAATGAGCTTGTGCAGAATGAGAGCTTTCAAACTAAGCTGCTTATAAAGTGGAGGATGGCCAAAGTTTACAGGAGTGTTAGTCATAACCAGAGGCAAAAACTCTTGTGGTGTAAAGCCTTGAGCCATAATACATTGCTTCTTGATAATATGAACCTCAAAATCCCCTGGCTTAATTCGAAGAATCTTGCCCAAAGATGTTGAAGTTAAATGGATATCTTTTCCAAGCAAGTTTGTTTTGATTCCATTTTCGTATCGCTCCATGTTTGCATAAAAAGTACGTACAACGTTGGGATAATAGCCTTTAGCTTGGTAGGTGATAAAATTATCCCATCCAATATTCTTGAAAAGTTCCATGATTTCGGGAAATTCTGAATTGAAGAACGTAACGTATAGAACCTTACCTAAAATTGATTCTACTGAAGCAATCTGATTTCGGTAAAGGTGCTTCACATGTGGAGTAACCAACCATTTCTCCACTTCATCGTTATTGATTCTTGTGGAAGATGAGGATCCCTTAACACCAACGGATTTTGAGTGAGGCATGTTTGAATGAAGAAGAAAATCAAGTAAACCCTAAGTTAAGTTTGGATTTTTGTGTGTAGAAAGGATTAGATTCTAGGTTGCAAGATGCTTTGAGCAGGGTTTGTGTATGGAAAGTGATGGAGACGAAGGGTTTTAGAGATAAAAATGAATGATCAGGCGCCTGGTGGGTTTTAAAATGACTTAAAATAGGGTTTTAAACCCAACCCGCCGCAAGGCAGTCGCCTGCTTGAATGTGGCACGTGCCTGTCTATGTGGAATTTTAAAGGATAGTAGCCAGGCAGTCACCTGGCACCTTGGTGTCAGTCGCTGGCCAACCAGAACAATGTTTAGCTTACTTCACGACTATGAAGCATGCCCAATTCTTTTCTTATAAATATGAATCTTTCTTCCGACAAAGGTTTTTTGAAAATATCTGCTAATTGATCATGTGTATTTACAAATTCCAGTACTATATCTTCGTTTTGCATATGATCTCTCAAGAAATGATGTCTTATGTCGATGTGTTTTGTTCTTTAGCGAGATACTAGATTTTTTTGAAATATTAATAGCACTTGTGTTGTCACATTTGATAGGGATAGTTTCATATTGTATTTGAAAATCTTTTAGTTGTTGTTAATGTTTGAGCACAACAACTTCCTGCAGCAATGTATTCTGCTTCTGCTGTGGATAATGCTACAGAGTTTTGTTTCTTTGAAGACCATGAAACTAAATAATATCCTAAAAAATGACATGGTCCACTTTTGCTTTTTCTATCTATTTTGCATCCAGCAAAGTCTGCATCGGAAAAACTAATCATTTCAAATTCAGATTCCTTTGGATACCATAATCCTAGTTCAAGTGTGCCTAAGAGATACCTAAGGATTCTTTTGACTGATATTTGGTGTGATTCCTTTGGAGCTGACTGAAATCTTGCACACATACATACACTAAACATAATATCTAACCTATTTGCTGTTAAATAGAGTAGGCTTCCTATCATTCCTCGATAGTGCTTAGTATCAACTTGTTTCCCTTTTTCATCTTTGTCAAGACTAGTTGAAGTACTCATAGGAGTTCCTATTGGTTTACTTTCTTCCATATCAAAATTTTTTAACATGTCTTTAATGTATTTAGTTTGATTTATAAAAATTCCATTTTTAGCTTGTTTGATTTGTAATCCAAGAAAGTAATTTAGCTCTCCCATCATACTCATCTCAAACTCCTTTTGCATACATGTGGCAAATTATTTACACAGATCTTTATTTGTAGCTCCAAATATAATATCATCCACATATATTTGAACTAATAACAAATCTTTTTTTTTAGTTTTAATGAATAAGGTACTATCAACTTTTCCTCTTGTAAATTCATTTTTAAGTAAGAATTTACTTAATCTCTCATACCAAGCTCTTAGAGCTTGTTTCAAACCATAAAGAGCTTTTCTTAATTTGAATACATGGTTTGGATTTTTAGAATTTTCAAACCCTGGAGATTGTTCGACATATACTTCTTCATTTATATATCCATTCAAAAATGCACTCTTTATATCCATTTGATAAAACTTAAAATCCTTATGGGCTGCATAGGCTAAAAGCATCCTAATGGCTTCCATCCTTGCCACAGGTGCAAAAGTTTCATGACAATCAATTCCTTCTTCTTGATTATATCCATGTGCCACTAACCTAGTTTTATTTCTCACAACAACTCCATTTTCATCCTTCTTATTCCTAAACACCTATTTAGTTCCTATAATTGATTTATCTTTGGGTTTTGGTATTAGTTCACATACTTGACTTCTTTCGAATTGATTTAATTCCTCTTGCATAGCTAATATCCAAGAATCATCATTTAAGGCATCTTCAATATTTTTTGGTTCATGTTGGGATAAGAAAACATAATGATTGCAAATATTTTTTAGTGAGGCTCTAGTGGTTATTCCTTTTGATGTTTCACCAAGAATTTGTTCTTTTGGGTGATTTTTGACATATTTCCACTCTTTAGGAAGTTTCAGTTTCTTTAAAAGGTTTCATTTAATGCATCATTGTTCTTTTCTTCTTTTATTTCAAGAACTTCTTCCTTTTGTGAAGTGACTTCTTTTTCATCATTCATATCTTTAATGTTATAATGATTTGATTCATCAAAAGTTATATGAATTGATTCCATAATTGTAGAAGTTCTTTTATTATAAATCCTATAAGCTTTACTATTTGTAGAATAACCTAAGAAAATACATTCATCTAACTTAGTATCAAATTTTCCTAGGTCATCTTTAGTATTTAATGTAAAGCATTTACAACCGAATACATGAAAGTAAGATATGTTTGGTTTTCTATCTTTCCAAAGTTCATATGGTGTTTTATCTATTTTTGATCTTATTGATACCCTATTTACAATATAACATGTTGTATTTACAGCTTCTGCCCAAAAATATTTAGGTAGACTATTTTCATTGAACATTGTTCTTGTCATTTCTTGCAAAGTTCTATTCTTCCTTTCAACAATTCCATTTTGTTGTGGAGTTCTAGGTGCTGAAAAATTGTGAGTTATTCCATGTTTATTACAAAATTTATCAACTTCCTTATTTTTAAACTCTCTTCCTTGGTCACTTCTAAAGCTTGTTACATTATAACCTTTCTCATTTTGTAATTTCTTGCATAAGGTTATTAATTGGTTACAAGCTTCATCTTTGTTTGCTAAAAAGATTACCCAAGTAAATCTTAAAAAACCATCTACTATGACGAAAGCATATTGTTTTCCACCTAAGCTTAAGGTTCTAGTTGGGCCAAACAAGTCTAAGTGTAGGAGTTATAGGGGTCTTTTGGTGGATAGGAATTTTTTCTTTTTGAAACTTGTTTTTACTTGTTTTCCCTTTTGACAAGCATCACACATCTTGTCTTTTACATACTTAATATTTGGTATCCTTTTACAAGATTTTTCTTAGATAATTTCGATAGTAGGTCCATGCTAGCATGTCCTAATTTCCTATGCCATAACCAACTTACTTCATTCATAGCTATTAAACAAGTTATGTTTTGATTTGCTATTTTCTCAAGATTTATACAGTAAACATTATTTATTCTATGAGCCATAAATAAGGTTTCTTTATTTTTGGGGTTGTGGATAACACATTTTTCTTTCATGAACATTACTTCGAACCCTTTATCACTTAATTGACTAATACTTAAAAGATTATGTTTTAGTCCTTCTACTAATAACACGTTATCTATAGTGAGTGAAGATTTTTTACCTATTTTACCTATACCCACAATTTTACCTATGGCATTGTTGCCGAAGGTGACGTATCCCCCATCCTTTTGTTTTAAGGTAGTGAACTTGGTCTTGTCACCGATCATATGTTTTGAGCATCCGCTGTCCAAGTACTATTTGTCCATTGTCGTTGTTATCCTAAGGCAGACCTATAATGAGGGACACTATGTGTTAGTTTTTGGAACCCAAATTCTTTTAACTTTCATTATTTTATTGTTGATTCCACTATTTGTTTTCCATTCTCCTTGAACTTTAACATATTTTTTCTTTAATGGGCAATTGAACATTATATGACCTCTAGTCTTGCACATATAACAGGTGGTGTGTTCATGTTTGTTATTTGATGAAGAACTAGCATAAAACTTAGCTTCCTTAACAAAATATCCCATGTATAATTTTTTGTTCCTTTTATTTGTCTTATCGTTGTAGCCTATTCCTTCCTTGTTTCCATGAAACCTTTGCTGTTCAATCATCTTTTCAAAGTTTTCTTTACCTTTAGTAAAGTTATAGATAATCTTTTCTTTATCCTCAACTATCTTTTTGAGTTCATTTATTTCTAAATCTTTCTTACTCAAACCATTTTATGAGTTTTATCTAATTCTTGTTTTATTTCTTCTTCTAGCTTCTTAATACAAGTATTTCTTTCTTCTTCAATAGCTTTGAATGATTCTAGTTGCTTTACTAGTTCTTGATCCTGATCCTTCAAAGTTATATTTCTTTTAGACACTTTTATAAATCTTTTATGTACTAAAAATAATTCAATTTGTAATTCCTTATAAGAAGGCAAACTATCACATGATTCATCACAAGACACATTTTGAGATTCTATTGAAGAGTAATAAAAGTTTACCTCTTCATCATTAGCCATGAAGCATATATTTGCCATCTCTTGTTCACTTGTTTTAGTTTCAGTTTCGTTGGAGCTTGAATCGTCCCAAGTAGCTTTCATTGCTTCCTTCTTTTTCTTCTTGTCCTTCTTGAACAATGGACACTCCAGTTTAATATGTCCTGGCTTTTTGCAATGATAACAGATTGGTTCATTCTTACCTTTATTTTCTTTCCTTTTTGTATCTCCTTTTTCAATTTTACTTTTGTTAAACCTTCTAGGAAACCTTTTATTTCTTCTATAGAATTTTCCTAGTCTCTTAGTAATGAATGCCAATTCATCTTGATCTAAGTCACTTGTTTCGCTTTCTTCTTCACTAGAACTATGACTAGATACTTTTAGAGCTATGGATCTTTTATGCTTTGGTTCAGGATTCCTTTCTTCCAGTGTCATTTCATATGTAAGAATTGAACCTATAAGTTCATCCAAAGAAGTAGTCTTAAGGTTTCTACCTTCCGTGATAACTGTGGCCTTTGGTTCCCAAATAGAGGGTAGACCTCTTAGAATTTTCCTAATCATTTCATATGTAGTGTAGGTTTTTCCTAAGGCACTTAGAGAGTTTATTATGTTGGTAAATCTGGTATACATGCTTGATATTGTTTCATCAGGATTCATTTTGAAAGTTTTGTATTCACTTGTCAGCATGTCTATCCTATTGTCTCTAACATCAACGGTTCCTTCATAAGTTACTTCGAGTTTATCCCAAATCTCCTTAACTGTTTTGCAGGCCATGACTCGATTAAACTCATTTGCATCTATTGCACAATATAACGCATTTATAGCACTTGCATTTATTTGAAGCATTTTATAATCTAAGTCGGTCATGTCTTTCTTTACTTTTGGAATATGTTTTCTATCAACTAACTTAGAGGGAATAAGATTTCCATCCTTGACAACTTCCCAAGCTTTCCAATCCATGTGTTCGAGATATATTTCCATTCTATTTTTCCGAAAGGTATAATTGTGTCCACAAAAGATTGGTGGACGAGTTGAGGATTGTCCTTCACCAAAGGGTGCTACTCCAATGTTTGTCATTAGATCTTTTTATAGTTTCTTGTTAGGAATTTCTATAACTAGGCTCTGATACCAATTGAAATGAGGAATAGCTTCCCAAGAGGGGGTGAATTGGATTCTTTTTATATTTTAATGATTTTTAGACTTTTGATTTTAATAATCCAGAAGACAAGCTATATATGAACAATAACCACACTTAAGAATACTAAAATTTAAATGTAAAAGTCAATCAATGAAATCATGATAATTCAATCACTCAATCAAGATATAAAAACTTTTGTTGATTTCCGGTAAACTCTTAGTATTCACTTTACTTGATCAAGATTTTCGCAGATTAACCAACGTACTTCCCTTTTGGGTTTCCGCAAACAATTAATCAAAACATACTTTCTTAATATCAAGTACCTTTGTTTCTTTCTCAATTTAGAACCTGCAATCTGCACTTATAAATCATATAACAATAGTAAGTAAAGAATGTAGAGCAAAGTAGAGAGAAAGAGACAAGAGTTTTTACTAGACTCGACTTCAACACAGCCTACGTCCTCGCCTTTGGCAAAACACCAAAGGACTCCACTATATCATGCACCTCGCAGCAGTAGGAGAGCCCTCGCGTCTCCTCACACTCCGCCCGATCTCCCGTAACACCCGCCTCGTCAAACCTAGAGGCACAGAAGGAGACTCATCACTCGTAGTCTCCTCGGAGCCACTTCTCATGTCATTCTTCTTGGGCTCCATTCTGCAGCACAATAGGAATCTATCAGTATCCCCACAACACATACAGTTAACACAATAATCTACACTAATCATGTTAACTACTCCCTACCAAGTCCAGGTTTGTCCTATCATACCAACACGAAAGTCATCAATGATCTGCCCTGCTTTTACTGAAATCGTCATTCTAGGAAAAACATGGAATACTGGTGACAAATCCCAGTCTAGCAACCAAATAGCCCTCAACCAACTCTACCCATATCCACATCCTATACTCTGGTATGTACTCATAACTAAGCCTAACCAAGTCTACAAGATCTAGTAACCTGGTTAACTCTTATACCAAGCTGTCACGCCCCGAACACGGAAATGGGACCCAGGGGTGAAAATGTAATCTAACATGTCCCTGTATCCGATAAAACATCCAAAGGTACAGTACAAAGGATGAAGGTCCGACCCCGTGGGGTTCCTAGGCACCCTAAACACATCCAAACACAATTGTATAAGTAGCGAAAAAAGGTCATTCTATATATATACATATGCAATACCATACCACAGTCTATATAAAAGCAGAACACGGCTCTATCAAAAACGTACAAACGGGTGCCCAAATACATCTCAAAATGGCAACCCACCAAACACGCAGTCCTAGCACTTACCCATGCGCTAACCGCAGTACACCGGCCACTACGCTCCTTATACCAGAATGCTAGTTCCGATTACTCAAAGGACCTGTAAAAATGTATGTACAGTAGGGGTGAGACACCTCTTAGTAAAGAAAAACATAGGTTATATCGGTGTGTGGCATTTGAGTGTTATCATGATGCAACATACACGCAGTTAAATGCGGTCCAGTACTAGTTTTACACAGTGCATACATGCACACATACACATGATCAGAAATCTTGCTGTTGTCACATCCTTCGGCCTGAAGCCAGCCCGCGACATACGGAGTTGGCCCGTAGCCAACCCGCGAACACGTTGCCACCGGCACATGGCTAGTCCTCGACTCCCATGGCATTGTACCGGCGCTAACTGGTGGATCCACACTTTTCGACCTGATCTGCCGGTATAAGCTTATGCCCTCAGATATAGAGCTGGTCACTCTTGCCAACGTGGCAAGTGATAAACACACGCCCTCTGATGTAGAGCTGGACACTCTCAGTACTTGAAACAATTCGGAACCCTGTTCCTACTAGCATTTCAACAGTCACACACACATGCATGCTCATATAACCAAACAAAACACACCCATTTGGTAATCTAAATCATGATTTTCCAAACAAATACAGTTTAAAAAAGTCAAGGCACGGCCATCCCAATAACACAGTATAAATCACCATATACGTTCGGTTTTCAACAAAACCATAGATGCAGCCCATCGCCCCCTTTTCCCAAAACTGTAATATTGAAAAACCCATAGTTTTTCTCATTAGATCCCCCCAAATGAGTAGCTAAAACACACACAGGACCGTGAACCACAATTCCACCGAGTTCGATTTTAAAAATAACCAACATAAACACAGTTCCCCTTACTGTTTCCCCGATTAGCAAATCTTGAACTCCAAGGCCACTAAACAGTGAACCGAGTTCCAAAACCTACAAATCACAGTACAAAATATACTCACAAGACTGTTTCCTACAAAACTATCGGATCAGAAATGAAAACCAAGCATTACCTCAATTTTACGCCCAAACCTGAAAATCTCTAAAATGGGATTTCGATCCATAGAACTTGAAAAAAATTCATCCACGATCCTCATGGTCACTTCTGATTCACGATTCCAGCAACGATCAGTGAAGAAATCTAGAGAGATAGAGAGTAGGGAGAGTTCTAGAGAGAGAGAGAGAGAGAGAGAGAAAGAATTTGAGTTTCTTAATGGTTAAGAAATGAAAAATGATATTTATAGCCCTTTGACTCGGGTGAACTCGTCGACGAGATGGCGTACTCATCAACGAGGCTTCGTAGTCCTCTTGTTGACGAGATGGTGTCCTCGTCGACGAGGCTCTATAGTCCTCCCGTCGACGAGACAATGGATTCGTCGACGAATCCTGATATCACTGGTTCCCGAAACTTCTCGACTTCTCCTCGTCGATGAGTCTCTGAACTTCGTCGACGAGAGATGCAAGGCTTTCTTTGACAAACTCTGGCTTCGTCAACGAAGCCTGTTCAAATACCTCTTTTACCCCTCTCTTATTTATTTAAACCCACTTATCACAATTCGGGTTCTTTCAATGGGAGGGTCCGATCGAGTCCCGATATTTTTATTATTATTATTTTTGAGTCTTGGATGTTTTGAGTCTCATTTATTTTTAAATTAAGTCCAATTTATTTTTGAGTGTTGGTTATTCAAAGTTAAGTCTCGATTATTTTAAAATAGTCCCAAGTCTTCAAAGTTGAGTCTGGCATCTTTAAATTGAGTTCCAGTGTTTTAATTGAGTCCTAATATTTATTTATTTATTTATTTTAATTGAGTCCTAATGTTTTAATTCGAGTCCTGGTTATTTCAAAAAAAAAAAAAAAGCCAATCCGGTATTCTTAAAATTGAGTCTAGGTCTTTTAATCAAGTCTAGTTATTTTAAAGAGTCCATAATTTTTTAAAGCCCTCATATTTTTTTATTTTTTTTATTTTTTTTATTTTTTTTATTTTTTTTATTTTTTTTTCTAGACCTTACTTAAGCCATTTTAAGCAAAGAAATAATAAAAGAAAATAAAAAAATAAAAAAGATAGTAGGTTTTTGTATGGGCTATGCAAGCCCATGCGTGGAGGAAAGGCCGCCATTTAGGTTGTTTCAATTTAGGGTTTCACATTTTTTTTTCTTTATAAGGAGCAAGATATATAGCAAAAGGGGCACCCATTCCCCCCATCGTGACACACACACAAAAAAAGCCCGGATGTTGAAGAATAAAGAAAGTTGAACTGGCTATAGGCAGCTATTCATAACCGTATCTGCTAAAATTTTTTTTTCTTTTTTTTTTGTTTTATTTTCTCCATTCTGTTACAGGGAAATTGTTAGGAATAACTATATATTATTCATGTAGTTAGCCTCCAACTATTTTGATTCCATTTGTACTGTATATATTTGCTGATCTAATACAGAAAATACACACGAGAATTCTTTCCATTATTATTCTTTTCTCTGTTCTGCATTCCCTCCTTCTCTCCCCTATGTTTGATCCATTACAGCCCAGCGGTACTCACTCACAATAGCAAAGCCAAAATCTTATATGGTATCAGAGCCACGATGGAGGAATCCTTCAATACCAGCCAAACCACTCATCCAAATCCACCACCAAACACCAATTCGCCAGGAGTTGTTCCTCATGACCCAACGCAACCCACCAATCCTTATTATATTGGCATCAATGATGGTTCAGGTGCCATGCTCGTCACACACACCTTGGACTGCAGCAACTACTATTCTTGGGCTAGATCCATGAAGTGGACTTTGCGGATTAAGAACAAGCTCGGATTCATTGATGGTACCATCTGTGAACCTTCTGACCCCAATGATCCTTTAATGGAACATTGGCTGAGGTGCAATGATGTCGTGATAACATGGATGCAGAACACAATGACGGTTGATATCAAATCCAGCACTACATATACAGAGATTGTGCATCAGCTTTGGTTGGAGCTGGAGCAACGTTTTGCTCAGCAAAATGCTCCCAGAATTTTCGAGGTGAAGCAAGGCATCACAAACCTCAATAAAAATCAAGACTCAGTAAGCATTTATTTTTTTAAACTTAAAACCTTGCTTGACGAATTACTCAATTATGAATCAATCCCTAACTATACCTGTGGAGGGTTAAGAGTTGTAGTTCAGAACCAGCAAAGTGATTGTGTAATGAAATTCTTGATGGGGCTCAATGATACGCACAAAGCTATTAAAGCACAGATACTGCTGATCAAACCTTTTCCCAGCTTGAATGAGGTTTACTCCATTATCCAGCAAGAGGAAAAGCGAAGAGAAATTTCTACAAACAACCTAGGCAGTGACTCTATGGCTTTGGTGAGCAAAGGGAATTTTAGCAAACAACATACTGGACAACAAAGGAGAGATAGGTATTATTGTACCTTCTAAGAAATGCCAGGACACTCTCTAGAGAGATGCTTCAAAGCAAATCCAAACAAGCCCACATGTACTCATTGCCAAATGCCAGGCCACAAAGCAGATAAATGTTATAGATTGCATGGATACCCAGTAGGATACAAAGGAGAAGAGAAGAACAAACCTGTTATAAATCTGCCAAATGTAAATGCAGCTATTGGTCCTGAGCAGGGGGTCTGAAAGACAAACCTCAAATGTCATTGACACAAGAGCAGTATACTCAACTTTTGGCTCTCCTCAAACCTATCTCAGGCAACCAAGCCTTCATTCCCTCGGCCAATCATGTTCATGCCATGGTCACACCTTCATCCTCAGATACAAATAACCACAAAATTTCTAGTATATGTGGATGATGTAGTAGTTGCTGGAAATAACATGGACGAAATTGATCAATTGAAGAGGTCTCTTGATGACCAATTCAAAATCAAAGACCTCACTAAGCTAAAGTATTTTCTGGGTATTGAAGTGGCAAGGATAGTAAGGAGGATTCATTTATGTCAATGCAAATATTCTTTGGACATTTTAAGAGACTCGGGATACCATTGGCTCCACTCCCGCAAAGATTCCCTTGGATCAAAATGTGAGAATGTCCAAAGAAGAAGGAGAATTGCTTCCTGGGCCTGCTTTTATAGAAGATTGATTAGTAGATTATTGTATCTGACCATAACCAGGCCTAAATTAGCTTACTTTGCCCAAATTCTAAGTTAATTCATGAAGAATCCAAGAGTGCCACACCTGCAGGAAGTCCACAAGGTACTGTGGTTCATCAAAAGGTCACCAGGGCAGGGTTTGTTCTATCTAGTGGACTTAGAAATCCATCTTAGAGGCTTTAGTGATTCAGATTGGGGGGCTTGTCCAGACACTAGAAGTTCTGTGACAGGCTACTGCATGGTCCTTGGGAAATCCTTGGTATCTTGGAAATCAAAGAAACAAAGTGTGGTCTCTAGGTCTTCTGCAGAGGTAGAGTACCATGCAATGGCAAATGTGAGCTATGAATTGACTTGGCTGAGGTATTTACTTAACGAACTACAAATTGCTCATTCACAAGCTGCTTCGTCGTACTATGACAACAAATCAGCTATACACATTGCCACCAATCTCATATTCCATGAGAGGACAAAACATATAGAAATAGATTGTCATTTAATTAGAGACAAGATTCAAGAGGGTTGCATTTCAACAAAGCATGTGGAAAGCAGGTTGTTAGTGGCAAATATTCTCACAAAGAGCTTAGGCTCACAGGTTTTTTATTAATGCTTATCCAAGATGGGAATAGAAGATATTTACTCTCCATCTTGTGGGGGGCTGTTGAAGAATGAAGAAAGTTGAATTGGCTGCAAGCAGCTGTTCATAACCGTATCTGCTGAAATTATTTTATTTTTTTTGTTTTATTTTCTCCATTCTGTTATAGGGAAATTGTTAGGAATAATTTTATATTATTCTTCTAGTTAGCCTCCAACTATTTTGATTCCATTTGTACTATATATATTTGCTAATCCAATACAGAAAATACACATGAGAATTCTTTCCATTATTATTTTTTCCTCTGTTCTACATTCTCTCCTTCTCTCCCCTGTGTTCGATCCATTACAACCCAGTGGTACTCACTCACAATAGCAGAGCCAAAATCTTATAGAAGGCCTCCTTGCAATAATCTCCTTCTCCGGCGACACTCCATCCTCTCCCCCTTTCTATTGTCGTCCTCCATCTGTCCATCACTCTCTGTCTCCCACACAGCCTCCCTTCTCTCATAATCTCCCTTAGCTCTGCTCCAGAACACCCGGACACCTAGCCGCAACCACGACTCCAGCCACCCCTATTTTGGTTCTCTCCGAACTGCAACCACCACCGCCGAGACCTCCCTCTGCAACTCACCTCCAACTACTAGCCAGCAGCCACCACCGAGGCCACCATTTCAGCCATCTGTTGTCAGTCGAGACCAAGCAACCACTGCTGGAGTTCTCTAATTATAGACGACTGTTGAAGCCCAACCACAAATCACGGACTCCTGCAACTCCGGCCTAACTCCACGCCTAGCAACCATCACCGCCGCCTTTACCACAGTCCCGACCACACAGTAGCAACTCTAGCTACGAGCCCTAATGGTAAAACCTCCCAATGCTATCGCTCCTTGCTCCGTCCTCCGTTGACCCAGTTCCGGCACTAGACCCCCTCGGTAAGCCTCTCTACATGCCGCTTACACACACACACACACACACACAATATATATATATATATATATATATATATATATATATTGGTTTTGTTTGGGTTTTAATACTTAAAGTTTAAGTTTTTCTTCTTCTTTTTTCTTTTTTCTTTTTTTTTTATCTACTATGTTATTTCATTGTAAAAAAAAAAAAAAAAACTTTGTTCATTATGAAGATGTTCTCTCTCTCTCTCTCTCTCTCTCTCTCTCTCTCTCTCTCTCTCTCTCTCTCTCTCTCTCTCTCTCTCTCTCTCTCTCTCTCTCTCTATATATATATATATATATATATATTATCATTATTATTATTGTAATCTTGTTTTACTGCAAATATTAACCGGGTTGTTTTCAATTTTGTGGGGTTTTTTTAGGAGCTCTTTCCCATATTTAAAGTGTCAATTTTTATTAGATTTTAAGTATAGTCATGCTATTGTGTTCATGTGATTATGACCGCATTATTGTCTTATTTATGATTATTAGGTTGTTAACTATTGTCATGTTGTGGTTATATTACTATTATTAGATTGTGATTATTGTCATGATATTATTATTGTAGTTATGTTTCCTGGGTTATTGTCACTTTAATAGGCTTATATGGTATATAGTATGATATTATTACTAGGGTTATATTTAGTATTACTTATTATGGTATCTTTAGTATGTTAGCATATATAACTTATTGGGGTATTTTTATTATTTTAATATATAGGGGATTATTTATTATGTTAAGCTTAGCATTTTAGTATTATGCTAGTATATTATATGTTTAGTATTATAGCGTTACAGGCATTACCTTTTATAGTATCTTTAGTATTCTAATATATATAGTATTATGGCATTTTATCATTTATTTTAGTATTTGTTTTAGTATATATGTGTTCTTATTATTATTTTTGTATGTATCTTGGTTTATTGTCCTACCATTACGTATTAAAACCTCCCAGAGAATTTTGGAAATATTTTACATTATCTATGAAAATTATCTAAACTTTGAAAATAAATCTGGGAGCTATTTTTGAAAATTATTTTCTTGATTTTCATCCCTATGATTTTAATGAAATGGTATGAGCTCTTTCGGGCTTCACGTACCCCAGTTCTGAGGGAATATATATATATATATATATATATATATATATATATATATATATATATTTTGGGTATTTAAAAAATTCACTAAAAGGGAGTAATTTTAAAAACTTTTTAAATTTATTTAAGGATAATTTCATAATTAATTAGGTACCATTCGTAAGAACGGGCACATAGGGGGTGCTCGTACCTTCCCCTCGCGTAACTGAACTCCCGATCCCAGCTTTGATAACGCAAACCTCTTTACCCTTAACTAGGTAGTAATTAAGTGTTTTAACCACACTAAAAAGTTAGTAGCGACTCCAGTATTTCTATTTTTTCTGAAAATATAAAACACATTTTTATTTTGCAGACCCCAAGGCACACGCGCGCCAGGATGTCGCGACAACTTGGCGACTCCGCTGGGGACGATAGAGAGTCGAGCTAGTAATTAATTAGAAATTATCTTAAGTTCAAATTTAATAAATCTTTTAGTTACTCCTCATTTTGTGAATATTAATTGTAAATATTTTCTTTCCAAATTTTAGGTAAGAATATTAATTGTAAATATTTTCTTTCCAAATTTTTTAGATAAACATATTGATTGTAAATATATTTTTTTCCAAATTTTTTAGATAAGCATATTAATTGCAAATATTTTCTTTCCAAATTTTTTAAGCATGGTAATTGCAAATATTTTATTCCCAAATTTTTTAGATAAGAAAATTTTAATTGCAAATATTTGTCCAAATTTTTTTTATTGCAAATATTTTGTTTCCAAATTTTTAGAATAAGTGTGTTAATTGTAAATATCTTGTTGTCATAGTTTGAATAAGCATGTGATTAATTGTGAATAAGCGTGTAACGTGCATGTGGGGTAGCGAGATTAGGCTAAATTTCAATTCACACACTTTCACGCGCCTTCTACCTGAGCTTTACCTGCTAAGATTAGAAAGGAGTATAATACTGTTTGTCCCCACATAGCAGGGCTTGTGGGGACCCGCGAACCACTCTGCTCAATTTGAGCTCTGTCCAAACCCTTTGGGTGAAGATAGGGCTTAGGTTGGGAACCTATTGTCAATAAGGTTAGAGTCTACCCACACCTACTTGTCTATAGTTTTCCCTAACTAGGATAGAGCCATGAAGAAACGCTATAAAATAGGTGTATCTACCTTGGGTTGAGATAAGATCCTCATCCTTCTCCATGTGATTTCATTGCTTTAAATTGTATAATACTATGACTGACATACTGCATCCATGTAGGCATACCTCATACTTAGCCAAGATTCCGAAAAAGATCAGAGTCATTCATGGAAGACACGATAGTCTCCCATGAAAAGGAATCCATGGTGCAGTTGTACTCTGAGAATCAGCAGAGTCAATGGGGAGATAGCGTGAATAAGGAATCAGTGATCGAGGTATTAGATCAAGTCAACATAAACACTCAGTCAAATTCCTTGGAAGAACTGAAAATCATTTGGAAGGGGTGGTCACCTTAGTGCCGATTGAAATTTTCTCAACTATATGGGCATATTGGGTTCCTACTTCATGTGTCCGTAAATTTCCATGTGATTGAAGTGCTAGCGGAATTTTGGAATCCTTCATATTGTTGCTTCACTATGGATGGGGTAGACATGGCACCAACCATTGAAGAATATACCTCCTTGTTGCATCTAGCCAAGTTAACAAAGCCCTACAAAACCTACGTGCATGATTCTAGAGCATCTTTTGTAAAAGAATTGCCTGATGTCATCTGGGTTAAAATTCAAAAGACAGAAGATACAAAAATCACCTAGCCATGTTTAAAGGGGCCTATTAGAAAATGAAGATGGGGAAGAGGCTTAGATGCATATGCTAGCCCTAGCTATTTATGGACTGATAATATTTCTAAAGGAGGTAGGGACCATTAACTAGGCAATTATTTCTTTTGTAGCACAGGTGAAGGAAGGAATCAACCCAGTCCCTAAAATTGTGATCGAAACTTTTTGATCTCTTCATGACTATAGAGTCAAAAGGCGAGCAAGATTGAGTTGTTGTGTACCCCTATTGTATGTATGGATAATGAGCCACTTACCTTGTACCGAGGGGTCTTTTTGTACTACTTTCTCAACGCTTAGAATCCCTTTAGCTGAATTCGGAACCATCCAGTGGGAAAAACGTGCCAATAAAATTGAATGAAAGGCAAGGCTACGTCACTTAGTCAGCAGGGGACTCGTCTAGCAAGCACCATGGATGGGCCTGTCCAACGTCATATACACGTTTGGAAATTCCCCAGGGGTGTTGTTGCTTGGCCCTTGGGGAGGGATAGCTTATGCGCCCCTTATACTCAGAAGACAAGTAGGGGCAATCCATTTTATACTCATGACTCACGGACTGGCTAATTCTCAATTCACATATAAAGCAGGTGATGATCAAAAACGAGTTCGAGAATTCACAGTGGCATGGAGACACATGTACTTAATAGAATCAAGCCATCATGGTTCGGGAACCCAGGGAAACTATGAACTATGGTTGGATAATAGAGTGAATCCACAAGTCAAACAAATGCCAAAGGTCCCTATAGCTCAAACTAAAGCACCAGCGGAAAACATACAGTCAGAATTGCAAGAAGTGCTACGCTTCCCAGAAGAAAAATCCATGTGGGTAGTAATGTAGGCTCAACGGAAGATGCAAAAAGAGGAGAAGTTGGTTACCTTCTATCGCAGTAAAATAAAGCGGCAAAAAGCTCAGTGTATACAATCAAAAAGGGAAATAATGGCTTTAAGAAGGAAAAGACGTGCACTCCAAGTAGCACTAGACCAGAAGTCTCACATGTTAGAAGAGGCCAAAACCAAAAATGAAAGGAAATCAATCTACATACAGGAACAGGAGAGTCAGTAGGATGAGCAGAGAGGCAAATATATCCAAGTGCTGGAGAAGATGGAGCCATGCATAACAAAATCTAATTACTGGGAAGCCAAGTTTCGGGCTTTGCATAAGAAGATGGCACAGCAAAAAGGAAAAGCATCTCAAGAAAGAAGGGGTCGTGTAATCATGAGCAAACCTTTAAATATTGATCCAATATCTGCTTAGCTCATTCACAAAAGTACTGTAGGCAATAAAAGAATAAAGAGCAAGGATGTATGAAATATTGTATGAAAGGATCCTTTTAATGAAAAGAAGGGTTTTTCCAAGATGATGATGATCTTTTCCTTGAACCTTGGTTAAAGTACATTAGATTGCATATATGTCCATGTTTTCATAGTGGTGAATTGCACACATGCCTTAAAAACTCATTGCATCTCATGATCATGCATTAAACATTCATGCACTCATAATTATGCATTTGTGGTTCTAAAAAGGAAAGTTTTGGTTTGCAGATCCTAACCAAAGTTGTCGTTTAAGTTGCAAGAAGCAACATTGAGACCACTACACATCAATATAATACCAAGTGAAAGGCAAGAGAAATGAGCGAACAACTGGAAAATAGGGTCCTGGGCATAGAACAAGGACAGGAAGAATTGAATGAGAAAATGAGCAAAATATTGGAATTGTTGATGAACAAAGGAAAAGTGGTACAGAATGATCCTGAGACAGATACAGACCCCACTCATCCTCTGGGGTTCACTTCGGTTCATGGACAAACATCAGCTCCACCACCTGGCGTTATGGAGGGTCCAATCCCAAATATATCTCTATTCATCCCTACTGTGCCAACACAAGGGTTCTCCGCGACAGGAACACTTCTGGTAGTAGCTTTTGATATAGGGGTGAACAAATCTGAGGTCGAGCATCATTATGACGTGCTAGAGGAGCTCTTGAAAGCTATTAAAGGATTTAGCACATTCGACTCTGTTGATCCTAGTGACCTTTGTTTGGCACCAAAAGTGATCCTACCACCAAAATTTAGAATCCCTGAATTTGAAAATTTTGATAGAACCCGCTGTCCTAGGACCCACTTGCGCCTCTACTATCAGAAAATGGCCGCTCACTCAAATGATGAGAAATTAATGATGCACTGCTTTCAGGATAGCTTGAGTGGAGCAGCTATTAGATGGTATATTCAGCAAGACCGAGCCCAGATTCGCACTTGGAGAGATCTAGAAAATGATTTTATATCTCAGTACCGTCATGTAATAGAAATGGTACCCGATCGCATGACCCTACAAAGTATGGAGATGAAGCCTACCGAAACATTTAGGGAATATGCGTACAAGTGGAGGGACATTGCCATCTAAGTGAGCCCTCCAGTGGAAGATAAGGAGGCTCTATCCTTATTTGTTAACACCTTGAAGGAGCCATACTTTGAACATCTGTTGGGGGCGAGCCCTTATGATTTCATGGATGTAGTGTCGACAGGAGAAAGGATTGAAATAGTCATCAAAACAGGCAAGGCCAGAGGCCAAGGACCGATCAAAAAATGGGCCAAAAAAAAGAAGGACGACGAAGCTCTAGTGATCCAAAACCATTCCAACCGAGGGGGATGTAATTAATGGCTCAAAAGGAACTTCGACTATGAACCCGTTGTCAACCAAGCTGCACATTCAAGCATAGGGCCTCAAGTCATTTCCTATAAGGCTACACTAGTCCAACCAAATGCTCAAACACAGGATAGAACATTTTAGAGAAATTTTAAGAAAATTGATCCCATTCCCATGCTCTATTCAGAACTTTTTCCTCAATTGGTCGAAAGACGAATGGTCTCAACCGTTCCAGGAAAACCTGTCCATCCTCCCTTCCCGAAGTGGTATGATCCTGAAGCCTGTTGTGCTTTTCATGCCAATATTCTTGGTCACACCATTGATCAATGTTGGGCTTTTAAACACAAAGTTCAGTCACTAAGGGATGTAGGATGGTTGGCATTTGACAACAAACAACCAGGTATACAAGGCAATCCTCTGTCAGATCATAGGGGAGGAACCATTAATGTCTTAGAAGAAGGATCAGAGGCAGTGCATAAACTAGAAGTAGAACAAAAATCGCTAGACTAGGTGTTCTATAATTTGGGGTGGATAACAGAAAAAGTGACCTGCCAAAGGGGGACAATCTGTCAGTGCCAGGGCAAAGGAGCACAGTCAGTACAGAATTGCAAAACTTTCCAGCAATACATACGAAGGATTATAGACTTCAGATGGATAGAAGTGGGAACGATTGAAAAGATAAATGAAGTCCATGTTATTGGGGAATGCGAACCAGAACACCCGCAATACACCAATCGGCCGTTTATTCCTAACTCAAGAAGGGTTCCCCTTTTAGAAGAGCCACCAACACAACTTATGATATCCACACCGAGACCCTTCCCATATGAGAGCAGTCAAGAAGTGCCTTGGAATTATAACTTTCAGGTCAGAATAGAGGAAGGTGCTAACAATATGGTAGGGGTCGGAGGTGTAACCCGAAGTGGCAGGGTATATACACCAAAATTGATGGAAAAGGCTAGTAAGCAGAAAACAAGAGAGTCGGACAAGGTAGTCAAGAAATCGGTACCATACAAGGAAGCTGAAGAATTCTTGAAGTTGATTAAACATAGTGAATACAGCGCGGTGGATCAACTTAACAAAATGTCGGCTCACATCGCAGTGCTATCTTTGTTGTTAAATTCAAAAACACACTGGGATGCTCTATTGAAGGTTCTTAATCAGGCGTACATTCCGTAGAACATTAGCGTGGAGAACTTCCAACATGTAATTGGGAGTCTCACGACAACCAATTATATCACATTCTCCGATGAAGAGATACCATCTGAAGGCCAAGGCCACAATAAAACACTTCATATCTCCACCAAGTGTAAAGACCACATGATAACCTAGGTGTTGATTTACAATGGATCTTCATTAAATATGATGCCCCTAACTACACTGCAAAAGCTACCAATTGAAATCACATACATGAAGCAAAACAATCTGGTTGTAAGGGCTTTCGATGGAACCCGCAGATAATCTATTGAATCCATCGAAGTTCCTATGCAGATCAGACCTATAACTTTTGATATCACTTTTGAGGTAATGGTCATAGCCCCGTCATACAGTTGCTTGTTGGGCCGACCTTGGATTCATAACATAAGGGCAATTACATCTTCTCTCCGTCAAAGGGTGAAGTTTGTGGTAAATGACAAAATGATATGTGTGTATGGAGAAACTGATTTGATGGTCACCAAACCCTCATCCACCCTGTATGTAAAGGCTACAGAGGAAATTCCAGATGATTCCTCTTGAGCTTTTGAAGTAATCAACGCCACTATCGTGACAGAAGGTTCGCTGATACCCAACTCTTAGATCTCTTCTACAGCCCGAATGGTTGCCTCAGAAATGATCAAGTCAGGATACCATCCAGGGAAGGGACTAGGGAAAGACCTCCAAGGAATTGTAACCCCAATATTGCTACAAGGAATCAAAGATCCTTATGGGCTTGGCTACGTGCCTACTTTCGCAGACCTAAAGAAGAAGGCAGAAGAGAAGAGGATGCAACGAATGGCTAGATTCACCAAGATGTCAATAAATAAATTGATTCCTTCTCTAAACCATTTGTTCCAGAAAGGTGAAACAATGGTCCACACATGTGAGCATGGGATCAAATAGAAAATGGGGCAGATGAGTGTATCAATGCTGGATCCAGTAGATGCCGAATATAGCCCAGATAATTGGGTCTACCCTCTGGTTGCAAGAGTAGAAATTCATAATTGGTAGTCTTTTGATTACCTAACTTTCATGTAATGTATTTTTACATTTTCGTTGTTCTTGCTTTCCAATTTTGTACTTCATGGGCATCTTGCCCCCAAAATTTCATTTATATAAAATGAATGACGCATTTTCATACTTCACTAGCATCATTTGGGGTCATTTGTTAAAAGGTTGTTTGCTTGTGTTTCATGTAGAGATAAGGAAGATACTGTTACCAATATTCATGATCCAAAAACTAATGTTAGCTTTGAAAACTTAATCCAAAAGGCTGAAATAGAAGAAGAAGAAGAAGAAACTAACTTATCACCTGAAATGCAAAGAATGTTGAAATCAGATGAAAAAACGGCTTTAACCAGTAGCGACCCCACAGTCACAATAAATTTAGGAACCAATAAGGAGCCAAAAGAATTGAAAATTGGGGCCCTATTGAAAGGAGGAAAGAGAGACCAAATGGTAAACCTTATGAAGGAATACGAAAAAATTTTCGCATGGCCACACCAAGATATGTCGGGTTTGGACACAAATCTAATGACACATAAAATACCCACTTACCTAGATAGTAAATCTAGTAAAACAGAAATTGAGGAGAATGCGCCTAGATATGTTGATTAAAATAAAAGAAGAGGTACAAAAACAGTACGAGGCTAGTTTTCTAGAAGTAGCCAAATATCCTGAATGGATGGCTAATGTAGTACCAATAATGAAGAAGAACGGAAAAATACGAGTATGTGTCGACTACCGAGACTTAAAACAAAGCTAGCCCTAAAGACAACTTCACACTTCCACATATAAATGTGTTGGTAGACAATACAGCTGGGCACGTTTTGTAGCTGGGCACGTTTTGTTTTCATTTATGGATGGTTTCTCTGGATATAATCAAATTAAGATGGCACCGGAAGATAAAGAAAAGACCACGTTCATTACCTTATGGGAAACTTTCTGCTATAAGGTTATGTCGTTAGGTCTGAAGAATGCAGGGGCCACTTATCAAAGAGTCATGTTGACTTTGTTCCATGATTTGATGCACAAGGAGATAGAAGTATATGTAGATGAGATGATTGTTAAGTCTCAGGATTAGAGTAGCCATATGATGAACTTAGAAAATCTATTTAAAAGGCTACGAAAAATGTCAGTTGAAATTGAATCCAAAGAAAAGCACATTTGGCGCCATGTCAGGAAAAAAATTGGGACTTATAATAAGTGAAAAGGGGATCGAGGTGGACCTAGATAAAATAAAGGCTATTCAAGAAATTCCTAGCCCCAAAACAAAAAAAGAAGTCAGGAGTTTCTTAGGCAAATTAAACTACATAGCTCGATTCATATCCCAGTTGACTGCTACTTGAAAGCCCATATTTAAGCTGTTGAAAAAGAATAATCATGAAAAATGGAATGAGGAGTGCCAAGAAGCTTTTGAAAAAATAAAAGAATATCTATTCAACCCTTCGGTATTGGTTCCCCCGGTACCTGGAAGGACTCTTATATTGTACTTAGCAATATCAAAAAATTCCATGGGTCGTGTGTTATGGCAACATGATGAGTCCTAAAGAAGAGAGTGTGCCATCTATTACCTAAGCAAGAAGTTCACAGAGTGCGAATCTAAGTACTCTAACTTGGAGAAAACGTGTTGTGCTTTAGTATGGGTGGTCAGCAGATTAAGGCAGTACACATTGTATTACACGACATGGTTGATTTCCAAAATGGACCCAATCAAGTATGTTTTCAAAAAACCAGCAGTGACAGGATGGGTGGCCCATTGGCAGATGTTGTTAATTGAATACGACATTACATATGTGACGAGGAAAGCTATCAAGGGAAGGGCTATAGCAAACTATTTGGCAGATAGAGCCATTGAGGATTACCAACCCATGGAGTTTGACTTCCCAGATAAAGATATTGATTCAGCAAGTCAAGAAAAGGAGGATCATGTTAGGTGGATGATGCTATTTGATGGGGGGGCCAATGTGTGGAGGCATGGAGTAGGGGACGTGCTTATATCACCCGAAGATAAATATTACCCAGTCACGGCCAAACTCACCTTTCCTTGTACTAATAATGTAGTTGAGTACAAAGCCTGTGTATTGGGCTTACAAGCGGCTATAGACCGAGGTATTCAAGAATTAACCGTAAAAGGAGACTTGGCCTTGGTGATTCATCAGTTGACCGAAGAATGGGAAACTCGAGATTTCAAGCTAATACCATATTAGGAGTACATTCAGAAGATGATAAAGGAATTTGATAGCATCAATTTTACCCATTTACCAAGAGAAAATAATCCAGTCCTTGATGTTCTGGCAACATTGGCAGCTTTGTTCAAAGTTGAACCCGAAGTAGAGATTGAACCCATCCAAATAAGGTTACAAACGAAGCCAACATACTGTGCAATTTCATGATATCAAAACCTACATTCAATGGAAGGAGTACCCCGTAGGAGCCTCAAATAACAATAGAAAGACAATTAGGAGGCTAGCTATGTGATTCTTCTTAGATGGAGAAGTATTGTATAAAAGGAACCACGATATGACCCTCTTACGATGTGTAGAGTTACGAGAGGCAAGGCAAATTATGCTGGAAGTGCAAGAAGGTGTTTGTGGTTCCCACGTAGGGGGTCATTCACTGGCTCGAAAAATCTTAAGAAATGGATACTATTGGATTACCATAAAACGTGATTGCATAGAATATGCTCAAAAATTCTATAAGTGTCAAATTTATGGAGATCGTATACAGGTTTCACCCACCCAACTCCAAGTGTTATCTACACCTTGGCTTTTCTCAACCTGAGGCATGGATGTGATTGGGCCAATGACCCCGAAGGCTAGTAATGTGCATCGATTCATTTTCATGGCCATTGATTACTTCACGAAATGGGTAGAAGCTGCATCATACTCCAGTGTCACTCAAAATGTGATTAGCCACTTCGTTAGGAAAGAGATAATTTGTAGGTATGGGATCCCAGAGAGAATAATCTCGGATAATACCAGAAACTTGAACAATGAGGTCATGGCGAAGTTGAGCAGTCAGTTCAAGATCAAACATCATAATTTGGCCCCTTATAGACCACAAATGAATGGAGCCATAGAGGCGGCTAACAAAAATATCAAGAGCATCTTGGAAAAAATGATAGAGACTTACTGAGATTGGCATGACAAACTACCCTTCGCTTTGTTAGCTTATAGGACCACGGTTCGGACATCTACATGAGCCATCCCTTTCTCTTTAGTGTACAGGATGGAGACTGTAGTTCCAAAAAAAGTTGAGATCCCATCATTACGAGTCCTAAAAGAGGCAGAGTTGATCGAGGTAGAATGGGTGCAATCTAGATATGATTAGCTGAATCTGGTTGAATAGAAAAGAATGACAACAATAGTTCATGGACTGTTATACCAAAGGAGAATGATGAGGGCCTTTAACAAAAAAGTGTGTCCTTGACAGTTTCAAGAAGGAGACTTAGTGTTGAAAAAGATCATATCAACTCGTAGCGACCTTCGAGGAAAGTGGACCCCGAACTATAAAGGGTCTTATGTGGTAAAGAAAGTATTTTCAGGAGGAGCTTTGTTATTAGCATATATGGATGGGATGGATTTGCTACACCCTACAAATTCGGATGTTGTGAAGAAATATTTTGCTTAAGGGTATTGTACTGATCAATGGAATTCAATAAAATCATTTTATTCTTCATTTACAGGTTGTGATTTATATTTGTGCTCATGTTTTGATTGAATGATAGATGGCCCTTCTTGGCCAACCAGTTTTTCCAAAAAGAATCAAGTAGTGATTTATCATTTGTTAACGTGTTTGAGCCTAAACTCTTAAACTGAATTCTTCTCCAAAGTCAGACTAAAATTTAACTTGGGGGGTCCGACAAGTCATTTAAGGCAATAACAACTACCAAAAGGATGCCAAGTCATTTTTCTTCTACCCAAAAGAAAGTCAAAAGAAGAAATCCCTTGTTACCCTTTTTTAGTCTTTAAAAAAAAAAGGGAATCCTTGTATAACTCGTCAAAGGATCACACCCCACACTAGGGCAGTTGTAAAAGGATCAGTCCCGAAATGGAAGTCAAATAAAAATGAAATTAAAATTCCTTCATAAAAGGAAAAGCTAAAGTTGCCGTAAAAAGAATAAGAAAAATATGGGAAAGAAAAAAAAGGAAGAATAAAGAAAGAAATAAGGGACATATTTCATATGTGATCTTTGGTCAATTTACCTTTGATAAGATCGATAATTTTGAGTCTTATTTAACCCTTTTCTTCTTTAACATATACCCCCAGCCTACATTATGGTCCTATCAAAAGTCCTGACCAGATTGGAACTTATTATTGTCTTAAATGAATTGTCAGACTAAAATTAAACTACTTAATGACCTAATCCTGAAAATGGTACGTAGACAGCTTGTTTAAATTACAAGTTCGGTTGATGCCTTGCAAAATACGTTACAATAACTGGGCAGAGGGGGGATTTTTGAGCCCGAGTTTCCTTATTTTTGATAAAACCCAAACCTATGGGTTATGTTTATTCCCGAGTCTTAAAGTCCATCTTGAAATCAGAACATGAGCATGTTCTCTAACACAACTCTGTAAAAGGAATTGATGGTACCATTTGAGAAAAATGAGTTTCGTACCAAAAAAAAAGGGGGCAAGAGTTCTTCCATAAAAATGGGTGTAGACGTCACACAAGTCAAGGTTATTCACTTTGGAGAGTTAGTTTCATAAGTTAACATCAACACCATACGGCTTCAGAATATTGGTACAGACTTTTCTTTTGAAATAGCATATAGACCTGGTAAAACATCTGTTTAGCGCATTTGATTTCGAGTTTTAGCAAGTGTATGTCTTGAATATGTGATCATTCTACCCAAAAAAAAAAAAAAAAACCTTACTTTTCAGAACTTCAAAAGAGGATGGATAGTCAAAGGGTTTCAGAATCACCAGTAGTTTCCTATAAAGAAGATCATTGCGGAGAAAGAGCAGTCTAACTAGGGCAAATGTCATGTCATAGTTCAAAGATCTTCTTAGTCAAGAAGAATCTAACAACATGCTCAAGATCAGTGGAAGATAAATTCAACTGGGGAAAATTCTGAGTTGAGTTTCAGTTGGACCCATTAAAGCACCATCTTATCAGATTGGAATATGAAAACAGGGCCAAGATTAGTTATAGATTCAACTAGGGTAGATTTTGTGATTGAGTTTCATTTGAGCCAAGTCAATCACCTCCATAATCGGATGAATCAAGAAAATTGAGCCACGATTAGTTACAGATCCATTCAAATGGGACAGATTTCATGCAGAAATTTCAAAAACATGGCCAAGATAAAAAATGGGGTTGTTGAATGCATTGTCATGCAGTTCATGCATAATCAAACACTCCCTCACATGTATACAAATAGAAAAATTCATACACATCATCTAACATGTACCATAATGCATACACGTAGCAACATGCATATGCCACATGGCATCATTCATGCACACATGTCTTGCTCTTTTCATTCTTACCCGAACAATCCATGTTTTGCTAATGTTTCGATACTGAGGCAAATGGCCCAGGTCCAAATAATGTTGTTTATTTTGACACTAGGGCATCAGCCCTCCATCTCAAAACTAAGATCCATTCCAACTTTTTCAATGGTAACCCTTCGCGGGTCTATTCAATGGTAACCCTTCACGGGTCTCTTTTCAATGGTAACCCTTCGCGGGCCTATTTTCAAGGATAACCCTTCGCAGGTCGTTTCAATGGTAACCCTTCGCAGGTCTCTTTTCAATGGTAACCTTTCGCAGGTCTCTTTTCAATGGTAACAATTCGCGAGGTCTATTCAAGGGTAACCCTTCGCGGGTCTCTTTTCAATGGTAACCCTTCGCGGGTCTTTTCAATGGTAACCCTTCGCCAGTCTTTTCAATGGTAACCCTTCGCGGGTCTCTTTTCAATGGTAACCCATAGCGGGTCTCTTTTCAATGGTAACCCTTCGCGGGTCTCTTTTCAATGGTAACCCTTCGTGGGTCTCTTTTTAATGGTAACCCTTCACGGATCTCTTTTCAATGGTAACCCTTCGCTGGTCTCTTTTCAAAGGTAACCCTTCGCGGCTCTCTTTTCAATGGTAACCCTTCGCGGGTCTCCTTTTCAATGGTAACCCTTCACGGGTATGTTCAATGGTAACCCTTCACTGGTCTCTCTTCAATGGTAGTCCTTTGTGGTTCTCTCCTCAATTGTAGCCCTTCACGGGTCTTTTCAAGTGTAACCCTTCGCGGGTCATATCAAAGCCAATCTTTTGAAAATCAATATGTTTAGGTCTCCAGGAAAGTTTCTCACTTGTCAATATCCTAGAGAAGCTTGCTAGCGTTCCTTTGCTGCCTTAATCACTTATGTCCATCCCTGATAGGTGGAAGCGAGCATTACGTGATCAATCTGAAGGCATGAGTCAACCCTGTTGCCCGGTCAAAATAGGTGTCTTTTATCTTTATAAGTTTGTTGCTATAAATAACGTAGGAGAGTTCCTATTTTTACCTTGAAGTAACAAAGCATATAAAAAGGGACAACTGTAGACACCCCAATTTTAACTAGGCTTTTTTGAGAAAACCTGGCGTAATAAGAAGTCGACTTGTATCCCAAGAATGCAAGGGTCCGATCGAGTCTTGATATTTATTATTATTATTATTATTATTATTATTATTATTATTATTGAGTCTTCGATGTTTTGAGTCTCATTTATTTTTAAATTGAGTCCAATTTATTTTTGAGTGTTGGTTATTCAAAGTTGAGTCTCAATTATTTTAAAATAGTCCCGAGTCTTCAAAAATGAGTCCGGCATCTTTAAATTGAGTTCCAATGTTTTAATTGACTCCTAATATTTATGTATTTATTTATTTATTTATTTATTTTAATTGAGTCCTAATGTTTTAATTCGAGTCCCGGTTATTTTAAAAAAAAAAAACCGAGTCCAATATTCTTAAAATTGAGTCTAGGTCTTTTAGTCAATTCTGGTTATTTTAAAGAGTCCATATTTTTTAAAGCCCTCATATTTTTTTATTTTTTATTTTTATTTATTTTATTTTTTTCTAGACCTTACTTAAGCCATTTTAAGCAAAGAAATAATAAAAGAAAAAAAAAAAAAAAAGACAAACTAGGTTTTTGTATGGGCTATGCAAGCCCACGCGTGGAGGAGAGGCAGCCATTTAGGTTGTTTTACTTTAGGGTTTCACATTTTTTTTTCTTTATAAGGAGCAAGATATACAGCAAAAGGGGCACCCATTCCCCCCATCTTGACACACAAAAAAAAAAAAGCCCGGAGGCCTCCTCGTAGCAATCTCCTTCTCCGGCGACACTCCGTCCTCTCCCCCTTTCTATCGTTATCCTCCATCTCTCCATCACTCTCTGTCTCTCACACAGCCTCCCTTCTCTCTTAATCTCCCTCGGCTCTGCTCCAGAACACTCGGACACTTACCCGCAACCACGACTCCATCCACCCCTGTTTTGGTTCTCTCCGAACTGCAGCAACCACCGCCGAGACCTCCCTCTGCAACTCACCTCCGGCTACTAGCCAGAAGCCACAACCGAGGCCACCATTCCAGCCATCTGCTGCCAGCCGAGACCAATCAACCACTGTCGGAGTTCTCTACTTCCAGACAGCTGTTGAAGCCCAGCCACCAACCACGAACTCCTGCAACTCCGGCCTAACTCCACGCCCAGCAACCATCACCGCCGCCTCCGCCACAGTCCCGACCACACAGCAGCAACTCCAGCCACGAGCCCCGGCGGCAAAACCTCCCAGTGCTGTCGCTCCCTGCTCCATCCTCCATCGACCCAGTTCTGGCACCCGACCCCCTCGGTAAGCCTCTCTGCATGCCGCTTACACACACACACGCACACACACAAAATATATATATATATATTGGTTTTGTTTGGGTTTTAATACTTAAAGTTTAAGTTTTTCTTCTTCTTTTTTTTATCTACTATGTTATTTCATTGTAAAAAAAAAAAACTTTGTTCATTATGAAGAAGTTCTGTATATATATATTATTATCATTATTATTATTGTAATCTTGTTTTACAACAAATATTAAACGGGTTGTTTTCATTTTTGTAGGGTTTTTGTTGGAACTCTTTCCCATATTTAAAGTGTCAATTTTTATTAGATTTTGATTATTGTCATGTTATTGTGTTCATGTGATTATGGCCGCATTATTGTCGTATTTATGATTATTAGGTTGTTAATTATTGTCATGTTATGGTTATTTTACTATTATTAGATTGTGATTATTGTCATGATATTATTATTGTATTTATGTTTCCTGGGTTATTGTCACTTTAATAGGCTTATATGGTATATAGTATGATATTATTACTAGGGTTATATTTAGTATCACTTATTATGGTATTTTTAGTATATTAGCATATATAAGTTATTGGGGTATTTTTATTATTTTAATATATATGGGATTATTTATTATGGTAAACTTAGCATTTTAGTATTATGCTAGTATATTATATGTTTAGTACTATAGCGTTATAGGCATTACCTTTAATAGTATCTTTAGTATTCTAATATATATAGTATTATGACACTTTATCATTTATTTAGTATTTGTTTTAGTATACTTGTGTTCTTATTATTATTTTTGTATGTATCTTGGTTTATTATCCTACCATTACGTATTAAAACCTCCCAGAGAATTTTGGGAATATTTTAAATTATATATGAAAAATATCTAAACTTTGAAAATAAATCTGGGAGCTATTTTTGTAAAGTATTTTCTCGATTTTTATCCCTATGATTTTAATGAAATGATATGAGCTCTTTCGAGCTTCACGTACCCCGGTTCTGAGAAAATATATATTATATATATTTTTTTAGGTATTTCAAAAACTTACTAAAAGGGAGTAATTTTAAAAACTTTTTAAATTTACGTAGGAATAATTTAATAATTAATTAGGTACAGTTCGTAAGAATGGGCTCGTAGGGGGTGCTCGTACCTTCCCCTCGCGTAACCGAACTCCCGATCCCAACTTTGGTAACGCAAATCCACTCTACCCTTAACTGGGTAGTAATTAAGTGTTCTAACCACACTAAAAGGTTAGTGGCGACTCCAATATTCCTATTTTCTTCTGAAAATATAAAATACATTTTCATTTCGCCGACCCCGGGGCACACGTGCGACGGGACGTCGCGACAAATAACATGAGGATGTCAAGGTTATATCAACCACCAAAATTCAACCATTTTGATGGGAAAGGTAACTTGAAACAACATATTGTCCATGAAAACTAAGGTGTAGTCCCAAGAGGGGGTGAATTGGATTTAAAAAGTTTCTTTTAATGAATTCTTGACTTCTTGTTGATCTATTCAATACACAAAAAATACTTAGTTCTTTATTCAATTCATAACCACATAATTTGTAATCAATCAAGTAACCAATCAATCAACCAAACCAATCAATTTTCCAATCAACCACAATATCCAAACTAAGATATTAGATTCAACATTTGTCTGTTTGCAACCCTATATATATGAAAGCTTGATTCAAGACTTGTGGTTAATGCAAGCCCTATGATAATGAGTTTGCTTTCTCAAAATGAAGTGCAATATAAAATCCAATACTCTTTCCAAAAGCTTAGACATTAAATAAACTTTCAATTTAAAGAGTCTCTAGGTGTTTCACCAATCAACGTACTCCCTTACGGCTTCCGCAAAATATGGATCAACCAATGTACTCCCTTTTGATTTCTTAAATCCAAAAAAAATTAAGCTTAAGTTTATTTAATATCTAATCCACGTAGTGTATATGATTAAGGAATTTAAAACATCCATGCAGTTTATACATGCTGAAAGTAAAGAAAGTAAGGGAAAGAGAGAGATACCAGATTTTTATGAGGTTCGGCTTACCCCCAGCCTACGTCCTCACCTTTGGCAAACCACCAAAGGATTCACTAAACCAGGTCCTTTTTCGGACGGAACACCACCGTTACACAATCCTTCAGTAGGTTAGAGCCCACCTCTCCAAGTGATATCCCCTCACTCAGTCAGTCCTTCAATTAGGCTAAAGCTACATCTCTCAAAGTGATACCCTATGCTTCCCCACATTCCTTGGAGTGTCCACCAAGTTTTTATAACGTTCAAATTTAAAAAACTAATTTTAAAATTTTCCTGTTGAAGTTTAAAATTTTGAAATCTCGTGGAGTCAGTCGGCTGGACAGGCGACTGGGTAGTGTGTTTCACAAAGTTAGTCAGCTGAACAGGCAGCTGACAACATTCTAGCTATCAAAAAATAAGTTTCATTAATGGTCAATCAACTAGGCATGTTAGTCGGCTGACTAATCTCAATTCAACCTGTTAATCGGCTGTGCAAATTTATTCATTCTGGTGTTTTTTCAATCAATTGGCCAATCTCAGTGTGTTCTAGTTAGTCAGCTGACCAACCCATTTTTTGAAAAACTTTCATTTTTATTTTTTAAACTCTTTTGTTATTTGAAAGACTTAAATATAACTTATCAAACACATTTTCCAGGATTTAAAAATCTTGTCTCTAAGTCCATATTCAACCCTAAAAGAGCTTCAAAAATATTTCAAAAGATATTTAAAATATGAAGCACTTACATAAAGACTTCTAAGACTTTGAACATTCTTGGTGCTTGAGTCTTTATTCTTATCTTTTCTTTGGGCTCTCTTGCTTTGCTTTCTTTTGCCTCTCTTACTTTTCTTCAAGCTTTGGTGTACTTTTAAGTTTTCCCTTATATTCTTCAAACTTTAAAATATCATCTTGAAATTCATGCTTTAAGCTTCATATGATCATCCTTCTTTAAAATATAAGCTTGCAATGAATCCTTGACCTTGCATTTACATGCTTGATCCTTATGAGTCCTAAAACATCATTCCACAACCAAATATGTTAACTTTCTCTTGTTTATTAGCATCAAAATAGGATGTTAAGTCTTGTAAGGCCAACAATCTCCCCCTTTTTTATGATGACAAATAAGGAGCAAAAATTTAAAATTTTGAGTAAGTCTTAAAAAGACTCCCCTTACAATAAGCATCATCTTAACAATATTTGCAATTTCAAGATCAATATCAACACTAATTTCAATATCATACAATATCATGGTCATCACATCATGTTAAGTTTAAGATCATTCAATGTCAAATACTTCTCCCCCTTTGTCAAAAACTTCTCCTCCTTTTGCTACATATATCATGTTCAAGATTTCAAATTTTTTCAAATACCAAGCTCAATTTTTCAATTTTTACTCAAAACTTCTCCCCCTTTTGACATCAATCAAAAAGAGTAGGATATATAAAATAAATCATATTTTGAGCATATGATACCAATTTAGATTTTCATTAATTCTAATACCAATTGAACTTTTGAAACATTGAAACATTAAAAAATGATACCAATTGAAAATCTATGATACCAACTAAAAAATAATTCATGATACCAATTTAAAACTTAGGGGGAAATCATAATACAAGAAATGAGTCATAATACTCCCCCTGAATTTAATATATTCAGTTTTGATACCAATTATGTTTTTTAAATTATCATCCCATGTTTCAAACATTTGATTCATATCATGTATATGATCATGGATACTTATATCAAATATCAATATCATATCAATGTCACAATTATACTCATGAATATAATTATACTTGTCATGCTCAAATACCAACTTATATATTCATGGATACTAATACACTTTATAGATACCAATGCTAATGTCACATTATGCACAGCTCATGAATGCTAAATTATTTAGAAGCAAATTTTTCATTTATCCATGTTAATCCATCATAAGCATTAATTTCATATTCATATATCAATATCATATCAAAATTTATGCTTCAAAATCATACTCAATAACTTCATGCTTAGATTTTCAACATATAATGAGCTATAAATCATCAATATTTTCATTGTCTTTAGAGATCTCAAGATGCCAATTTCAAGATATACACATGTAGCATATAGCATATCATATAAGCATGGAGTTTATTATTATCATGTGCATTGTACTATACTTTTGCTTGATTTGTTCTTATGTTGCTCAAATATTTCATTTCAAACTTGTTTTTAAAAAATTTACCTTCAGTCAGTTAGCTGAGCTTATGTCCAGTCGGCTGACCTATCCTTTCTCCTTAAAGGTGTTGTTCAGTCAGTCGGCTGATCTTAGATCTAGTAGACTGACCTATCCTTTCTTTCATAATTTTTCTACCAAACTTTCTTCTTTATCAATAAGCTCTATTTGCTTCAAATTTTCTTTTCTTTTGATTTCATATGAACACCCAAACTTCACATATCTTAATGTTTTCTAATTTAAACCTTGTATGATTTATTCATTGATTAATGCCAACAATTTTCTTTATAAGCTTGAAAAATTTTATCCTTATTCGCTATTTTATTTTTGTTCAATATCCTTGTATGATTTTTCATAGATTTAATATCAATTGAAGGATTTAGTATTTCATCTTTGGTACCTACACTTTCTTGGGTCCGGATGGCTTAACAAGTGATGCTTCTTTAATTCTCCAAACTTGTTTTGTTTTCACACATTTTCTTTTTAATGGACAATCAAACTTAACATGCCTTTTTTCTTACATAGAAAACATGTGGTATGTGTGTAGGCATTTGAGGAGGTGCTAGCATATTCTTTAGATTCTTTTGTAAAGTATCTCATATAAAGACTCTTTTTTCTTTTACTTTCAATTTCATTAAATTCTATGTCTTCTTTATTTAAAAACATTCTTTGTGAGCCAATCATTCTGTCAAAATTTTCTTTTCCTTTAGTGAAATTGTAAATGATTTTGACTTGATCCTCAATTTCCTTTTTAAGATCATAAATTTCAGCATTTTCAACATTTTTACCCTTTTCTTGGTTTTTAGACATCTTAGTAATTTTATCCTCTAATTCAGAAATATATAAGTCTTTCTCATTTTCCATAGAGGATTGGGATCTCAAGCCTTCTACTTCCTTCATCAATTTTTCATTCTTGCTCTCTAATTTCTTGTTTTTCAATTCTTTTTCCTTTTCAACAAGACTTTTAGACACTAATTCATTCATCACAGCTTCATTTTTATTTTCTATTTTCTTGATTTTTAGTTACTTTGACTAGCATCTTATGCACTTTGAATAAATCATTTTGTAACTCTTCATAAAATGACATGTTTTCATCTACTATAAAAAATCAGGGTATTAGTGAAGGATCAAACTATTAGTGACAAATTTATAGGTATTAGTAACGATTTTAGAATAGTACCGTTACTACTAACTATTAGTTACGAATTCTAAATTCGTCACTAATAATGGAGTACTTGTGACGAATTATAACCGTCACTAAAACCCTAATACCGTCACTATAAATTCTACATCGATTCAGTTCAAATTCGTCACTAATAGTAGGGGATTAGTAACGAATAATAAATATGTCACTAATAATGGGGTATTAGTGAAGGATTCAAATTCGTCACTAATAATAAATATTAGTGAAGAATTAAAATTCATCACTAATAGTGGAGTATTAGTGACGAATTACAAATTTGTCACTAATAGTACAGTATTAGTGAAAGATTTGAATCCTTCACTAATACTTTATTATTAGTGACGAATCTAAAAATTGTCACTACTACTCCACTATTAGTGACGAATTTTAATCTTTCACTAATGCTTTATTATTAGTGACAAATTTGTAATTCGTCACTAATATCCTACTATTAGTGACGAATTTGAATCCTTCACTAATAATTAGAAAAATTAAAAAAACTTTTAATACTAATTATTCTTAATCATCAATTCCTATAAAAATTTGTAATTACATTTTCAATGATTTAGGTTGAAACCATAATTACTACAAAATTCATAAATCATTCAAAATTTCAAATTCAAATACAAATTCAATTAAAATAAAGAAATAATATTTGTTCAGATAACAAAAAAATTTTCAAAATATTCAAAATTCAAATACAAATAGTAGTACAAATTCAAATTAAAATATAAAAATTCCATTTTTTCAAATAACAATAAAAATTACAAATAAATAATCAAAAGTTGCATCCGACGACCGTAGTGTATGCATGCATGGCATCGTGTTGATGTTATGACAGCCGCGAACCCTACAAATTAAGAGTCATTAAAAAAATTAGTATACAAATGGAGAACTGGTGCTTAGTATAATCCGGGAAAATAATTACATGATATAACAAATTCGCAAAAATTTCATAATCATGCATATTACACAATTTGTACTATAGTACTATCAATAATGAAAAAAATAATGTCAGTATTTAAAGTTAAACACTGAATTCACATATTTCCATTAAGTTGCACACTTGAAAGGTAGCCTATAAAGTCAAAGGGATGATTGGAGAATTGGTTTATATAGATCCTTCCTAGTTGAAACTATATATAAAAACAACATTGCTAGAAATTGGCAAGGTAATATTTCCATTTATTCATTAGAAGGGGCGTCCCTTTTGAAGCCAAAATCGATTTTTCTTGATATCTAATATAATGCATGAAAGGGTATTTGAATAACCATGAGAAGATACACACACAACTATACTTGCAATTACTTACATATATTATGTGTAATTACCTTTTAATTTTTTGAAAGGTAAAACCGAGTGAATTCATTAATAAACAAAGCTCAAGTCAGAGGCCTGAGGATACAAAAGTGCATGAAGACCCAAAACAGGAAACCAACAAGGCAATAAAAGCAGTGAGCAGCCAAACAAATCAACAAAAAAAAAAAACTAAAGAGAACACCAATAATAGAAACTACCAAAGCAGCTAAATCAGCCACCGAGAATTTGATACTGTTCATTAACTATACATGTAATTATTATCTTAAGATTGAGACACCTTTAGGTATGGAGGTTGTTTTATCTTCTTCTCTTTTTTTTTTTGGTGATAGTGTTTAAAGTCTTTTAGGCATGTTTAGTCATGAAAATTATTTTATAACTTTTTTCTATGATGGTGTTTAAGACCTTTCAAATAGTTGATTAATTTTTTAGGACATAAGGTTAGTCTATCCTTCTACTCTAATCTCCAATTAAATAAATTTATGTCAAATATTTTTGTCCTTCATCGCCTTTTTGATGAGCTTAGGTGCTTATGAGCAAGTAACATAGATCCTTATGTCATCCTCCTTTGCCGTACTCAGGAGCAGAAAAGTAGCATTGCATCAGGTGGGTCTTCAATCAGTTTGAATTTATGCCTAAGAAATTATAGAAGGAAAGTGAAAACATTTTTTGTTGATAGCTGGATTAGTGTACTTACAATGGGCATTTAAGCTATGTGTTTAATGGTAAAATCATTGTAATGTATATTATACAAGTTTGGTCACTGTTATGTACAAATGGCTGATACAGAGCAAGGGTCTCAGCCAGAATGGAATGAGAATTTTGTATTCACCATAACTGGTAAGGTCTCCAAACTCAGGATGAAGATCATGGACAGCGATAGTGCTACTCAAGATGATTTTGTGGGAGAAGTAGTGTGAGTTGCAATTTATTATCAGCTGTTTCTCATTTTTTTTATTTTTCATTTCATTATTTGCTCAAAGTACTGACTTGGTTGCATCCTACCTTTTTATGCATTATACCTACTACTTGGCTTTTCACTTGTAAATATGGGATTCAAATATTGTGAACCATGGGTGTTTGCACATTGCCCCTTGCTCAGTGCACTACCTTAAATTTTTCATACCATCTGAAGTTTCAGTACAGTTGTTGAGAATACTTTGACTAAAGATGTTTAGAAAGGGGACTTTTTAATGAAATCATATAATAACTGTTCTTTAGATTTTTCATTGCCTTCAATTTCAGAAAACACAAACAGTATAGGGGAGAAATCACATTCTCCAAATCATAAATGTCCTTACTGTAAAATGCCTTGTAGCCATTCAGTTTCAATGGGAGTTTTATATCTCCCATGAGTATTATTTTGTATAGCCTCTAACACTTAACTTAAACATGTTCATTTGGCTTGGTGTACACGTGTGATAAGTTACTTGCAGTGTGTTTTGCATCTTGTGAATTTGTATACAACTTGAAAAAATTATATGGAATGGTTGTTCTTAATAATCTTGATTCTTGAAAGCACTTCCAGTAGTTAAGAAATTTGATTTATGTTTTCAATGAATCATTCTTGGTTGTATAGCTTGCTTGATTTCAATTAATTTCTTGGTGATGAAAGATAATAATAAAAAAATAAATTGGTAATAATCCACCATCCACCATTGCTTTCATTAGAAGATAAATAGAAATCTTAGTTTCTAGATTATTATTATTATAAAATGTCATTATTTTTTATTTTTTATTTTTGTGATAGTGTTTAAAGTCTTTTAGGCATGTTTAGTCATGAATGCTTCTTTAAATGAAATAAGCCTACATTGCCTCTTTTCTTATGATTCCTAACTTTCACTCATCATTTCAAAAATATTTTAACATTCATTTTATCATAATTATCATTGTCCATGGTTTTTTTTTTTTTTGAAAAATTTTAACAAAATTTCAGCAGCATGTCATCTATAAATTAGACATTTTCCCACAAAACTTATACCTGATAGGTTCGAATAAGTCATTTATAATTCAGTTCAAGGCACACGAGAACCTATATCCACTACCAGCATGCAATACACATCAACTGCATTCGTCATGCAAGAGGCATTCTAAACTAGCATGCAATCAGGTAGTAATCAACAAATCACAATATATAATATATCCATTAAATTAAGAATATAAATAGCAGAGAACAGTGGATAGCATTGAGTTCAGTGTAGTATTGTTATTCATCTAAGCATATGGACATGAATGTTATGAGATGATGAAAGCATTTAATTTAAAGAATTATGAAGATGATGCTCCCTCTGAGTTATGTATATATTCAACTTATGCCTTTTTCTAATTTTCAAATCTTTAGCCAAGTGTTTTTAATATTTTCAATGATTTAGGCTCGACAATGAATGCTTTAGGCTTATCGGACCAAAAATATATAAATGAGTGCTTCTTTAAATGAACTAAGCCTACATTGCCTCCTTTCTTATGATTCCTAACTTTCACTCATCCTTTCAAAAATATTTTAACATTCATTTTATCATAATTATCATTATACATGGTTTTTTTATTTTTTGAAAAAATTTTAACGAAATTTTGGCAACATGCCGTCTGTAAGTTAGACATTTTTCCATAAAACCTGTACTTGATAGGTTCAAATAAGTCATTTATAATTCAGTTCAAGGCACACAAGAACCTATATCCACTACCAGTATGCAATACACATCAACTACATCCACCATACAGGAGGCATTCTAAACTAGCATGCAATCAGGTAGCAATCAACAAATCACAATATATAATATATCCATTAAATTAAGAATATAAATAGCAGAGAATAGTGGATAGTATTGAGTTCAGCATAATATTGTTATTCATCTGGGCATATGGAATAGGGTGAGCAACCACAAGGTCAGTACACATCCTTATTCAAATAAGGATTTCAATACTTAACACATGTTGTCTTACATGTATGCATGATCATAAGGTGCACAAACACACTCTTTATTCAAAACAGTATGCATGAACACGCTCTTAATTCTAGGCAATTTATCCATCTAAAGTGACCATCACATAACATTCAAATAACATACATTTACACTTTTTCTTTCCAAATATAGCAGTGTTATCCCAACTAAGTGCACATTTTATCTCAAACAAGTGCCAAATTCCAATTTTCCTAACCACCGCTTAATGCAGAAATGCCAACAAGTAAAGCTATCATCCGTCCAAGATGAATATCTATCATATGAAAATTTCCCAACTAAACAAGATATACAACTATGATAACAATAAAATAAAATAAAAAACATAACTATATCAAGTAATTAGAGATAACAACATCCAAAAGTAGGATGGATGCATAAGGAGGATGCATTTAGAAGGAGGACACATCCAAAACGAAGACGCATTCAAAAGGAAGCCGCATCCAAAACGAAGATGCATCCACAATAAGGATGCATCCAAAAAGAGGTTGAATCCGCAGAGAGGATGCATAGGCACATCCACAAGGAGGATGCTTTCACAAGGATGATGCATCTAAAAAGTGCAACACTTATGAAACTTTCTGAAACAACAAACACCAAAAAATAATATTATTCGATGAAAAAAAATAATTATAAACTTGAATTGAAAATATATGTTTCGTGTCATTGGATTGGTGAAATTGTAATTCAATATGGGCAAGGTGTTCGATGAGTAAAGCAATTTCAAAGAACCCAAAACCTAAAGTAGGCATTTATTTATTGTCAAAAGTCTTAAACGTTATTTTGAAACAAAAAATCTTGTAAAATCAAGTTTATTTTTTTGAAACACTGAAAAATTTCATCTAATTCAAGCAATCATTTTCAATGAAACTCTTTGAATATGTTAAATTTACATATACATTATTGAAGCTTCTATACGATTGGAAGATATCAAACATGACATTTACTATATTGAGTTTTAACGTTAGAGAGCATTTCTACTCAAAATTCCCATTTTTTATGAAATATTGTCTCATATTCAAAATTTTGATTGAAATTTTGATAAGTTTCTTTGATAAAATTTGAATGATCTGTGGACATTTTGAAGGCAATTTTATAAGATAGAATTGACCTTTTTTTTTTTATGATGGTGAAAACTGGAAACTGTAGTAGAAATTTTGACTTATTGAAATTTAAAACCATACTTATACATGGCTCTATTTTGGATAAATTACGTCCGTCCCTTTTGGCTATAATTTATATCTATCCTGTGATTTTGAAAACTATAACTCCCAAACTCTACTGCAAGCAATGCAAAAACATCCAAAATTGATTCAAAATTTGAAAATTGCTAAGTGGCACCATTCATACTGAACAATTCAGGTGTCAATATGCTTATCATATAAGGATAAATGCGTTTGTTATCATTTGTAGCTCATATTCAGTTATATGTATCATATTAGTCAAAGACATTGCTAGCCTTATTCTCTTACCATGTGCTGCATTTAGTTTACAAGTTAACTCTTAAATTGGCTTGTATTGGAATATATATTAGATGGGTATTATGGCACCTAGCATCAAGTTTATTTGTTTTTATCATTGTCAACTCGAGATTCAAAAACTGAACATTATTGTATATGGGAAGGAATCCAAAAATAATAATAAAAAACTGAACTTTTGGGGTTTATCTAAAAAAAAAAAAAAAAAACAAAAAAAACAAAAAAAGCCATATTTCATGCATATGATTTGACTAGTTAAAAAGCCAAAAAAATACTTAAAAATACTTAAAATAATTTAATTAATAGTTTTAATTACCATTATTGAATTACCATAATTCATCATTATAGTATGTTAACTAACAATAATATTTCACAAAGCATATAATAAGTAAACAATTTTAATTAGCTAATATAATTCAGCATTATTATTTTCTCGTTAAGACTAATATAATACATTATAAAATTATATATAATTATTTATTTTCATAATAATATTACTAAACTTCTATTGTGCATGAACAATATTTGCTTTTAGGTCACAAAAAGCAATGTTACTTTACTTCTCAAAATCCACTTAAAAATGATTCTTTTTTTGTACCATTTTTTAATAAGTACTTTCTTTGGGAACATGCTAAACAGCATTCCTTGTACAAGTACTAATTTAAGTCATAAGTACCATAAGCACTATTTTAAGTAGTAGCAAATACTATCTTTAAAGAGAGGAAATATCCTATGATTCTTTGCTTCGCAAAATCAATTTAAAAATAGTCACTTTTTAACAAAATTATTTAATAGGTATTTTTTTGTGAACATGCCAAACAACACTTTTGCACAAGTATTATGTTAAGTCATAAGTACCATACATACCTTCTAATGAGAGGAGTCACTCGCATCATCTGGTCGAGATTGGCGCATCATTTGCTCGAGTTGTATTTGCCTATTCATCATGTCTCACAACTGGGCTTGAAAGGTGGACACCGTGTCTTTCAAATTCTGGTTCTCCATTTCCACCATCTGCATCCGTCGAGCCGTCTCCTCCGCACAAGACTCGGTGTCTCGACGTGCTCGTTCCATGTCTGCACGAACCGCCGCACCCATGGATGATGATGTTGTTGGGGCAATGTATCCACTTCCAAGACCTTTCACCCAGCCCCCCGCTCGTTCCCCAAGCACCTGGGAAGTTATCTGGAAATCTGTCATTTTTTTACTCCCCTCTAAAACAGGTGCATCCCATGGCTCGACCATCCCTGCCTAATTTTAGTCATGAAAATGATAAAAAGGAATAAGTAAGAATACAACTTTGATGTTTTGAATCAAGTAATAAACTAAATATTTCTTTTCATTTACATGTTTGCCCTGTGTACCCTCACACCACTCCCCCGATCGCTGTTAGTGTATTCCCTGATAAAGATCCAACAGCAGCTCCTCTGCGCTAGTTTCAGGATCATGCTACATTATCATATAACACATCATTAGTATTAAGTCATTTAATGGTCAGATAGTTTTATATATAGTAATTTCCCATCGATGATTTACGAATAACCTCGATCCACTGCAATGTGTCGTAAGGAGTTTGTTGCGGTTCGCAACATTTGTTTCACATATGGCCTACAAGGAAGATGTAATGACGGTTTATTAGCAACATCAATGTGAAAAATTAGTGATTATAATACAAACACATCACCTGATAGTGTGGGTTACGGAAATAGCGACACACCACCTCCCAATCCTCTTAGGATATCTTATCATATGATCGCGCTTCTGTATATATAGTAATTTCCCGTCGATGATTTACGAATAACCTCGATCCACTGCAATGTGTCGTAAGGAGTTTGTTGCGGTTCGCAGCATTTGTTTCACATATGGCCTACAAGAAAGATGTAATGACGGTTTATTAGCAACATCAATATGAAAAATTAGTGATTATAATACGAACACATCACCTGATAGTGTGGGTTACGGAAATAGCGACACACCACCTCCCAATCCTCTTAGGATATCTTATCATATGATCGCACTTCTGCTTGATCTCCCATTGCCCGAAAATGCTCGCGCATTTTTTAGCAATAGTTCTTAAATTTACTACACAATTGGACATCCACCGCCTTCTTCACATAGTCAGCCTCATGGATGTCCATATCGAACTCCTACTACATAGGTAATACAATTAGAATTTTAGACAGTTGTTAATTGGCTAGTATATTAAAAGTAAAAAAACAACTAAAAAAAAAGGGTTTGGGATTACTTACCAAAATGTGCATGTAAAGAACCATGTGTTGCTCCTAAGTCACCTACAACCAGCTGAAGGTCATGACTGGAGCATATTGTCGGCATATAATGTCGAGCTCCCAGGTCCACGAGGTGCACCAATTGCTAAGCGGGATTGAGTAGCCTGGAGGAATGTCGATCCAAATTCGCTGCTTAGTCCTCTCCAGGTGCTTCTTCAGCGATGTGTTCTTTGCTACACCACGGCCTGACCTCACTGTGGATGTAGATGCTAAAAGCAGAGTTAAATTAAGAACAACATTATAATCATACACGTGAATAACTAACATCAATAGTTGAAATGTAAATAAATTAATTGTATCCTTACCAACACTGCTCATCATGGTCGGAAACTCACCCTGCGTATCAGTCACATCTGTGGTATCCATGTTTGGCCGAGGTCTGGATGGCTCAGACAATGATGGTGTCGCAGTACCACCGATGTGCTCTGCTGGTCTCAAGGCCTACGGATCAACCTCGCATGATGACATATTCGATAGCATGGAAGGAAATCCGTCACGACGGCCTCCTAGTGCCATGTCTGGAAAATATAAGACAAGTAAATATAAAAAGTACGAATATTAGATGGATGCATAATAAATATATTTTTAGTTATTTACACATGTCAGATACATGGCGACAACCTTCACTTGCTTACCCCCTACACGTCCTAAATATCGATGTCATCCTCACTTTCTAAACTATCTTTCTCTTCACTACAATACTCGACCCCTGTTTCATCTTCCCCATAAGTTTCCTCATTGTCGATGAAGTGAACATCTACAAAGGGTTCAATTGTAATTTCAGCAATCTCTACAACTTCTGTCGTGGCACCAACCCTATGCAATGGTATAAGATCAGGGCCTTCTTCGACAACATTGAAAGCAGATTGTGGTGCTGCACTGACATATGGCTCATCTTCTTGGAATGCAGCCTCACTGGCACTCAGCTCCCTATCGGCAACTTATGTAATAGCGTACAAACTTCGGGGAGGAATCTTTTGGGCCACATGCCATTTACCCTTCAATTTTGTGTCTTTAAGATAAAACACTTGTTCTGCCTACGTCGCTAGCACAAAAGGGTCATTTTGATACCATGTCTTACTAAAATCGACGCTAGTAAAGTAGGCATCCATCTTTATCTCAGTCTTTTTATTGTCAATGTCCCACCAGGTACACTTGAATAGGTGGACGAGTCTGTTGGCTCCATAGCTAAGATCTATAATGTCGTCCAACACACCAAAGTAGTCAATTTCTTCATCTCCTTCTGTGCCTAGCACCACAACCCCACAATTTTGGGCTTTTCTATACAGTTTGAGGGGCTTTGTATGAAATTGTAACCCATTGACAATGCAATCGCTATAGTAGTTAACTCGTTGATCAGGGCCACATGCCAATGCATACAAATCTTTACTTGCCATTGGTTCCTTATTGTAATACATGACTTTCATCTATTAAATAAACAGGAGTTTAGAAGAATAAACCGTCAATAGTGAAAACATACATTGCTTCTCACTTAAGCAGTATTTGTTACTTACATGACTCTAAAACCAATTGATAAGTACCTTCTTATGTCTTTCGTCAACATTCCGTTCATTTTGCGCCAGAAGTTCAACTTTATGTTCACTATATGCAACAGTAGTACATGTTAATGCCAACTAAGTATATAATTGTGCATATGTAAATACAATGCCAAGTAAGGAGTTTGGAACCACGTACTCGATATATGAAACAGTTTCATCACAATTATTGAGGATATAAAAATGAGCCTTTTGTAGGTCGTTCATATCAATGAAATCGTAAACTCGTGCACCGATAGGCCGAACATTTTCTCGAAATATAGAGCTTATTGGTTATTCATCTTCGACATTAATAGCATGAACGTTTGCATTTCGCTCCTCACAAGTGAACCTTGTGTCAATATCATGTAGATACATTGAGCAAAATGCAAGACATTCATTGGCATTATATGCCTCAATGATTGAACCTTCCGGTCGTGCCTTATTACGCACATACCCCTTCAAAGTGGACAAAAACCTGTGCATTTTACATATCATTATAAACTTGTAGACACAAGGAAGAAAAAAAAAAAACAAGGAAATGATGTGACCATTATACAAAGACTTTATAATTTATCTCTCAATAGGATACATCCAATGATATTGAATCGGTCCTCCAATTATGGCCTCCTTAAATAGACAGCTAGGTGGACCATCACATCGAAGAATGTTGGCAAAAATATTTTCTCCAGCTTGCATAGTATGATCAAGATGTCATCCTTGGACCGTTCAAGTACGTTTACGCTCAATTTTTTGGAGCACAATTGTCAAAAAAAGATCCCCATCTCAATCAACACCGGGCGAACATCTTCAGTCAAGTGTCCACGAAGGAAAATGGGTAGAACCCGTTGTAGAAGGACATGACAATCATGACTTTTCATTCCTAGCATCTTCCCTTCCTTCGTGTTTATGCATCAAGCTATGTTCGATGCATATCCATCAGGGAATTTCACTGATTTCAACCATTCGAAGAATTTATTCTTCTTATCCTTTGAAAATTTTTAACAAACTGATGGCATGAGAATTTTGTCCCCATCACGAAACAAGTGCAACTCAGGTCGTATTCCCATATCTTCCATATTCCGACGAGCATTTGCGGTGTCCTTTGTCTTCCCATTTATATCCAGCAATGTACCAATGACATTCTCACAAATGTTCTTTTCGATGTACATGACATCCAAGTTGTGGCGTAGTGGAAGATCTTTCCAGTATGGCAACTCAAAGAAGATGCTTCTCTTTGTCCAATTCAACTCCCACTCAACATGTTTTCTTTTTCTACTGGTTGGTCGTTTCCCAAATTTCACATCTCCGATCAACCTTAGCTGGTTTTATATCTCTTCCCGCTTAGTCACTTTGGCTGCGACCTTTGTTCAGGTTTTCCATTAAAGCTTTTGATGCCACAAGTCTTCCAAGGATGTCCAGTTTGTAGAAAACTATGATGACACATAAAACATAACTTGCAGTCATGCTTCAAGGATAAGAACCCAGCATCCTTATTACATACTGGGCATGCAAAGTAACCTTTTATGCTCAACCCTGATAGGTTGTCGTAAGTGGGGAAATCATTAATTGTCCACAAGATTGCAGCATGCATCCGAAATGTTGTCCCAGTTTCCACATTGAATGTCTCCACTCCTTTTTCCCAAAGTTCTTTCAACTCGTCAATTAACGGACACAGGTAAACACAATATCATTACCAGGTACCCTCGGTCCGTGAATGAGCAGAGGCATATAAATGAAAGGTTCTTTCATACATCGCCATGGTGACATATTATATGGCATCATCAAAACTGGCCACATCCTATACGGTTTGTTCATGTTACCAAAAGGATTGAACCCATTTGAAGCAAGGTCAAGTATGATGTTGCGAGGATCACTAGCAAACCATGGATGCATTTATCAAAATCGGCCCAAGCTTCGGAGTCCGCTAGATGGCTAAGGGTGTTTCCATCTTGTAGACGTTTCTCTTGATGCCATCTTATATCTGTAGTAGTCTTTTTGCACATATACAATCGTTGCAGTCATGGGATTAATGGACAATATCGCAAAAAAAAAATTTGGGATCTTTTTACCCTTCTTTTGATTAGTTGTATACCTTGGTTCACCACATTCTGGGCACTCGTTCACATTTTCATGTTCACCATAAAAGAATGCACAATCATACCTACACGCGTGTATTAAAGTGTAACCGAGACCCAATTCACGCATGTATGTCTTTGTCTCATAAAAAGACTTTGGAAGTGTTTCACCATCAGGCAGTGCCGCCTTAATGAGGCTTAAAATGCATATTAAATGCGCTCTGAGATAACCCATGCATTGTCCTTGCATGAAGTAACTTTATCAGAAACTTTAATTTTGAGAAATTTTTACAATTTGGATATAGGGGCACCCATGCATCCCTCATGAGATTAGAAAATGGTTTATCGAGTTGAATCAACGTACTAGGATCGCAAGGTATGATACCTGCTAAAGTAGATTCATCACTAGTACGCGACACACCAATATCACACGTGTCCGTTGCAATCCCCCTTTACAAGTCACCTAACATTTCAATTACCTCTTATGAACATGTATCACCACCTACTATATTTGCCCCCTCATCTTCATCATTATCATCATCGCTCTGAACTGCGTAATCTTCACCGTGGAACACCCATGTTGTGTACCTTTTCTATATTCCAAAGTCTAATAAATGTGAATGGATCAAATCAATGTGTTTGAATGTTATGTTTTGGCATTTCTTACAAGGACACCTTTATCTACTGGCTTTGTTTCCACGAAGACGCTCGAACTCTATGAAATCATGTACCCCTTTCATGTATTCTGGCAAAAACCTACCCCGCGCGTTCATCCAACTCTTATCCATGTTCATTAATTACCCTATAACATGTTCAAGTAAATGATGTTACTATTTTGGTTCTCATAATGTTTATAACGCATGCATCATGAATCCTATAATCAACCATCATACTCTAAAGGGTACGAATCCTATCTCAATCAGGAATGTTGCATTTACATTGTGATTAATTGCTCAAATTCCTTCATTGTAGTCGTTATAAATTTCGGCAGCATCTCCCCATGTCTCTCCAAGTACACAAGATGGGGGAAGTAAACATGTTGCTAGTTTTCCATCACTAACAAATTGTCATGAACCCAACTATGCACCCAGAGAACACAAGCAGATACACGCTCGAAATATATAATGACAATTGACAAAACGTGAACGATGACAACAATGTAAATACAACTTCTGGAACTGTCCACATTGGACAATCCAAGAATGGTTGAAATACAAACATTACTAATCGTACGTGAAACAAATAATTAACATGTTCAAGTGATTATTAGTCAATATAGTATGACTAATGATCAATTGAATTATAACAATTGATTTGTCTCATATGTACGATTAGGTATAAATGTATAGTAACCGTTCTTGGATGGGCCTAAGCTTCACTGAATACATGAAATGGAAGTAATTAGTTTGGCATTTTACTTCATATGGCATTTAGTCCTTGACCTTTCACTGTACACCTAAGATTGTTGTTCTTAGCGAAGTGTTTTAGATTTTCAATTATAAGCCTAAGATCGCCTCTTTTCTTACGAATTTCAACACGTAAGAGGCGCAAGTTAGAATGACTGTAAGTTTTAATTGATCATGGATACATTTTTTCGTACATAGTTTTATTATGGAAAAACTTTAACAAAATTTTGGCAGCATGCCGTCTATAAATTAGACATATCCCAAAAAATTCTTGCACTAAAACTTGATAGATTCAAACAAACAAATCACAATAATACGCATCATGCAGATACCAGTCAGTTTGAGCATGCGAGAACCTAAATCCACTACCAACATGCAATTCACAATGTAATGTGTTAGTCATGCAGTTGGCATTCAACACAAGCATGTATTTCAATAGTTCAATTTACAATGGAGATTAAATTAAATGAACTTAATTCAAATTGAAAATTATAAGAATAAATTCACCTAAAATATTAAGGGTCCATTTTATTAAATGGTAAATAGTTAATAATGAACAATTGCCAAAACAATCGCATTCACAATCTAAAATTGCATGCGAACTTTGAATCTATAAGCCATGTTGGATCATTGAAAGCTTGTTCAAAACAAGAATGAGGCCTTGATTATATGCATGAAGTAGATTATGTTCCAGAAGACGTCTAGTTCCTCAAACCAAAAATCTTCAGGTCACGAATCCATGCTATGTCTATGATAAGACAAGTATCCCTTAAACCTCTTGAAGATCACTGGTGAGACAATTGACCATTTTGTTTGAAATTTCATCAGATGCAGTTGGTATTATACTATAACTTTGTGAGTGTAGTGGTCATGGTATTAAGTAGGAGTATTCATAGGTTAGGTGAGTGGGTTGGGCTTTAAATTCTTGTCAAGCTAATTTTGTTGGTTTTGGAAGAAGCCAATCTTAAGTTGAGCTATTAAGGATGCAGTTTTGGTCAGTTTGGGTTGGCTTGAATATTGGGTGGTTTGGTTTAGCTTGATAGTTTAACTTGTTTTAAGGTAAAGTAAATAATAATAATAATAATAATAATAATAATAATAATAATAATAATAAAACACACACACACACAAAGCACACAAAGGAATATGTGTGATAACTTTTATCAAATATAATAGAATATGTTACATTGAAAAGACCAAGTAAAATACTGTCATTCAAGTTAAATATATTAAATTAATAAGCTTTTACTAAAAAAAAAAAATCAAAAGTATTAATGGAACAACATGAGTAACGCACTAAGTACCTTATAACTTTTAATTATAAGATAATCTCACACCCTTCATCCCTCTTATTCTTATTATAGGATGCACCTCCCTATCTCTCATGCATTGCTATTCTTAAAAAAATTTCAACCACTTTCCGTACTATTTTTTTCGAAGCTCTCTCTCTCCCTCCATATGCTAGTGGTTTAAATTTTTGTTTGTTTTATAATATACTTTTTTTTGGTCCCTAATGGGTAGTCTGTCACACTGAAAATTATTCCAAGTTGGGTAATGGCTAATATTAAATAATATCGATGCTCATAAATATAGTGTTTGATGGAAACTATAATTTCTTTAATGATACAAAATATAAATTAAAATTTTTTTGACATTCAAAAAATAAGTATTAAAATGAAGATTTGCACTTGGGATTATAACACTGATTATCACACATAATAATAATAAAAAAAACCATACCCGACTTGGGAGAGGGCAGCCGGACGCGAGGTTGGGAGGCAGAGGACTTGATGGTGACGGTACGGTAGCGGCGGTGGCGGTTGTGGCTCCAAGGGCTCAGCCAGCTGAGGCTCTTGGGAGAGGGTTGGGAGGCAGAGGACTCGATGGCGATGGTAACGGCGGCGGCGACGGCGGCGGCGGCTGCGGCTCCGAGGGCTTAGCCAGCTGGGGCTCTTGGGTGAGGGTTGGGAGGCAGAGGTGGTGATGTGCTTGAAGAAGGAAGGAGGGAGGAGGGAAAGGAGGGGGATCGGAGAGAGGAGAATCCGAAGGGGAGGATGGGGAGAGGAGTGGGAAAGATAAGGGAAGGAAGGGAACAGAGGAAGATTGGGGTGAAATTAATAAAAGAACTAGTAGTGACGAATCCATAACTGTCACTACTAGTGGGGCAATAGTGACGAATAAAAAAATTCGTTACTAATACTCTAAAATAAAAATTTTTATTTATTTTAAAATACGAGAAGTATTAGTGACGATTTTCAAATCCTTCACTACTAGTGGGGCAATAGTGATAAATAAATAAATTCGTCACTAATACTCTGAAACAAAATTTTTTTAAAAAAAAATACTATAAGTATTAGTGACGGTTCTCAAATCCTCACTACTAGTGGGACAATGGTGACAAATATATAAATACGTCACTAATACTTTGAAACAAAAATGTTGAGATTATTTTTAAATACTGGAAGTATTAGTGACGGTTCTCAAATCCATCACTAATACTGGGGCAACAGTGACGAATATATAAATTTGTCACTAATACTCTGAAACAAAAAATTTTATTTATTTTTACATACAGGAAGTATTAGTGATGGTTCTCAAATCCATCACTAATGCTAGGGCAATAGCGACGAATATTTAAATTTGTCACTAATACTCTGAAAAAAAAATTTATTTATTTTTACATACGGGAAGTATTAGTGACGGTTCTCAAATCCTTCACTACTAGTGGGGCAATAGTGACGAATATATAAATTCATCACTAATACTCTGAAATAAAAATTTTTATTCATTTTTAAATACGGGAAGTGTTAGTAACGGTAGTCAAATCCGTCGCTAATATGGGCAAATAATAACGAATATATACATTCGTGACTAATACTCTAAAACAAAAATTCTCATTTATTTTAAAAATAATAGTAGTGACGGTTATTTATTCATCACTAATGAATATCTTTTAGTTACGAATCTAGTTCATCACTAATATCGTACAAATCGTCGCAAATATTTTTCCGTAATAATTTTTGATAGAAAAACTATTTCCCGAGATTTTTTTCGATTTTTAGTGGCGAAATTATTAATGACGGATTCAATTTTGTCACTAATAGTTATATATTAGTGACAAACAGTTCTCAAATCCGTCACTAATATCTACCTTTAGTGACGAAATTGAATCCGTCACTAATAATTTCGTCACTAAAAACCAATTTTTTTGAAGTGATCATTGGATTCATTAGATGAATCACTACAAGAACTATTCAAGGATTTGGATGAGGAGTTTTCCTCATCGTCCCAAGCCATATAGCAAGTATAAGCAACCTTTTGGTCACTTGATTCATTATCGGAACTACCTGTTCTCAAATTGTCCCAAGTCTTAGCTTTCATTGCCTTTTTCTTTTTCTTCTTAGAATCTTTCCTAAGTAGTGGACATTTCGATTTTATGCGTCCATCCTTTTTGCAATTATAACATGTGGGGATTTTATTCTTTGATTTCTTTGTATTGGTTTCTTTTTCATCTGATTCTGAGTTTTAGATTCTTCTTTTGAATTTATTTTTCCTTCTTAGTATTCTTGCAAGTTTCTTAAATATGAAGGCTAGTTCATCTTCATCCATTTCATCTCTATCCTCATCACTAGAGTTTTTGTTTGAAGTTTTGAAGGCTATAGATTCTTGAGCTTTAGTTTTTTCATTCCTTTCATTCATTGACATTTCATATATGAGAAGAGAACCTATAAGTTCATCTAAGGAGGTATTTTTAAGATTTCTTCCTCCGTTATTGCAATGGCTTTTGGTTCCCATATAGGTGGTAGCCCTCTAAGAATTTTCCTAATTATTTCATAAGTGGTGTATGTTTTTCCTAATGCATTTAGGGAGTTTATTATGTGGGTGAACCTAGTGTACATACTTGTAATTGATTCATCCGTTTTCATCTTAAAAGCTTTATACTCGCCAGTGAGCATATCGATTCGATTATCCTTTACATCAATGGTACCTTCATAGGTAACTTCTAATTTATCCCATATTTTCTTGGCTAATTTGCAAGCCATGACCCTATTAAATTCATTTATGTCTAGAGCATAATATAAAACATTCATGGCACTAGAATTTACTTGTAACATCCTAAGATCATTATCAGTCCATTCTTTTTCTTCTTTGGGTATTTCCTTGCCATCTACTATTTCGTAGGAATTATTTCACCATGTGTGACAACCTTTCAAGCTTTCCAATCCATGGTTTGTAGATATATTCTCATCCTTTGTTTCCAAAATGTATAATTTAAACCAGAAAAGATGGGTGGCCTAGTTGAGGATTGGCCCTCTCCAAAGGGAGTTACGCCTATATGAGCCTTTAAAATCTTTATATAACTACTTGTTAGGATTTGTTATAACCCCGCTCTGATACCAATTATAAACTAAGGTGTAGTCCCAAGAGGGGGGGTGAATTGGATTTAAAAATTATCTTTTAATGAATTCTTGACTTCTTATTGATTTATTCAATACACAACAAATACTTAGTTCTTTATTCAATTCACAACCACACAATTTTTAATCAATCAAGTAACCAACCAATCAACCAAACCAATCAATTTTTCAATCAACCACAATATCAAAACTAAGATATAAGATTCAACTTTTGCTTGTTTACGGCCTTGTATATATGAAAGTTTGATTCGAGCTTTGTGGTTAATGCAAGCCCTATGATAATGAATTTGATTTCTCAAAATGAAGTGCAATATAAAATCTAATACTCCTTCCAAAATCTTAGATGTTAAATAAACTTTCAATTTAAAGAGTCTTTGGGTGTTTCACCAATCAACGTACTCCCTTACGATTTTTGCAAAGTATGGATGAACCAATGTACTCCCTTCGGTTTCTTTAATCCCAAAAACAAATTAAGCTTAAGTTTATTTAATATCTAATCCACGTAGTGTATATAATTAAGGAACAAAGGATTCAATAAACTAATTCCTTTTTTGGGTGGAACAACACCGTCACACACTCCTTCAGTATGCTAGAGCCTGCCTCTCCAAGTGATATTCTCTCATTCGGTCACTCCTTCAATTAGGCTAGAGCTATACCTCTCTAAACGATACCCCACACTTAGCCAATGATCGAAATACCTTGGAATCATCAAAAATACTGCAAGAATATAAAAGAGTAGCTGCGTGCAAGAACACTCTCAAACATAGTAGATTAGTACAAATTCAGCACTATGTACTTCAAGAATTTAAATATCAAAATCAAATAGAATTGAAACTCAAGTATAGAATTCACCAATATTCTTCTTAGATGAGGATTAGCAGTAGAAATAGATTAGGAAGATCAGCTCTTTTGGAAATTCAGCAATATCAGCTGGGTAAGTTTTGAGCAAGAGAGAACAGCTGGTTTACAAGATAGCTTTCAGCATATTTTTTCAATTCCTTGGCTCTTCGTGTTATTTGATTTGTAAAACCATGTATTTATAGAGGTTTTATGAAGAGTTTCATTGTTACCCACGTTACTTCGAGTGTCCACCAAGTTTTTATAACGTTCACATTTGAAAAACTAATTTTTAAAATTTTCCCATTGAAGTTTAAAAATTTGAAATCCTGTGGAGTCAGTCGGCTAGACAGACGACTGGGTAATGTGTTTCACAGAGTTAGTCGACTGGACAGGTGGCTGACAACATTCTGTCTGTCCAAAAATAAGTTCCATTAATTTGTCAGTCGGCTTACTCGACCACGTTCAAAATGGTCAGTCGGCTGGGCATGTCAGTCGGCTGACTGATCTCAATTCAAACTGTCAGTCGGCTGGGCAAATTTATTCATTCTAGAGTTTTGTCAATCAAATGGTCAATCTCAGTGTGTTCTAGTCAGTCGGCTGACCAGTCCATTTTTTAAAAACTTTAATTTTTATGTTTTAAACTCTTTTGTTATTTGAAAGACTTAAATATAACTATTTTGTTATTTGAGATCATCAGCATGATTTTGACGGAAGAAATCAGAATGCAGTCGAACAATGCCTCCACTTCAAGTTCAGCCTTGAACGTGGAAAGTTGAGGAAAAGGAAGTGGGCATGGATGATCAAACAATCACGACGGATCTAGAACCATGCAGTCTAGATCCAAAAATCCCAGAGGTTCCTAAGGCTCAAAGAATATTGAGTGCTAGAACTGTGGAAAGGTCGGGCATTTCATAAACCCATGCAAAAGTCCGAGAAAGGAATCTAAGGCAAAGAAAAAAACAAATCTTGCCTCTTTCACTGGAGAAAAATATGCATTGATATGCTCTATGGAAAGCAAGCAGGAGTCTTGGGTCTTAGACTCTGGAGTCTCATTTCATACCACTTGCAGCAGAGATTGCCTAGAGAAGTACACACCAAGTAATTTCGGTAAGGTGTGCCTTGGTAACGATCAACCTTGCGACATAGCCGGCAAGGGAGTTGTGAAGCTCAAGATAAACATGTCAATACGGAAGCAGAAGGGTGTCAGATATATTCCAGACCTGAGAAAGAATTTGATCTCAGTTGGTGATGAGGGATACATGATGACATTCATTGGTGATGAATGGAAGGTTTCAAAGGGTGTACTAACGATTGCGTGAGGTAAGAAAAGCAGAACACTTTATCTAACCTCCAATGCCTCCATGTTTATTTCAGTTGCTTTAGGAAATGATGACAGCAACATCTGACACCAACAACTCGGTCACATGAGCGAGAAATGACTCAGAGTGATGCACTCAAAAGAGAAAATTGAGTGGTCTATGGTCGATCGAGATTGACATGTGCGAGGATTGCATATTCGGGAAATAGAAGAGAGTTAGTATCCAGACAAACACACGTGCCCCAAAGAAGAAGAGACTAGAACTAGTCCACTCAGATGCATAGGGACCGACACCCGTCTCATCCATAGGCGGATGGAATTACTTTGTCACGTTCACTGACGATCATTTTTGGAAGGTATAGGTTTACTTTCTGAAGTATAAGCCGAAATTCTTTGATGCTTTCATAGTATGGAAAGCAATGGTTGAAAACGAAACTAGTTTAAGAATCAAGAAGCTGAGAACAGACAATGGTGGTGAGTATGAAGACACCAGGTTCAAGAAATTCTCCTATGAGCACGATATTAAGACGGAAAGAACTGTGTCAGGTACGCCTCAACACAATGGCGTAGCCAAGCGGATGAACCGAATGTTGACTGAAAGAGTCAGAAGCATGCGTATACAATTAGGCTTACCATTATAGTTTTGGACAGAAGCAGTCAGCACAGCAGCATACTTGATTAACAGGGGTCCATTAGTACCATTGAACCACCTAATACCAAAAGAGGTATGGAATGAAAAAGAGGTGAGACTTTCACATTTGAAAATTTTTGGTTGTGTTGCATATGTACATATCAATGATCATGTTAGAAACAACCTTGATCCAAAGTCCCAGAAATGCACCTTGGTCGGTTACAATGAAGACGAATATGGGTATTGCATTTAGGATGATGAAAATAAGAAGTTGATCAGAAGCAGAGAGACATGATGTTCAATGAAAAGGTGATGTACAAGGACAAGCACACAACAAAATCCATTGAACTAGTTCAGAAAGAGTCAAACTATGTAGATATGGATGATGTCCAAGAAGGTGTCAAGACGCAACAACAAAACTAATGCTGAGAATCCTCAAGGGAAGGAACCAGTGGAGTAAATCGTCGCACCACTGCCTCCTACTCCAACTCCGGAGCTTAGGAGATCTTCTAGGCCCCATGTACCAAATAGAAGGTATATGGATTACTTACTTCATACAAATGGAAGAGAGCTCGAATACTATGATAAAGCATGTCAGGTGACAGATACGAGCAAGTGGGAGCTTGAGATAAAGGTCAAAATGAAGTCTCTAACCTCCAACAAAACAAAGGAACTAGCTGAGTTGCCCAAAAGTAAGAAGACTCTTCACAGCAATTTGGTGTACAGGATCAAAGAGGAGCAAGATGGCTCTAGAAGGTACAAGCCTCGGTTTGTAGTCAAAGGCTTCAAGCAGAAGGAAGGGATTGACTACATCAACATCTTTGCACTAGTTGTGAAGCTGACAATCATTAGATTAGTCCACAAGAATCTAGCAGACAAGAAGGTGGTGACTACTGAGAAGCTGAAGTTGTGTTCAACTTCAATTGGTCTTCATGCTTGAAGATAGATATGAGCACATCATTTGCCTATACACTGGTTGAGATGCTGCCTCCGTCTCCAAGTGGGAGATTGTTGAGTTGCACACAGTATGCGGAGATGGTAGCCACCGCCCTAGTAGCTTATGTTGATTTTCCAGAAGAGACCAGTAGCCATTCACCAACCTTGCCTGCCATGGCTAACATTAAGCCACCGTGTTTGAGTTTTTGCTAACCACTCCACCTCCCTATGGATATATATAGCAATGTGTCGTGAGTTGTAGTGCGTGTTTGTAAAGCAGTGTTGCGTGCATGAGTGTGGTTGTGTGTTGAAGCTGTGCGTAGTGTGTGAGGCAGAGGGGAAGTGTAGAGCTGTGTGTTGTGTGCGTTGTGAGAGGGAGAGAGAGAGAGAGAGAGAGAGAGAGAGAGAGTGTTGAGTTGAAGGCAGTAGCCTCCTCCTCGTATTATTCTCGCGATTATAGTGAAGTTGTGCGTGCTCCGTGGACGTAGGTCAATTCGACTGAGCCACGTAAATCTGGTGTTCCATTTTTTTTATTTATTTTTGCCCGTGTGTGATTGTTGCTTCTATATCCACCCCAATAATTCTAAATGGGGGGGAACAAGAAGAAGAAAACATAATGGTATGGTTTATCTTAATCCATTAAATCATAACAAGCTATGTTTTAAAAAACATTCCAAAATATCCAATAAAGAACAATAGAGGAAACAATTGATTAATATAACCATCTGAAATATTTTTCCTCCTCCATTATATTGAAGTATGCAGGCAGAATACTAAATAAACTTGCTATAAAAGCATCCAAGTTATCCAACAAGGAATACTAGATGAAATCAAATGATTATCAGAACTAACTGTGCCGAGCGTAACAGATATTTCAAGTGAGGCATCCATAATGGATCCTTCAAAATGCTATATTAAAGCGGTAAGGGAGAACTAGAGCTGGCAACTTGCAATTGAAGGTAGTACATTGACGTAATGTAAGTTCTGCGCAACCAATTTCACTTTCTCATTTATAGGACCCCCATCCACCAGCAGAAGTTTCTTCTTGTTCTCCATTTGCTTGACATAATTCACAATGCTTTTGGTCTTATGGGTGGGAACCTCCAAATCTTCTAAAACCAAAAGCTTTAATAAAAGGTACAAATTCTTTGGATAGTGATGATAAATCAACACACAAATTGAACATATCACAACTCTATATCCTCAATAAGTGAGTAGGAAATTAGATAACAAACCCACAGTTTAAGACAAGTTAAGAACACATCAGAGAAACGGCACAGTAAAACCATTATTATCCTTTCTTTATATACTACGTTAAGTTTAGAAGTTCATCAGTCCTACATTAACTTAGTCTTAAGCTTCTACACATTGCAAAACACATGCCTAATAGATGTTAAAATGGCACAGTAAAATAATTGTTCTTAAAAATGTGAGCTCACAATAAGAAATTAAAATTTCCTAACAATCTCCCACTTGGGCGACACATAAATATCGAAAATAATTATATTACTCAAACCTTAAGTGTGCACAATATGGCTAGTATACTTATAACATCTCCTTAATTCAATCTTATAAGTAAAATTTCGAAAACATTTAGTATGTATATATTTTTTTTCTTGTGCAATACACATATTTTGCGACCTTATAAGTAAAATATTAATTTTTAAAAAAAAATTTAAATAAAATTATATTTTAAATGCTCTTATTTTAAAATGAAATTCAAATTCTCAATTGAAATTTAATTTATTTTTAAATATTAAATTTCAACAACATGTATGACCTGAGTCTGCCAAAATTTTGACATCACCCTCCTTGTATTTTTTGGACATTTCAAAACTTTTAAAATGTGAATGAACAGTAACACTAGACATGGTGTGATGCATCACTAGAAATACGCTTTGGAATTGACAATACAAATAAAGTGTGGCCTACAGAACTAGGGACGATATTTGTATTCAGATGCCTTATCTTGAAGGAAAAAATCTATTGTTCACAGAGTAATTAATTTTGTTTTTCGATCCTTGCAAAAACCTAGATAAAACAAAATGCATTTGTTCGTGACCATAAGCATGTAACAACCTGAAGGCTTTACTATACCTGGAAATGAATTTAAAGTATGTAATTGGTTAAGTCTATTTATGGACACAAACAAGCCCCAAAATAGTGACATGAAAAATTTGACCAAATTATTCTTTCTAAAGACTTTAGAATACGTGAATCTGATAAATGTGTATATAGTAAGTTCAATAAAAATAAATGTGTAATTATTTGTTTTTATGTTGATGATATGTTAATTTTTGGTAATGATATTGGAAGTGTTGAAAGTGCTAAGAAAATGTTGTTATCTAATTTTGATATGAAAGATATGGGTAATGTAGATGTGATTCTGGGTATTAGAATAATTAGAAACAATGATAAATTGATTCTCACCCAATCACACTATATTGAAAAGATATTGAAAAAATTTAATCACTATGACTGCAAATCTGTTAGCACACCTTTTGATGCAAATTTGAAATTATATCCTAACACTGGTAGAGCAATCAATCAGTTAGAATATGCTAGAGTTATTGGTTGCTTGATGTATGCTATGACTTCTACTAAACCTGATATTGCATTTGCTGTAGGTCAACTTAGTAGATATACTAGTAATCCTAGTGATATTCATTGGCATGTTATATATAGAGTGTTAAAGTATTTGAAATATATTATGGATTATGGCATACATTATGAAGGATATCCTACTATTTTAGAAGGATTCACATATGTCAGTTGGATCACTGATTGTAATGATCATACATCAACGAGTGGGTGGATATTCACCCTTGGTGGAGGAGCTATCTCCTAGGGTTCAAAGAAGAAAAACCTTATAACAGATTCCACTATGGCATCAGAATTTGTCGCTTTAACTTCTTGTAACAAAGAGGCTGAATGGCTTAGGAATTTGCTATTAGAAATTCCATTTTGGTCAAAGTCTATGCCACCTATATCTTTGCATTATGACAGTGAGGCAACTTTGTCATGGGCATATAGTAATATATACAATGGTAAATCCATACATATTGACCTAAGACATAGTTATGTGAGGCAGTTAATTACTGATGATATAATTGCCATAGATTTTGTGAGATCAAGTCAAAATTTGGTTGATCCATTAACAAAAAGACTTGCAAGAAACATGGTCTGGAAAACATCAAAGGGGATGAGACTAAAATTCATAACCCATAGTCACAAATGATGGAAACTCGACTCAACACTTGAAATTTTCAAGCTCTTGAGTTCAATAAGTAAAGTACATCATATGTAGTAATTGGAAGCACTAAAATGTATATGTGTCGCATAATTCATCCCAAGGAAAACAGTGCTTTGTACCTATAATGTGGAAAAGGTGAAGGTTGAGCTTAAACTCTTAATAGGATTATAACAGGTTTTGTGAGGTACTTTAGTTATAGGGGTACCTTTGATAAACCTACCTATATAAGTGTCAGAAGTGGTGTCGTTTCCTATAAGAAATGGATTTATCTATAGAGCACTTATTAAACTAGGATATAGACACAAGGCCAATCCACGCGTCGGCTTTTGATAACACCCAAAGATCTAATAATTTGTATGTGATATGTATCCGATTAATCAAAAGAGGATTGCCAGTTCAAAGTTTGTCTACTATGTAATCCTAATTAACTTTGATATGTATTCACTAAGTGAAGGTTTAAGTTCTAAAAAACAACTTCATTTATGCATAAATTTTCTCGTATCTGAATAAATTGTTTTTCATATATATTTTGAAAATGGTGGGAGAATGTTGAAATATTTTTTAAAATAATCATGAGGAGCATCAAATACTATATGGGTTTGTCCCACATTGGAAAGAGTGAAAAAGGAAAAGTCATTAATAAATTTTAAGGTGAAATAATCTCTTAAAATTGGTTAAGAGATGGTGCTAGTGTGTACTCTAGTGCGAAACACCGTCTACACACACACACGCACACGTGGCTTGGGCTGTAGGGTGCTAGTGGCACATTTAGTTGGCGCACAACCACTTAGCATTTTGCACGCTTGCATCATTACGAGATCGTGACCGTTGATAATGATCGGATGACTTAAAATTAATCTTATATTTTTATAAGATCAAGTGATGTGATATGAACTGTATAAATAATCTAACGATTAGAATAATTGACTTTCCAGATTGTCTTGACCAAAGTGCAACTAGGTGACCTTGGAAGTGCGACCCGGTTTTCTAAACATGAAGAAATAATTGGTTTTCCAGAATGTGTCGACCAAGGCTCGACTAGGGTGCGACTAGGTCGACGCCTAGTGCGATTTCAGAAATTTGCTTCGTGAATGAACAGATGCAACCTTTCGGAAAATGTATAATTCTGTCCATTTAAAGACATAATTCACTTCAAGAATAATATAGAAAATTCAATCATTCTCTCTATCTTTTTCTCTCATAAGACTTTTAACAAACTATATTTTTCTTCAATACTAGGTTATATTTTTCTACAAAAACAGAATTTCAGAAATTTGTTTAGATACTTCTAAGGGTGTTTGTGATCAGTTTTCATTTGTATAAAACATAAACTGATATTAGATTATATTATGGGTTTCATTATATCCTGAAAATGTATTTGCTAACTCAACACATACCGATCTAGTGGGGGCAAATAACGTTTTAGGAAAAACGATATTACAATGTGTCTTGAAACATTTTCAGTACTGCATCATTTGTTTACTTGTATACATTTATTTTTCTACATTCAACCAATTATTCGCTTAACTCCTTACAAAATCTGATTATTTTGCCCACAAAATGATTCCACCTAAACTTGGAAACCCACCTAACACATGCTAGAAGAGATAAATGGAGAGAGTAAAGAGGACATGTACCTCTACAACTTCTCTGCACTTCTTTTCTGCTTTTCCCCTTGGTTGATTGAACTATACTACCTTTGGGCAAGCTCCTTTCTCTTCCGTGAGCTATGCGCAAGCTCCTTTCTGTACTCCTTCTCTCTAAGTCTTCTTCTTCTCTTAGCAGCCGCTCTAGTGAGCCATACTTTGCTTCTCTGCACTCTACCACCCTCTGAGATGCTCTCCTCTCTAATTCTTTTACCTTTTTACTCAATTGAAAGCCCTCTCCCCAAATTTGTGTTCACAGCCCCTTTTATAGGAAACCAATCTGTTGATCTCTTTAAACTCCCCTGTCATTCCCTGCGCAATCAATCAACTGCACTTGTTGATTTTAATTCTCTTATTAATTTTTGATTTCTTCAGTTACTTGTTATTTTTTGTGGTGTCTAGGAAGTTGCAGCAGCAGAATAAGTTGCAAATGGGTAAAGGTCATATATGGGCTAGTTAGGTTTGAGCTACGGGCTCTGAAATTAGACCCTTTTAATTTAATCACAGGCCTCCATTGGGCCTGTAGTTACAACATAAAACCCAACTTGGGCTTCAAGCACAGGTGCACCATAGGTCTCAATTTGATAAAATACGCCCATCACAGGCTTTAGATCACACACACACAAACCCACTATGGTCCTCTTGTTAAAACAATAAGCCCAAATTTGGTCTTCAGTCAAATGTAGGCCCACTATGGGGCTCAAAAGAGGATAAGCCCAAAATTGGGTAGCAATCCAAATGTAGGCCCAATGTAAGCTTCAAAACATTACTAGCCCTACTAATGAGAGAGAAAATCTGCCCCCACGGGACATGGCACGGTGGTAAAGCAAGCGGAGATAACTTGAGCATTAGAGGTTCAATTTCCAGTGGTGACAAAGTCTCGGTGTGCTTTGTAGCTCCTCAGGGAGGGGGGTCCCATCCACATGTCGTAAAGGAGGGGCCGTGGGAGGGTTAAACCGCTTCCCGAAAGTCAAACCCAAGTGTGTATAGGTTGTGACCGCATCTGGATGTACCCGTACGGCGATCTAGGGGGGAGGGCCTTTGTCCCGGGGGGTTGGTGCCACACCAGGGGGTCCGAAGGGTTCGTTGGTGGCTGGAGTCCCCTCATCATCAAAAAAAAAAAAAAGAGAAAATCTAATTATTGTACTAACTTGAAATAAATATGCTTGAAGATGTGAGGCCCAAGACTGCTTTTCTTATTCTTTGTTTTGGGTTATGTTTTATAAGTAAATCAATACATATGGATGATTATGAGTAAAAATATGTAATATAGACTTAGTGGATGAATCTACATTTATTTTGAGGCAATGAAAGGATAAGCGATTTAACACATTGACCCCAAGAGCCATAGCTAGGCAAAAAACTTAGAAGGAACCCATTTCTATTTTACAATACATTTTTCCTCCAAAACTCAATTTAATGATTCCAAAAAGCAATGAATTAGAACTTATTTCAATAGAAAACAATTTTAACCATACTTATTTAAAAATCCCAAAAATTACAATGAATTAAACAAGTAAATAGTTTTACTATGTAATGGTCAAGCAAAATGGGGTGTCTATTGGAGAGCTACAATAAAAATGGCTTTTGACTTTTAGAAGTATTTAAATAAAATGTGAAAGGATTAGGTGTCAATTAGGTTTTAGGATAGGGTTGAGGGTGGAGTTAGAGGTTCACGCAGGAGTGGCTTTTGACTTTTAGTAGTTAAATCAAATGTGAGAGGATTAGGTGTCAATTAGGTATTAGGATAGGGTTGAAGGCGGAGTGAGAGGTTCACACAAAAGACTAAGGTTCAAGTTTATATTTTTTAGACTCAATTAGGCTTCAATTTGAGACCTTGAAGCTCAATTGTGCCTTACTGAAAGAGACGGGAGGTTATTAGGCTGCAAAATGAGACTTTGAAGTTTGATTGGGCCTTAGTTTGAGAGTTAAGATACAACTAGGCTTCAATTCAAGATCTTAAAGCCTAATCCGGCCTCGATCAAAGAACTAGGGAGGTTTAAAGGGTGCATTTGGGCTAGATTTGTGGATTGACGCCCTCATTTTGGAGGTTGGTGAGTTATGAATGTACTTTTAGGCTTAGTGTTGGGATTTGAAAAGAGACAAGGTTCAATTTTGGAAGGTTGGGTTGCAATTAGGAGTGGTCTTGTGACTTGAGGCCAGATTAGGACATAAAAGTCCACTTTTTGGAAATTTAGGCTCAAATGTGGGGTTAGGTCAATTTTAAGGAAATAAAAGCCAGCTGGATCTTTATTGGGAGTGAGAAAAGTCTTTAGGTTAGGCTAACCTCATTGGTATTTAGGTGGAATATTGTTGGGGCTTTTGATGGATCCAGGATGAAGTGATCAAGATTGTGTTTTTGTGATTATTATATGTGTTTTGTTTTAGTTTCTAAGTGATGTGGTTAATGTATGTAATGGAGAGAAGTTATTAAAAGAAAGAAAAACCTAGTGAAAATTCAATTTATTTTCTTGTAGTTTGTTTGTTTTTTTTCAATGGGATGGAAGGAAAAAGGGAATTGAGTGCAAGGATATGAGAAATAGAATCTTGACCTTGAGCACAAATTGAGATTAAATACCTCTCTTTTGTTTGTTTCGTTATTTATTTTTTTTTTTTTTTATTGTGAGTTGGGAGGAGAGGGGGATGAGAGCCCTCTAAGGCGAGAGAGAAAGAGGGCTTGCACAAGATCCTTTGTCATTGATAAGAAAGACCTTAGACGGCAGACAACTTTATTTTTCAATTCAAAAAGAAAAATTATAATATGAACGCCCTATGGTAACTATTTTCTAAAACAAATAACTCACAAGCTAGCTTATGAACTCAAATTTTGAGCCTTTTTTTACATAAATAAAAATCTAAAATCAATACATGTCTTGAAAAACAACCCTTAATTTTCCTATATTATCTCTTAGAAAAATACTATGTCTACAATTAGTATTAGAGAATCTCCCTAACACTTCTAGGATTACCTACAATCTAAGCTAATTTGTTCAATTTTTTTTCTTTTTTTTTAAGATTTTGAACACTTAATGGACTTTTTGAAGCTTTTGGGATAACCAAGTGCATAATTTTAGTTTTTACTTCAACTAAATTTGAACCTCTTCAACATTGTCAGAGTGATTTGAGAATTTTTATTAAATTTATAAAAGTTAACTTTTATTGCTCAAGTTTGTAGAATTTTACCTTGTTAAATTTTTAACAGCCTACTTGACACTCTAAGAGAATCCTTATAATTTTATTTTAGCTTAGTCGTTATTTCTTCTAACCCCCTTGACACTTTCAAGGGGTTCAAGGACTTTTAATTAACTTTTATTTTAATTTATCGAACTTTAATTCTAAATACTAATGATTTAGCAGGCTTTTTCAACATTCTAGGATAACCAAGATTATTATGAGTAGTTATAGTAAATTCTTGGACCTTTCTGACATTCCTGAAGTGGTTAATAGCTAAATTTTCTTAATTATTAAATGACACAAATTTTACAACGTTTTATAGTTAAATTAATTATTCCTAGTACATGGGTGTCTCCCCAACATTCTTAGAATGATACAATATTTGTACTTTAGATGATTATTCCAATTATTAACTTTAAACTTTTTCAACCGATTCCACCAACGTTTTGAGACAAAATAAATTATTTCGATTATTATATTTTTTTAATATATTTTTTTATTTTTTATTTTTTATGATCTCCCTACAAATGTTTTATTAAGCATTTCTATGAATTAAATTAAGCAAAGAAAAACTCAATGGCACCCTATTGCAGCCAAAAATTTCGATCGACCTCTGGCAAGCTTTTCGATCCCAATCATCTAAAATGGACGAAAATAAGAGTGGCTTAGAGGATCCAAAGTGTACTCTGAGGGATCTCTCTGATGCCTAAAGAAGGGATTGGTTTGAGAGATTGTAAGCAACAGTAAATTAATTGGGTTTTGAATGAGATACCTTTGCTTTCTCCGTGTTACCCCTCTTATAGTAGCGAGGTTTGACTCTTGAGGAGATCTGTCATTATGACGTCGATCACTCCAACCATTACAGCACTAGTTTGGATCTCTCTAGTCATCATTGGATTGGAGGTGATTGCTCTGTCAGAATAGTTGACTTGGATAATGACTGCCCCCATCAATGCTAAGTCTTGACTTCCTTTTACTCTGGGATTGATTTTTTTGGGGCATATCAGTCCCCCCCCCCCCCCCCAGTTTTGAATTTTCAGAACTTGTTTTTGAAACTTCGAAAATTGTCCTATCTCTCCCTCTCTCCCTTTTTTCTTTTTTCTCTTTGCCTCGAGCCGATGTCACAGGTCGACTAGTCCAAGCCGATATGGGAGTTAGTTCGACTTTGCCGAGCCAAAGCCAAAGGCAAGGGAGGACGGCTTCACCGAGCTAGTGTGGGTGCCAGTTCGGCTTTGCCAAGCCAAAGCCACAGGAGGTCGGCTTCACCGAGCCGGTGTGGGTGCCAGTTCGACTTTGCCGAGCTAAAGTCACGGGAGGTCGACTTCAAATAGACATGCTTGTTCTATCACCAATTTAATTTATCGGTTCGACTTCAAAGGATCAATTACCAATCCAATTTTAAAACCATAATAATCACGCTAAATTTGCATATTTCAATGTCGCTTACATTAATAATCTAACCTTTATGTTTGTTCTAAAATATTAAAGGGGAACATTGTCTTCTACATTGTGTGCTTACAAGTTTGCACCCAACGAATTTTTTTTGATAGAACTAAGGGTCGGGTTAAATCGAGGATTTTACGTAAGGAAAAGAAAGGAAAGAAAAGGAAAATAAAAAAGAAACTCATTTTCCATTATATTTTTCTTCATCATCAAATATTATCCAAAAGAAAACTCATTTTTCTTTAATGATGTGTAAAATCAAAATTTTATTTATAAATTTGATATATTTTTTATTTTTTTTCTTATTTTCCTTAATGACCAATTTCATGGGGATTCCTCAATATTTTTCTTTTCTTTTTCTAATATTTTCTGAGTTCCAAAGAGGTAGCTTATATGGATGGGTGTTTGCTCAGGGCAGACCATATGAAACAGAAACAAAAGAAAATGAAGAAAAATATGTCTCCAGAAAGAAAAAGGGCTTTGTTTACATACATCAATACTACACATAATTGAGTTGCACTTCTCTGCTTATGTCGAAATCAACAAACATTCAGAAGTTCCAAAATACACAACACCATATGAATCAGCTACAAGTCGTCTTCACAGAAAACTTCTTCTAGCTAGCCCTTCTGGTTTTCCAAGGTAATTGGCGAAATCGGAGAGTCAGCATAAGAAATAGAGATCAGTTCAGATCTATACTCATCGGTTCCACTACCACTGGCCACAGCAATCCCATTTACATGGTGAAAATTTCCCAGTTCATGCTTCGAATCGAAAACCTTATCTGGCACAACATGAGAGATCCCAATAAGCAGCTCTCGAACAATCTCCTTGCCTTCCTCGTGAGAAACCCCAGCGCCCACTTCTTTGATCTCCATACAATGTCAAAATTTATCTCCTGCATTAATCAAATCATATTACTTTCGTTGGCAAACGATGACACGCGCAAAACTTTTAAGTGCTACTACGACCTACGTCTCCAAGCTATCTGTTAAGTCGTTTTAAACCCTACAAGACACCAAATCCTTTTTCCCTTCTTGTAGATTCTTAATCAACTTTTTGTTTCTTTTACATAATCACAACAACGAGCCAATGCATACAACCACCCCCCATTTGGCTCCCAAGAAAAAAGAAACACAGAAAATAAAAAATATTCTAAACATTTAGGTTTCACAAAAATCAAATGAGTCGAACAACAAAAAGATTAAAGATTCACAAGTTCAAATTCACCTCCTCCTCCTCCAAGGCACCACACAGAGTTTAAGATTACAACAAGATCGTCAAGCTTCTGACAACATAAAATCAAAAATTTCAACGTTATATCATAACAGAGAGAGAGAGAGAGAGAGAGAGAACCTTTGGCCTTGAAGGTGGAGTTCTTAAACTTTGGCCGGCCTTTGAGGATTTAAATCTTTGTCGGCAACTCAGAATTTATATTGTTAGATTTAACTTAAAACATTCACTAAAAAAAGGGGGTTTGTTGACGGAGAAAATTTTTGGATGGTCCTTCCATCATTATGTTGACGCCATGAGTTGTCATCTTTGACCCTTAAAATATATAATCTAAAAATACTTTTCAAGTGAAGAATAAAGATAGCAATTGTTTGATATTATCTTTACGTTATATATATATATATATATATAAGCCTTAGATGTTAGTACATGCCTTCATGGGACGTTTCGTTGGCCTTCCCACGTGTAGTACTATTTTTTTTTTTTTATTCTGACTAGGGATGTAATCGGTATATTACGGTTGGGTTTTGGGTCAAATAAAAAACTGAATTGAATCTTACGACTTTTAGTATTAGGGGTGTAATCGGTTTATTATAGTTCGATTATGGATTAAATTGAAAACCAAACTGTATTCGGTTATGATTTTTTCAGTTTTTAACCGATTTTCACAAGGTTCATTGAGAATCTATTTTATATTTTGATTTCTAAATATTAAATGGATGTATGATGTATTAACATATTAATTAAGTAATTATATTAATTTATATATAATTTAAATTTAAATCCGTTCTTTTAATTTTCGGTTCGGTTATATTTTGGAAATCAAAACCAAAACCAAATACCAAAAAATCAAACTGCTTGTGATTTCAATACAATTTTCAATTTTTCGCTAATTTTTGTACACCCGAAGCATCACTGCAACCCCAAACCCAACATGTTCCTTAACAACTTAACAACCAAATAAAAAAATTATCCATGTCCCATTCCATCCCTCATAAGGGCTCGTCGGTGGTGGAGTCCCCACGTCATCAAAATAAATAAATAAATAAATTAGGCTTACAATGGGCTAAAAAATATATGTGCAAATAATAATTAATGAGAACAATCAAATGTATAATAAGGAACATGTTGGAAAAATAATAAAAAAATAAAAAAAATAAATTAATAATAATAGTAATATAAATATATATATACTTATCAAAAGTTGAGATTCGGAAGGACATTATCATCAAAGTTGAGTTTGCACCTGCGAACTAAGAGTGAAGCGACTGCTGTCCTTAATTAATTTGATGTTTTAATTTCTCAATAAGACGCTATTTTTATTTTATAAAATTTCCTTCAAGAAAAGCTTTTGATGCTCCAAAAAATCTCCTCAAGTTTTACTGACCGTTTAGTAGTGGAAAATATTTTTTATTTTTTATTTTTAATATTTTCTAAGAAGTCATAAAAATTTTAACTTATTTTTTAATTTTTTAAAAGATTCATATTAAAGAGGTAGAAAATAAAAATTTTATTTGAAAATACAAGATAATTTTTTTATTTTTCATCTGTAGATTTCAAATTTTCTTTCTACTTTTTCAAATAACATGTGAGGTAATATTTTGGACATTTGGTTTCGGGGATTAATTTTGAATTCGTAAGAATTTGAAAGAAACTCAATACAACACCTGCACAAATCAAAGATTAGGATTTGAACTCATACTCCGATATATAGGATAGAAGTTTAGAGAATAATTATATATATATATATATATATATATTTCAACTTTTCGAATATATAAAATTGGAAAACATGGTGCATTTTTGTAATTACTTGAAAATTAGAAATAAAAATTAAAATTAATTTAGCAAGCAAATAGTGGAAAAATCTTTTATTATTGTTCATCGATTTTGTATAACTGTCCTAAAAAGAAAAAATTACTTAGTTTTTCATTTAATTTTTGAAAAATAATAAAAATTATTTTTTACAACTGAAAAATATGTATGTATTTATGTATTGTCACATACATAAAACTAATATATTTGGTAAAGATTTTATTAATTTACAACATGAAATATATAAGAAATTATTATTTCTTAATTTCTTCATAGGCTTAGTTTGGAACAAAACATTATGAAAAGAAAGAAAATATAAAAAATTCACTTTCTCAACTAAGAAATAAAACAAATTAATAAACAAATTTAAAATTTTGTATAATATTAATAGTTAATTTTTAATTTTTAATTATTTTAAATAAATAATTATTTTTAATAACATTTAATGCAAATAAAAAATATACTAAAAAATTATTTTCTTTATTTTCCTTTCATATCTTATGACAAAATGTCTGATTTTCACTCTCTCATTTTATAAAAACCATCAATAATTTACTGAAATTTAATTTTATTAATAAAGCAGATCTTTTATTACTCGACCGTTCAATATATGTGAAAAAATTTCCCCTAATTAAATGTTATTTTTATCCTTTTTATTCAAATTACGATAACAAACAACATCTATTTAATAAATTAAGTTGAGAAATTAGGGACTGATTTTCTGATTGATCGGTTCGATCGGCTGAATCAAAAAATGACCTTTGCAATAACATAATTATGTTATTATATTTAAAAAATAAAATATGTAAAATATTAAGAATCACTCATAAATGAAAAAAAAAATACCAATAATTGTAACGCTGGCTACAAAATATTTGTTGGTCTTTTTAAAGCCAAGTGAATGCTATATTTCATAGCATAACAATCCAAGCAAAAATTATTAGGAGAAAATGATGAATCAATTGGGCTGAACAAACTAGCTCAAATTGCGGGGTAGATCAACTAAGGTTTTTTTCTCATTTATTTATTTATTTATTTATTTTTGCATTTTATACGAAGGAGAACTAATATTCAATTTTATAATTTTACTTTATGAAGTATGAACTTTGAATTATTAATTTATAATTTTATCTAGCAATATGTTTGATAAGTTATTACAATTTTAAAAATACTAAACTATGTAATTTTTTTTTTTTTAGCATTTGTTTAGTCATTTAATTGGCATAAAACTTATATATGACAAATATTTTGAAGCATTATAATTAACTTAGTTTGTTTTTCTAATTTATTAGTATTATTTGTTTATTTTCTTTTTCACATATTTTTTAAAATAATGATATAATCGTATTGTCATACTTTTTTTCAACTGGTTGACTTAGACTAGTCAAACTAATTGGACTAATCAACTGAAAATTAGTTGGATGTATGATTCCTTTTACCAATTCAAATTTCAAAACATCAAACTTATTGACAAATCTTTTCAACATAATTTACTAAATTGATGTTATTTTCCTAATTTATCTTATCATAACTGAATGTAAGGGGAACTATCGTTTTATTAGGACAAAAATACAATTTTTTTTTTTTCTGTTAACCTAAACTATTAACTAACAAAAGGAATATATTTTTGCCCATAAACTTAAATTCAAGGGATCATTTGGTAGTTTTTAGAAACTTAAGGGCTGATGTGTTGTATTCAAAAAATTCAGAGCATGTTACTAATTTTTTTACTCAAAATAAAATTGGCATGAAATGAAGCTTTGTTAGGATAAAAAAATGCTCCCTAAATCAAAGACATCTCCAACCAAAAAATAAAATTGTCACAAGACTACTATATACCTTCCATTACAATCTACAAGAAAAGGGACCTAGTATATTATTTTACAATTGTTGCCTCCAAGCATAAGCTTGGGTGGTAAGGACGGATTCTCTCGCAGGCCGTTTGACGGAGAGATTGAAGGTTTGAACCCAGCCAGTCCAAGTGTACATCCGCAATTTACTCCTATACATGTGGAGAGCGCCGTGCATGCAGGTAAAGAATAAGTCTCTCTCGCCAGTCCCATCAAGTTGTGTGCCAGATGGCGTGGCCCAAAGGAGAGTATCTGCTGGTGATGCTAGGGATGACAGGAACCCACGCAATAAAAAGAAAGGGTAAAAGAAAAAAGGGGCCCCGTATCCCATGACTTGACTTCCCACATTGGTATGTCATCATATCTTGCAACAAAATCTTTTGCTTCCTCTTCAACACACCCACCCTTTGAGCTGCGGCACAGCATCAGCACTTAAAAATGAAATAAAAACAGATTTTCAACCCTTACACCATCACTAGGCGCCCATCTCAGGCTCTCAGCCGAAGATAATAAACTCAGATGTGGAAACTGGAATGTAATAAACATGAACTAATAAGAACTTATTTCACTTTCTTGGGAAAACATGATGTGCTGCTCAATCCTGAAATATGGTAGCATTTCCTTCAAAAAATAATTATTACCATAATTCATTTTTACTTCTACAACTTTTAACTTTTACAATTCAGATATAATTTTTACAGCGCTGTCACTGAGCAAGGGACCAGGAGGAGAAAAAGTTCTCGCAAGGCATGGATCAGAATTCAGCTGCGCCAACTGTTTTGCCTCTTAGCTTCGAATGCTGCACCATCGTTAAGCATGTCTTGAGCATCAGTTTCCATTCCGAGCTTGGAGAGGGCAAGAGCCTGCAAGTAGAATGCAGTTGGCCACTCCGGCATGCACACCTGAGCCTGCATGGCATCCCTCAAGGCAAGTTCAGCCTGCCCATTCATCAAGTAGGAGAGGGCTCTCCTTGCAAACACAGTAGCCGAAGGAACAGACATCATCACTACTAGCTGTTCCTCACAAAAGAAAAAAGAAATCTCTGTTAACTATATAGCCCAGACACACCAGTCTTATAATACGAGTTTTCACTGGACTAAAATGCGAACACCATGAAAAAATGCCTGCAGTTAACTACATGTCAGAAGTACCCATTATAAAGACTACAAGGACAGGTTTGTTTGTGGAAAAAAGTTTTAAATTTTCTACACAACTGCTTTCTAAACTTGAACAGTGTCTAAAGTATTCCACAGTGCATAAAATAGTTTCTGCTAATGCTTAAATATTTGAATGGATTTCCTGAACTGCATCTCTGAATCTGTATTGCACCAATAAAATGACAACTCATCGGTTGCTTATAAAATGACAATTTGGTATGGGAGATAATGAGTCAATATAACCATCTGCCAGTTATATGCTTTCACTTCATACTTCATATTCATATGGAAGTCTGAAAATTTGAAGATGTTTATGCCTGTAGCAATATGGTCTATTCTAGTAGGCACGCAGTAATAGTATACAACAAACAAATGTCTCACAACTATAATATGATAGCTAAACTTTTAGGTTTTGAAAGGCAATCAAATTAATAGCCTATAAAAGGAAAATTGGCAATCCATTCTGAACAAACATCTAACCTGGAATGGTCCCACAAAAAATATCCTTGATGAAATCATCATCCATTATATATAAGTATGATGGGAAGGGAGATAGGAAACATAAACCAACCTTCGAATAATAATCAATTGCATTCTTGAAATCCTTGTCCCTAAATGCAATGTCCCCATATTTCTTTGTATTCAACATCTCTTGCACTTGCTGTGTCCACTCTTGAAATGAAAGCTACAAAGAAAGATCAAGTTGTCAGAGGAGCACAACAAAGGATGTGAAGTCTATAAAAAATAATGAAAACTATCAAAAAAAAAAAATCTAACAAAACATATCTATTAATGAAAAGAATATTAACAATGAATGGAGGATAAGAATCTTCTCGGTTGAACATAAAACTAACAGACAAACGAAAATGCAATTACATTAAAGCTGCCCTGCCAACCTCTTTGGACATCAGCCAGCGATAGAACCTCAAAAAAACCAAAAAGAATGTGGCCTAAAAGAGTAGAAAAATAACTTTCTCCCAAAATAAAAAGGAGGGGGGGGGGGGGGGGGTGTCTTGTCTCTGAACATTCTAGCATTCCTTTCAATCCATAGCACCCAAAAACTCCTTCCTGTTTTTTTCTTCCCAAAGCCCCATAACTTTACCTTTAAAAAATCAAAAATAGGTTCTGGAGCCACACAGTCCTCTCCAAAAAAAAAAACAAAAGAAAACAGATTGTTCCACATGTGTCTCGCCACCTTGCAATGAAAAGGCAATGGCTAGAATTCTCATTTGAACCACTGCACAGCATACAAATGTCTGGATTAATTGCTTTGTAGGGCCCCCTAATATATAACACATCATGCCTATTGATTTTATTGAGTATGAGTCCAAATTTTTCCCAAACTTTGAATGGTCCCAAACAACTTTGTTTAAAAGGAAAGGTCTAGGATTTGTGGATTTAGTAAGATTAGAGAAAGAAAAAAGCATTGAAGAAAAGGTACCCAAAGTGTCCCCAAACCAAAGCCTTGTGTCCCTCTGCAAATTTGGCAAGAAAGAATCCAACAAAATCAACAAACGACTCAACTCATCAACCACTCTTTCATTGAGACTTCTGAAAAAATGGAAATCCCAAGAAAAAGAGCCCCTCTGATTGAAAGAAAAAGCTGAAATTGGTGCCTCATGACCTGACGAAAATCTAAACAAACGCGGCACGAACAACGCCAACAAAGATTCAACAAGCCAAATATCCTCTTAGAAACAAATTTTATCCCCAATCCCTGCTTTGAAACGAGTGAATGGAAAGAAAAGACAAGCTACCTGTGAAACAAATTTCCAAGGACTTGCACAAGTAGCATTGCCACTTCTTTGGAATTCCAACCATTCCTATACAAACCATATTTACTCTATGCCATAAAGGAATTAGGTTCTAAAGCAAACCTCCATAACCATTTCCCACAATAAATCTCATAATAATTTCCAAATTCCCAGCCTCTAGAAGGTAATCTGAAAAGGGATAGGAAATAAATGTGAATATTGGAGGAAGCACTAATAAGCATGATTCTACCACCTACTGCCCACAAATCTATTGCCCAATCTCTCAATCACGGGATCCCAAAAAACATCAGACAGAGATTTACCCCCTAGACAAAGACCAAGATATGATAACAACCAAGAAAGGGATTCACAATCTGCTAAGATCTAAAAATCTCTAAATCAGTACCACACAGTTTCTTTCCTGCTAAACCACCCTTAGACAAAATAATTTATAAGCCCAAAATTTTATCAAATTTTTGAAAATTTTGTATCCCCTGGGAGATGCTTTTAGTAATGTACTAATGTCGATCCATATCATCAACAAATGATGTCTCTTGGTAGACATCCAAAAATAGGAACAACAAATGATGAGAATCAACATTTTACAAGTGCGAGAATGAAGCACTGGCACAATGGGACAGTGGTACAATATGACATGGACAGGAAACATACAAAGACATGACAACAAATGTAATTTGTATTCTTCTTCCTCCTCTTCCTATCTAGTCCCAAAATCCTATAGGGATGAAGAGTCATGAATCAAGAAAGAAACCTTTTAAAAGATATCAGACACGATAGTCAAAGTACAAAATTAAACTGTCCCGATAAGTCCATGCTCCTGTTTTTTGTTTTAACCCCTATCTACACAAAAATGATATCATTATAATGGAAGGGAATTAACTTTTCAAAATGGTACTTCAAACTTGGGATGAGCATAAAAAGGGGGAAAAAAAAAAGAATCTATCTATCAAAATATGTACATGGAATAAAAAAATACTTACAATTTAAAGTAATACCATAGTAAACCGATGTTTTAAAAGGCTCACCTCAAGGCAAGGTATGCCTAAAAGGCTGAGGCACAATATCAAATATCAAATCCCAAAAAGGCTAACACATTACACCTTTAGGCTTGCGCATTTTTGTAAAAGGCAAGCCTTTCTAGTTGAGGCTTATGCATTTTGGGTATGTGATTCTCAAATTAGACTTGGCTAGAAAATTTCAACTCCATGTTCATATAAAGGTATGCCATTATGAGTTGATTTCTTAAATTCTTGAACCTCAATCTTTCCAAAATAACTGAAAGTTGTATCTCAGATCTTAAAAATAATTTAAACTCAGTAAAGTTATACCTATCTTTTGCCATTATTACGTAATGAACTCAGCAATTTTTGAATAGCCAATTATTTTACAGATTATATTTGATTTTTTTTTACTTTACATCTATGATTTTCTTAATCTTTTCTTTATTTTTAAAATATATGTAATTTATTTACATATTTTTATCTAAAAATAAAATTTTCAAAAGGCTTATGCCCCACCGCCTTAAGGATTATGCATCATCTCTTTAGGGTTAAAATCCTTCTTCCTTGCACCTACGCCTTTTAAAACATTGTAACTAACTATTGAAAGAAATGATTCTCCTTCACAAGAAACTTGAATCTCACTTCGTTAACACGCTTTTTTTTCAAACTTGAACGAACATACAAAGGGGGAAAAAATAATCTATCAAAATATGTACATGGAATCCAACCATTACACAATTTGAAGTAATAACTCAATGAACTATGGAAAGAAATGATTCTCCTTCATGTGAACTTGGATGTTGGGTCTCACTTCACTAACATCGTTTTTAATAAAAAAATATCTGGTTCTCCTTTGATGAGGCAAATCTAACTGAATGACAAATCTGATCTCTTATTGTTTTAGTAAAATACCATCTAATATCTCTATTCCAATTTGGGCTGAAAAGAACGATATAAATGATGGGAAGAAAATACTTGGTTGGCACACTCCCTGACTTGAAACCAAGGAATACATTTTGAAAAATAAAAAAAATGACAAAAGTAAGATATTCTGCGTGTTTTGGCATTCAAGGAAATAGAGTTGCCCCCTCATCAAACCTGGGGAAAAAAAACGGTTGAGCTAAAAGATCTCAATTCAAGAAATTTTCATGATACAGTGAGCACAGGTCTGACTCGACAGTTCCTTTACACAACATAATTCTAAAGGTGCAAGAGCTTAAAGGAAACACTACAACAACAACAACAACAACAAAATCAAGCCTTAGTCCCACTAAGTGGGGTCGGCTATATGAATCCTTTTCCGCCAATTTATGCGATCATGGACCATTTCTTTTGATAGATAGCTTAAAGGAAACACTAAATAATAAAAATAGTAGCATCACTTTGGTAGTTACAAGACAGTTACTCTGCAATTGTCACCTAGAAGTCAAACTAAAGACTATGAAAAAATCATAATAACCCAATTTACCTCATTTTCTGCACCTTCTTCATCTTTGTAACCTGTTTTAAGCAATATGTCATGTACAGCAGTAAGATCCATCCTCGCACAAGCCTTTCCAAGGGGAGAAAGCATAGTTGGCAAAACTGTTGTATTTTTAGGAAGGCCCATTAAGACATGAGATGCCACCTAAAGACGGCAACATGAATGTTCAGAATACTAGAACAGAAGGAATAAAATTAACCAAAAATCTTCCAGAACATCAAAAATCCCCAATAGTGATTCATCTTTTAGGGACAATATAAAATTTTACCTCTTTCTGCTTTTGAAGTGGTGCTACTGCTGTAAGAAGAAACTTAATATCAGGCCGATCTCTCGCTTCAGACTGAAGACATTTTGAAGCAAGTTCAACCAATTTAGTAGCATCATCATTCGCATACTGCCCTTCCAATGAGGAATCCATCAACAACAATAAATTTTTTCCCCTCATCAAATCTAATGCCTGAAAGTGAAAACAGTATCATACCAATGAAATAGCATCCAGCATGATTTGCTGACCATAAGACATCAATATGCTTGTAAATATTGGATTGCCTAAATATTACCATTAGCAAATATTACCAAGCTACTGCAATACCAATAGAAAGGATATTACTCTACAAACAATGAAAAGATTTAGATACCTTCAAATGTCCATGAAGTCAACCCCATGATGTCATGTAGAGTGCATGTCTAAACCATTAAATTGAATAAACTGACAACACCAATTGAGATGCAACTAACCAACAGTGTTGAGGAAAATTCAGTTCCTATCTGTGGGTAGTTATCAAAGCAGTGCATTTTTAAGACACAGAATTATTGTGCAGATCAGTAAATTAGCAATTAATATAACATAGTATGGATACATTTCATAATTCATAATTAGAAAATTGAAAAATTCAATAAATTAGGAATCACAATGAAATTTTATGAAACTTTCAAAGCCAAGTCTAGGCATCCATGTTGATACTCCAGTGGATCATCTGAGATAGTTTGCCATTTCATACAATATAAACTCAGTTTTACAAATCAAATTGACTCTGATAATAGATATCCCCCAGCAGCTATTGACTATCAGGCGGACAAACCAGATCTACGTGAATTATAAATATAAGCTCTTGGGAAAATAAATAATTTGATAAAGAATTAAAATGTTGTCAGACAGATAGCTGGAAACTGCTTCTATAAAACAATTCATGAATTGATAACAGTTTGCTGCAGCATAACTGCAAGCTGGTGAGATATAAACAAAAACGGATAGAAGTATTAAGGATTTGCAAAAATATGAAAACTGAGTGTCGACTTGTACAGAAGGCAGGCAACATACATGGCTTGGAGGAATGTGCTTCCCGCTCAACAGGTCCAACAGAACTGTTCCATAGCTGTAGATAACACTCTCTGGAATGACCCTGCCTGCAGAATTTCACCGTCAAAACAAACTGGATATAAATTCTCATATATCAAGAACCATCAATTTTATTCCAAAAAATATCACAGCAGTATAAAGAATAGATAATATTGCTTACACATGAATGTATTAGCTCAGGTCTTGTGGTTCATGAGCAACAAGAAATTGAAAATAAAATGTTGCTGTCAATACTTCTCTACATATGCCTCCTAAAACATCACTCAAGCCAGAAGTGTATTGCTGTACAACCGCCACCATATTTTTTGTATGATAATTACTGAAGCAAATCTGGAGATACTCCTTTTCAAAAGCATGAAGTGAATGCTACATACGAGTATGCAAGTTATGTTGAAAGAATTATGTACCTACACCGGCTAAATGTGCTACAGAATTTCCAGAATTTCTTAACCATTTTACATTTTCTCTGTTGTTAATTCTTTTTGGATATTATCAGTTCTTATTATATGCTTCATAAAAGAAAAAGAAAAAAAAAAAAGAAAAAACTATAGCTACAAGGGTTCATGTACCACTGTGGAGAGTGAACTGTTTCATCTTGAGTTTCCACTTAGGGCATCATTAGCATCCGTTGTCTACATCCATGTATTATTTTTACAGTGGGCATCTTCTTTGGCAGCACAGCAAAAAAAGTTCCAACCAGATTCACACACTACATTTCTATAAACTGTCCAAGAAATAATAGTTGCTACTCATACATTAAAAAAAATGCATGATTCAGTGACTAATTCTTCAAGATGCATAATTGTGCACATACTAAATGACGAATCATGTGCAATGCACAGCAATGTCTAAATTAATTTACTGAACTGTATGATAACAACAATATGCAAATAAGAGCAACAAGAGTACTAATTTCCAGAAAGAACCTAAAAACAAAATGACAAAAAATATATTTAGGACATCACTCGAGATAGGATAATGATTAAAAAAAAAGGTAGATGGTGAGGTTCTGGCAACACTGTTTAGGAGGTGAAGATAAAGCAAGGTGTCTGTGTGTGCACAAAATAAGTCAAAAACTTGGGATAAAATAGAGAGCATAGCAGTTGCAGCAACACAAGAAGCTTCCTGGAATAGCAACACAAAGGAGCTGTCCAGCAACAAAATTTTATCATTAATTAATGAGACATTGATTAAGAAATATAGAAAATCTTGAAAAAAATAAAAAAGCAAGGGAAAAAAAAAAACTATAGTGAAGCTAGACATAGAGCTTATGATACTTTATGTACTAGACTAGATACAAAAGGAGAAAAGGACATTTACAAGCTAGAAAAAGAAAATGCAAAGATTTAGGTGATGTAAAATGCATAAAGGACGAGAATGACAATGTCTTGACTAGACAAGAAGATACTTTGATAAGTTGTTCAATGAAAACCAAAATGAAAGATTGAACTTGGAAGTGACAAATGAGAAGAAGACTTTCTATAGGATATTTTTTCACAAAATTAGAGTTCTTGAAATTAAGATGACATTAAAAAAAAAATGCAAAGCGGGAAATCTATAAGACCAAATAAAATAGCAATTGAAGTTTGGAAATGTTTATGAGATAAAGGAAATATTTGATTAACTAATCTATTCAACATTAGTATAAAAACCAAGAAAATGCCGAAAGAATGGAGAAGTACGTCAGTACCTCTATACAAAAACAAAGACAATATTCAAAAATGTAATAACTATTGTGGAATTAAGATTATGAGTGATACAATGACATTATGGGAAAGGGTAATTAAACATAGAATAAGGCCAGAAACGAGAATTTCATAAAATAAATTTGGTTTTATGCCTAAGAGATCAACAATAGAAGTTATTTATCTTTTAAGAAGCTTAATAGAAAAGTTTATCAAAAAGAAATGGGGTTTGCATAAGGTTTTTATTGACCTAGAGAAAGCTTATGATAGAGTACCTAGGAAAGTTCTTTGGTGGTTCTTAGAAAAGAAGAGAGATTGCAGTAAATATATTGAGTTCATTAAGGATATGTATGATAGAGTAGTGACTGGCGCTAGGACTATAGGATGGAAATCTAGAGATTTTCCAATCACAATAAGTGTACATCAAGGTTTACTTTGAGTCCTCATCTTTTTACTTTAGTGATTGATGAACTTACTAAGAATATTCAAAATGAGATCCCTTGGTGTATGTTGTTTGCAGATGATATCGTGTTGGTTGATGATGGTAGGAGCGGAGTGGAATCTAATTTAGAACTAGGAGAGCCACATTAGAGTTTGTAGGGTTAAAGATAAGTAGGAATAAGACAAAATTTATGAAATGAAATTTTAATAATGCAAGGAATAGTAGCGGAGCCGGAGAGAAGATTAAACTTGATAATCAAAAGATTAATAGCACTTATAGATTTACATATCTTGGATCTATTGTGCAAGCTGAAAAAGAAATTGAAGAAGGCATAGTACATAAAATAAAAATAGGTTGGCTAAAATGGAGGAATATATCAAGTGTGCTGTGTGATCGTAGAATATCCTTAAAATTAAAAGGAACGTTTTATAAGACAGCTATAAGGTCAGCTATGCTTTATGGTTCAGAATGTTGGGCAACTAAGAAACATGTACAAAACGTAAAAGTTACTAAAATGCGAATGTTAAGGTGGATGAGTGGTATAACATTAAAAAATAAAGTAAAAAATGAGCTTATACATAATAATTTAGGCATAACACCAATCAAAAACAAGATAAGTAAGGGCAGCTTAGATGATTTGGGCATTTGAAACACATGCCTAATAGAGCACCTATGAGGAGGAGTGAGTCAGTTATTGTTTTTGCATGAAATGGGGTAGTAGGCCCAAAATAACTTGGAATGAGGTAATAAGAAAGGATTTAATAGCCCTTAATCTAATAAAAGAAAACGCTCTCGATGGGGTGAATTAGCGGAAAAGGATTCATGTACCGGTTCCCACCTAGTGAGACTAAAGGTTTCTTCTTGTTGTTGTTGTTGTTGATTAATGAGACAATGGCTGCAAACCTATGGAAACGACCATTATTTCTAAGAAACCTAAGAGCAATTTCATTGATGTCCAAAAGATTTACAAAAGAAATTGTCAACCTAGCATAGGTAGCCATATAAACCAACAAAAGATCAAGAATTTCTAAAATGACATTAAAAAAATCAAAATGGCAAACAATGCAATTGAAAACAGGGAAAGCTAAAATTCCCCACACAGACAGCTCCTTGCAATTACAGTTCTCTCTTGCACATGCATACAACCTAGTGTGCATGCTCTCCCACCACAGCACAAATGTGGGAAAGTTCATCTATACAACTATTTGATGTGAAATCAGGAAACTGCAAAAATATATATATATAAAGTTGGTTCAAATGGATATGAGGATAGAATACTTGATCAAAACTGACCTGTCAATCATATTATTTAATACACTTAACTAAATAAAATTATTATTAATTTAGGATAAAAGACAGAGACCTCCTCCAAGGTTTCAAAAATCTCATAGACCTCCCCAGAGATTTGATTTTTGGGACACTTATAACCCTCAAAAGGCTAGTCTTTTTGCCAATTATAAAGAAAGGTCCACGTATTTTTGGAAAACCACATGGAAAGTTAGTGGAATTTTTTAAATCTCAAGGGAGCTCCCTAAGATTTTTGAAATCTCCAGGGAGGTCCGTGTCTTTTTCCCGAACCTCAGGGTAGGTTAGTGTCTTTTACCCAAAAATTTAAAATTTTAAATAAACTGCAACAAAAATTTAAATGGGTTACTAATGCACCTAGCGTGTGATTTACATAACCACTAGTAACATATATAGAATGCAGATATAACCAAAAAGGCTTCAGATATCCTTCAGTTTGTGACTCTTTGAGTGAAAGGAACAGGAGAGCTCTTAAAGTGTTCAGAGCTTAAATTCTTAACTTACAGATGAACCTTAGCACATTGTTCCTTCGGCTCAGTAATTCCTGCTCATTTTCTATAGGGTTCATATGTTTTTTCAGTGATTTGCCTTTTTGCAAATAGGTTTTTGTTTTGACACACTACTTGTGCATATGGCACACAGCCCCCATTTCCCATCCATCAACACAAATATACTAGTGCTCTTCCAAAATTAATTTTAAAAAAAAAAATCCTTTCACAGATGCATATGACAAAAGTCCAAATTCAAATCTCAATAAAATATGGAGTAGCAGAGCAATGCTGCCTTGTATTTCATTTGAATTGATGAAATGTCAGTCCCTAAAAATTATCCTACTCCTTGAGTTTATTTTCTCTAGGTTGCCAATGAACATTATGACGCTGCATCAACTACTAGAACATCAAGCTCCATCACAGAAACTAGCCACATTTCATAAATTATATAATGCACCTAGACAGTACAGGCAATAAAAAAACACACATAAAATAGACCAAGGTCCATCAATTTGCAATAAATTCATAATGAAATCCCAAAAACAACTAGAAGTACATAGTAGTAGAGAAAATTCCCATAAACAAATTTTAATCATTCCTAAGGAGACATATAATGTAATGCACCTGTCCGCAAAAATTCAGGAGGAGTATAAGCCAAGTTTGTGCTGTAGCTTTTCCCATCTCGGCTATTTTTCATAAGGCCAAAACTGGACAAATGAGGGTCACCATCCTGACATGAATGTAAAAGTAGTTACAAACACACAAAATTATTCAGTACCACAGTATGCATACATTAGCTAGATTCCTAGATCCAAATGCATACCCAAGAATTGGGGAAAGTAAGTGAACAATGGTCAAGGAACCATATGAAGCCTGCTAAAAATATTTCCCAGCTTGGATATTCTACAAGCTTTGCAAAATTCTATAAATTTACTCAAATTTGGATCAAGAACACTGATATTGTGAAAAAGTCAAATTCATCTATATTATAGAAAAGCAAGCCTTCCAACGATGGATGTTTTGACAATATCAGACAAGGATGCAAACCTCAGAATGCAAAAAAGAAACGGCAAAGCTTAGGACAGCCAAAATATGCATCCTCTTTGCTCCCCAATGCTCCCCCCACCCCCCATTTTAACAGTTGATGTTTTAGAGATTGAACCTCATCCACTAAACTAGAGTACTGGTAGGTGAAGGGAAAAACAAGTCCAATGTTCTATTTTGTTGCATATCTATTAAATTCTTGTGATTTTTTATACAGTAATTATTGGCCAATCATGCATTATAGTTCAAAATGTAAAAAAAACAATGTCCATTAAAAAAAAAATACATTTATACTTAGAATATGACATCATTCAAGTCAACATGTGACCAGGAATAAAAATTTAATAATAGTTAAACAGAGGGGAAGTTGACAAAAAAGGTCAACCATATTGGCCAATACAGTTCAGATATCATTTTCTTGTAATTAAGGCCAAACAAACAAAGCACAACCCACTAGAAGGCTCTAGTGTCAGTCAAACCCAAGCCTCTTTTCAAACTATTATGGAAGTGATATACTGACATTCAGGTGCAAGTCAACATAAACATCTAATGGGATTCCCTATTGAGTTCTGTCAGCAAAAAATAAAATTGCAAATTCCCTGCCATAACCTACTCTCCAGAGCACTTGATATGTGTATCCTCACCAAGTTGATCAATCAAACAAAAAAATAAGCAACAACAATAATAGTGTGCAACTAAACAAGGAATGAGCTGACAATGCATAAAAGTATGCATACCTCGTCAAATAGAACCCTATACGCATTCAAATCATGATAGATCTTCCGGTTTTCCGTATTACAATGATCAAGTGCCTGTGCAATATAGTATGCGACTCTCACACGCATCTCCCATGGCAATGGCTGCTTATCCCCTATAAAAAAAAATAACAATTATTGTCAAAAAACAATAATCAAATTTAATGAAAAATATATAATAAAAAAACCCCCCACAAATACAGAACCTAAGTATAATATATACATATATGTACTATGATTGATACATCTCAAAGCTTTACCAACTAGAACCACTAGTTTGCTTAGAAAGTGTGCACATATGAGAGAGAGAGAGAGAGAGAGAGAGAGAGAGAGAGAGCAGAGATCTTGCTGAACTAACTATAAACAGAGGAGATATTTAATAGTTTAAGAAACTATTAACCCACCATTGGTCAATTGATTAAACATAAAACTAATTAGCAAAAAATTGACAAGCAAATATGACATGAAGAATCAGGGGGAGAAAACAAAATGAACCCCAAAAAAAGGAATTGAATAAAATATAAGATGGAATAACAATGGGAACGAATTATTGTTAGCTAAAACCAACAATCGGTTATCACTCTTTATTTAAACATAAATCCGTAAGCTTCTATCATTCAAGATAGTAGGTTTGACTTGAAAATCAACTTTACATCAAAACAGCGTGCATTGGGAAGGTGCATCATAAAAAGTGACATCAGAAACTAGTTACCAGTAGCTTCTTTCAAAAAGGATGAATAATTGCAGCACAACTTCCAACAAGTTCTGCTTTACCCTCATCTGTCAGCGTCTTTTTCCAAATTTGGTTTTCAAAGGAAAAAAGTAAAAACCTGAAAGGCTGAACAGGCTGACCCAAAAGGCAAATGAATACATAACAAAGGAGAGGACTTCCATTTGTGGGAAACTAAAGGACCACTTTCTGATCAATTCTCAGTAGAGCATGGAACCAATAATTAAGTTATTTCTTAGCCCTGGTAAAGAAATGTGTTAAGAAAATAGAGAGGAAAATGACAACTGCAATACCCATTTTGATCATTTCACTACAACTCAGATAGGAACTCATAAAACACAACTCACTTCATATGCAACTGATAAAACACAATTCTAAAATTATATCTGTTATCCAGTACCATGGGCTATCAAATAAAGCAATATTTTCAGACTAACCCGTAATTCTAGAAATCTTCCAAATAAAGAATGACATCAGAAAATTACCAACTAAGAATACCAGTTGATGAAATTAACTAAACACCGAGAAAGAAAGAGAAGGAAGATTGATAGGATCATTGAATCATACAGTGGAAAAGATGCTTAGAAAGAGTATCATTGGGCATGTACTCAGCCACCAACAGCCGCTCGTCACCCTCCGCACAACACCCGATTAGATTCACCAATCTCTTGTGCCGAACCTTGCCAACCCCAGCAGCCTCCGCCTGCTCATCAAAATCAAAATCAATGCCAAACAAGTCATAAACCCTGACACCCTAGAAAATCTTGACCCTTATCCCTAAATATGAGAAATCAAAGTTCTAAGATTGAACTCTCTCGTGTGTTTCCCTTACTTTCTCAGCAACCAGAAGAGAACATAATAACAAAATACAGTAAAATGATAAAAATCTCGCCGCGGATTGTTGGCATCAAGCCAAAGCAGTTCGGGGAAGTATCTAATAGCCCAACTAAGAAAAAATCAAAAAAAGTCATCATTTTAGGCATTGTTTTGAGAAGCATTTCGGAGTACTTTTATTGCTTAGGACAAGGAAGATTGCACTGATCATGGCACTTTAAAACTAGAGAAGTGCTTCGAGAGTGCCAACCAGGCAACGCCGTCAGTTTTCTCTTTGTTTCCGTAACTTTCCGACCAACCAAACACTACAAACCGACGGAAAAACTAAAATCTCACCACAAATTGCTGAGCGTCAGGCCAAGACTGTTTGGAGAAGCGTTTAACGGCGACTAACCGATTGTTCTCGAGCCTGCCTCTGTAAACAACATTGGGAGCCTTCTCGCCGCTCTCGGAGACAATGTGATCGCAGCCGAATCCGTTGGTGGCCTTGCGAAGCTCGTTCAGCCCGAACTCCTTGAACGCCGAAACTGGCTGATCTTGCTCGCCCTGATCTACCTTAGCTTCACCCCCAAAACCCAAACAAACACCATAAACAACAATGCCAAAGCAGAGGTAAGATGGAGTAGAGGGAGAAACAGGAGAGAGAGAGAGAGAGAGAGAGAGAGAGAGAGAGAGAGAGAGAGAGAGAGAAAGAGAGACCTGAGTCGGGATTGGCGGAATCGGGGAGCGACGAGGGGTCATCTGGGGATTGAATATTGGCGGTTTTGGACTGCAAGCAACCCATGACTGCCGCCGCTGCTAGTGCTGGTGGTGCTGGTGCCTGCGGAGTGAGCTCTACATAGAAGCTATAAGGTGGTGTAGGCGTTGAAGATTGGTGATGAAGCCAGAGAAACAAAACCAAAGCCCAAAAACAAAACCAAGAAACGTTTCCGAGTGTTTTAGCTAGGCAGAAATACGTTGCAAAATGTTTTGCCGCAGCAATGGAAGCAGGAAAAACAATAACAATAACAATAACAATAACTGGGGAGAAAGGAAGAAAGGAAGTAGAAAGTTCGGCCAGTGAAATGAAAACAGCCTAACAAAAGGCTACGAGTAAATCTGTGAAAAGGGACAGTTGAGAGACTTGAGAGAGAGAGAGACGAGGGGTCACATGATAAGTCCATGATGGGCACGTGCCTATCGTGTGAGGAGTTCTTCCACTGTGCCTAGAAAATTGAGACTCGCTACGCTGTGGCGCGATCCACGACGAGAAAGCTGTCCTCAATGGGGACGTGGCAAACTTAGGGGCTTTTCGGTAATTTAAAGGGCGTGTTTTCAACACCCACGCACGCTGCTCGCCCTGAGGTCGCATGGGAATCCGCTCTGATCTTGATTCTTCCATTCTCAGCCGTCGGATTAAAATATCCGGAGGAGCTAGCATCCAGGCACTTTGGCCACGTGGCGAAATAGCGCAGCGTGTGTGAACTGTAATTGCGTTGGGAATTAATTTTGCGATTCAAGTGGACCCCAACCAGATCCATCTTATGCACAACCCAACTCCTATTAATTGCGCTTTTTTAAAATTTTATTTTAACTCAATCTGTTTATAAAATAATTTCACACGAGAAACCAAAAAACGTAATAAAAAAAAATTATAAATGAATTTTTATCTTGTCTCATACTCTATCTTGAGAAATAATTATTTAATTTAATTGATTAATTATTAATAAATTATTTAAAAAACATATTTTATCACAATGTCAATTATAAATGTATGCTTTGATATGCATATCATCATAAATAAATAATAAATATATTAAACTTTTGACAACCATTCATAATTGAATTAAATTTCTTTACAATTTAATTTTAAACTACTACTAACGATTGAATTACTTAACACAATTAAATTAATAAATTCTATAATTATTAATAAATGAATTAATTTACAAGACAACAAATAAAATAAGTAATATTTTGAAGATCCCTATGAATAAATTATTCATATTTTAAAACCTCCTCACAAATTTATAATACAATTTTTTCACTACTATTAATAATTAAATTAATATATTTGTAGCCACTAACAATGATTCAATTAATAATTTCTCAATCATTAACAATAATTAAATTGATACATTAGATTACAAGATACCAATCCATATAGTTTGCAATGAAGAAATATGTTTTGGTCTTTCTGGCATTCATCCCCTGCAAAAAATCACCGGAGAAATCGGATAAAGAATTTGTCTCACATTTTGTATTTCCAATATCAAATTCAAATATGGATAATAAAATTTGTCATCTAGTAAATATTTGTTTTGATGCTAAACTCTTAACATCTTTGTTAAGACATATTTGACTGATTTACAATCTACTCTTGATAGAAAAATTTTGTTTAGTAGATCATCTTTGAATTTGTAGTGCATAGGACTATTGTCAATATTTCTTTTTTGAGTATGGAATATTTTTTTTCTGAGGTTCATTCCATACTCCAGAGTGATATCTTACCAATTTTTATTTATTGTCAATCACTTGTTTAAGGATGTCACCATAACTATATCAGAGGCATTGTTTTAACTATTTCAAAAGTTTGTGGATGATATATTAGCATGAGAGGAAGATTCTTAAAACATACTCCTTCATTACGAACTCTACCTAATGGTAAGTTCATAAATTATCTATTATCATGAGAGGAAGATTCTTAAAATATACTCCTTCATTACAAACTCTAACTACTGGTATCTTGTAATTTATTTTAATTTTTTGTTTATTTATTCCATATAATGTTTCAGTGATTTTTTCAAAGTATTTGGTCAAGATTAACTCTTCTCTTATATAGTTTAAATCTCTACCTGAATCTATTAAAATAATAAATTTGTATGAGAAATTTCCTCCAATACTAATTTCGACTTCACATGCCATTTTTGGATTACTATTTTATCCATAATATTTATAAATTCTTCTTCTCCTTCTTCCTTTTCTCTGGATTCATTAACCTTTTCGTCTTCTTTTTCAGAGTTGGTAATTAAATTTTTTTTTACATTTTATATTTTTTGTTTCTCAGAAGTTATTTGCTTGAGTCTTTTTATTTCTAGTTTGATGTCACTATTTTATATTCTAAATCCTGAATAATAGTTTGTCTAGATTGTTTATTCATAATTTGAAATAGGAACTTTAGAATTGTTTGATTGGCTTGTAGTTTCTTGTTTTACTATTTGTCTAAGCTTACAAAGGTATTTACTTTTTGGTATGGGATCATCATGATCTAGCATTTCTAGTATTGTTCCATAGTCCTTTGTCTAGAGTATTTATTTCTTTTTTACACATAAAAAATTATTTTTCCACAACATTTTTTCTCACAATATGTTCCTAAGGTTGTAAAGGCATTTGAGTCATCTTCTATTACTAAAAATTGTCATCTATCACTACAAAAAATCTGGTTTTCAGTGACGAAAGTATTAGTGACGATTTGAATTTCATCACTAAAAGCGTGTATTAGTGACAGTTTTTACACACTGTCACTAATAGTATCACACCCTAAACCCACAGATGGGTCCCAAGTGTGATTTTAGTAACCTAATATGTCTCTGTATCATTTAAAACATACATGATACTACACTGAATGAGGGTCCGACCCCGTGGGGTACACGTAAACCCTATACACAATCACATACATATCCATACACATCAAATACGTAGCAAAAATATTCTTTCTAATACATACAACATACCATACCAGAGTCTATACATGAATAGAGTCTACGCTCCAAAATACAATACATACCTCGGGTGTCTACAAGACCCAACAATGACAACCTAGTTACAAAAATCAGTACTTAAGTACTATACACAGCTAACTGACACCCATGCTCCCAAACGCAAGGATGCTAGTTTTGGTTACTCGAAGGATCTGAAAAAATATTTCTATATTCGGGGTGAGGCACCTCTCAGTAAGGAAGAAAACAGGTTATATCAGTGTATGACATACAAGTGTTATTTCGACATAAAACATAACACAATATAGTTCTAGTATTTTTCACAATCCAGTTCCAGTACATACGATACCAAACATACGGTCAGTGTCGTCACACTCGAGCACCCGATACCCTGCAATAACCGAAGCCCCACATCAATATCGTTGCTAATACGGTGTCCACTCACGCCCATCAGTGACCAACCGGAACAAACAGGCAATATTTCACACCCTCGGATATAGAGCTGGACACTCTCGCCTACGGTATTTAGCCGAGACATGGCATTTGCCTACGGTAATTAGTCGAGACATGGCAAATTTCACAAAACCTGGAACAATTTTGGAACTCATATTCCTATACCCCTTAGCTTATGGTAATTAGCCAATACAGCTGTTTTACAAAACCTGGAACATTTGCATACAACAATTCATTCCACACTTATTTGAGTATACAACAATCATATCGTTTTCAATTCGAGAATACATTTTAATACAAATACATGTACGGTCGTATCATTACTACAGTTTTATACAACATACGATTTTCCAACAAAAATAGAGATGATACTCGAAACCCCCAATTTTCCCCAAAACTGTAACCCGAAAATCCCGCATTTTCACCTAATAGATTTTTCCAAATAAGTAACCAAAACATACATACAATCGTAAACTACATGTTTACCGATTTCGATTTCAAAAATAACTGATATAAACAAATCTCCTTACCTTTTCCAGAATACCAAAACACGAGCTCAACGGCTCCAAAACAACGAACTGAGGCACCAAAACCTAAACAACGAAGAACAATACTTCCTTACAATAGTATTCTCTACAGATCTACCGAAACGAAAACAAAATCAAACCCTTACCTCGATTTTGGGTCAAAACTCGAAAATCATCGAAACGTAATTTCGATCCGCTATACTCAAAGAGATTCTCCTCCTGATCCACGTAGCAACATCGGATCATTGATTCCGGCAACAGATGGCTTGAAATCCTAAAGAGAGAGAGAGTATTCAAGTTATAGAGAGAGAGAGAGAGAGAGAGAGAGAGAGAGAGAGAGAGAGGTTTTTGGTTTCTTCTTCATTAAGCAAAGTTAAAGATATTTATAAGCAAGTTGACTCGGCCAAACTCATTGATGAGACGGCATCCTCGTCAACGAGCCACAGAAGGAAGTTCGTCGACGCCAAGGTGGACTCGTCGACGAGCCTGAGATTTTAGGATTTCCCAAAATCCCTCGGCATCTCCTTGTCGACAAACCACTGAACCTCGTCGCCGATCTGTACACGAGACCTCATCGATGAGAAAAGAAGCCTCGTCGACGAGCCCTACTGATTTTTACCTTTTAAATTTTTCCTTCTCTTTTCTCATTTATTTAATACACCTATCTCGAGTCGGGTTCTTACAACCTCCCCTTCTTACAAAAATTTCATCCTCGAAATTTGCAATCTCTCATTTACTAACTCAACATCATACCCAAACGCATACCCAACTCTAGAAAGAGTCGGCGGCCACCTACATAGCAGCCCCGTCCCAAATACATATATACCCTCACTTATGGCGAAGGAATACCGTGGTTACATACATACCATCTCAGGAGTTCACAATATTACAAAACTCTCTCAAAGACTAACCACACAACCTTACTACAATAGCAGAATATTACATACTTACATACATACCCATACCGATCCTGCTATCAAAACTACTACTCAGAATAACTGCGGATATTTCTAGCGTGTTTTCGTATCTAACTCCCAAGAAGCTTCCTCAACCGCGTGATTCTGCCACAGTACCTTCACTGACGATATCTCCTTGGTATGCAGCTTCTGAACTTTACGATCCAGAATCTGAACGAGTATCTCCTCATACGCTAAAGCATCCCCAAACTCTAAAGATTTGTAACTAATCACATGTGACGGATCCAGCACATACCTCCTCAATATGGATACGTGAAACACATCATGGATCCTCGAGAGTGCTGGGGGTAATGCAATTTTGTAGGCCATCGGACCCACTCGTTCCAGCACCTCGAATGGTCCGATATATCTCGGGCTCAGCTTGTCCTTCTTCCCAAATCTCATCACCCTTTTCATCGGAGCGATTCTTAGGAATATCTTACCCCCAACCTCGAATTCCAACTCACGACGACGAACCTCCGTGTAACTCTTCTACCGACTCTGAGTTGTTTTAATCCTATTTAAAACTAAGGTGTAGTCCCAAGATGGGGGTGAATTGGGTTATTAAAATTTTCTTTTAAACCTTTTATGAATTCTTAACCTCTTTTAATTCTTTTAATGAATTCTTGACTTCTTGTTGATTTATCAATCTTACAACAAAAGCTTTAAGTCTTTATTCAATCCATAACCACACAATAAAACGAAACTTAATCAACCAATCAAACCAATCAATTATCACAATATCCAAACCAAGATATAAGATTTAACTTTTTACAAGAATTCAACTTTTGTTTGTTTGCAGCCCTGTATATATGATTTTGATACAATCCCTATAGTAATGGATTTGCTTTCCCAATATGATGCTTAATATAAAATCCAACACTCTTTCCAAAATCTTAGACTTTAAATAACCTTTCAATTAAAAAGTCTTTGGGTGTTTCACCATTCAACGTACTTCCTTACGATTTTCGCTAAGTATGGATTAACCAATGTACTCCCTTTCAGTTTTCGCAATCCCAAAAACAAATTAAGCTTTAAGTTTATTTAATATCTAATCCACGTAGTGTATATGATTAAGGAATTTAAAACATCCACACAGTTTATATATGCTGAAAGTAAAGAGAGTAAGGAAAATGTTAGCTTTGGTGCAATCCCAAGAGGGGGGGTGAATTGGTATTTAAAATCTATTGCCTTAGGTCAATCCTCTAACAACAGTATTACACAAGCCTAAGGTCAATCTAGTGCATGTAAACTGAATCAATGTAAATATACAATGGAATTTAAACTGTAATAAACAATTAGCCAAGCATGCACAATAAAGAAGTAAAGGAGACGACACCCAGAAATGTTATCGAGGTTTGGCAAATTGCCTACGTCCCCACCTTGGCTAACAAGCACGAGGATTCCACTAATGCTCACTTAAAGGGCGGAGCGGCACCAATTACAATCAGGTCAATTACCACAAGGCTGACCTCAACCTTAACCAAGTTAATTAGCGGGGCAACCCTCAACCTACACGCCTTACTAGGATGGCGTACCTAGCTTTCCTAACCGGGTCTAAGCCAGTCCGAGACTATACCAGGGCTAGTCTCCCTCTTCAGACCCGTGCTTGGAAATACAATAGATGTGTATGTAATTTTGTGTACAAGGAAATGCTTCTTACACTAAGCTGATTATGTACCACTAAGCACAATGTAATTAATACACTACCAAGAAATAGGATTTGATAAGCTCGGTGTAGTCTAAGTGTCTACTCTCAAATAATTATGCAAATATTTCAATCAGTGCATGATAATGCAAATAATGTTATCTTTGTATCACACTATATTTTCAATCACAATGCTCAAGCAAAGATGATAACAATACTTCAGATATCTCAAATGATATTTTTCAATATATAAGGCTCAAGAGATATTCAAATTTAATTTATAAAATAATTTGATCTTTGTGTTCAAGAAGATAAAATCAATCAAAGGATATTTCAACAAGGATCTTTTTGCGTATGCACAAATATCTTAACAAAATATTTATCAAAGTAAATCACACAAGATATTTGAAATCGATTTGCAAAAATTTATTTCACAAACAAAAAGCAATAAGAACTCTTGCGTATTGCAATGATGATGCAAAACTCACAAGCTCTATGAAGTTTTCCTATGGAAGACTTATTAATGAAGTCTCCTAGAAAAATTTCAAGCTTACTCTCGGATAAAAATATATATATATATCAATCAACTAGATCAAACGAGAGAGTAAGCTAAACTAGATACTCACAATAACACTCTTACTTGGCAAGATTTGCAATAAGGATTAGTAAAAATGGAAAAATGAAGCTTGAATGTGAAAAATAGAGCTTTTGAGAATCAGAGGATATTTGCTAATTGTTTTTGCTAATCTCTGTCTAATTATTCCAAATGAGGGGGTATATATAGACTTCCCCCAAAATATAACCGTTTAGGACACACTTGGAATTATTAGGAAAGTTTTAATACAATTTAATTATTTTAACCACATTTAAAAAAGTTAACCATGGTAAAAAATTAGGGGCAAGCCAAAAGGTCCAGTCGACCAGAAACATTTTCAGTCGACCCAAGTTCATATGGTTCGGTCGACTAGGACAAAAATGAACTAGGGACTTGGTTGATTGGACACATGTGTCGAGGGCAAAATTACCGAGGTTCGGTCGACTAGGGGGAAATGAACTATGGTCTTGATCGACCGGGAAGGGCGATTTTTTCAATTAGCGCGGTTTGGTCGACCGGGAGTATTTGAACTAGAAAGTTCGGTCGACTAGGTAGTTGGGACATCTCCTGAGGACCCTCGATCGACTAAAGCATTGGAGTACATTTTGGGCTCGGTCGACCAAGTGGTCAAAAAGTTGACTCCCTAAGGGGTTCGGTCGATCGGGTATAAATGAACTATATAAGTTCGATCGACTAGGTTATGGTCAAACTGTTGACCCAGTTAGGATTCGGTCGACTGGTAGGTAATGAACTAGGAAGTTCATTCGATCGAGCCATGGTCAACTTGTTAACCTAGCACCGGTTCGGTCAGCCGAGCACTTTACTACAGGTAAGGTCGGTTGACCGAGTGTGCACATTTTGTGCATTTCGGTCCTATTTCAAGCATTCAATCACCCAAATCAAATAATCAATCATATGTATGCATAAGTGAGTGTCCTAGGGTCATTTCTAAGTCTTTTTAAAGACACCAAAAAAATCTGGTGTCAGTCGACCGAAGGGTGTTCCCTAAGGTCCATCTATGGTCTTGAGCTTATTAATCCTACCAAGCAGGTAAGGCATTAATTATTACAGACCATGTTCCTATTTAAATATTACAAACCCAAATAATAATGAAATACAATAAATATGATCTTCAGGGTCTTCAGGTCTTCACTTCATCTGCTATGTGCGTGCACCATATGATACGTTCGATTGTTCCTGCACACAAACTTATCAATCCATTAAATACCAGAGTTTTGTATTAATCAAAACAGGGTATGACCCATAGGGTCAACAGGAAAGAAAGAAACACCGAATTTTTATGTGGTTCGGCTCATCCTTAGCCTACATCCTCGCCTTGGGCAAACCACCAAAGGATTCCACTAAATTAGTTCCTTTTCGGGTGGAACAACACTGTTACAAGCGATACCCCACGCTCAACACTCCTTCAATAGGTTAGAGTAGTTACCTCTCCAAGCGATACCCTAAGTTTGGTCCAACAACGATTTAAGAACCTGAACTGTCTACAAAACAAAAACAATATTCGGTGTACAAAGACACTCTCGAACAGAGCAAATTAGTACAATAATTCAACACTATAATATACTTCAAAATAAATATCAATATGGAATGAAATTGAAGCTCTATATAAAACTATCACCGGTATAATCTTTGAACGATTGAAGGATTCAGACTTTAAAGCTCAATATTGGTGTGAGAAGATCAGTAAAAACTCAGTTGAGAGAATAGCAAGATGTGAGCAAGATAGCCTTTGAGAATTAAGAGCATTTGAGAGTATTTAATTGCTGAACAATTTCTTGGTCTATTTGATCCTTGGGTTTAATCATGTATTTATAGAATTAAAAAGCATATTTTCGTGTTGCCCAAGTTTCTTGGAGTATCCTGTAACGACCTACTTATCTAATCATATAATAAAACATATTTAATAATAAGGTCAACCCGAACCCGTGGGTAACGAAGACACATCTAACATTCACAGTGGAAACCTAAGCAGCGGTAAATGTAATTCACATTCTCATAACCACAAAATACATAATACTAGAGTTAACTATAATCCAAAACACTGTGTTTATATACAATCTTCCAAAAATACAAAAATCTCTCTAGGATCTCACATCAAAATCTCCTAATCCTAGTTCAAACTTACCTTCCTAACGGGGTAGCACAACAGACTCAAAAACGACCTTGATCCGCCGTTCCTTCTAGGTTTCCTAAAATTATTTAAGTTCGGGGGTGAGACACTTCTCAGTAAGGGAAGATAAACTAAATATAGTTGTGTGATAAATGAATATTTGATGTAATTATACATATACAGTACATTTCATATACCTAAAATCATTCATCATAACATACTGAATAATCATATACTTTCGTATTTTCTAATAAATCATACAATTCATAAAATGTCTGATATAACTGATAATACTGAAAATTTACCTAGGATGTATAGCTAACTGATGTCATGTATTATCTCCCATGAAAGGTTGTGCAGTTCAAAGGCGGGACCCAACAATAGTTGGTCGACCACTGCCGGGTCAAGAATATATGTAAGTACGATGGGCCCGCCACACCCTAGTCCGGACTGCCAAGTGGACATCTACAACTCTACACTAAAAGCCACATCGACTATCCATCTCCCACCCCCTCTACTGGCAGGGGCGGTTAGCACAAGTCTGAACATAATATCTGATCTGTATAGCTACGGCACCGTGCTCCTGTAATTGAACTAAACTAACATGTAGATTCTGATAATATATAATACATGATAATATACAGTTTAACGTAAATAGATTGAAAGAAATTTTCTATGATAACAAAATACATGCGGCCTTGCGCCGATTACTTTCACATCTGTGGCCTTGTGCCAAAATCGTACATATACATACGACCTTGCGCCGAAATCATAAATCATACACGGCCTTGCGTCGGCTATCAATCATGACCTTGCACCGAATACTTCATACATATCATTCTGAATAAATAATTCATTTATCATGTATTTTGAAACTGTAATGCATTGCAATATTTCATAACTTCTGAAAATCATACTTCATTCATAAAATTGCCATAACATAATGCTTATTATGTAAAATAATATTCATGTCACACAATGCTGAGTAAAATCATACATTTCATTCTAAAATCATATTTCCTATACAACAGCAGTGTTTTCCCAAATATGCATTTTCTCAATAATATTCAAATATAATACATGCTTTCCTGAAAATTAATTTGCTGATAAATAATAATAATTTGCATGGAAAATAATTGCTTTAGTTTATTCGCTTACCTGATTTCTGAGAAGAAACCCTCTAAAGTACACTCGTCCTACACCTGCAGATTCCCCGTTCAACACCCTGAAAACGACAATTTCCAGAACTAAACTTCAGTATTTTTCCATGAATAACATTTCCTATAACTATGGGAAGACCAAATTTTGCATAAAAAGTCTTACCTTAACTCAGAGATGAATTTTAACTCAGTCCCACTAACGATCCGCTCCGGCAGACTTGGAGAGAACTTCCCCAAGAGTGTCGTGGTGGCCTCAGATCGTCGATCCGGCGAGGAACAGGGCCAGAATCGAAGAGAGAAGAGAGAGAAACTATAAAGGAGATAGAGAGAGAGAGAGAGAGAGAGAGAGAGAGAGAGAGAGAGAGAGAGAGAGAATTTTTTCTGATTTTTTGCATAAAATTCGAGTTTTAGGCTATTTATACTATGGACTTCGTCGACGAGTCCAAGAATGAGGTTTATCAATGAATGCCTTCTCCTTGTCGACGAAATTCAGAACTTGGAAAAACAGCCTCTCGGTATCTTCTCGTCGACGAAACGCACCCTCGTTAACGAGCCCAGAGTGCCACATCATTGACAAACGCTTTGTGTTCGTCGACAAAGCTTGCTACACCCTCTTTTCTATTCCCATTTTCCCCTTTCTCTAGTATTTAAATATCATTATTCTTCAGGTCATTACATATCCCCCAAGTTTTTCCAAAGTTTGGAGCCCAAGAAACCAATTTTAGAAACTTTTCCCTACTGTTAATTTCAAATTATACGAAGGTCAACCGCCTGTCAAAAATTGTCAGGCTACTACCTAGCTATTTTATAGAGGCAGTAGGGTGTCAAGCATCTAGTGAAACATGGACAGGCTCCTTGGATTGCACCGTCGGGCTTCTGGGAGAACAAGGTCAAGCTGCTATCAAGCTATCAACTTCAAGCACCCTTCAGCATTTTGGTCATAATTTTTCTACATAACTCCAAATTTGACATTCTTGATGTCAAAAGAAAGCTAAGAGAAAATACCACAACTTTCTTATTGAACATGTTTTAAAATAAGGAGTTTTGAATGGAAAAAAATGTGCATCAATTAGGATATAGAAAAAATAACAGCATTTGGAAAAACCTCTTTTTGGTGCTTTTCATTCCAAAAATAATTTTAACCTTTTTGAAATATTTTTAACCTTATGAAAATATTTTTCAAGTATTTTAATAGGTATCTAGGTCCAAGTAATTAACCTAAGAGTTTCATACATCCATATTGAAATTATTTGAAGTACTTGTATAAAACTTCCTTAAGATTCTAAATCCTTCAACTCTTGAAGTCTTCATGTATGTCCTTGCTTTGAGTCCATCTTTTTTTCAAACTTTCAATGTAGTTTTGGCTTTTAGCAAGTTCAATTTAATATGTATGCTTTCATAATCTTCAAGCTCTATTAAATTAAGCTTCATATGATCATCCTTTGTTGAAGTATAAGCTTTCAATGGATCAATGTGAATACTTGACCTTGCATTTTCATAGTTGAGTCCTGATATGTCATCACTTAACCAAATATGTTAAGTTCCTCTTGTTTGTTATCATCAAAACAAGATTTTAAGTCTCATAAGGCCAACACCTATCCCTAATCAATTTGACCTTCTCAGAAGCCTGTTATACAAGTTCAGGACCCAATATCTGTCGTTCACCGACCTCATCCCAATACAGAGGAGACCTACATCTCCAACCATACAATACTTCGAACGGTGTCATACCAATACTAACTTGGAAGCTATTTTTATAGGAAAATTCCACTAACGGTAGAAACTAAATCCAACTACCATCGAAATCTAACACGCAAGCCCGTAACATATCCTCCAAGATTTGTATCGTCCTCTCTGACTGTCCATCATTCTGGGGGTGGAATGTTGTATTGAAAGTAAGCTTCATCCCCAATGCTTCCTATAAGCTCTTCGAGAATCGAGAAGTGAATCTCAAGTCTCAATCTGAAACAATGGACACCTGCACCTCGTGCATTCTAACTATCTCTTGCACGTATAAATCTACTAACCTACTCAAAGAGTGGCTAACCTTCATTAGTATATAGTAAGCAGATTTAGTTAGCCTGTCAACGATCACCCATATTGCATTCTGCCTGTGTAGTGCTGGTGATAACCCGGTGACAAAGTCCACGGAGATGTGCTCCATTTTCCACTCCGGAATACTCAATGGCTGCAACGGCCCTGCCAGCCTCTGATGTTCAACCTTTACCTGCTGACACGTTAGATATTGCTCCACAAATCAAGCAATCTCCCTTTTCATGCCACTCCACCAGAAAGATTCATGCAAATCCTGATACATCTTCGTGCTACCTGAATGTACCGTATACAAAGAACAATGCGCCTCTTCCAGGATCGTCCTCTTTATACCCTCGTCATTCGGAATGCACAGTCTGTTTCCGAACCTCAATACACCTCCCTCGAAGATGTTAAAATCTATAGCCAGCCCCTGCTGTACCTTCTCTACAACCTCGACTAACTCCGCATCATTAGCCTACACGACTTTAATCTTCTCTAATAATGTCGGCCGGATCACCAAACTAGCAATGAAAGATTGGTGATTACCATCCACTAATTCCACGCCAAGACTCTCCAGATCTTGTTTGATATGATGTTGACCTCCTACTGTAGATTCTAATGCGTACTCTGACTTACGACTCAATGCATCAGCTATCATGTTAGCTTTCCTCGGGTGATAGCTAATGGTGCAATCGTAGTCCTTGATCAGTTCAAGCCACCTTCTCTGCCTCATGTTCAAGTCCTTCTATGTGAAAAAGTATTTTAGGCTCTTGTGGTCCGTGAAGATCTCACACTATTCACCATACAAGTAATGTCTCCAGATCTTCAACGCATATATTACTGTTGCCAACTCCAGATCATGCGTGGGGTAATTCTTCTCGTACTCCTTAAGTTGCCGAGAAGCATAAGCAATTACTTTCCCCTGTTGCATCAGCACACATCCCAACCCCTTCAATGATGCGTCACTGTACATCACAAAACCACCGTCCCCAAATAGGATGGTTAAAACCGGAGCAGTGACCAGTCAGTGTTTCAACTCCTTGAAACTCTGCTCACACTCGTCGTTCCAATCAAATATCACACCCTTCCTCGTCAACCGTGTTAGAAGGCTAGATAACTTAGAGAATCCCTCCACGAACTGCCGGTAATACCCAGCCAATCCCAAGAAACTCCGAACATCGTGCACACTCTTTGGTTTCACCCATATTCAACCACTGCTTTTATCTTACCATGATCAATTGAGATACCACCCTTCGACACGACATGACCTAGAAACGCGACCTGATTCAGCCAGAATTCACATTTCTTCAGCTTAGGATACATCTTCTTTTCCTATAGTACCTAAAGTACCAACCTCGGATGGTTTTCGTGCTCTTCCAAACTCTTAGAATATACCAGAATATCATCGATGAACACCACTACAAAATGATCCAGGTATTCATGGAAAACCCTATTCATCAGGTCCATAAATACTGTCAGAATGTTAGTTAACCCAAAAGGCATGACCAGAAACTCGTAGTGACCGTATCTGGTTAAGAAAGCAGTCTTCGCAACATCCTCAGTCCTAACTCTCACCTGATGATACCTTGACCGTAGATTGATTTTCGAAAAGAACTATGTTCCCTGCAACTAGTCAAATATATCATTTATACGAGGCAACGAGTATCGATTCTTCACTGTTACCTTGTTGATCTCGCAGTAATCAATGCACATAGCATCGACCCTTCCTTCTTCTTCACGAACAATATTGGAGCTCCCCAGGATGAAACACTAGGTCTGATAAAGCCCTTATCCAGTAGTTCGTGCAACTGCTCCTTCAACTCCTTAAGTTCAGTTGGAGCCATCCGATATAGAGCTTTAGAAATTGGCGCCTTGCTTGGCAGCAACTCAATAGCGAACTCCACCTCCTGATCAGGAGGTAAGCTGGGTAAGTCTTCTGAGAATACATCCAGAAATTCGTTAACCACTTGGATATCTTCAAGTTTTAAATCATCCTGAGGTGGTTCCTTTACACAAGCTAGGTACCCCTGACAATCGTCCAAAAGTAACCTTCTCGCCTGTATAGCTGATAGAATCTGTGGCATCGAACACACACATGATCCCACAAACTTATACTCCTGCTTCCTAAGAGATCTGAACACTACTACCTTCCTACAACAATCAATCACCACATAACTAGAGAATAGCCAATCCATCCCCGGTATGACGTCAAATCCGCACATGTTGTACACTACTAGGTTCTCCAATAGCAGCCTTCCCTAAATAACTACTGGGCAGTTTCCTAACATCTTACTATAGATCGTTATACTCCCAGTCGGTGTAGCCACAGACAACTTCTTATCCATCACTTGGATTTCAACCCCACACAATTTCACAAAACTTGGAGATATAAAAGAGTGGGTTGCTCCCGAATCAAATAAGACAACAGCTCTATTCAAAAGCAGTAACATGGTACCTGTCGCCACATTTCCAGCATGCTCAGTATCGGCTAGAGTAAGCGAGCCTCGCCGGGGCCGTGTTTGCCTGATAGTTTCCTCGAGGCATCTGATTACTTCCACGGTTCTGGCTCAGTGCAGGCATATCGCTCCTTTGTGCCTAGCAGTTTCAAGATATGTGGCCCGGTTTTCCACCGTTTTAGCAGTTACCCCAGAATGGCTAGAATTCACCATCATGCCATTTACAGCACCTGGTGCGTTGCACAGAAGAAGGATCCCCTTGAGAACCCTGCCGTTCAGTATTCTAGTGATAACCCGAACCATAGTTCTTCTTCTTCTTCTTCCACTGTACCTGTCAAAGGCCAATATGAGAACTATAAGGTACTGGCCTCTTCTTCTGTTCCTATACCACCTCATCCTCCTGGAGGTCATTCTCAACTATGGTGGCTTTATCCACCAGAACAGAAAACTCTCGAATCTGCAGCATACCCACAAGCTTGCGAATGTCCTTCCTCAGACCCTTCTGGAATCTTCGAGTCTTCTCATACTCGTTCGAGATCAAATATGGCGCAAAACAAGATAGATCAATATATCTAGCAGCATATCTCTACATTGTTAGGGTTCCCTAAGCCAGGCTCGAAAACTCATCAGCCTTCGCATCACGAGTGGAGGCCGGGAAGTATCTCTCGAAAAATACCTCCTTGAAGCAGCTCCAAGTCATACTAGATGGACCAGCTTTCTGCTTCTCAAGCAGACTCACAGTCGTCCATCATCTTTCAGCTTATCCTACCAGCTAAAAAGTAGAATAGAGAACCTTCTTCTGGTTAGCGTAGTGCAAAACTTCCAATATATTCTCGGTTTTCTACACCTAGTTCTCTGCTACTATCGAATCGGGTCCTCCCGTAAACGTCGAAGGGTGTATGTGGGTGAAGCTCTCTATGGTACAACCCGTAGAAGTAGGAGAATGCTCACGTCTCCTAACACTTCGCCCAATCTCCTGCATGACCTGCCTCGTCAAACCTTGAGGCACAGAAGGAGACTCGTCACTTGTAGTTCCCTCAGAACCACTTTTCAAGTTGTTATCCTTGGGCTCCATTCTGAAAATAGGATAGGAATCGGTTAGAATTCCAATATCATACAAAGTTAACACAATCATTGAAAACTAATCATGTTAACTACAACTCTCATGGGTCCAGATCTATCCTACCACACTGACACGAAACCATCAATGGTTTACCATGATTTTACTAAAATCGTCATTCCAGAAAAAATAGAGAATACTGCCAATAAGTCCCCATCTAGCAACAAAACAACCCTCAACCTACTCTGTCCATTTCCTACATCCTATACTCTAGTATGTACACATAGCTATGCCTAACCAAGTCTACAAGACCTAATAACCTGGTTAGCTCTAATACAAAGTTGTCACGCCCCGAACCCACGGATGGGTCCTAGGTGTGATTTTAGTAACCTAACCTGTCTCTGTATCATTTAAAACATACATGATTCTACACTGAATGAGGGTATGACCCAATGGGGTACACATAAACCCTATACACAATCACATACATATCCATACACATCAAATACACAGTGGAAATGTTCTTTCTAATACATACAATGTACCATACCAGAGTCTATACATGACTAGAGTCTACGCTCCAAAATACAGTACATATTCTGGGTGTCTACAAAACCCAACAATGACAACCTGGTTACAAAAATCAGTACTTACTTAAGTACTATATGCAGCTAACCGACACCCATGCTCTCGAACGTTAGGATGCTAGTTTCGGCTACTCGAAGGACCTGAAAAATATTTGTATATTTGGGGTAAGACACCTCTCAGTAAGGAAGAAAACATGTTATACCAGTGTGTGGCATATAAGTGTTATTTCGACATAAAACATAACACAATACAGTTCCAATATTTTTTCACAATCTAGTTCCAGTACATACGGTCAGTGTCATCACACTCGAGCACCCGATACCCTGTAATAACCGAAACCCCACAACGATATTGTTGCTAATACGGTGTCCACTCACACCCATCAGTGACCAGTCGGAACAAACAGGCAATATTTCACACCCACGGATATAGAGCCGGACACTCTTGCCCATAGTATTTAGCCGAGACATGACATTTGCCCACGGTAATTAGCCGAGACGTGACAAATTTCATAAAACCTGGAACAATTTTGGAACTCATGTTCCTATACCCCTCAGCTTACGGTAATTAGCCAACACATCTATTTTACAAAACCTAGAATATTTACATACAATAGGTCATTCCACACTTATTTGAGTATACAACAATTATATCGTTTTCAATTCTAGAATACAGTTTAATAAAAATACAGGTACGGTCATCTCATTACTACAGTTTTATGCAACCTACAATTTTCCAACAAAAATAGAGATGATACCCGAAACCCTCAATTTTCCCTAAAACTGTAACCCGAAAATCTCACATTTTCACCCAACATATTTTCCCAAATAAGTAGCCAAAACTTACATACAATCGTAAGCTACATGTTTACCAATTCCGATTTAAAAAAAACTGATATAAACAAAATTCCCTTACCTTTTCCCAAATACCAAAACACAAGCTCAAAGGCTCCAAAACAACGAACCGAGGTACCAAAACCTAAACAACGAAGAACAATACTTCCTTATAATACTATTTTATATAGATCTACCAAAACAAAAACAAAATCGGACCCTTACCTCAATTTTGGGTCAAAACCCAAAAATCCTCGAAATGTAATTCCGATCCACTATACTCGAAGAGATTCTCCTCCTAATCCACATAGCAATATCGGATCGTTGATTCTGGCAACAGACAGCCCGAAATCCTAGAAAAAGAGAGAGAGAGAGAGAGAGAGAGAGAGAGAGAGAGAGAGAGAGAGAGAGAGAGAGAGAGAGAGAGAGAGAGAGTATTCGAGTTCTAGAGAAAGAGATAGAGGTTTTTGGTTTCTTCTTCATTAAGCAAAGCTAAAGATATTTATAAGCAAGTTGACCCAGCCAGACTCGTCGACAAGATGGCGTCCTCGTCGACGGGCCACAGAAGGAAGTTTGTCAATGCCAAGGTGGACTTGATGACGAGCCTAAAATTTCAGGATTTCCCAAAATCCCTTGGCATCTCCTTGTCGACGAACCACTGAACCTCGTCGCCAATATGTACACGAGACCTCGTCAACAAGCATATTCATGAAGGAAGACACAATAAAGATCATGCATTTAAATTTTTGCATTAAAGCATATTCTCAGAAATTTTACCCTTATATGTCGGTCATTATCATTTTGCTAAAAAAAACATTCTCTCCCTTTTGACATCAACAAAAAAGGCTAAGATAAGTAAAAAATTTATCATTAAGTAAAAAATTTTTCATTTAAAACAAGCTTAGCAAGGAGAACTTCCCTTTTTTTAAAAAAAAAAAATTTAATTTGTTTAGAAAATACTCTCCCTTTATGGTTTTGACATTTCTTTTTCATAAAACAATAACTGGTCATTTAATATAAATAAAAACATGATAAACATGGTCAGACCAGAATTATATGCAAACCACGACAATTTAAACATATCATAAGACCCGTGAAAGATTTGAGTTCAACACACATGGCATATGATAGCAAATGTAGGTTTGAGCATAAAAGCGGTCCAACTAGTTCATATGCATTTCATATGTGATCCATGAACCAGTTATACAACACCCTTAAAAAATTTATAAACAATATAATTTCATGACATAAAATTTCAGTACAGAATTAGCAAAAGTCATGAAGGTATTTAAGCACACAAGTAGGACGTAAAATATATTTTATATAAGTTCAATTCTTACTTTCATAAATGTATATATATAAATATATCCCCTTAAAATTTTCGATAAAAAACTAGGGGTTATGCTTACTAAAAAAGAAACCTTAATTTAAAAATTCAAGTAAGCAAATGTTTTTGCAGTTTGGCGTTTAAGTGCAATCCATAATATGACTAGAAAAAACAAACCACATAGATCCCAAAGATAATAAAATTTATGAACAGGGATCATATGGCAAAACCTAAGATACCGTGGCAAACAAAATATTTTCATTTATAATATTCAATGAAGACATTACAATTTAAGCACAAGCCACAATGAGTTCAAAAACCAAATCTAAGCAAGAAATGTTGCGAGCACAACAAGATAGAAAAGTAATTTCTATGTGCTCCCCCTATCAATTTGAATACGTACTTAGATTCTTTTAGCTACTTATACAAAAAAAAAATTCATTTAGGAGTACAAGCAACAAATTTTCATTTTTGATAGATTTTACTAGATATATGTCAAACAATTTGTATTTACCAGTAAAATGTCCCTAAACACACATGCATTAAAAATCAAACAGCAAGTCAAGCATAGTGTTCATGTGTACTCTGAACAATCCATATCAAAGATATTCAATAGAGACAGGATATGATGTTCAAGGTATTTAGAAAGGCTTCGAACTCAAAAAGTATAAATAATAGAAATAATGAGTCCATGGGTCAGGTGATTCAAATCCTATTTCAAGGATGGGGCTTAAACTCCCTAGTATAATCTCAGGCACACATAAGTGCATTTATGCTTAAGGATGAATTTCTTTCAAACACATTTATCATATGTTTATCCTTCTTAATATTACTTAGCATGCAAGAGATTTTAGACTCTACATTCTTATTTGTTTTTCTTAAAAGTGGGGCTTAAGATCCCCCTGTATATTTGCATACACGCATACTTGCAATAAAGTTCAAGAATGATAGTCATTTAAAAACATTCATCAAAAGTTCATCCTTTCAAAATATTTCAGTATGTAGCAAATATTGAACATTTAGCACACAACATGACATATTGCATTTCAATTTAAATACTAATGCAATAGGGGATCAAAGGATATGACACAACTCAAAACACGATGAGTGTGCGTAAAATGAAAAACTCCCTCCAAGTCATGCAATTGTCCAAATTTATGGACCATCATCAAAATATAGTATGTTCAATTAGAAGGATGATATTTTACCATTTGGGTCCGAGTGAAAGTACATAACACAAAGAGTTGGACTAAATGGTGTCCATGAACTAGTCTCTCCTAGGATAACATAATGTGTACATGTCTTCAATTTATATAGCGGTTTGGATTTTACATGTACAACCTATTCAGTTATCTAGCATCCTAGGAAACAAATATGAAGATTATGCGTGTTTTTCAGTTTAGCATATACCATTTAAAAAAATTTAACATGCACCAGCGGGCAATTCGACATGCACCTATAACTAAGGATGAAAATTAATATTCTTTAATGATTCACTCATCCTTTCAAAAACATTTTAGCATGCATTAAATTATTATTTTAATACATGGTTTTTATTTTTGGAAAAAATTCTATCGAAATTTCGGTAGCATTTCGTTTGTAAATCGAACATTTTCCCAAATTTTCATGTACCTAAAACCTGATAGACTCAAGCAAGTAATATAAAATAATCTGCATCATGCAGATACCATTCAGTTAAAGGCATGCGAGAACCTATATCCACTACCAATATGCAACTCTCATCACTGCATCGGCCATGCAAGTGACTTTCAGTACAAGCATGCAATCCAGTACTTCAATTAATATATCAAATAAAATATAAACTATTCAAATGAAGATATAATCATTATGCAAGAGATGGATAGCGGCATTCAGCCCAAAGCAACAAATCATCCCAAAAAAAAACATAAGCACAAAATGCATATTGGATGAGTTTTCTAAAATTTGCTACTCCCCCTCAATTATGCAGCCAAAGAATTATATGTTCAATTAATAGTATTTGACATAACTAATATTTTCAAATATGAGGATGAGCCTATGAATTCCTTGAATTTAATTTATCAATTGAAAATGATTTATCGTTTAAACTCAATTATGAGTTTAGGATTATACATTACATAGCATAAGATCAATTTCCTAAAGCTCAATACTATGTGATGGACAAAGATATGATATATTTGAGACATTCATACTAAAGCATATATAGCATTATTAAAAGAGTATTGTCCATTTGAATGAGATTTATTTAAACATACTTATGAGATTTGAATTAAGAATTGATAGTTTTATATAAGCATGCTATAGGCAATATTATCAAGTAATATCCAATCATAATGATGTATATACCTTAGACCAAATGAATTGAATTTTTCACTAAAGTTCTCATACTGACTTGATCTTCCTAAGGTTCATAGTATGATGATAGTGTATATTAAAATTTAGAGTTTAAGCACAAAACACTATTTAAGCATTCAGAACATTATAATCTCTTAAATATTTTATCCTAAAATCTTATGAGTATAAAAAGAATTCTTTTAAAGTACACCTCATAAGATGGTATGCAATCATCACAAGATTCACATAGTAAGAATAAACATAAAACATACAACATGTGAATCAAGCATCAAATAAAGTAGAAGGAAGAAAATATATACCTTTTCAATTTACTCCTTCTTAGACGTTAGAGCTCAGAATGGTGTTCATCTCTCTCATGGTTTTTTATACCTCAACTGGTTCCCAAAAGCCTTAGCACTCAAAGATCATAAACTATGTGAAGCATTATTGACAAGGCACAAGATAAAAAATATATGTATGCATGACATTTAAATGATATGCATTCAAACAATGTCATGCATATTCAAATCATTTTCGAGTTTGGGAAACATTGCATTTTAAAATTAGGGATATGAAAAACTTCAATACACTCTTTCCAAATCCTCCAATCATTTGATTTTACAAAAAATAATTATTAATATTCAAATAGTAAAATCTATGCGATGAACATAGTGGAGGAGTTGCAAAGGGTTGACCTCAAAATCGGGATACATTGAAAAACGAGTCGTTGCAATCTTTATGCAAATAGCGGTTAAGCTTATTGCAACCAGGCTCTGATGCCAATTGTTGAATTTGATGTAATCCCAAGAGGGTGGGGGGTGAATTGGGTTTTAAATCATTTTGGCTAAATTAAACATTTACGCCGATTCACCACATATCATATCACATTCAATATTAAACACGTGTATGAAAAAGGATTAAGCTAATCAGTTCATGCATACATGTGTATCTCGTTCAAAGAAAATGTGTGCATGCAACTAAATATAATAGTAAATAAATAGGCATACACATACTGAATTTAAAGTGCAGTAATTTAAATGAGATAGGAAGAGTGAGACACAAGATTTGTTATCGTGATTCAGCCAAACCAGCCTACGTCCCCGCCTTGGGCATACCCCCTAAGGATCCTACTAAACCTGCTCACTTAACCAGGTGGAGTAGAAGTCATTTACATCCTCTCCTTACGGGGTGAGGAAAATCCCAGCCCAATTACTACGCTAAGCCGAACTAGTCTCACTTAAGGGGCTGAAACTCTCCAGTTCAATTTTCAGGTTGAACCAAATCGGTTTCATTTACAGGGCTGAGACTCCCCAGTTCAATTTACGGGATAAACCCAACCATTACTTAAAAAATATTTTTGTACATAATACAGTACTTCTAGATATAAGCAAGATTGTACATAATAAAGTTCAATACAAGCACTCTAAAATGATATGCAATGATGCTTAGTAGAGTAAGGGTGCTTTTCTAAACATAATATTTTTAATCTTTGAAAAGTAGTGTATATGATATGCACAATAAAGATTTGGATCCTAATAAAATATTCTCCCAAAAATATTTTTCAAAAAATAATTAGAGAACTTAGGGTTTTGATTTTTCAAATGATTCTTGCAAGATAAACGTTTTCTATGAAAGCATGAATGCAAGAAGTAAATACCCAAATAAAATGTATGCTCTCTTTGAAAAGATTTTCTAAAGAATAATAAAGAGAGATTTGAAGAGTAAAAGACTTGCCCAAAGAAAGAGCTTTTGCAATGAAAATGTTTTGGGGGGAACTTTGATTAGAATAAAATTAGAGAGAAAAGTTGGCTAATCCTGACCTATGAAGGGGTATATATAGACTTAAGGAAAATTTTGACTGTTGGGGATATGCTAAGTATTATTAAAAAAGTTTAATTAATTTTAAACCCGTTTTAGCATTTAAAAAATACCCCAACCAGAGAGTTTCGGTCGACCAAACCATAGGTTCGGTTGTACGAACACTCACAAAGAGAAAAGGTGATTTTTTGAAGTTCAGGTGCCCGTGGAAAGGGTTGATTGGCTGAACCAAGGCGATTTTCCAAAAGACCGGGATTTGGTTGCCCTATCTAAAGTTCTGTTTACCGAACTCACGTGTTTGGTCCCTCAAGACCATTTTGAATGTGAAGTTCGGGTGCCCGAGGAAGGTAAAAAGTGACAGCTCTAAGGTTTGGTCACCCGGGGGCGCTTAGCTCAATTTTGTTCTGTCACCCGAGCTATGTCAAACTTTTGACCGGTCAGTTGTTCGGTCGACCGAGGCTATTTGTATTGCCTTGGTTCGATCACCCGAAACCTCACAAAAATGTCCTATTTGGTCTCTTGAACTTATTCAACCATGTGTGAATAAGTTATGAAATTTTGTGCAAAGGGCTAAGAGTCCTAGGGTCAAACTATGATCTAGGCATTTAATTTACCTAAAATGCTGGCAATGGTCGACCGAAGTCTTTCCTACGATCATTTGATTAACCTACGGTCTGACTACGACATTACTAAGCATCCAAACATATCAAGCAAATGCATGCAATATTACAGACCAAAATAAAAAAATAAATGCATTACAAATGAAATAAACTAATGTCTTCTTCTTCCTTTTGCTCTTCAAGCCTCCATGGAACGTGTTTGAATGATGATAAACTTGAAGTTCCTCCTGTATTCCACTTCCCCTTATGTGTGTGTTGAATTATAACATATTCAGTTATTAGAATACACACATAAGTAACACGTATGTTTGTCAACATCAAAATAGAGATCGGACTCAAAAAGCCAACATGATTTATTATTAGTAACTATAAAAATATTAATCATTGTTAGCAGCAATTAAAAAATTATATTATAAATTTATGAGAATATTATAAAATATTAATAATTTATTCATAGTAATTTTCAAAATATTATTTATTTTATTTATTTTCCATAAATTAAGTCATTTATTAATAGCAACTATAGAATTCCTTGGTTCAATTATGTTAATTAATTCAATCAATAAGAGTGGTTAAAAATTAAATTAATATGTTAAATTACAAAGAAAAGTAAAATTCAATTATTAGTGGTTACCAAAATTGTTAGTTTAATTATAGAAAGGATTTTTATGCACATAAACTTATTGAAATGCAATACAAAGGCAATAATATTTTCAAACGCTTATGATTATCAAGTAAGCAACTCAATCATAGCTGTAAATTTATTAATTGAATTATTATTAGTGACTATAAAAATTTTAATCATTGTTAATATTGGTTAAAAAATTATATTCTAAATTTCTAATAATATTTTTAAATAATAGTAATTTATTTATGGTAATTTTCAAAATATTATTTATTTTCCATAAATTAATTCATTTATTAATACCAACTATAGAATTCATTGATTCAATTATGTTAATTAATTCAATCATTAATAGTGGTTAAAAATTAAATTAATAAGTAAAATTGAAAAAAAAATTTCAATTATTAGTGGTTGTCAAAATTATTCGTTCTATTACAAAAAGTGTTTTTACGAATATAAAGAGAATAATGTTTTGAGAACGCTTGTGATTATCAAGTAAGCATGTTAAAAACATATTCCCAACTTAATCAGACTATCATACTAAATTCTCAGCACAATATTTTTATGGCATAAATCATTGTGAAATTAAAAATAAAATAAATAGAATCAAATACGTCATTCTTCGCGGCAAAAGATAGAAGGGAAAAAAATGAAAAATAAACCAAATGTGAAATCTAAATTAAGCTTGCTTGTGAATCATTTACTTCATGGTTCAATTTAACATAGTCAAATATACACAAGTTTTGCAAACATAAAAAGTCAAATAAGAATGTGAAAAAAAAAAATTACAGTTGGGAGGAGGCAAAGTCTCAGTGGTGCCCAAAGTAGAAGTAGCTGCAATTGCTGCGCCTGGGACAGAAATTTGGCATAGACAACACTAGAGCAGCTTGGGAGTAGGGGGGGTAGAAAATAGATTGATGGATCGGGTTTGAGCGGGTCACAAACGAGTCAAGGTTAAACGAGTTCGGGTTTGGGTTGATTTATTTATTAATGAATGACTAATTTATAAATTCAAATCTGTCTGTTTAATAAACATATCATAAACGGGTACTCGTTAAATACTCATTTAAAAATATAATTTATTTATTTTAATTTTTCCTTTAATATTTCATCAAAATTAACTTAATTTTTTTATTAAGAAAAACAGTACCTAAAACAAAAACAAAAAAAGCAGCCTAAAAGTTAGATGATCCAAAGACCAAAGGGCTCAAAAGCCAAAAGAGAAAAGAAAACCTAAACGGGTCACTCAATGGGTACCCAAGGCAAATCTGCCTAACTCGTATTCGAGTTGATGTGTTCATAAATCCAAATCCGATATAAAAGTGCGAGAGTGACAGATCATCAGGTTCCTTACTTGGAAGGCATAGTTCACGGCCACATTCGTACATAATTGATCACTCCTGGCGTATCATACACTCCAAAAATCATTAGGTATGGGACTTGGAGGGTCAATGGTACCTGCGTTTATCAAATGATTTTGTATCCGATGGCTCCTATATATTTGAGATTAAAATAAAAAAGAAACAAATTGCAGCATGGTTTGAATCCAGCCCCACGAAAATTTGACCTAAGCAGATTGGAGTGCAATATATATATATATATATATATATATATATATTGAGAGAGAGAGAGAGAGAGAGAGAGAGAGAGAGAGAGAGAGAGAGAGAGAGAGAGATATGAGGCTTTCTCGACAATACAAAAAAAGAAAAAGAAAAATCAATAATGGAAGAAATTGAGTCTGATGCAATATGCATATGCCAAGTATGGTCTCAAACACACTAATGTACTATAATTCTATGCAATATATTAAAATTAAACCTGCGTGGGACACGTGTTACCACCAAACTTTTTCACTTTATTTTATCTTTTTTTTTTTCCCTTTCCTTCTAGCCTTTTCCTTTTCCACTTTCTCTTTTCTATCTCTCTTTGAACTCCAAAAACTCAACTCAAACACTCATGAAACTAGATTTTTTGTTTCTTGTTTTTTGTTTTTATTTTTTATTTTTTTTGTTATTGTTTTTGCTTTTGTCTTTTACAATAGAGGGGGCCTATGTGGGTCTTGCTATTATTTTTTAAAAAAAACTAACGTCAACACATGGTGTTGAGTTTTTTTTTTTTTCTTTTTGTTTGTTTCTTCTACAACAAAGAGGGCCCCATGCGAGTCCCACTATTTAAAAAAAAAAAAAAAAAAAATTTCTGGCGAATGTGCTACATATGAGGGCCTCACAAATTTTCTTAGCCTTTGTTATTCCTTTTCCTCTCCTTTCTCTATCAGCAGGGATCCATGCTGACTCCACTACTTTTTTATTAGTTTTTATTTTTTTTTTAAAAACTTTTTCCTTTTCCTTTTATCCCACATGAACCCCACTAGATTCCTCTCTCAACATTGATTCCATTAACAACAACAACAACAATAAAACTAAACCTTAGGTCCCACTAGGCGGGGTCGGCTATATGAATCATTTTTTACCAATTTATGCGATCATGGACCATTTCAAGTTATTAAATCTTCACTCACTATCTTCTCTCAAGTTATTTTAGGTCTATCCCCTACCCTTTCTACTGTCCCTCATAGTAACTAACTCACTATTTCTCACTAGCGTACTATGTGGCATACATTGCAAGTGTTCATATTATTTGAGTCGTTCCTCCATTATTTTATCTTCTATAGGAGTTACACTTAACTTACCGTAAATATGTTCATTCCTTAATTTATCTTTCAATGTTACACCATTCATTCATCTAATTATTCTCATCTCGACAATTTTTACTTTTTAGATATTCTGTTTCTTCGTCGCCCAATATTCAGATCCATATAGCATAACTGGTCTTATAGCTGTCCTATAAAACTTCTCTTTTAATTTTAAGGGCATTCTATGATCACAGAGCACACTTAAAGCACTTCTCCATTTTACCTAACCTACTTTAACTTTATACATTACATCACCTTCAATTTCTCCTTCAGCTTACATAATAGATCCAAGGTATTGAAATCTACAAGTGCTATTTATTTCTACATCATCAAAATAACTTTGTCTTCAATATTCCTCCTATCATTACTAAAATTACATTTCATATATTCTGTCTTATTTCTACCTATCTTAAAGTCTCTAGATTCCAAAACTTCTCTCTATAATTCTAACTCAGTCTCTATTCCGTTTCTAATTTCATCAATTAATACAATATCATTTGCAAACAATATACACCATGAAACCTCCTTTTGAATACTCTTAGTAAGTTGATCCATCACTAAAACAAAAAGATAAGGACTGAAAACAGATCCTTGATGTATACCTATAGTGATTGGAAATTCTCTAGTTTTTTCATCTATAGTCCTTACACTAGTCATTACTCTATTGTACATATCCTTAATAACATCAATATACCTACTACATACATCCTTTTTTTCTAAAACCCACCATAGAACTTCCTTAGGTATCCTATCATAGGCTGTCTCTAGGTCAATAAATATTTTATGCAAATCCTTCTTCTTTTCCCTAAACTTTCACTTGGAAAAACTTTGCAATCCTTGCATGATAAACAATCTACCCTCCTAGTTTTAAAAAAAAAGTCTACTTTACTTTTATTTTGTCAACTTTTAAAGCTTATAGTGTTCTTCTCTCTTCTTAAAGCAAGTATTTATTATACTATTATGCAGAAATTCGAATCTGGAAAATAAAAGAAATAAATAAGAAAAAAAGAAAGAAAAATTTTAAAAGAGCAAAGTAGCAGGACTCGTTAACGAATCCCCTATTTTCGTCGACGAGTGCCCTTTTGTGACTCGTCGATGAAGTGCTAGCGTCGTTGACAAATAAATCCCGAGAGACTGGAGATATTAGGCTTAAGGTTTGTCGACGAACCCCTTCTTTCATCGACAAATGTTCTTCTACGGCTTGTCAACGAACACTTTAAATTCGTTGACGAACATGGCCGAGTCAATGGCTTATAAAAGAAGCCACAAGAGATTTTTTTAAGAAAAAAAATAAAATATCTTCTCTCTCTCTCTCTCTCTCTCTCTCTCTAACTCACTAACCTTGTCTCTTCTCTCTTCGATTTCCCATTGTTCGTCGCCCGAAACGACGATCGGAAGTCACCACGATGATCTATGAGCGTTTCTCTACAAGTCTAGTGGAGTAGATTTTTGAACTGGACTTTCCAGACACCACTCTAACACTAGGGTAAGATTTAGGGAATTAAGCAAATTTGATATTTTTGGGAGTTTCATCATTTATTTGGAGTTTGTGGGCTTGGGAAATGTTAAAATAGTTTTTTTCTTGGGATTGAGTTGATTAAACTAGGATTTATGAACTCAAGGTTTGTGTGAGAGCCGCAGGTGCAATTTTGGGATCCTTGTAGGCATAATTTCAAGAAAACAGGTAAAGGGATTAAGTTAAGTCAGGTTTTTATTAAGTTTGAACCGATTAAACTGCTTTACATATAAATATACTATAGGGTACTGGTTGGTTATATATGGATTATGTTTAAATATTGAAATCGTGTGGCAGGTGAATAATCGACATAGTTATTGTGTAACTGGATTTGGGTATGGTTGTGAAAATACTGAACTGTTTGTGAAACGTACTCGAACTGCCTTTGTAAAATAATGGGATTTGACATAATGACCGAGGGCCGGGTTTTATTTAATGGCCAGGGGTCGAGTTTAATTTAATGACTGTGAGCCGTATTTTATTTAACGGCTGGGGGCCGGGTTTTCTTAAATGGCAGGTTCTATATGAAATGAAATATATACTACAATTTTTACTATTTAAATTGCATGATATGGTTTAAGAACCCTAAGGACCAGTTGTATTGTGAGCACGTTACCATTGTTAGGGATTTATATTGAGACCATGTGCGCCCACACTATATTGAGAGGTGTAGGGTGGTCTCCGTCATTTAGCCTGCGTAAGGATGAAGTACCTTTCTAGGAAACTAGGCCAGGAAGTGGTAAGGCTATTGGACCTGCAACTGAGTTGTGGATGTCTGCAGACGTAATTGCAGATGGTTACTTTGACTGTGTCTGGGCTGATCCCCTAGGGCATAAGTCCAGCCTTCGGACTGCATAACCCGTACAATGAAGAAAGTAAATGGTGTGCTAGTCGCAGGGAGTGTCTTCTATGCATATATATACATATATATATATGATGAGTTTCGTATCATTTACCAAAACGTCACTAAAGTAGCACCCCGAGCCCACGTGGCGAGCCGTTACAATATATATAAGATTGTTTAGAATGGCTAGTAGTATTGTAAAAGACAAATTCAAATTGTCCAATAAGGTGAGTAACTCAAACTCGAATAGAGTTGAGTCGAGTCAAGTTACAAAGCATGTTAAGCCCAAGTATCTTGCAAACTAGCTTAACTCATTTACACACTTACATTAGACACACATGAGAAATAATTTTCATTTAATTTGCTCATAAATTAATTTGTTTTTACTTCATTTTTATGGTTTATGTTGGTTCAGTTGGTAACAAAGAGGGGGTAAATTGGATATTTTAAAAACTCAAGATTAATTTAATAGTTTATCATCGATGATAATTGTTTCAAACTTAACTCAGTCAAGCATTTGAGATGTAGTCAATAAAGGCTTCAAATTGATATTTAGATCAAGCATGCATTGAACCAATTGATAAGCTAATAAAATTGAAGTGTATGATCAAAACATAAAATAGAAAAGGGAATAGAGTAACACTTAAGATTTATAGTGGTTCGGTCACTTAACTTATGTTCACTCCTCAAACTAATCAGTTTGAGTTTTCCACTAATACATTGAGTTAATAGTAGGACAACCACCAACAACACATGCTTCAGCATCAAGGACAATACAGTACTTTGAGGTCAACACAACCACATACCATATGGCTTTTTGGCCAAAATTTAGTGCTGCAACACTCAAGACACAGTAGTGCCACTAGTATTACACACAAAAACATAGTGCTTCAGTACTCAGGACAACACATTCCCATTGGAATCACACCTAAAAGAATAATAGATAAAGTAAGCCTTTAATGTCTTGTTTAGCTCACAACACGGTTTGAGTTTCAAAATATGTGATTTTAGAGACTATCAATTAACCTAATAGGAAAAATACAACATGTCGACATCAGATTCTATTAAGGGTGCCAACGAAGGGAATGACAATCCCAAAACAAGAAGAGATTAAAGAAAAAAAAAAAGGGGGGGGGGGGTGGGATAGATAGAAGCATATAAGACATGGAGTTGTCCCCTTATTTTTTAAAAACACAGAGAAATTAAAGAAAAATCTTGAAAAAAGTTTGCAAAAACCAAAGATTGAGTTCAAGAGTGCATTTATGCATAAGGAAGGTGGTTAATTAACCATCTTAATGATAATTAGCTAACTAACACCTGTATTGAGACCCATTTATAAAATGGTTACCACAATTATGTATGTGCCTTCATAAGGAAAGACAGAGAAAATGAAAGAGAAAAGACCCTTTTTTGTCCTCCAAGATTGGCATTATTGCCCAAGAACACTTTAACATGACTTTGAGAAGTCTACAATATTGCTATAAGACGGGTTGAATTTAGAACCCTAATTTTGAGAAAATATAATGATGATGATGATGATGATAATGATGGAAAACAATTAGTTTGAAAGCATCAAACTTATATCACCGATTGAAAAAAATAAAGTTAAGAAAAAGGACACTGTGGGGGAGATGAAATGGATGTGGCCTATCCAGTATAAGCTGTAGAATCCTGATATGTTGATCCAATCGATGATGTGCTCATCACGTCAATTAGTCTCTCTATAAATTGCATCCCACCCTAGCAGTATAATGACTCCACATAACCGTCTAACCAGGCTCAGGTAGATCGATGTTGACTGCCTAACATCAGTATTGAAGGATCGCTTGGCCTTAGATCGATATTGCAAATAAGAAAAGGTGAATACATTCACTAGCTAAATGAAATCATCTACGTAATAACATATTCTATAAAATAAGGTTAGTGATGTCAACTTCACGATTGTTTTATACTGACATTCCTAATTTTAGTTCGCCCTTTTTTGGCATGACCACTAGGTTAGTGGTCATGCTCCCATACCTTCGTTCACCGTTATGACACTGAGTCCACATATAAGAAAGGATTTGGTCAAAAAATGATTTCGCTGGTTGTCCACCTTCGGTAATTATCTTCTCCATCCACCTGGCAAATTTTCTTATTTGATCTTCCCTCCCCACTCACTCTACCATATGCTTTAGATTTCAATTTTTAACTTTACTGTTGAAGTTGTTGACCACATGACAAATACAAAATCAGTGGTGGGCAAGCGATGGTTGCCAATTAGGATTTCATTGCATAACAACTATTATACCTGCATGTCTATCTGATATATATTTGGCAAAGGTCATCTCTATCAGTAACAGAAAGAAGTCAATAGAGAAACCAATTCTATATGCCGAAGATCTTCTCTTGAACAAAAGCGAATGCAAGGGAAAATATATGCCTGCTTACGTTCGGAGCCATAGCAATGACGGAAACCCTCTATTAACGTCGAAAATGACCAAAATGCAGATACTAACATCACTAAATTTTCATAATCTGGAATAGTACTCCACCTCTACTTAACAACTATACTAGGATTGTATGCCCACATCGCTTCCATCCACTTCGACAAGGTTTGATACGAGATCTCCAAATCGTAGAAGACTTAAGCAATGGCTTTCTATTTTCCCAATCACACCTTTTAGTACGATATAGAATATCTGAAGCAATGATCTATGAAATCTTTTAATGTAGCGATTGAAGTAGATGTATCTCCCCTAATCATATTCATTATCTGTCCAAAAATTAGGGACAAAGTAATTTGGCTATGATCTTATGATAACATTTGGTTCAAACACGTGTACGGTCCAACATATTGAATGATTTCAAATAGATTATGTTTTTTTTTTCCGTAACATAGCATACAATCTCGATCTGTACTCAAACTCCTCCTTACACTTAGCAGCTTATAATTGTGTGTTAGATTGCACCACGTAGAAGTTATGGTGTGTTCGGGCATGATAAATCTACATTGCAGCTATCAACTGATCCTTTGAGTCAAAGATCATTCCCTTGCACAACTCGAATGGCTTATCCTAACGAGTAACCTACATAGGGAGCTCAACTTGACGTGTCACATTCGCAACCTTCACATCAATTTCAACGTACATTGGAGGTTGGTCCACATGCAACCTTTCTATTATGGACATCATCATTCGTTTCATCCGGGGAGGGGTGCTATTCATCACTAGTTGCATAGTTTGCATAATCGGCGAACTCGTTTAACCCTTTAACAGTTTCTTGCTTGACGTTCTCCACGTATTATAAATTGACATCGTCATCCCCTCATCCAACACAATGTTTGTAATTGCTTACAAATTAGCGAGAATATATGCACTTCTATACTGCTTATCCATGCCATATGCAGACATTCCATAAGAAGGTGGCTGAAATGACGATCCTGGTCCTTCGTTTAAATCCACATTAGCCATATCGTCCCCACCAAATACTACGCTCCAATACTGTTCATCCATGCCACAAGCAGCCATTCCATAAGGAGGTTCCGGTTGGGTGTCCTCTTACACTTTAGCAAATGGTTCGCCAAGTGTCAACATCTGCCTATCATCAAAAATACCAACTTCAACATTAGTTGTCAGAGGAATGATGTCGACATAAAATTTCATTGTGTAAATATTTAGGCATGAGCTGTGTAGGTCCATCACAATGTGTAGAATGTAATCATCTTGTATAGGAACAATTTGGAAGAATACTATATCATTTAGCCCCCTCAAAGAATATCTCGTAGTAACCTCCAATGGATACTAATTTAGATCAATGTGCAAATATTTGTATATCTTATCATAAAGTTTGTTTAATTTTGCCCGACCTCTTGCCAATTCGAATTGCTTTAACTAGTTGAAATTTATAACTAACTCCATCCAATCCTGTGATCATTTTCCCCTATGTACAATAGGACGGTTATTGGAACACAACTTGAGCTTTCTGCCATTCAGAGTAGTACTTTCAAAATGATAAATAGCTACGAGAAACAAAGAACCCTAATTTTCAGAATTCACTTCATTACAATAAATTGTCTTACATATAAAGATAATCATAATACTCACACTATATACATACATGAGTGGGTTGGGAAAGGTGATTACAGTTCTATTTTTTCATAGGTTAGCTAAATTGCTAAATAAAAGAAGGCATGATTGGATTCTAGTTTATGAGTGAGGTTATTAAAAATCCTAACTTCATTATTAAGGACAATACATATTATTTTTTTAAAAAACCATTATTTGTAGGAAGAATGTTTTACTTCTATGTTAAATTTAAGGGTTTGGAGGGCAATTCAATGGTGACCTCTGAGGAAAAGTTTAGGGCAACTCTGTTTGGGATGGCGGGGGACAAAAATTCTTATGTAGATAACTTCACTATGTCTTTTTCTTGAATTTTTGGGATGTGATGAGACCATGAGAGGCAAGTTATGAATTTATTCACAAATTCTTTTTTATTGGTTCTTGGAAAGAGCATTAATTCCACTTTTGTTAGTTTGGAGCCTAAGAGAAGTCCAATTAAGGTCAAGGATTTTATGCATAATTAGCTTGGTGGTAGTGTGTGTGTAGGATCATTGCGAGGACAATGTTTACAGGTTGAATGTGGTTTTCATGTACTACTATTTCTCATTCTAAACAATTATTTTTTTTTTATAAGTGGTAAAAAACGTTTACTTTTATTTTGGTGGCTAATAAGGTGGTCGAGGATGTCCATAGGAAGGATTACAATGTTCTCTTTCAAGTTGGATTTTAAGAAAGTGTGTCATCATGTTAGTTAGAATTTCTTAGGCAAAGCTTTGATTAGGAAGGGTTTTGGTGATAGATGGAGGTGGATGAGGGGTTGCATCTTTAGTACATGCAGCATTCAAATTGGAAAGAAGGTAAATACATTTTTTTTTATAAAGTGTAACAGAAAATATGTTTTATAGTAAAAAGTCTGAAAGACATTTTCACATAAAAATTTATTACAACTAATATGATGAAAATTTAAAAGTTTGACTAAAATTACATTTCTCCATTTTCTTAATAATTTTATCTAATTAGATATATTATAATAAATTTCATGATGATTTCTATGAAAACAATATTTTGAAAGATAATATGTTAGACATAATTTAAATAATTTTAGAATAATTAAAATAATAAAAGTAATGGTTTTATTAAAATAAATTTATTTTTAATTAAGTCTTCTATATCAAATAGATTCAGTCATACCATAAATTTAAATAATATATTAACATTTTTTTATATTTAATGTACAAATTAACATCGTACTCTCTTTTTATACTTCAAAAAAATTTTTAAATGTGACATAACGAATATTATTGGATGACTTTTAATTCAATTCATAAAAATGTAAATCTATATTTCTTTATTTCATTTTTGTATTTTGTCCAAATAACATAAGATGAAATCCCTAACCAAAATAATTTACACAATAATTAATTACACATTTATATAATTATGAAATTAAATAAAAATCCTAACAATAAAAAAAAGTTTCAATACAAACCATATGACTTTAAAATTTAAGCTAATTTTATTAATCACGTAAATTGATAATAATAATTTCACATTCTTCATTTGTAAATTCAAATAAATATAAGATTAAATACAACTCTAAACTCAATAATTTATACATTAGTGATTAAAAATTCAAATAATCATGAAATTTAATAAAAAAACTCACAGAAAAATTTTCCATTCAAACCTTCTTACTTCAAAATTAAAACTAAAATTAATATGCATATAAATAGATAATAAAATTTACATATAATGATAAATTTCATATGCATTCAAAAATTTAATATGCATTCATCATTTATACATGAAAAATTCAAATATGAAAAAAAACCCTAATCTCAATTTTGGAGTTCAATAATGATGCTTCAAATCGTCAAATTGACTTCAATAAAAACCAATTCAAGATTAAAAAAAAAAATACAAATTTCTACTTCAAGCTAATCAAAACTTTTTTCAAAATTTCAACTCAAATTTAAGATTACAAGAAATTAGGGGTTTCAACAATGTTGAATGTGAGAGAACATACCTCATTTTCGTTCCTTATTTAATGCTACCCCAATGTTCGCTTGTACTTTGTCGGCAGAATGTTTGGATTTTGCAATTGGAACCATAACGGTCACCTGCAAAATCCCATTGTCGGCTTTATTGACTTCGCGTTGCCCTCCTCTCGACTCTCCTATTCGAACGCATAGAAAGAGAGAGGAAGAAGATAAAATTTAATTAAGGAAAAAATGCTGATTCATTCGGCATTTTTTAACTAAAAACGTTGCTTGGTATGGCGTCTTTTAATGACCATGTGTCACCGGTGCATTTCTCCCTCAGATTAAAAAATGTTAGTCCATCTAGCTTTTTTAGTATAAAAAATATTGGGCAGATCAACATTTTTCTGGGCACATCAATCTGGAAAATAAAGTTTAATTCAAATTTATGAATAATAATAAAAAAATAATTAAAAATGTGTTCTTCCTTCCTAATTCCTAGTAGACGTACCCTATAAATCAAGGCGTGGAATAAAATAGTTCATGAACTGTTGTTACTTGTTAGTAGTTAAATGGGCTGCATTGATGGACTTAATTTATTGCCCATTAGGCAATGGACACATTATGAGAAGTATGTTCACAGCATATTCACATTGCCAGTGGACTTGCAGTTAATTGGGCTCCAAGTTAGGCCCATCTCGTTTTGGCCTCTGATAAGCCTGCTGAGGCCCATAAAAAAATTCAAAAAGAAGAAGAAGAAGTGAATTTAATATGCTTTTTCTGCTTCGAATATTAAATAACTAATCATAGAAGGACAAAGGAATAAGTTTTGAATTACAAATATTTACTAAATATGAAGTAATAGGTATAATATTAGGCTGACTAACTATAAGTAAAGTTTTAATAGAACTCATAAACTCTACCTTATTTTTATTGTTTTTGAGCGAGTTCAGACCAATACCAAATAGTTTGCTACTAAAAATATTAGAGAGCTCAATCCTCAAAATCTCGGTATTAAGGAGAGAGAGAGTTAAGATGATCTTATACTGACTTTGGAACTGCTCACAAAAACGATGTGGAACTGGACGCACATTAATACTCCCCCTCGAGTCCATGAGAGAAATGAGGTGAGGAGAGCGTATGGGGGGAAATGAGGCGAGGAGAAGTCTAACCCACGGAGGAACTAAACAGCTAAAGGTCCTGCTCTAATATCATGTTAGAGAACTCATCCTCAAAACTTAGGTATTAAGGAGAGAGAGTTAAGAGAATCTTATACTGCCTTTGAAACTACTTACAAAAACGATGTGGGACTGGACGCACATCAATAAAAAATATATCAGATTTATAATTGGGTAAAAAAAATACATCTCAAGGATAATTTAAAAGTAAATTAGAGAAAAAGTAAATTGAGTATCCACTATAATGTGCATCTAATACCGATAGCATTTCATTCTCATACTTATTTTGGACCTTGAAAGCAACCTAATAGTTAAATAATATTTCTTGGGAACTTTGTAATTTGAGAGGACATCTTAAATTTTGCAAAGAAAAAAAAAAGAAAAGGGTTTATGTATTAATTGAATATATTGAAAAATATATATCCATATAAGGATAAAAAAACCTTATGTTTCTGAGCTTCTAAGATGTATGAATAAATATATATATTTAAAAACTCTAGGGTCATTTTCGATCATATAAAAATTTTACAGCAAACTTATCCCTCTATATTGTTAATATACCAATTTTGTAGATATAAAACATGTGGCAAATAAGTTATGCTCCAAGAAATTATACAAGAGATCTCACCCTCCATGTGTCTGTTTCCTAAATTATACACTTGTTAACGTGAGTCCCGCTATGATATTAATGAATGTATGATCAATTTACCATACATCTAATATTTAAAATACAGACATACAAACACGTGCAGGGAATGTCCCCTCTATAATTTCTCTAGTGCTCCTCATATATTTAAAGTTAATAAATGTAGAATTCATTACCGCATGTTTACATACATAAAGCAAAAACATACATACATAGTAGAGGGACGAAACCTCCATTTAATTTCTCCTCTCCAAGTGAATACTTTTATTTAATTAGTTTACCTTATAAAAATTTTAAGGAACGCAAATTTATCATTACACTACTTCTCTACTCAAAACAAAATAATAATATAATGAAAAATAAAACATACATATATGCATCACAAAGATCATACAAAGCAAATTTTGCATAGTTGGAAAGTACTTTATATGGTATCATCTGTTAGAAAATATTTTAACCTAAACTTAGTATCAACTTTCAATCTATCAATATATATATATATATATATATATATATATATATGTATGGTATGTACGTGTATATAATAGTTAATTCATACTTGGTTTGGGGGGCCATAGGGTGTGTTTGGGGCAGTGTGCCTTTCCATTCTTTTTTAATTCCAAAAAATAAATATATCCAAACATGCAAAAGTCGGACTTCGTCAGATAACAATTATGAGATATGCACATTTTCATGGCCACTCCTCTATTTTCTTCTTTACCACATGCATGAGATAGGCATATCAGTACGTCACTCACTCACCACAAATCATGCTATGTACCTCACAAAGAAATAAATATTATTTTTATTTTCTAAGTGCCGGCAAGAACAGACAGAACTATGCTATGCTATTTTATTTTATTTTATTTTATTTTTTGTGGAGAGGAGCAGACTATATATATAAATATATACATATATATATATATATATCCATATATTATATAGTGGGTCCAATGACCTAATAAACTTAGGTCACGATTAAGACCCCCATTCACTTAGAAAACTATATTTATATTTGTACGCCCACAGCTAGCCATGTAAAAGAATTAATTGGGGCTTGGGGGGAGGTGGTGAGAGTGGCGTGTGACGCGCGCAGCTTCCACATCAGACAAACATAAGATTCATAGAAAGTATATTTCCTTTTACACGCTACTATAACTCTATATATCATATGTGCCTTGCTATTGACCACCACCACTTTTGGTTTAAAACAAAAGACTCAATAATAATAAAAAAAAGCATGAGTATTTGTTTGAGTTTCGAAAAACTTTCGTTAAGAAATTTGTCCAGGAAAATTCACCAAAGGAAAATAAATACAAGAAATCATGCTTGAAATTGACGAAAACAACTTAAAATAAGTACTCACCAGATACAGGCTGATTTCTAGTGATTTTGATTTGATTTAATTAATTTGTTTGTAAATCTATGTGTATAAATACACTTACAGTGTATTTTAATATTGATACCACAAAACACAATATATACATTTCTCTTCATCTCTTCTTCTCTTCCTCTATGTTATTTCACATTCTGAATTTTTTCATGGTATCAAGGCGTGAAATTTCTCTGGAATAAAGTTCTTTTCTCTTCTCAATTTCTCTCTCTTCTTTCTCAGAAAAATCAGAGTTTTTCTTCTTTCGATTAACCATCAACGTGACTGTCACATGATGATTGACATTCATTTTCCCCTTCATATATTGGGGTTGCTTCTTTTTATTTCTCTTGGTCCTTTTGTCGAACAGTTGAAATACACCATATGAAATTCACTGTTTAGGGCTATTGACGAAGAAGATCACATGACCAGCCCATTTTTTTTTTTTAGCTCGTAACTCAATTCATGGCCCAATCTGTGAAGGTGTCAACAACTACCCAAGATTCGAACGAGCTGGGCTATCCACACAACCCATGAGCCCAGAGAAACCATCTGACCTGCACACCGATCCACTTCACAGCTGTTAAATGTCCCACCCGGGAGTATATAGAGTCAGAGGAGGGGTGGGTGAATGGACTCTTTGCATTTTTAAAATTTTCTCTACAAAACAAAATTCTTAGCAAGATTCAAACAATTATATCACAGTATATGGAATGTAAATCATGCACAAGACAAATAATAAAGAGTAGGGAGAGAGAAGCTTAACACCAGTATTTAACGTGGTTCGACACCAAGCTTATGTTCACGTCTTAGAACCAAACCAAGGATTCCACAATTCACCAAGGATACTCTTTCACCGGCAGAGAAGCCTTTCAACTCGGGAACAAATCCCTGCACTCGGGAACAAATCCCTACCATGCTCTCAAAGAGCCTTCACATGGGAACAAATCCCTACCCGTTCACAAAGTGTCTCTTCGGTTCACAAAGAACTTTCACCAAATGGTTCACAAAGAACCTTTACAACCAAGAAGATGATTACAATGGAATGCTCCTTAAATGAGCTGATATCACTTACAACACAAACCTCACGCTCTCTCTTAAGTAATAATCAAACACAATCAAAGGGTAAGAGAGAATGAGCACTTATGAATGAAGAACTAAGATGTAAAGCCAAGTGCTTAGATTTTGGTATTCAAAGATATATTTCACTAAAATGATCAACAACCATCCTAAATAGGTCTATGGACTTTTATTTATAGCCAAAAACCCTTACTAGCCGTTAAATAGCTATTAGGAGCAATTTTCAAACAAAACTAGCCGTTTTCTAGTTGTTATTGCACTGGGCCCGAGACCCCTAGTTGACCAGTCCCCTGCATTGGTTGACTAGTCATTGGAAGAAAGGTGTTTTTAGCTTCTAGCTCTCTCTAGTCGACCAGTGCCCTGAATCAGAAAAAGTGATCAACGTGAAAGTTGTGGGATTTTTTTAAAACTTTTCAGGGACACCAAGATCGTGCTTTTTGGACTCTTTTAGAAAAAGTTATGCCCCAAATACTGAAATGTGTATAGGAAATTTGATAGGAGCATAAGTTAGGCTTCAAACCCAACCAAAAAGCCTTTTAATCACTTAAAACATTCTTAAACAAAAGTATATAAATTACATAAAGTCTAATAAAGATTAAAACTTGTCCAAGTGAGTTTCCCCTTGAATGTAAGATATCTTGATTATGAAAATACATTTGAAGCTTGTTTTGATATCTTATATACTTAAATGTCCTTTGTAGAAAATATACTTGACTTTCTTGAATCTTTAGGACATAAAACTCGTTTTGTTAAAATCAGAACTAAGTATGTAAATGTTCAAAATACTAAGATAATGAAAACTTGTGCCTTTGAAAAACATATTTGAGTTAATGATTCGTTTGACAAACTCTTTGTTTTATATTCAAAAACTATAAATGTGAGTTTGTGACTTAAGTGAAAACCTATAAACTCAAGTGTCCTAATATACATGTATAATTGCTCAACTCTTGCTCAGAAATCATGCAAGAAAAAAAATAAAAGAGTTACAACATAAACTACCTCAAACACACACCCATTACAAAGATTCTACACTAAGCTTCCTTTGGTTGTGCTTGGGTCCATCCGAGTACGTGACATTTTGATCTTTCCTACTTCGATCGTCAACTTGGTCCGATCTTTGCCTTTTGACCAATACTTCAAGTATTCGTCTTTTGAACCTGTACTAAACATAATTTGCAAAGATGGAATGCACTAGGAACAACAAGTAGATTAATATTATCAAAACACATAATCATGATAGTGTAGCCAACAAGGCTAACATTCTCCCTTTTTTTGATGATGTCTAACCTATTAGGAATCTACTTAATCTCTGCATTTGTATTTATACTAATCATGACTTGATATGCAAAGATAAGCTTACCTAGAACCACTAATGGGTTGTTATCATTAAAACAAACAATTAAGCTCACGTAGCCTCTAAGGCTAACACTTGTTTTGTTAAAATCGGGACTAAGTATGTAAATGTTCAAAATTCTAAAATAATGAAAAACTGTCCCTTTGAAAAAAATATTTGAGCTTATGATTTGTTTGACAAACTCTTTGTTTTATATTCAAAAACTATAAATGTGAGTTTGTGACTTAAATGAAAACATATAAAAAGTGTCCTAATATGCATGTGTAATTGCTCGACTCTTACTCATAAATCATGCAAGAAACAAAACAAAAGAGTTACAACAGAAATTGTAGAGACCCGGTGAATTATATTAATTAAATAATAGGAGGAGAGAAAAGAAATTGTAATTGGAATTCAACCTGGGTCTCGATGACGAATGCAGCGCGTTCCTCGACGAATACGCTTAATGGGATTGTTGACGAGGACACGCGTCTCATCGACGAGTAGATACCGAGGGGCTATATTCAGCTCTGAATTTTGTTGATGAGGAATAAGCATTCGTCGACAAACTCCCTTTATGTCCTCATTGACGAAGTGACGTGGCTCGTCAACGAGGGCAGGTGTATAAATAACCCTAAATCCGGATTTCAGCACAGAAACTTGCATGCATCATTTTCTCTTACTACATTTTCATCCTCCACTCCTTCTCTCTAAAATTTTGGGTCCATTCTTCTTCGGATTGACAATTTGAAGCCGCCACACTACTCCTGGGGAAGTTCTCTCCAAATTTGCTGGAGTAGATCATTGATGGGGCTAACTTGGACTCCATCCCAAGTTTAGGGTAAGGTTTATGTTGGGTATATGACTTTCCTATAGTTGTAGAATAGGTAGCACTCAAAGAAATACTAAAGTTTTGTTCGGGGTGATGTTGTTTGCAAGGTGTTGAATGGGAAACCCTGTGGGTGTAGGACTGGTCATTTTAGAGATTTTTCAGAAGTCAAGTAAGGGGATAAATTAAGTCAGGATTTCATGAAAATGAATTTATTATTTTACAGCATTTAATTTTAGATAAATATGTATATTGTAAAATTATGTTGGAAATAATGCTATTGATCAGAAATATGAATTTCATGTATAATATCAGAAATAAGATTATTATTTTTTTTGTGTGTGGCATGAGTAATATTTACCATGGAAATTATGATGATGAAATATTATGTTTACAAAATAAGTATGTTATTGCAGCTTTCAGGAAAATGTTAAAATGATACATGGATTTTTCAAATTAAGAAATTTATATGATATGTTGGCGTAAGGGTCGAGGATTTATACGATATGCTGGCATAAGGGCCGAGATTTTATATGAAATACAGGTGTAAGGGCTAAAGGTTTTTATCATATGCTATACTGACATAAGGGTCGTGATTTACAAGATACAAAAATATCGGCGCGAGGGCCGTAAATTTTATATGATATGTTATGCAAGGTTTTATGGAAATATTAATAAGAGAAATATTATTATAAAATAGCCATGTATTATTATTTGGAAATATATTATATGTTATCAGAACCTGGTTGGCTTGGTTTAGGCTTTCACGAAGCATGGTACCATAGTTATATGATCACGATCATGTTTATGTTAGTGCTACCACTTGTTGTAAGGGGCAGTGGGAGATCGGCAGTCGATGTGGTTTACTGTAGCGCAAGTGTCCCTTTGGTGTTCGGACCAGCAGGGGCAGACCCATTGTACCTACAGACTTAAGTTGATCTAGTGTGGTCGACCAGCCATTGCTAAGTCTCACCTTCGGGTCGCACAACCCAGTCATGTGGGGATAAGACATGACACCAGCCAACTATCCATCCAAGGTATTTTTCATGTACTGTTATATGAGATGATTTATATGTATAGAAATTCAGTATGTTATACCATGTTATGGTAAAATATGTTTTTCCCAGATATGTTACAGATAGTTTTAGCAAGTATGATTTATGTACTGTTATATGTATAACATGAAAATACTCATGTTGCCATACATTGATATTAGTTTATTTCCCTTATTGAGAGGTGTCTCACCCTAGCTATATAAATATTTTAGGAGAACCAGATAGAAGAGCGGATAGAGCTCCGTAGCGTTAGGGTTCAACTGCTCTACCCTGTCTAAAGGATAAGTTATTTTGCTAGGGTTTGACAGATTTTTGGGTGGTGACCCTAGGTCGCTTTTGGATATTTTGGGGTATATGTCTGTATATGACAATTGTAGTAAAATTCTGGTATTGTATTGATTGGTAATTTGATATGTATATGATTTTACATTTCTTGTTGTTTAGGTATTCGTGTTGTATTTCAGGTATATCCCTGGTACCCATGGGTCCAGGTTGATTATGAATTGCTAGGATTATTATATTGGATATTACTACGAAAAAAAATTTTTTTTTATGGTAAAATAAGCAAGTCGTTATAGTTTGGTATCAGAGCCCAGGTTCTTAGGTTCTGTAGACTTTAGAGTGCAGTGGAAACGATACCAGAGTATAGGAAAATGATTTAAGGTTTTGTTCTACAGTCTAGACATAGCACTTTTGTGATGGTTTCTGTGTTTTTCTTGGGGTGACAATCTTAGAAAAACCATAGTAAACTATTGTCGGGTTGTGTTCCTAGAATGTAGGACTGGATCTAGAAATAAGAGGAGGATGTCAAGGTAGGGGACTATGTTAGGCACGTAAATTATAAGGATAGGGTCTCTAAATCAAATTTAGTATTTTTCTGGATGGACCCTGGAGGAGGTAGTGCCTATGTGAGCGGTAGTGATAAAGCAAGGCCCTTGAGTGCTGGCGGGGCTGATTCTGATGCGGTATCACGCAGTGTGGCTTAGCAAGTTATGACTGAGATTGCTAGGAGCTCCAGAGAGCAGGGAGGCCCCTCTACAGGCTATGGGTGCATGATAAAAAAATTTACCAAGATGAATCCTCCGGAATTTTCAGGAGGAGTTGATCATGCAGCCGCCGAGAATTAGATGCAAGAAATTGAGAAAGTTTTGGCGGTATTAGAGTGTATGGAGGAGCAAAGGGTTCTCTTCGCCTCTTATAAACTGACAGGGGGGGCTGAGAGGTGGTGGACTGCAGTGAAACTTTTAGAGCAATAGAGGACGACACCGATAGTTATAACATGTGACCGATTTAAAGAATTATTCTTTGGCACATGTTTCCCAGCCACTGTCAAGGAAACTAAAGTGGTAGAGTTCCTAAGTTTGAAGCAGGGACCGCAGTCGATCCAGTAGTATGCAGCATGATTTATAGAGCTCTCTCACTTTGCTCCGTATATTGTTCCTGATGAAGTAAAGAAGGCGAGACAGTTTGAAAAAGGATTGAGGCAAGGCATATACAAGCATGTGGTAGTGCTAAAGTTACAGAATTTTTCTGAGTTAGTTGATAGAGCAGCTTTGGCTAAGGCTAGTGAGCGCATAGATGCAGAGGAGCAATGACAGAAGAAGAAATCTACACCTTTAAGTTTCTAGCAGGGATCTAGGTAGGGTTAGTGGAGGAAAGGAAACTATTGCAGAGGAAAGAGGTAGGAGACTGGAGATCGTGAGATTTAGGTGGTGCAGAATTTTCCTATCTGTCAGATTTGTGGGAAAAGACACTTAGGAGAGTGTCGAGTGGGGAGAGCTGTCTACTTTCGCTGCGGTAGGCAAGGACATCTAGTGCGAGATTGCCTTACACCACTAGATACTGCTCCTGTTCCCAGACTGTACCGGGGAGGCTATCAGGCGCCCCGTGGTGACCAGCAAAGGAATATAGCTTTAGCGAGGGTCTATACTTTGACACCTAGGGATGCTGAGATAGTCGGCGAAGTGGTGATAGGTATGATTAACATGTTTTTATTTAAAGTTATTGTATTGTTTGATTTAGGAGCCACACATTCGTTCGTGTATATGAAGTGTATTAGATTATGTGGGCAAAAAACACAGTTGTTAGACACCGAATTGTTAGTAACTACACCGACAAGGTCAATAGTGAGGTGTAGTAGAGTGCTCCTAGGCTGTCCAGTTGATATTCAGGGGAAAATTTTGCCAGTTGATTTGATAGTATTAGGCATGCATGGATTCGAGGTAATTTTTGGTATGGATTGGTTGGCAACCAATTACGCCAGCATAGACTGTCATTTGAAAGAAGTAATATTTAGACCTCCGGGAAGACTAGAATTTAGGTTTATAGGGTCGCAAGTGCAATCCCCGCCTAAGTTAGTTTTAGCTATTCAAGCTAGGAGACTTCTCCTGAGTGGTTGTTAGGGATTCGTGGCCTTTGTGAAGGAAATGTTAGGAAATGAATTGAAGCTCACTAGTACGCCAGTAGTAAAGGATTTTATAGATGTTTTTCCAGATAAGTTACCAGGCTTGCCACCTGATCGTGAGGTAGATTTTCCTATTGATATGCTTCCAAGTACATCGCCAATCTCTAAAGCACCTTACCAAATGGCGTCAGCAGAATTGACAGAATTAAAGAATCAGTTGCAAGATTTGCTTGATAAGGGATTTATCCGGCCCAATGTGTCTCCATGGGGAGCTCCAGTGTTATTTGTGAAGAAGAAATACGGGTTCATGAAGATGTGTATAGATTATAAGGAAATTAATAAGTTGACAATCAAGAACAAGTATCCTCTACCTTGTATAAATAATTTATTTGACCAACTCCAGGGTACACGGGTGCATTCTAAGATTGATCTCAGAACAGATTATCATCAAGTAAAGGTAAAGGCAGAAGACGTCTTGAAGACAACTTTTAGGACTAGATATGGGCATTATGAATTCCTCGTTATGTCTTTTGGTTTGACGAATGCTCCTACAATATTCATAGATTTGATGAATAGAATCTTCCACCAATATTTAGACTAGTTTGTTGTTGTTTTTATTGATGATTTACTAGTCTATTCGAGGAGCTATGAGGAGCATGAAACACATTTGAGGTAGGTCTTACAGATGCTTAGAGAAGAGAAGTTGTATGCCAAGTTCAGCAAATGTGAGTTCAGGCTCGAAAATGTTGTGGTTTTAGGGCATGTCATCTCAGGGGATGAAATTTCTATGGATCCTAGTAAAATTGATGCGGTAGTGAATTGGGCTAGACTGAGGAACGTCTAGGAGATCAAAAGTTTCTTGGGGCTGGCTGGGTATTATTATAACAACCCAGCCCTTTATACGGACCCAGATTGTTATCAATACAGAATACTTGTACTTGATATACATACATAAACAACTCACCCTAAATAGGGATATATGAGTGTAAGTCATACACAATTGTAGCAGAAAACATAAACATCCATCGGGATTTCTATTAGACATATACCAGAGTTTTTTTACCTATTTTTTATAATACATACATCCATATTCAACATATAACCAAATTCTTACAATCTCCCAAAAAGATATTCCGTACCAAGACTATTACACACATAAAAGACTTACGTAAGCTAAACTCAAAAACCACCTCCCCGGTCCCTCTAGCAACTTGGACTGACGTCCAGTAGAACCTGAAACAAAGGTTGTATAATGGGGTGAGACACTTCTTAGTAAGGTAGAATATATTACAACAGTGTGTGACCACATGCGTTTATTTCAATTAAAATATGCTACATATAAGGCATATTTGCAATACTGTAATATAAGAGATCTATGGACATAAATATAGTGACTTTATCCATTTTAGTTTTTAAATCATGCATATGAATATTAGAATAACAACCAGCTTGGTACGATATAACACACCTATTTACCCCGTGGCACGGGTTGTGCACTGATAACTCTAACATGCCTTGTTTGTGCAGGCATTGTCAAGCATCTATTATACAATCCGACTGCCCCACTTGATCCATTATTTCACCAGTGGTTCCATTACTCCTGCAAGCCGACTATCTTTGTGTTAGCTTTGGTGCAACCCCAAGAGGGGGGGGGGGGGGGGGTGAATTGGGTATTTAAAATTTATTGCCTAGGTCAATCCACTAATCAATAGTATTACACAAGCCTAAGGTCAAGTACATGTAAAATAAATCAATGCAAATATACAATAGAATTTAAATTGCAATAAAAATTTAATCAAGCATGCACAATAAAGCTGTAAAGGAGACGACACCTAGAACTGTTATCGAGGTTCAGCTAAATTGCCTACGTCCTTGCCTTGGCTAACAAGTACAAGGATTACCACTATAGGCTCACTTAATGGGTGGAGCGGCACCTAAACAACCAGGTCAATAAGTACAGGGCTGACGTCAACCTTTACAACTAGGTCAATTAACACAGGGCTGACCTCAACCTACACAATCCTTCCGGGCTAGATTACCACCCTCTTAGTTCACGCCTGGAATACAACAGGTTTCTCAATAAAATCAAATGGTACAGTGATTATGCTTTCATGTAAAGTAGATATGTACCCCAATACGCACAGTATAATCAATACACTACCAAAAGATAGGATTTGACAAGCTCAGTGTAGTCTAAGTGTTTACTCTCAAATAATTATATGAGCGATGTAATTAGTGTGTGAGAGTGCAAATGATATGATCTTTGTATCACAGAATATATTCAGTCACAATGCACAAGCAAAGATCACAAGCACACTTCAAATATCTCAACCAATATTTTTGTCAATATAAACCACAAGAGATATTTAAAAGTGGTTTGCCAAATTTATTTGATCTTTGTATCAAGATAAAGAAAAAGATATAGCAACAAAGATCTTCAATATGCTAACAAATATCTCAAAATATTTTTCTCAAGATAAATCACAAGAGATATTTAAAAATGGTTTGCAAAATATTTATTTGATCTTTGTAATAAAAAGATAATCTTAATCAAAAGGTGTAGCAACAAAGATCTTTTAGCACTTAAGAAAATATCTCAAAATAGATTTCTCAAAGATACGCACAAGAGATATTTTTGAAAATGATGTATAATATTTTTGTAACCAAAACACAATATGAACTCTTGAGTATTGCAATGAGAATGCAAAACTTAAAAACCCAAAGAAGTTTTCCTATGGAAGGCTTATTTACAAAGCCCCCTAGGAGAACTTGCAGCTTACTCTTTATGAAATATAAATCTTAAATAGAAAAACCAAGAGAGAGTTTAAGCTTGGTGAGATAAGCACAAGAATACTTTTACATAGAGGTATTTGCAATATGCATGAGTAAGAGTGGAAGTTTAAAGTTTGAATATGAAATATAGGCTTTTTGAGATTAAGAGGATATTTACTAATCATATTTGCTAATCTCATGCTAATTATTCTAAATGAGGGGGTATATATAGACAACCCCTAAAATATAACCGTTAAGGATACATATAGAATTATTAGGAAAGTTTTAATACAATTTAATTATTTTAACCCCATTTAAAAAAGTTAACCACGGTAAAAATATTGGGGCAACCCGAGAGGTCCGGTCGACCAGAACAAGTTTGGTAGATCGAAGTTTTTGAGGTTTGGTCGACCGAGCAAGAAATGAACTATATGGTCGGTCGACCGAGCATTAAGGTTTAGGGGCGATTTTCTCAATTAGTGCGATTCGGTCGACCGAGAGTATTTGAACTGAAAAGTTCGGTTGACCAGGTAGTTGGGACATCTCCTGAGGACCCTTGATCGACCAAACAGTTGGAGTTCATTTTGGGCTCGGTTGACCAGGTGGTCAACAAGTTGACAAAAAGGGAGTTCAATCGACCGGGCATAAATGAACTATATCAGTTCAGTTGATTAGATTGTGGTCAAACTGTTGACTTGGTCCGGGTTCGGTCAATCGACAACTTTTGAACTAACAAGTTCGGTTGACCGGACTATGGTTAAACTGTTGACTTGGTCCAAGTTCGGTCGACCGGGTGTATTCGTACATTGAAGTACGGTCGACAGAAAGTACCTATTTAAGCATACAAACACCCTATTCAAATGACCATTCATATATATGCATAAGTGAGTGTCCTGGGGTCATTTTTAGGTCCTTTTTAGTTTGAGAACACCGAAAAAATCTGGTGTCGATCGACCGAAGGGTGTTTCCTAAGGTCCATCTATGGTCTTGAGTTTATCTATCCTATCGTACAGGTAAGGCATTAATTATTACAGACCATGTTCTCCTAATTACTATTACAGACCCAAATAAATGATTAAGTTACAATACAACATAAACAGGGTCTTCAGGTCTTTACTTCATGAGCCGTGTGCGTGCACCATATGATACGTTCAATTGGTCCTGCACACAAACTCATTGAACCATTAAATACTAGAGTATTTTTCATAATCAAAACAAGGTATGACCTATAGGGTCAACACTTTGTACTCACACTGATTCACATGTGTGATTGCACTGTACTTTACTAGCTACGAAACCGAGCCTTTAGTAATGGGAGTATCTTTTAACCCCTATAAACTGAAGTATGTTTCAACTCCTTTAAACTGAAGTATCTTTTAACTCCTTTGGTAGCAAGTTGTGGTTCCATTTATAATATATACAATTTACAATGAAAACATAATAACCTGTGCAGTTCCAATATTTTTGCAAACTCATACAATCACATTGTGGTGTAAACCGGCACATACCCTCTCGGTTTAACCCTTTTTACGTATATAGCACGGTATATATCCGGCCTCTTTTTTCCACGTTTTCAGTATAGAAAAATGGAACTCTAGTTCCCATAATTCATACAAATATTATAAAAGAATCTCACATTCCATTTCAATCCATATGTCACACTAGTTTAGTTAAAAGTCCGCTATATGGTATAAAATTCAATAAACATAATTTGAATGAGAAATAAGGGATTCAAGCGTCTCCTACAATAATATTAGTGTAAATAAAGAAGTTTTGTAAAGTTTGGAGATCATACATCAAAATCCAAATTTTTACCAAAAATCGTAAAATCGTAAAACCGACATTTTTATCCCACGAAATTTAGCAAATAAGTAGTCAAATCATACATATAAACATAAACTAACTTTTTAGCGGTTTAGTTTTACAAAAAGACCTTTGTAAACAAATTCCCTTACCTTAAACCCGAAAATGGAAACACGTACAGATCAGTCCAAACCAACAACACGGAATCCTCGAAACTTTAAAACCACAAAATATTACTTTACCACAATCTTGATTATGATCCAACTACTTAATCGAAAACGAAATTAGATCCTTACCTTGATTTTTGGGAAAACCCAAAAATCTTCAAAACGACGATATGATCCACTATATTTGTAGATCCTCCGCTGATCCACGCAGGAACCTTTGTTCGTAGAAACGAACAACGAACGACGAAAGATCGTTGAGAGAGAGAGAGAGAGAGAGAGAGAGGGAACCCGCTGGTTCTATAGAGAGAGAGAGAGAGAGAGAGAGAGAGAGAGAGAGAGAGAGAGAGAGCTTTTGGGTTTTCTTAACCCTTAAGCAACTAAAAAGGATATTTATAAGGCCCTTGACCGAGTCAAACTCGTTGAAGAGCCGGTGCCTTCATTGACGAGCTAGCCACATTGCTCGTCGACGAAGCCATACCTTCGTTGATGAACCCCATCCAGATATTTTCTTTGGCTCGCTTGGTATTCCCTTGTCGATGACACTCTGAATTTCGTCGACGAGGCACTGAAAGAACTTCGTCGATGAACATGCTGCCTTCATCGACGAACTCTGCAGAAGTATCCCTTTTCGTTCGTTTCTTATTTATTTTCTTATTTCTGGGTTCGGGTCTTTGTAATGTCCCCTCCTTATAAAAAAATCATCATCGAAATTTGTTAATCATTGCTAAGAATAATCTTATCTTATAATGAAGAGTCGGCAGCCACCTACAAAATGGCTCTGGCCCAAGTTTATTACATATCCTCACATATGGCGGAGGAATACTATGGTTACAATATAACACTTCAAGAACGTATAATATAAATACAAAACACACCAACATATATACATTCTCTTACCTGACTAACTTAACCATCTCTAAACAACTAAGGATACGCTCAGTTTCTAATTCCCATGAAGCCTTTTCCACTGCATGGTTATGCTATAATATTTTTACTAGCGGTATCTCCTTGGTCTGTAATTGCTATACCTTTCGATCTAATACTTGTACTCATACCTCCTTATATAACAAAGCATCGCTGATCTCTAGAGGTTCGAACAGCAGTATGTGCGATGGATCTGGTACGTATTTCCTTAGTACTGACACGTGGAATACATCATGAACTCTAGATAGTACTGGGGGTAAAGCCACTCGATAAACAACCGAACCAATCCTTTACATGATCTCGAAAGGCTCGATATACAGAGGAATTAGCTTCCTTTTCTTTCCAAACCTTATCAACCCTTTCATCGGAGCGATCCTCAGAAACACTATGTCTTCTACCTCAAATTCCAACTCTTGTCGATGAGTGTTAGCGTAACTCTTCTGTCAACTCTGAGCTGCCTTGATTCTTTCCCTGATCAACTCGACCTTTGCAGAGGCCTGTTGTACCAGTTTCGGACCCAATATTTGCCACTCACCTACTTAATTCTAGTACAATGGAGATTGACACTGACGACCATACAGTGCTTCATAAGGTGCCATCTCTATGCTAGCCTGGTAACTATTGTTAGATGCAAACTCAACAAGCGGTAGATATCATATCCAACTATCACCAAAGTCCAGTACACAAGCCCGCAACGTATCCTCTAACGTTTGAATAGTCCTCGCCGAATGTCAGTTGTGATCCTAAGGAATCCTATAAACTCTTCTAGAAATGAGATGTAAAATGCGGATCTCGGTCCGAAATAATAGAAATAGGGATGCCATGGAATCATAGCACCTCCTGCACATAAAGCTTTGCCAGCCTATTTAGAGAGTAGTTGACCAACATTCTCTACGTCACTGGGAGTTAGAGAATACACCCTAGCCTAGGTTGTACACTCTCCTCTGCCACAGTGGCTTTGTCAACCAATGTAGCAAAGTCCTGCAACTGAAAGATAGCTGTCTGTCTTCATACTTCCTTCCTCAAACCCCTCTAAAACTTTCAGGCCTTCTTCGCTTCATCCGCTATCACATATGGAGCGAATTGGGGATCTTGGAATTTGGTAGCGTATTGCTGCACCATTAGCTACTCCTATGTCAGGCTCATGAATTCCTTCATCTTCGCATTTCTGACGGTGGCCAAAAAATACTGTTCAAAGAATAGCTCTTTGAAACGAGCCCACATCATCGCTATTGGTATCGGTCAGTTCTCCTCCATCCTTTTTACAGACACCCACCATCTCTCTGCTTCTCCTAACAACTTGAACGTTGCAAAGGTTACCTTCTGCTTCTCCATGTAGTTTAAAACATCTAGGATCTTCTTGATCTCCTGGATCCAATTCTCAGCTCGAACTGGAACTGTAGTTCCTAGGAAAATTGAAGGCTTCAACCTGCTGAACTGATCAATGGAGTAACCCATCTCAGTCGTGGGATGGTCATGTCCTCTATTCGTTCGCACCACCTCAGCCATAAGTTGCTGTGCGAAATCCCGCAATATGCTCGTAGAGCCACTGCTAGCCTCATGGTCGGCACCCTCACTAATACTGCCTCCCACATTGGCAGTAATGTCCTTAGATTCCATCCTAAAAAACAATGGTGAAAATCCATTAGAAGGGTAATAGCCTAAGCATCAGCTAATACTATCATACCATAGACTCAGTCCCCTAAATTCATATCCTTAATATTGACGTATTCCATTAATTTGGAATTATCATTGTAACTCAAGTTCCGCCATTCCACTTGGAAACAAAACTGTCAATGGATTGCCATGATTTTCTGAACCTTTTGATTGATCTAGAAAACACGGAAGTCTATCCATGAATTTCAGTCTCCAGGTATACAAAGTAAAACCCAAGGTCTTATCCATGTCCTATACTCTGATATATTCTAGACTATAGAAACTAGTAAATCCTAAGTTCTACACATATCTTTAACCAGGCAGCATGAATCAAATCACACTTCCGACTGGTTAAGGCTTTGATACCAACTATAACAACCTAGCCCTTTATATGGACCCAGATTGTTATCACCAATGCAGAATACCTGAACCTGATAAACATACATAAACCACCCACCCTAAATAGGGACATATAGGTGTAAGTCATACACAACTATAGCGGAAAACATAAACATCCATCGGGATTTCTATTAGACATATACTAAAGTTTTCTACCTGTCTTCTATAATACATACATCCACATTCAACATATAACCAGATTTTTACAATCTCCCAAAAAGATATTCCATACCAAGACTATTATACACATAAAAGACTTACGTAAGCTAAACTCAAAAACCACCTTCCCGGTCCCTCTAGCAACTTGGACTGACATCCAGTAGAACCTGAAACAAAGGTTGTATAATGGGGTGAGACACTTCTCAGTAAGGTGGAAAATATTACAACAGTGTGTGACCATATGCGTATATTTCAATTAAAATCTGCTACATATAAGACATATTTGCAATACTGTAATATAAGAGATCTATGGACATAAATCTAGTGACTTTATCCATTTTAGTTTTTAAATCATGCATATGAATGTTAGAATAATGACCAGCTTAGTACGATATAATACGCCTATTTACCCCGTGGCACGGGTTGTGCACTGATAACTCTAACATGCCCTGTTTGTGCAGGCATTGTCGAGCATCTATTATATAGTCCGATTGCCCCACCTAGTCCATTATTTCACTAGTGGTTCCATTAATCCTGCAAGCCGACTATCTTTGTACTCACACTGATTCACATGTGTGATTGCACTATACTTTACTAGCTACGGAATCGACCCTTTAGTAATGGGAGTATCTTTCAACCCCTATAAACTGAAGTATGTTTCAACTCCTTTAAATTGAAGTATCTTTCAAATCCTTTGGTAGCAAACTATGGTTCCATTTATCATATATACAATTTATAATGAAAACATAATAACCTATGCAATTCCAGTATTTTTGCAAACTCATATAATCACATTGTTGTGCAAACCGGCACATACCCTCTTGGTTTAACCCTTTTTACGTATATAGTACGGTATATATCCGACATCTGTTTTCCACATTTTCAGTATAGAAAAATGGAACTCCAGTTCCCATAATTCATACAAATATTATAAAAGAATCTCACATTCCATTTCAATCCATATGTCACTCTAGTTTAGTTAAACATCATTTGAATGAGAAATAATAGATTCAAGCATCTCCTACAATAATATTTGTGCAAATAAAGAAGTTTTTTAAAGTTTGGAGTTCATAAGCCAAAATCCTCATTTTTACCAAAAACCGTAAAATCATAAAATTGCCATTTTTATCCCGCGAAATTTAGCAAATAAGTAGTCAAATAATACATATAAACATAAACTAACTTTTTAGTGATTTAGTTTTACAAAAAGACTGTTGTAAACAAATTCCTTTTGCATTAAACTCGAAAATAGAAACACGTACGAATTGGTCCAAACCAACAACTCGGGATCCTCGAAACTTAAAAACCATAGAACATTACTTTACCATAATCTCCATTACTATCCAACTACCTAATTGAAAACAAAATCAGATCCTTACCTCGATTTTTGGGAAAACCAAAAAAATCTTCAAAACGACGATCTGATATGCTATATTTGTAGAGTTTCCTTTTCTAATCCACGCAGGAAGCTTCGTTCATAGAAACGAACGATGAATGGTGAAGGATCGTAGAGAGAGAAAGAGAGAAAGAGGGAACCCGCTGGTTCTAGAGATAGAGAGAGAGCCTTTGGGTTTTCTTAACCCATAAGCAACTAAAAGGGATATTTATAGGGCCCTTGACCGAGTCAAGCTCTCGACGAAGCGGCGCCTTCGTCGACGAGCTAGCCACACAACTCATCGACGAAGCCATACCTTTGTCGACAAACCCCATACAGATATTTTCTTTAGCTCACTCAGTATTCCCTCATTGACGACACTCTGAATTTCATCAATGAGGCATTAAAGGAACTTCATCAATGAACATGCTACCTTCGTTCATGAACCCTGCAGAAATATCCCATTTCGTATATTTCTTATTTACAGGTTCGGGTCTCTACAATTACCTTCGTTTTGTTGATGGATTCTTAGCGTTATCAAGGCCTCTATTGTGACTGACTAGGAAGAACATCAGGTTTGAATGGGATGATAGCTGTGAGCAAAGCTTCCAAGAATTGAAGCAAAGGCTTGTCATGACACCAGTGTTGATCATCCCGTCAGGGGGTGAGGGTTATGTTATCTACAGTAATGCGTCCTTGACGGGACTTGGTTGTGTATTGATGCAGCATGGTAGGGTGGTAGCATATGCTTCTAGGAAATTGAAAGAGTATGAAAAGAACTACCCTACCCGTGATCTTGAATTGGCTGCAGTAGTACATGCATTGAAGATTTGGAGACATTACCTGTATGGTGAGCGATGCAAAATCTTCTCCAACCACAAGAGTTTAAAGTACTTTTTCACTTAGAAAGAACTGAACATGAGGTAGAGAATATGGTTGGAGCTTATTAAAGATTTTGATTGTACTATCAGTTACCACCTAGGAAAAGAAAGCATGGCAGTTGATGCGCTGAGCAGGAAGTCTGTGGGACCAGCGCTGATAGTTATGGAGATTCAGTATCCGATCATGATGGATCTAAAGAGAATCAACATATAATTGGTTAAAAGTGATCCTCAGGCATGTATTGCCAATTTAGTGGTGTAGCCTACTCTGCAAGAAAGGATTAAAGCTGCTTAAAAGAAGGATCTGGAATTATTAGAGGTAATGGTTAGAGTACAGAGTAGTCAGGGAGAGGAATTTTGTATTATAGATGACGAAACTTTATGGTTTCGTTCTAGATTATGTGTTCCTACTGATGTTGATATCAGAAAGACCATCTTAGAAAAGGCTCACAGATCTTTATACACAGTTCATTTTGACAGCACGAAAATGTATAGGGATCTGCAAGAGTCTTATTGATGGAGTGGTATGAAAAAAGAGATTGCAGAGTCTACAACATAGTGTTTGATGTGCCAACAAGTAAAAGCTGAGCACCAGAGGCCGGTAGGCGAGTTGCAGCCACTTTTTATCCTAGAGTGGAAATAGGATCACATATCTATGGATTTTGTTTAGGGCTGCCATTGGCATTACATGACCAGAATGTAATTTGAGTAATTGTAGATCGTTTGACTAAGAACGCCCATTTCCTTCCCATCAAGATTAGCTACTCCATTAATAGACTGGTAGAGATTTATATTGAGGAGATAGTACGTTCTCACAGTGTGCCTGTGTCTGAAGTGTCAGATCGGGATCCACATTTCATGTCACGATTTTGGAGGAGCTGGCAGGAAGCTCTAAGGTCTCAGTTATCTTTTAGCATGACATTCCATCCTTAGTAAGACAGGAAGATTGAGAGGACGATTCAGATATTAGAAGATATGCTTTGAGCATGCATGCTGGACTTTGGGGGTAGTTGGACCCAGTTTATGCTGCTGGTGGAGTTTGCGTACAATAATAGTTATTGGGCCAACATTGGCATGACACCGTTTGAGGCGCTCTATGGTAGGAGATGTCGTTTTCCTTTATATTGGGATGAGATGGGTGGGCGGTGAGTTGTGGGGCTAGAGCTAGTGTAGCAGGAATATGATAAAGTTTGGCTCATCAGAGACAGAATCAGTGCAGCTCAAAGCCGACAGAAGAGTTACGCCGATACCCGCCGCAGGAAATTGAAGTTTGATATTGGCGCTAATGTGTTTTTGAAAATAGCTCCGCTAAAAGGGGTTATGAGATTTGGGAAGAAAGGTAAACTTAGCCCTAGGTTCATGAAGATGTATATATTATTTTACAACATTTAATTTCAAATAAATATGTATATTGTAGAATTATGTTAGAAATAATGCTGTTGATCAGAAATATGGATTTCATGTATAATATCAGAAATAAGATTATTAATTTTTTGTGAGTGGCATGAGTAATATTTACCATGGAAATTATGATGATGAAATATTTTGTTTACAAAATAAGTATGTTATTACTGCTTTCAGGAAAATGTTAAAATGATACATAGATTTTTCAAACTAAGGAATTTCTATGATATGTCGGTGTAAAGGCCGAGGATTTTATACGATATGCCGGCGTAAGGGCTGAGGTTTTATATGAAATACCGGTGTAAGGGCTGAAGGTTTTTATGACATGCTATACCAACGTAAGGGCCGTGATTTACAAGATACAAAATATCGGTGTAATGGCCGTAAATTTTATATGATATGTTATGCAAAGTTTTATGGAAATATTAATAAGACAGATATTATTATAAAATAGCCATGTATAATTATTTGGAAATATATTATATGTTATCAAAACCTAGTTGGCTTGGTTTAGGCTTTCACGGAGCACGGTACCGTAGCTATATGATCACGATCATGTTTTTATTAGTGCTACCGCTTGCCGTAAGAGGTAATGGGAGATCGGAAGTCAATGTGGTTTATTGTAGTGCAGGCGTCCCTTTGGTGTCTGGGCAGGAGGGGCACACCTATCGTACTTACAGACTTATGTTGATCTAGCGTGGTGTGCCAGCCATTGCTAGGTCCTGCCTTCAGGTTGCAAAACCTAGTAATGTGGGGGTAAGACATGACGCCAGCCAACTATCCATCTAAGGTGTTTTCCATGTACGGGTTATATGAGATGATTTGTATGTATGGAAATTTAGTATGTTATACCATGTTATGGTAAAATATGTTTTTCCCAGATATGTTCCAGATAGTTTTAGCAAGTATGATTTATGTACTGTTATATGTATAACACGAAAATACTCATGCTACCACACACAAATATTAGTTTATTTCCCTTATTGAGAGTTGTCTCACTCCAACTATATAAATATTTCAGGAGCCCCAGATAGAAGAGTGGATAGAGCTTCGCAGCGTTAGGGTTCTACTATTCTACCCTGTCCGAAGGGTAAGTCATTTTGCTAGGGTCTGAAAGATTTTTGGGTGGTGACCCTAGGCCACTTTTGGATATTTTGGGGTGTATGTATATGACAGTTGTAGTAAAACTCTAGTATTTTGTTGATTAGTAATTTGATATGTATATGATTTTACGTTTCCTGCTGTTTAGATATCCGTGTTTTATTTCAGGTATATCCCTGGTACCCATGGGTCCAAGTTGATTATGATTTGCTAGGATTATTATATTGGATATTACTGCGGAAAAAAACATTTATGGTAAAATAAGCAGGTCGTTACATAAACTACCTCAAATACACACCCATCACAAAAATTCTACACTAAGCTTCCTTTGGTTGTGCTTATGTTCATTCGAGTACGTGACCTTTTGATCTTTCCTACTTTGATTATCAACTCGGTTCAATCTTTGCCTTTTGACAAATACTTTAAGTATTCGTCTCTTGAACCTGTACTAAACATAATCTGCAAAGATGAAATTCACTAGGAATACAAGTAGGTTAATATCATCAAAACACATAAACCATGATAGTGTATCCAACAAGGCTAACAATAGAAACCCGCGGTCTAGTTTGACCCATGGTTTGGCCCGATTGTGTTGCAAACCGATCCACTCCCCAGTTCGACTAGATTTTCGATTCGACCCGGTCCAAATTCTTAAAAAAAAAAAAAAAAAAAAAAAAAACCTTCTCTGATTCCTTCTTTCCAATGGCTTCTAATGTTGAAAGCACACAAAGCTCTCCACATTTTGACAATCCAAGTCATGCCTTGTATCTTAACAATTCTGACAATCCATGTGTAACTTTAGTCTCTTATCCTTTGATCGAAACCAATTCACCACGTGGAGTCAATCCATGTTCATTGCACCCAGGACAAAAAAAAAAAAAAAAAAAGGTCAGCTTGCTGACACCATTCCCAAGTCTTCAAAATCCTTAACTATAGAATACCACCAACGGTTTTGCTGCAACAATATGGTAAAAATATAATTTATTAATTCTCTTTCAAAGGATATTTCTGCTAGTGTTATTTTTTGTGGTCTTGCTCGGGATAGTTGGGTCAATTTGAAGGACTATTTTTCACAAGTCAATGGCCCTTGAATGTTTCACCTTGAACAAGAAATTCACAGCCTTGTCCAAGGCATACATTGATAGCCACCTACTTTATTGAGATAAAGTTCTTTTGGGATGAACTTGCATCACTTCAATCTCATCTGTTCGAAGGAGATATAGTTCAATACCAACAGTACAAGGGAACTATGAACTTCCTCATGGGCCTTAATGAATCCTATGGTGCCATCCATGCTCAGATCTTGTTGATAGATCCCCTTATTATAATCAATCGCATCTATGGCTTGGTCCTAAAATAGGAGTGTCAACGGAACATTGAACTTCCTCCACCCATTGATGGCGTTGCATTAGTTGCCAAAGGTATCCTTTCCACTCCAAAAGATGGTTGTCTTTTTTGTAAGACCAAACCAAAATGCACTTATTGTCACAAACAAGGCCACTCTATTTATTGTTGCTACTTCATCCAAGGTTTCCCACCTGCCTCCCGCAAGATTGGATCAAATCCCAAACCAAGTGCTCACCAAGTCTCTTCCGCTGACAACCAACAATCCACCAACAATTTTCTTTTCACCAGAAATCAATGCCAATAACTTCTAGCCATGGTCAACCATGCCACTCAGACACCTTCTATGGCACACCATATAGGTATTGCTGAGTCATCTTTATTAGGTATATCATCCCATATTTCTCCTGAAACTCTTTGGATTCTAAATAGTGGAGCCACCGACCATATGATGTGTTCTTTTGTTGATTTAACCTACTTTATCCCTATGCGTGGTTGTACTGTACGATTACTAAATGGATCTCATGTTGTGGTAACCCATATTGGATCCATTGTTTTTTCTTCGTCTCTCATTTTAAAAACTGTCTTGCATCCCTTCATTCCACTTCAATCTTATATTCATTTGTGTGTTATGTCAAACTCTCAATTCTCTAATCATTTTTTTCTACTCCTATGTGCCTAATTCAGGAGCTATGCTTGATGAAGATGATTGGACTGCGAACTGAGCGGGATGACTTGTATCTTTACAAAAACAAATCCTACTCATTGTCAGATAACTACATCAAATTCCCAACTTTGGCATCATCGACTCGACCATTTATCCAATAAAATTATGTCTTTACTTTCCAATAATGTTTCTAGAATTTGTTCAAATTTAGACCATGTTTTATTTTCCCATTGGCTAAACAAACTCACCTCTGATTTCCTTTTAGTTCAATTTTTTCTCCTGCACCTTTCCATTTAATACATGTGGATATTTTTTTTAGGGGGGGGGGGGTTACCATGTTCCATCTCTCACCGTGGCTTAATTTTTTCTAACCATTTTAGATGACTACACTAGATGTGTCTGGGTATATTTAATATGTCATAAATCGAATACCCATCCTCTACTCCAATCTTTCATTCGGCTCATTGAAAATGTTAGAGATGTGACTCATATTTGAGTGGAACGCATACGTTGGGGGAAGCATAATAATGCGAAGAAAAAGGAAGTTAGTTGCAGTAACCGTCGACGCTTTCCCTATAACCATCAATGGTTTCAGCTTAGTCTGCAGGATTCAACTCTCAGTATTTAACTGTCAATGGTTTTCCTGAAACCGTCGACAATTTATTTCGTTGTAGGTTACGATTTTTTGAATTTGGTCATCAGTAGATTAGGGGATTTGAAGGATTTTCTTTCGAGGATTGCTACAGGAATGATTTAGATAGGTTCTAAGATTTCTATACGCTTAGGGTTCATTTATATACCATATTTTGCAGTGAAAAATTAGTCGTTGCTCTCATGGATGTAGGAAAATTGCCAACCACGTAAATTATTGTGTCTTTGATTATTGCTTTCATTTATTCTATTTGAGAGTGTTTGATTGTTTCTGTATATTTATCATTGAGTACTTGCATTACTTGTTCTTGATTTAATTGTTTGTTTCTGTTGCGCATTCGCATCAACAATTAAAATCACAACTATTTGTTGCAATGGCTAGGATCTCTTCAGTGAAGTTCAACATTGGCAAGTTCGATTGAATGGGAAATTTCAAACTTTGGAAGAGGGGAATTAAGGATCTGTTAGTGTAGCAAGGTATGGTGAAGACTCTTTATGAAAAACAATCGAAAGACATGGATGACATGAGTTGGAAGGAGTTGGAAGTGAAAGTTGTGTCTGCTATCAGGTTATGTCTAGCCGATGATGTTTTGTATCACGTCATGGATGAGGAATCATCGGCAGCGGTTTGGCTGAAGCTAGAGAGTTGATACATGTTCAAGTCATTGACAAACAAGTTGTATCTTAAGCAAAAACTATATTGACTTTAGATGGCAAATGGTTCAGGCCTGACTTAGCACATCAACGTATTAAATCGGATCATTAGTGATCTAAAGCGAGTTGATATAAGGTTCAAGAAAGAATACAAAGTTTTGATGCTGCTTAATTCCCTACCTACGTCTCCTACGTACGAGAATTTGGTTACGACTCTAAAATGGGGGAAAGAAACCCTATAGTTGGAGGATATCACAAGTGTATTGTTGGGGTTCCATCAGAGGAAGAAGGCTAGTGATGAGATTTCATAAGGTGAAGGGCTCGTGGTGAAGGGGAGTCAAGATCGTGGGAGGAACAAGTTTCAAGGTGGATCGAGCAACAATAAGTTTCGGTCCAAATCCAGAAAAAGGAAGGATGTGCATTGTTTTAAGTGCAGGAGGAAGGGGCACATAAAACTCAATTTTCTAGAGAGAAAGAAGGGGAATGCTGAAAACAAAGAAGAGTCATCAAAACACAGAATGTAATAGAAGAAGGAGACTTTGGGAGTGGTGATGGGGGTATGCTATTGGTTTCATCTGGGTCAGATAAGTTTGCAGATTCTTGGATCTTAGACTTTGCAGGTTCTTATCATATGACACCCAACAAATACTGGTTTACTATGTACAGATTGGTGAGTTTTGGTTTTGTTCTGATGGGAAAAAATGATTCATGAAAAGTTGTTGGGATGGGAAATATGAGAATCAAGATGCATGATAGCGCGGTGAGAACGTTATGTGATGTTAGGCACATACTAAAGTTGAGGAAGAATTTGATTTCATTAGAAACTCAGATCATAAATGGTTTAGTTGCAAGTCTGAAGGTGGGGTAATGAAGGTGAGCAAGGGCGTTTTAACCGTGATGAAGGGGAAGAGAGTCCTGGGGAATATACACACTACTAGGTACTATGGTTGTAAGTGGAGCTATAGTAGTCTAACAGTACTATTATGTGGCATATGCATTTAGGGCATATGGGTATGCATGGAATGACAAAACTTCACAAGATAAATCTTTTGAAAGGGGTGAAATCATGTAAGCTGGATTTATGCAAGTACTGTGTGCTTGAGAAGTAGAATAGGGTTCAATTCATGACAGTCACACACAAGATGGAGGGAATTCTAGACAACATTCATTCGGACATTTGGGGGCCGGTGAGAGTGGCATCATAAGGGGGACATGTGTATTTCGTGAGTTTCATCGATGATTACTCACATAAGGTCTAGGTGTACTTTGCGCCATAAATCAGAGACATTTTCCAAGTTTAAACTATGGAAAGCTGAGATGGAAAACTAGACTGAGAGAAAGATTAAGTTCCTCAGGATAGACAATGGAACTGAGTACACAAACTCGAGTTTCGGAGAATTTTGCGAGCAGTATGGCATAAAGAGACATTTTACAGTACATCAGAAACCACAACAAAATGGTGTGGTGGAAAGGATGAATAAAACTATAGAGACTCGGAGAATTATAGCAATTAAATAATAAAGGAAAAGAGAGAAAAAGGATTTTTTCGAAAGGGGTTCAGTAGGGTCTCATTGACGAACACAGAATATTTGTCAATGAGTAGCCTTCTTGGGCACGTCAACGAGGATATGTATGTCGTCGATGAAAAGTTATCGAGAGGGGTGATTTTAGGACATTTAGGCTTGTCGACAAACCTATAACCTTCGTCGACGAACTCCCTTATTGGACTCATTGATGAGGGGTCATGGCTCATCAACGAGGCCACGTGGACAACACTCTATAAATATGGCCAAATCACATTTTCGGTGAACAAAACACATGAAACTCCCTCCCTCCCTCTCTCTCTCTCTCTCTCTCTCTCTCTCTCTCTCTCTCTCTAAAAATTCGTCTCCCTTACCTTCTTTTTTCATTCTAGCTTCAATTCTTGCTGATTTGACGATCGGAAGCCACCAAGTTACTCCCAGGAAGATTCTCTACAATACTGCCAGATTAGAATTTTGATTTGGAGCATTTGAGCACCATCCCAAAATCGGGGTAAGTTGGTTATTTTAAGTTTTATAGGTTATTTGGTATTTCTGAATGGAAGAAAAGTACTAGATGGAATAATATTGGAGTTTTTTTTTTGGGAAAACATAAATTTCAGGGTGTTGAGTTGGGAACATCATAGGCGTAGGTTTGAAAATATTGCAATGTTAATTATGCAATATGAAAATGTGAGATATGATTATGAGAAATGCGCATATGTGAAATGTGAATATTGCACCGTTAATTCTACAATATGAATACTAAATTGTGAGAAATGAAATGTGAAATTCCGAAAGGGGAATACAAACATGTGATTGATGAAATGCCAATACCACATAATGATTGCTGGTATGTGGCAGTAAAAACCCTGATGGATGGATAAGGAAACCCGAATGATGGGTTGTGATATTGAGAGCATGGTACCATTGCTAGTGGAGTTAGTGCAACCACACGGGCTCGTGGAGCGTGTGGCGTGACAGTAGACTGAGTTGTATAGTAGAGTTGTTTTGCCCCCTGAGTCTGGATCAGGGTTTTGGTTGTCCAGTCGTACTATAAACATGAGATATATGATGACATTTGATTTAACCGGGTCAGCCAACCATGGTTAGGTCCAGCCTTCGAACCACACAACCCTATTCATGGGGGAAGCATGACGTGGAGCAAGATCCTCAAGGGAGCCATGAGTACAAACACAGATATATCAGTATGGTGACACTCATGAGCTAGATATAGAAATGGAAATGAAATGAGAATGGAAATGAAAATGAAAATGGAAACGAGAATAAAGATGATAAATGAATAGCGTGCGTTAATAAATTATTAAAGCAAGGTGATACACACCGCCTGAGGGCTTGCTGAGTAAGGTAAGTGCTCCAATAAGTATTAGTTGTAGCTGAACCTGAATTAATCGGGGTAGATTGCAAACGATATCAGGACAAAGGGAAGTTGTTTGTATGGGCGGGTAAGCTTCCCTATTCTCAGGAACTTCGCTGGTAAATTTGGGTTACAATAAATGGTTTTGAAAATGAAAGTAAAAGTCTTTGAAAGCTTATATTGTATATCTATATGATAGTAAATGCGAAATAGTATATTTTCTCAAAAGATACTGATACTGATATGCTTATATGTTACGATATAATGAATCTCATATTGCCACACACTATAGATAATTTATTCTGTCTTATTGAGATGTGTCTCACCCAATCATTTAAATATTTTAGGAAACCGAGATAGACTTGGTGATAGAGCTCTGAGATAGAGTGGAGCAGATACCCTGAGTAGTTAGGGTGAGTATTTTGAGTTAGGGAGGTTTGATTCCCCTAGAGTTTCTATGTATGACTTGTATATATGGATGGTAGTACTCTGGTATGTGTATTCGCCGTGGTATGTATGTTATATGTTTGAAATAACTTTTGCTGTTAGGGTTGTGAATGGATATGATTGTATACCTGGTACCCCACTTGCGAGTTAGGTTATGTATTATGGTATCAGTGGTTGACGTGGCCGATATGTGATTATATGTGTGGTTTATATGAAAAAAAAAATTGGTATCAAAATTGGTGCCGCGTCACACGAACCCTAGCTGAAAGGGTTTAGTGTTACAGGTTGAATGCTGGGCTCACTATGAATTTATGGTTGAGGCAGTTAGTATGACTTGTTTCTTGGTAAGCAGATCACCAAGTGTATCACAAGATGGGAAAGTTGCTGAAGAGGTATGGATAAGTAACGAGGTAGACTACTTCGAATTGAGAGTATTTGGGCATCCAGCCTATGCACACATTCCGAGTGAAGAGAGATCAAAGGCATATGACATTAATAGTTCCTAAATCCGAGTAGTCACATTCATGTTATTTTAGCTATTTTGAAGGCACGTGGCTTGGGGTCCCAAATATGAGTAGTCGCATTCAAGTTGTTTTTTTTGTTTCAAAAGAATGTGGCATTAGTTCCCAAATTTGAGTAGTTGTTTTTCAAATTTGTAATCTACCTTAGTGGTACGTGACATGATCCCCAAACCATGGTAGTGATCTTTCCGAAAACTAGGACAATTTACACCTTACTTTGTAAGTTTGTTGAGTTGACCTAAATTGCATCATCTTTGCAAATTCATACATTGTCTTTTGTTGGAGTTTTGTTATATAAGGCCCAGTCTAAAATTCATGTCTTTTATCTTTATAGATTTGTTCCTTTACGAAGCCAAGAGACAAATATTCATGTTATCTAAAGTAAAAAAACCTACGAAGAGGGGCATTTGTAGACACTTCATTTTGTCTGGGACTTATTTAACACAAATTGTGCAAAAAAAAAAATTTATTTCAATAAAGTGAGAAAATATAAAAATATAAATACAAGTAAATTGAATCATTTTTTACATTGAAAATAAAAAAACAAAAAAAATATATAAAAATGAAATAAGAAAGGAAGATCGGATACTCCAATTCCATGCTAGCACCTGCACACACAAAAATGAATTTTTTAGTTAGAAAATTAGAATTGAAAACTAATTAGTTAATTAAGATTGATTGAATAATTTAAATCGATCAATATGCCTATTGGAGGTTGCAAGAGCACTCCGATTTCAGGCTAATCTACCCTTAAGATATTGGGGATAATGTCTAATGACAGCAGCACATTTGATAGATCATCTTCCCAAACCAACACTTAATGAAATATCTCCACATGAGATTTTGTTTTTTTTTGTTTTTAAAAAGCCTCATATGATCATCTCTAGGTATTTGGATGTTTGTGTTATGTTTATGTTAAACCTAAGCCACATGATAAGTTTACTGCAAGATCTAGAAATTGTGTATTTGTAGTATATATCTCAGGAAAGAAGGGCTACAAGGTAATGGAACTCAATACTAGAAAGTTTTTTTAATCCCAAGATGTCATATTTTATGAGGATTCTTTTTCGTTTAAAAATGTACAACTTTTGAAAAGTGTATCGGTGCAACCATTGCCGACTGGTGATTGAACATGAAGAGTCAATACATACTCAAAACCAATTTGGAGAAGTATGAGACTCAATTGGGCTAGAGGAAGACAAAGAAATGGAAGAAAAAAAAGTATGGAAGAATATGATCTTGAAATAGAAAATGAAGAACTCAAGACCACAAAGGGAAAGGAGGATGTCACAAAATTTTGAAGATTATGTAATTCCATCTAAGAAGAACATAGACCCCCTACCAAGAATACCACTCAAATCAATTGATTGCATGGTAAGGTTTATCAAAATTCATTTCTCTTTAAAAATATTGTGGTATATTCCACTAACAATGCAAAACTAGAAGAAATTGATGTTGAACCAAATACCTACGAAGATGCTGTCGAAAAATGAGTGTGGGAAGAGGCAATGAATCAAGAGTTGAAAGCTATCCATTCAAATAATATATGGAGTCTAGTTCCTTTACCAAAAGGGAAAAAGGCAATTGGAAGCAAATGGGTATTCAAGATTAAACAAAGAGCAGATGGAACGATCGTGAGGTATAAAGCACGGTAGTTGAAAAAGGATATAGCCAAGTAGTGGGGGTTGACTATAATGATTCCTTGGCTCTCGTGACTAAATTCACCACGGTTCGGTGCTTGTTGGTTATCTCAGCAATTAAAAGATGAGAACTACACCAAATGGATGTTGACAATACATTTTTACATGGAGAACTTGATGAGGAAGTATTTATGAAAGCTCTTTAAGGTATGAAAGTCCCTAATGATTCATTGGTTTGTAAGTTGCATAAGTCCTTGTATGGACTCAAACAAGCACCACAATAGTGGTTTGGGAAACTCTCCACTTCTTTTCTCAACTATGGGTTTAAGCAAAGTCCATGGGACCACTCACTATTCACACTTTTAGATGGGAATAGTTTCATGGTAGTATTAATCTATGTGGATGATCTTATACTTGCTGGGAACAATGGAGATAAATGTGCACAATTTAAGAACTATTTCCACACTTGTTTCAAAATAAAGGACGTGGGACCCTTGCATTATTTCTTGGGGTTAGATGTTAAAAGAAGTCATGATGGAATTTATGTAAATCAACAAAAAATATGTAGGAGATATTATAAGAGAAGTAGGTCTAGAAGATGCAAAGGTAGCACAAATACCTATTCCACATCAACATAATTTGTCGAGTGAGATAAGAGATCTACTTGAAGATGTGATTACATATCGAAGACTTGTGGGGAGGCTCATCTATTTGATAGTGACTGGACCAAACATCTCATGTGTTGTACAAGTTTTGAGCCAATTCATAGAGGCACCGAGAGCTCCTCATCTTGCTATGGCAAAGAGATTGGTTCATTATATCAAGGAATCCCATGAACATGGCCTTTTATTTTCTAGTATGAACTCGCTTAGCTTGAAGGAATATTGTGTTTTAGATTGGGCTACTTGCCCAACTATGAGGCATTCAATTTTAGGAATGCTTATCTTTTTAGGAGACAATCCTATTAATTGAAAATCAAAGAAGCAACAAATGGTATTTGGATCATCAGCTGAAGCCAAATATTAAGCAATGGCATTGACAACTACAGAATTGGTATGGCTACGCAATGTCTTAAAAGACTTGTCTTTCTCTATTAAAGAACTCATTCCATTATTTTGCAATAATAGATCAGCCATACATATTGCATCAAATCCAAAATTTCATGAATGAACTAAACATATTGAACTAGATTGTCACTTTATTAAAGACCATGTCCAACAAAAGCTCTTGGCTCTCAATTTTGTTCCCTCACACAATCAACTTGCAGATTTGTTAACAAAGGAGCTTAGTTTAGAAACGTTCAACTCATTGCTAACTCGTATTGGAACTCACTCTTCATTGACTTGAGGGAGGCATAAGGTAGATACCCACAACACTGATGGCAAGCTTGATGAAGTCCGAAAATACACTAGCTTGAGGGAGGCTATTACGAAGTTTGTGGGCATCCTCAATTCGAGGAATAGCAAATCCCAAATTGAATGGGATCATTAAATTATTGCAACAACAAATCCCAAATTGAATGGTATCCTCAAATCATTGCAATAAGCAAATCCCAAATTAGATGGGATCCTCAAATTATTGCAACAAGAAAATCACTTATGTTCTCCACAATCTCCTATAAATAGAATTTGAAAACTTTCTAGGGATTTTGATTATAGATTTTTAGGGATTTTGAGTGTAGATATAAACATCACAGGATGTAGAAATTGTATATATACTTTCATTTTCTTAATGAAAGATGTGTTGTTTTCTTTTCCATTAGAAAAAAAAAAAAATTTCGCTATATTTTTTTTTCCACAAACAATAGAATATAAATGGTCATTCCATTATACTCTCAATTCCATTTCATTCTATTCTTATTTCATTTCATTCATGTGTGTCAAACATTGTCTTAGTTCCCATATATATTGTATGTTGGAATATGTGGCTCATATTGAGTGGAATACATGCATAGGGAAAACATGGTAAAGCAAGAATAAGGGATTGGGTTGCAGGAAGAAACCGTCGACGATGTACCCTCAAGAGATAACCGTCAATGGTTTCAGCCTTCACATTTTAGTCTCTGTATTAAACCGTCAACGGTTTGCTGAAACTATCGGCGGTCTTGTTTGACGCTGATTATAGATTTTGAATAAGGAAGATCAATAGATTGGGAATTTTAGAAAAATTTCCTCCAACGATTGCTATAGGGGTACTTGTGAAACTTTCCAAATCTTTTGTACTCATAGGGTTAGCATGTAAACATTATTGTAACCCTTATTTGACAAGATGGTGAAAATTCAGCCGTTTGCTCCCGTGGACGTAGGCGCATTACCGAACCACGTAATCTCTTGTGTCATTGATTATTTGCTTTCCTTTATTGTCTGTGTGATTGATTGTTCCCGTATTATTCATCGTTGATTGTTACTTTGCACTGTCCGATTCAATTCAATTTGTATTTCCACAGCGCATTCCTAATCTTTGCACAACAAATTGGTATCTAGCATGAAACGATACAAACACACAAACACAAAGAGCGAGGAAGGACATTATTTACAAAATACTAAATCTAATTTTAATTTTAAAATAACCCGACTGATAAAGAATCATACAATATTTACGCATCTTGCGCAAATGGAGAGTGATATAATTAAGATTAATTTTTTATAATTTAAATTGAGACACAAGCAAATAAAAAAACAAGAAAATGACGCAAAAACCTAACTTAAATGATTGCTCATTACTAATTAGAGGATGATGCATGGATCAACCTCCACCACATTTCTTTAATGTACATAAAATATATAGGAGGGGGCGGGAACACAATCAATTTCTTAAATATTTAACAATAAAACAGGGCGATGATGTTTCACTTTTCTAGTACTTAGGCAGACCTAAAGCATTAAAGATTTGGGTCAAGCTTTCACCAAAAACTTATTTTACTAAAAAAAAAAATAAAGAAAGAAAGAAAAAAAAAAAAAGACATGGGGTTGTGGATGGGGGCACAAGCGTGAGTGACTTTGATTCCTAGTACACCATCAGATGCACTATACTTCACTCCGCGTGCCCGTTCCCCATGAATTCTCATGAAAATCTATGATATATAAAAAGATGGGCTTTGCTTCCTTTACAGACTGCCACGTGGCATTCTTAAGCGGCTGCATATATTAGATTGAGATAATTTGGATTGAGCAAAGATAAATTTGGATCAAGAAAACAGACTTTGATTGATAAAAATGTTGTTTTTTATTTATTTGTAGAGTTACATGTATTGCTAAGTTAAGTTTAGGGTAGCTTTAGATTGGATGATGGATTTGAGCTGATAAGTTTTTTTTTTTTTTCTTAATCAAACTATTCCTATTTTTAGTTTTAATTGACTAAGAGCAAGGAACAGGTCTTTTTTTTTTTTAAATAATAATAATAAAACTAAAAGAATTTTGACAAAATTTTCAAGTGTGTGGTTCCCATTGGCATGCGTTGCCAATTAAAAAATAAAATAGGGAGATTATTGGAATGAACCAATTAGAGAGATTATAAAAATAGTTATAACTGCAAAATCCCTTCCATTAAGGGATTAATCATGATTATGATTCCTAAAATTTTTATCATAATTTTTATCATGATTATAGCCATAAAATATGTATAGTCAAGGATAAGATTGTTAATCTCTCTCTCTCTCTCTCTCTCTCTCTCTCTCTCTCTCTCTATATATATATATATATATATATATATATATATATTTGTACAATACCTTGTAAATCAATGAAATACAAAGATAGAGAATTTGACATAGTATTAGAGCCACATGATATTCGGCTCTCGGTTCACGTCGACCCCTAGCCCATAGCCTTCTTCCGCCCGATCCCTTCTCATATGGGAGATGACGACGAAGTCTGGTGACTCTACCACCAATCCTAATACCCTCTCTGAATTATATACCACCAAGATGGCCAAAACTCTAGCCCCGACCATGCCTTTTGAACCTGCAGCTGTCTCGATTGGCATCAAGTTGGATGGTTCCAACTATACTTTATAGTCCCAAGTTGTCGAGATGTACATCTCCAAAAAAGACAAATTGGGCTACATCAATGGCGAGTTACCTTTGTCATCTCCAACTAACCCGTCCTTCTGCAAGTGGTACACTGACAATGCCATTGTTAAAGGTTGGCTGATTAACTCCATGGATCTGACGCTAATCGACAATTTCATTAGATTTCCCACAGCCAAACTAGTTTGGGATTCCGTTGATACCACCTATTTTGATGGCGATGATACCTCTTAAGTCTACTCTCTTATGGATCCAGGTAATCTTGGTCATGCATTACTTAGTCATCGTCGTAATGTGAACAGTGGTGCTTGGCTCCTTGACTTTGGGGCCACAGATCATATGACTTTTGATCTCACGGATTTCTCCCACCGCTCATCTCCAAGTTACACCAGCAATATTGCGAATGCTAATGGAGTGGTCTCACCTCACAGGGGCCATATCTGTGACCCTATCAACCTCTCTTCATTTATCCAACACTCTATTTGTTCCCTCTTTATCCCACAAGTTATTATCTATTAGCCAAGTTACTATAGATCTAAAGTGTGTGGTACTAATTTATCTCAATTTTTATCTTCTTCAAGATATTCTCACCAAGGAGATCATTGTGCGTGGTACCTAGGGGGGGGGGTGTACTACATGGAAGACTACAATTTGGGTCACGCACATCACGTGTCTTCTTCACCTGGTTTCTAAGCTCGATAGGTTTGGCTGTGGCATCGTCGTTTGGGACACCCGTCATTCGGTTACTTATGACATTTTCTTCCTGATGTATTCTCCAACATGGAAATTTCTAAATTTAAATGTGATACTTGCATTTTAGCCAAAAGTCATCATGCTACTTATCCATTAAGCATGAATAAAGGTGATACGCCATTTGCATTAATTCATTCTGATGTATAGGGACCCTTCCCTGTATCCACTGTCTCTGGTGTACATTGGTTTGTGATATTTGATGATGACTGCACCCGAATGACAAGGCTATTTTTGATGAAACATAAGGGTGAAGTGTTTCATATTTTTCATTCATTACATGTTACAGTTCAGACTCAATTTTCCACTAAAATCTGAAATTTTCGCTCTGAAAATGGTGGTGAATATGTTAATCACCACTTTCATTCATACTTTCAACATCATAGCCTTATCCACGAGACCTCATGTCCCCATACCCCTCAGCAAAATGGGGTCGTTGAACGAAAGAATCAACATCTTCTTGAAATTGCACGTGCTCCCCTCTTAGGCGCTTATGTACCCATGCGACATTGGCCCGATGCTGTTACCAATGTCCTGCATTTAATCAATCGACTTCCATAAAAAATATAAAATTTTAAGACCCCACTCGAGTCTATATCAACCTAGGTCTCCTTACTTGCGACCCTTATGCTCTCTCGCATATTTGGGTGTGTGGCGTATATGCACCTCCCTAAGAACAAGTGCACCAAACTTGACCCATGTGCTCTATAGTGCCTCTTCTTGGGCTATGTCGAGCAACAAAAAGGCTATTGCTGCTATGACCCTGCTACCAAGCGTACCTATGTGACTATAGATGTCACCTTTATGGAGTCTAAACTGTTCTATCCTTCTTCGACATCTAATTCTTCCCTTTAGGGGGAGACATTAGATGAAGAGTTCAATTGACCGAGTTTTGACTAGCTTGAAGATCAAAATGACACACCAATAATTAGCAAGGAATCAATGGATATATCTTTAGGGCTGGACATATCCTCTGAATCTAGAGGACCTTAGCAATTGAGCCCACACCATCAAGAGACGAACTAGAAGCCCCCCCCCCCCCCCACCATCTCTTAGTGCCTGCAGACCTATCTCTTAAGAATATTCTCGAGGTAAGCAATTCCACTATGCCCTCATTTATGAATAACATCAATACTTCTGCTGGATATATCCTACCTTTCAGGCATAATCCTGGCAAGCCACCAAACAACTACTCTCCACACATTGAGGAAAGGAGGTCGAGGTATACAATTGTCAACTATGTCTCCACTAAAAAGCTATTTGAACTTCTCAAGACATTAGCACATAAGCTTTCCACATGTCATTTTCCCACTACAGTTCAGGAAGCAGTAATGGATCCCAAGTGGACTTAGGAAGTAGAGGAATAAATGGCAGCACTATTAAAGAATCAAACATATGGATCTTGGTTCCACTGCCCAAAGGAAAGAAAATAGTCAGGTGCAAGTGGGTCTTCTCTATCAAACACAAGGTAGATGGATCTATAGGGCGAAACAAAACAGGGCTCATAGCAAAGGGACACACTTAGACATATGGCATAGATTGTTAAGAAACATTTTCGCCTGTAGCCAAGTTAAATACAATCAGGGACTTGTTATCTCTCGCAACCAACCTTGACTAGCCACTGCATCAGTTTGATGTAAAGAACGCATTTCTCTATGGTGATCTTGAAGAGGAAGTCTACATGGATATTCCATCAGGTTACGCAACATCTTCAAAAGCTGAACTTGTGTGCAAATTGCAGCGAGCACATTATAGATTAAAACAACCACCTCCAGCATGGTTTGGACGGTTCAGTCTAACAATGAAGAATTATGGCTTTCGCCAAAGTAATGTAGATCGTACAATATTTCTAAAGCACAAAGAGGCAAGGTAATAGTTTTAATTGTATATGTCGATGATATAATCATCACAGGGGATGATACAGAGGTAATCGCTAAGCTTCACAAACAATTGGCGATCGAGTTCAAGATGAAAAATCTAGGAGGACTTAAATATTTCCTGGGAATAGAGGTTGCTAGATCAAGGCAAGGTATTTTTTTTCCCAATGAAAATATGTGTTCGATCGATTGGCTAGCTGAGGTTGGAATGTTGGATTGTAAGCCAGCAAACACTCCAATCATTCACAACCACAAGTTCGGTAAAAATATCTAAGGCAAATGCCAATGGACAAAGGAAGGTACCAGAGATTAGTTGGTAAATTTATTTACCTCTCACATTTCCATCTAGATATTGCTTATGCAGCAAGTGTAGTCAGTCAATTCATGCACCAAACTAGAAAGGATCATATGGAAGCAGTGATCCGGATTTTACGATACTTAAAAACTCTCCGAAAAAAGGGCTTATGTTTTCGAAAAATAAACATCTCAAAGTTAATGGTTATATAGACACAAATTGGATAGGGAATGTCACAGAGAGAAGATCCACATTAGGTTACTTTATGCTTGTCGGGGGGAATCTTGTTACATGGAGAAGTAAGCAGCGAAATGTCACGCCCTGATATATATATATATATATATATATATATATATTCAGTACAATAAACAACAATAATCAATCAAACATCTCTGATACAATACATCAACAAGACCCGACCTGAAGTGGGGGGTACCGGGGGGACCTGCCCATCACTTATAATATACCAAGCAGCGGAAACACACACACACACACACACACACACACACACACACACACACACATCGAATCCCAAACACAATACCAGAGTACTAACATCATCAAAATACATCAGTAACTCTCTCTAGATCTAGACTTTAATACAATGCTAGGTATCCCAAAATATCACTATACACATGACATATCTCACCAATACTTACTCTTTTCACACAGCCAACCAAGCTAGCCCTGGAGCTTTATAAACTTGATTCCTAGTGTAATGCCCTGCACCCAAAAGTGGGGCCTAGGGGGGGGGGGGTTATGTGTTCTTTCCACCTATCTTCGATACCACAATCATCAGGTCCCCCTAGTACCCCCGACTTCGAGTTGGGTCTTGTTGATGTATGGTATCAGAGATGTTTGATTGATTAATCTTGTTCATTGTACTTAATATATATATATATATATATATGTGTGTGTGTGTGTGTGTGTGTGTGTGTGTGTGTGTGTGTGTGTGTGTGTGTAAATCTAGGCATGACATTTTGCTTCTTACTTCTCCATGTAACAAGATTCCCCCCGACAAACATGAAGTAACCTGAGGTGGATCTTCTCTCTGTGGCGTTCCCCGCCCAATCTGCGTCTGTATAACCATTAACTCTAAGATGGTTATTTTTTGAAAACATAAGCCCTTTTTTCAGAGAGTATTTTAAGTATTGTAAAATCCAGATTACCGCTTCCATATGATTCTTTCTGGGTTGGTGCATGAATTGATTGACTACACTTACTGTGTAAGCAATATATAGATGGCTATATGAGAGGTAAATACTCCAATCATTCATAACCACAAGCTCGGTAAAAACATCCAAACCAAATACCAACGGACAAAGGAAGGTACCAGAGATTAGTTGGTAAATTTATTTACCTCTCACATACCCATCTAGATATTGCTTACGCGTAAGTGTAGTCAGTCAATTCATGCACCAACCTAGAAAGGATCATATGGTAGCGGTGATCCGGATTTTACGATACTTAAAATACTCTCCAAAAAAAGGGCTTATGTTTTCGAAAAATAACCATCTTAGAGTTAATGGTTATACAAACGCAGATTGGGGGGTACCAAGGGGACCTACCCATCACTTATAGTATACCAAGCAGTGGAAACAAATATATATATATATATAGACACACACACACACACATCTAATCCCAAACACAATACTAGAGTACTAACATCATCAAAATACATTAGTAACTCTCTCCAGATCTAGAATTTAATACAATGTTAGGTGTCCCAAAATATCACTTTACACATGACAAATCTTACCAATACTTACTCTTTTCACACATCCAACTAAGCCAACCCTGGAGCTTTCTAAAGTCGATTCCTAGTGTAATGCTTTGAACCCAAAAATGAGGCCCCGGGGGGGGGGGGGGGTTATGTGTTCCTTCCACCTATCTCCGATACCACAATCATCATGCACACAGCGGAATTTATAATACATCTGAAATTAGGAATAGCTTCCCAAGAGGGGGGATGAATTGGATTCTTTTTTATTTTAATAAATTTATGAGCTTTTGCTTATGATATTAAGAAAAACACAACTGATAACTGATAATCAGACTTGAAAATACTAAAATTTAAACTAACATACCAATCAATGAAACCAAAGCAATTGAACCACTCAACCAAGAAGATTAGTGCTTTTGCTAATTTCCTTGCAAATGTATACCACCTTCTTTGAGTAAGCTCTTAGTATGCACTTCTCTTAATCAAGATTTCCGTAGATTAACCAACGTACTCCCTTTTGGGTTTCCGCAAATGGTTAATCAAAACGTACTTTCTAAATATCAAGAGTCTTTGTTTCTTTCTCACTTTAAAACCTGCAACCTGCACTTTTAAATCATACAATAACAACAAGTACAGAGAATAAAAAGTAAAGAAGAGAGAAAGACACAAGATTTTTTATGAGGTTCAGCTTCAACACAGCCTATGTCCTCGCCCTTGGCAAAATACCAAAGGTTTCCACCATAGCAGTTCCGTTACCAGGTGGAACTCACTCCTTGGCCAAGGTTAGAGCCCACCTTCTCCAAACAATATACCCTTGTTTGGTCAACGATCCAATAGCTTGGAATTGTTCAAAATCTACAAAAGAGATATCAAAACTTTGGTGTACAAAAGAAGCTCACACAAAGAGCAGATTAGTACAAATTTAAAACTATATACTTTAAAAGATAAATATCAAGCAAGAAATAAACTTTTGAAGTTTTAATAGAGATTTCACCAAATTCCTTTTCTTCAGATGAGAAATCAATAATCTTTCTTTAGGAATTGATGAGCAAGAGTATCAGAACAACAATACTTTCAGCTTGCAAGAGTTTGATCAAAGAGAGATTTTGAGAGCAAGAGAGCTTGAGAGATTTTCAATGCTTGGTGTGATTTTGATTTACAAGAACCATGTATTCATAGGCTTTCAAAACAAGTTTCCTTATTGCAAGAGTTTCCTTAAAGAGCTTCCCAAGTTGTTAGAAAATTTGGGGTTCAAACGGCTATAATTTAAAAAATAAGATTTTTAAAAATTTGCCCGTTGAACAGTGTTCAAATGTTTGAGGATTCGAGGTCAGACATCTGAAGTTCTTGAAACCCTTTAAAAATTCAACTAGACACAGGGTTAGACATCTGAAGATAGGGTTTAGACGTCTGAGGTGCCAGGTTCAGATGTCTGAAGTCACGAGTTCAGACGTCTGAACTACTACTGCCTGGTTCTGTTTTGATCCATAAAATCTTCAGACGTCTACACTTAATCTTCAGACGTCTGAAGTAATTCTTCAGATGTCTGAACATGAAGTTCAGTCATCTGAAGTTGTCACTTCAGTCATCTGAACTGAAAAGTTCAGTCATCTGATCTGCCAAGAACCTATTTAAAAAAATATTTTTCTTTAAAAACTAATTTACTCTCTTATGATTTTTACAAAGCTTATTTCGTAAATATTCAATAGGACTTTTAAGTCCTTATAAACTTTTTAAAGAGATTCAAAACCTATTTCAAATAATATTTTAGCTTTTGAAATACTTACAATATATTTCCTAAAACTTTGTATGCCAAGCTTGATATCCTCTTCAATCTGACTTTTGAAATTCTTTGCTTGAGCTGCAAATGTCTTAGTTTCTCCTTGAATCATTGATTATTTTGACCCACATTTGATTCATATATGATCTTTACTTGAACCATACTTGAGCTTTACTTGAACAATGCTTGAGCTTTACTTGAACCATGCTTGAGCTTTACTTTGAACCATATTTGAGCTTTTCTTGAACCATATATCTTGAAACATAAAAACTCAACCTTTCCAAGTTAAATAATCCTTTGTTTGTTATCATCAAAACCGATTGAAAAACCTTGTTAAGTCAAGAATCTCCCCCTTTTTTATGATGACAAACAAGGAGTAAAGATAAAAGTTTAAAATAAAGTACTCCTCCTTACTATGAACATTAACAAGCAAGCCATATAAAAATGAAGTACTCCCCCTTGCTATAAGCCATAGAAAATTTATCATGTGTTCCATATATGTTTCAAGCCATAGAAATAGAAAGTTCATCATATATTCATGTCAATTTAAGTTCCATATATATCCATATATGTTAAGTTCACATGTGTCATATATCCATCCATTGTTCTCATTAAGTTCTTTCATCTGTTCATATGTGATTTATCTTTTGTTCATATGTGATTTATCAAGATCTCTATATATTTTATCTTTACTAAGCACTCTCTCCCCCTTTGTCATTAGTCAAAAAAGAGTGACAAGATTATGAAGAACCATCAAAAAGTCATTCTTATAACAAAAGGTAATCAGTACAAAGCGGCAGTACATAGAATTTTCATATGATTCCATAAAAAAAAAAAAAAAAAAAAGCTTCATTGTAACATGATTACAGACAATTGAGGTACATAGGACTTGAAACTTTATGACAAACAAAAAGTTTTATAGTAATCTAAGCTAAGTAGTTTCTAACTATCCTTATCTCCTTCTTCATATCCATTTCCTTGCTCTTCTTCTTCTTCATCACCTTCTTTTTCAGAATCTCCTTCTTTTTCTGCAGAGTCATCATCATCATCATCATCATCTCCACTTGGAGGAGCAGAGCTAATGTCCATGGGATTATTTCCTTTAGAAGATTTTGCATGATATTGTTTTATATAAGTGACCCGTTTGTCAAGTGATGTGACTTTTTTTTAATGTTCTGAAGTCCAGTGTGTACTTCAGATGAAAAGTCGGAGAAATCCTTTTGGAAGGATAAGAACCATTAAGGTGTGTCTTAAGATGAGCCAAAGTCCTGTATAGAAGAGGAGTGTGCTACTGTTGATACTGGTGCAGAGGCTGAGGCTACTGTAGAGGCAAGTGGTGCATGTGCAGTCCTTCCTATTTTACCATCCTACTCTTCCTTTGTCATACCCCATTTTCTTGAGGGAAGTTTATTAAAAAGGTCATATCGAGTTCTTTTTATGAAAAATTCAAAGATATTAGTAATATTAAGATGAGTAAAAAGAAGACTAAGAATTCCTTCATAAGGAAGAATAACTTGATTAGATTCCAGTTTGGTCCACATCCACCTAATGAGTAAACTAGCCAAATCTAGTTTCTTTCCTTTGAGCAGACACCAAAGAACAAAGCATTCAATATAAGAAAGATGATCAAAAGAGCCTTGTTTTGGTATGATATTGTTTGAAACAAGTTTATGGAGAATCTGGCCTTTTAAGTTTAGTTGCTTGTATAGAGGAGGATGTGCAAAGTCAATAGGCTCATTTTCCATAATCATGGGAAGAAAAGCTTCAGGAGTGAATCCTTGTTCTAGGATCCAATATTGAGTAAACATAGGTTTGTTAAAATCTCCATGAGTAATTTTGAAAATGGGAGACAATATTTCAAAATTCAGCAGTATTTTCTTTCCTTTAACCTCTGAAGAAAAATTCCCATTTTCATATGTCATATTTGCATAGAAAACTTTGACCAAATGAGGAAAATAACCTTTGGGTTGTTGAGTGATGAAATCAAGCCAACCAATATCATGAAACAATTAAAGGATTTCTAGAAATTCAGCAGTGAAGAATGATACATCTAAGATTTTACCTAAGATTGGTTCTGTTGACTCTACAAGTCCAATCCTGTTTTGATAATGACAAATCATTTGGTATTTGATTTGAGCATTAAGTTTGTGAATAGGACTTACACTGAGCATGCACGAAAAGATAACGAGTCATGGACGCCATAAAGTAAAGCTTATACATATTAGAAAGTACCATGGAACTCAAAGAGTATGAGAATCAAGATGCAAGCGGCAAAGTTCAAGAATGTCTTGGGAATGGGTATTTAGAACTCATGTATCTACATTTTCGTATGATTTATCTTGAGGCTCAATATAACTTAGAATGATTTTAGGATTCATGCATTTCATGTACATCATTAAAGTACTTACATGGGCTTAGAAATGTGTTTAAAATCATGAAAACTTGTTTTGTAAAAGACCCAAGCAAAGAATCAAAGTAGAATTTTAAACTGGAAATGAATATGTGTGAAAAAGGGGACTTCGGTAGCCTGAAGTTAACCTCGGGCGTCTGAAGTTGACACTTCAGGAGCCTGAAGTCGAGTTCAGTTTCCTGAACACGCAGGAAAGCCTAAAAATCAGTTCTTTATTAAAAAAACAAGCGAGGTATCTTATTGATCCAACGACTGAGATCAATTCTAAGGGTAATATACTATATATTATGAATATCTAAACCCTAGAAGAGTGAGAAAGACACACAAGAAGAGAAGAATACATATTATTGAAAGAATATTGAGAAATTTGCTCTTATTGCTATACGATTGCCTACACTTCAACCTCTACTCATCGAGTTTGGGCAAATCGATTTAGTATCTCAAAGGGATCTCTCTTATACATCTTGATTGTCAACTTGGTATTGAGGTTTGATCATTCAAGTTATTATTTTCAAGAACTTCTCTTCTCATTACTTGTTATTGAACATCATTAGAAAAGTTTGATCTTGAGTGTGCACATATATATAAAAATTGTTTTTGAAAAGATCATTACTTGAGAAAGTTGTTTAGCTTTTAGTTGATTGATTTTTGATTCAAGAGTATATAAAGATACATATATATATTGTTCATAGGGCTTTTTATTGAAAAACCTAGTTTGATTAAAAAATTGAACCTTGAAAGAAACTTTGTGATTTTTATTAAGTTGATATTCAAGTCAAAGTTTTTGTTAAATAGCTCACATCAAACATACTTGTGCATCTTTACAAAATGAATCAAGAACCCTAGTTGACTCCAAGGCATTTCAAATATTTTTTTACTTGGGAGTTTTGGTTAAAGAGGGATTTGTGTGTTGAAGCATATCATACATAAACAATTGTATTGTTTACATTCATTCATGAGCTTCAAGTTTTATCATATGCTAATGTATTAGGACTTTGAATTGTACTCACTAGCTTTTGTTAGAAGTAACATTGAGTGTTTGCAGATTTGAGCCTAAATTGTAAACACGGTTCGGGTTGTGAACCAGGTGTGAGGAGGAAGTTGTACCTATTGTAAACAGCGGATTAGGAGGAAATTGTACCTCTTGTAAGCAGTGGATTAGGAGGGAGCTGTACCTCTTGTAAGTAGCGGATTAGGAGGGAGTTGTACCTCTTGTAAGCAGTGGATTGTAAGAGAAGTTCCGTCCCAATTTAAGGAGCAGGGATTATAGTGGAATCCTTGAGTGGGTTGCCCAAGGAGAGGACGTAGGCTGGGTTGGCTGAACTTCGTAAAATTGCGGTTGCATTCTCTCTTCCCTTATCCTTTTTATTTTTCGCATCGTATTTTAATTTCTAGCTTGCCTGTGTATGTTGAATAACTTTACACGCACTTAATTGGGTAAAAAGGAATTCATTGATAAAATAACTTTAATTCAGACATAAGTCCCTACCATTAATTAGTTAAACATAGAAATATGGATTGTTTGGTTGATTACACGTCAAAATTGCGTAATTGGGCATCTTAACCCGGGCTTTACGGTTTATATTTTTAATTAAATATCTAAAATTTTCTAATATTTTAATAAAATGCCAAAATCATCATTCTTGAACTTTATTGCACTATTTATGAAGTTTTGGTAATTTTTTGTCGCAGGAAAATTCCCAGGAATCAAAACCGACACCTGTTCGTATTTTGTGCATAACTTTTCCGTCCGAGCTGTGATCGAGACGATTCAAATTTCTGGAGAAATAAAAAAGGATTATCTACAACGTTAGTGTTTTGAGTTTTGTGAGATATAGGCTCCAAAAGAGTCATATTTGCGATGAACAGAGAATGAAAAAAATGAAAAAATATAGCAATTCGGGTTTCCTATTCGGGTCTAGGGCTTTCCCCCCTATCCTATTTAACCCTTCTCTTTCTCTTCCTGCAAAGGCAGCCCCCATGGCTCCCCATTCTCCTCTTTTCCTTCTCCTTCTTCTTCTTCTTCTTCTTCTTCTTTAGTTTGTTTTTTTTTTTGTTCTTTTCAATTCTGCTTCTCTCCTCTTGTCTCTCTTCCTTCCCTTTGTCTTTCCTCCCTCACTCTCCCCCTTTCCTCTGTTTCTCTTGGCCTCCTCTGCCCTCTTGCAGTATGACCAGCCTCCTCCACCATCTTCAGCAGTCCCCAAGCACAGCAGAACACTAGCCGACTCCATAGCAGGACCACCAAAGCGCAGCAGCAATTTCTCCAGCACAGCAGCAACTTCATGGCTCCGTGGATTTGTTTCTCTCTCTCTCTCTTTTCCTTTCTTTCTTTCTTTTATTTACTTTTCTTTGAATCTTGGAATATTGAAGAAAGTTTAGTTTTTTTTTTAATGTTATTGGAGTTTTCTTTCTTTTTGTTTAAGTTGAGTAATGTTGAGTATTTCATTATTGTTAAATTAATCTCTTTGTTTATCTAATTGATAGTTATTTTAATTTAGCGTTCTTAATTAAATTCAGATACTTTTTTGTCGAAATTCGATTTAGTTAGGGTCTATGATTAGTAAAGGTTGTGTTTTTATTGTGTTCCGTTATTGTTTATGTCTTTTAAATTTCCGTTGAGTTCATGTTTACATTTAAATTGTGAGTCTTGATTTGATCTCTTAATTGTGCTAAAGGTTCGATTTTTAGTAGGTTTGGTTTTTTTTTAGTGTGTGTCTAATTTAGTTTCCATTATGTGTTTTTAATTCCATGTTCTAGGTTACCATCTTTAATTAGTGCGTGTGTCGATGTTTCCTTAGGTAGATTAGAGTTTCCATTCTAGCGTGTTTTAATTCCTTATTTGTAGTTTCCATTTTTAATTAGTGTGTGTCCCAATGTTTCTTTAAGTAAATTAGGATTTCTATTCTTGTTTCTTTTATTTAGTACATGTTAGTTTTAGGATTTTTTAAATTACGTGCCATCTAATTCGTCAAAAGTAAAATTGAACAACTCTGAAAAACTCCGAATCTGAACTGAGTTCAGTACCTTTTTAATTTCGATTGGAAGAACGTAAAATTTGAGATTAAACGCATTCCCTGAGGAGACGATCTAGCCCTTGGGCTTAATATTACACGACAGAACTCCTATACTTGGAATAGCTTCCGAGTTGCTCATTTTTCGAGTGAGTCAAGTTTTTGGCGCCGTGGCCGGGGAATGTTGTTCTTAGTCTCAAATTTGCGTTTTTCCCGTCATCTTTATTAGTTTTAAGAAAAAGAAAAAAAAATCAAAAAACAAAAAAGAAAAAATTTTGAGTTTTGAAAAATGGCTGCACCTGCACCGCGCACGATAATGGATTTTATGCAGCTTGAATATGCCACTGCATCCTCTTCTACTATTTTGCCTTATGATGAGCTTAATTTCATGATGCAGCGCAGGAGGACGTCACTGCTACCCGAGTTCTATGGGACGGAATCTGAGTGCCCATATCAGCACTTAGCAGAGTTTGAATTAACCTGCACTATGTTTTTCTCTCATGCTAGAGCTGACGAATCTACTAGACTAAATTTATTTCTTGCTACTTTGCAGGATAGGGCATTGATTTGGTTTCATTCCTTGAGACCTCACTCTATCACTAATTGGACTGATATGGAGCGTGAATTTCTGCATGCATTTTGTCCCTCACAGAAAACTCAATTTTTGCAGGAACAGATTCTTAATTTTGTGCAGCAAGATGACGAGACATTTAGGGCTTGCTGGGAGCGATTCAAGGATCTACTAAGCACTTGTCCACATCACGGGTTTGACTCATGGAGGTTAGCTGATTATTTTTATACTGCTCTTACCCCTGATTGCAAGTGTTTTGTCCAGACTATGTCTAATGGAGAGCCCGTCAGCGAGGATCCAGATCAGGTATTATCATTCTTTGATTACTTAGCTGACAATGTCCCACAGTGCAATACACGATACACTCAGGCACCCATGACTGCACATCCTATCAGCACAATTAGTGGTGGTGATGCATATGAACCACCAAACTGCCCGAATATTCCTCCGCCTCAATACCAGCCACCACAGATCCCTCAAAGCTGTACGCCGTCAGAATTTCTGGAGGATAGCATAACTCAGATGGCGAACATGCTCCAGCAGTTCATGCAAACTCAAGTCGATCATAATAATGAATTGCGGGACACCATTAATGCGATAAGCACACAGTTGGACATCTCTGAAAATGAGGAAACACTCGCAGAACTTCAGCCTAGTTCTCAAGAGTACCAGCAACCGCAACAACAAATACATGATGTTTCTCTTGAGACAGCAGAGGCCACCATCACCTTCTGTAGCGAGAAAGACGATCCCTAATCTGAAATGCTCATCACCGAGCAAATAGTTGTCCCCACACCGGAAGTTACGGCTTGAAAATAGATGAAATTCAAAGAAAAATCAGAGGAAACGAGCCCACAAGCGGAGCAGTTAGTTTATAAGGAGACTGATACTCATACGGGTAGAGTACCAACCTTTGGTACCTTATACTCCGAGCTCAGAAACCATGGAACCGTCATCCCCACCTATATCAGATGTTAAGGAGCCTAATGTGGAGGTAGACTCTTGCCAGTGGTATGATGAATTGTACACCAGATAAAGAGGGTGACCAGTCTGGTGAGCATATAATTTCAAAGAACCAGGTAAAACCTTTAATGTTAATGCTTCTGAAGAACTGCAGGTAATTATTCCGCTCACTTTCTCTCTACCGTTAGTTCGTAAAGAAGTACATTTCCTGGACACAATGTTGAATAAAGACCCTTTCTGTCCACACACGAGGGTCAAACTAACGCCCGTATTGTTTGGTATTTTGGACATGCATTATTCATTGAGGCTGATTTTCGTTGCAGGTATAACGACTGATCGATATGTGGCAGCTCAAATTGGAGACCGCCATTGCAATTTATAGACCTGCGGCCACCAGACGAAATCTCTAGAGCCTCCGCCAAGACAACTCTGTGATGTTTTTCTTTCCCTTATTTTTCCTTTTATTTTATCTTATTTTATTTTAGTTAGTTTTCAGGTCTATTTTCTCGTAGTTCGATTCTTTGTTTCCATTATTTCGCCACTCAGGTACGCCTTTAACTTTTCCGTGCATAGTATTTTTCTATTTCCCCTATGCTTTCACATTGAGGACATGTTCCCACTTAGTTGGGGGGGATGAGCATGTCGCATGTGACACTGTGCACCGTGACACTACCGATTTTTTTTTTTCAAAAAAATCAAAATCAAAAAATCAAAAAAAAAAAAAAACTCAAAAAGAAAGAGAAAAAGAAAAGGAGGAGTACTGAAGATTACAAAATTGCATTATGCCAATGCTTTTAAAAAAACAACTAGAACAATAACACTGACTCTTACCTTTCGCATACTTGCATATAACTGTTTTTTTTAATGAATGACACACTTAAAAGCACTTAATCAATCATGCATATTTTTCCTCCCTCTCTTATAAATGATCTTATGACTCCATGACAATCGATTGTAGTAACATTTATGTTACATTTTGACTATATAATTTCCGTATTATATAGTTTATCGCATCTCACCACTAGTCTGATAACGCCACATTCACGTGATTCATTTTCATTGCACTTCAGGGGTTTCCTGTGGCCTGAGAGGCACCCCGTCGGGCGACATGACACCTTTGTGAGATAATTCTTGAGCTATTTATCGTCCTTTATGAAGCGTTACATATATATCAAATCAGAGTTCATAGACTCATTCTTCTCTGTTTTTCTGGATGATCCTTGTACACCAGTCTTTATTTTTATTTGCTAAGCTAGAGGTGACACCTAGTGGGGAGATTAGAAAACCTAGGGTCTTTAGCCTACACTCAAACGTGGAAGCTGAGCCACCCCCTAGAGATAAACTTTTCATGGCCCCTGATTCGACTCAATTCCCTTGATGGTATAGAATTACAAAATAAGTGTTAATATAAATTGGTCCTTATAAATTGGTCAAAAAAGACGAAATGCAAGAATAATCATAACAAAAAAAAAAGAATAAGCCAATAACACACGACATGCTCATTAAATGAATGTCAATGCCGCCCCAAATACATATCACAAAAAGTTCAGGACGACACATAACTTTCCCACGTAATGAAAGATGCTTCAGTTCAAAAACCGTTAATAGTGCCCTCACTCAATGTATTCAGCCGACAAGTTTGTAAAGTAATTTGATCTAGGGGGTGTCCTCGGTGTGATATGGCGAGTATGTGAGAAGATGCTAGGGTGAAGGACGCCGACACCCCTCATAGATGGCCAGATCCTTTCCATACTATCCCACATCACATATACTTACGTTGTTCCTTTTAATATGTGGAACACTTGGTGAAATTGTGACAGGGGCCCTGCCTGCGAGTCATCATTCCACCCGCACCGCCCGACACTCCTCCTCCTCACAATATGATGCGTGAACCCATTTTCCCTTTCCCTTTTGAGTGTTCTTGAGGGTAATACCAATTCGAATTCGGCCGAGTCAAGCGAACCGTTCCTGTAGGTATCCTCCCACTTGTGCGTCTAGGTGTACTACTGAGTCCACACACATCAACACAGTCACAGCACCCTTGGAGAGTTTACACTTTACCTTTATAAGCTCCGAACTTATAATGATTGCAATTTAACTCCTGAATGTTGCACTGTATGTAAAACACTTCATTGAGTATACTACTTCAAATCGACATATAAACGATGAAACTTTCATGGATGACGTGGTTTTTGTAGTCCTTGTCTGAAATGAACGAACTTAGTGTGAAATTCAGTTATGTTTCTTGTATGTGAAATGGTATACTCTTTGCTGCATGTTTCATGATTTTTCAGGTCACCACACGGAAGTTTGTAGTTTGTAGCACAACCTAAGATTCATTCACCAACACGGTCATTTGCTAAGACTGCACGTTAGTTGGGGGTGTGATTTACCGTCAAAAAAATTTTGGCGTCATTGGGCCATCTTACCCCGAGCTTTTTAAAACGGGTTTTTTAATTAAGTACTACTTTTTAATAATTAAATAATCTAAAATTTCTAATATTTTTATAAATAATGCCAATTCATCATTCTTTGAAACTTTAAATATTATTTGCACCTATTTATTTATGAAGTTTTGGTATTTGTTGGGGTTGTCGCGGAAAAATTTACCCAGAATAAAAAAAACCCGAACCCCGTTCCGTATTTTGTCAATAACTTTTTTCCGTCCGAGCTGTTATCCGAGACTATTCAAATTTCTAGAGAAATAAAAAGGATTTCTCCACCGTTAGTGGTGTTGAATTTTTGTGAGATAAAGGCTCCAAAAGAGTCATATTTGCGATTGAAACAGAGATGAAAAAATAACACAATCTAGCAATTCTCAGGGTTTTCCTCTATTCGGGTCTAGTAAGGGCTTCCTTCTTCCCCCTCCCCCCTATCCTATTAACAACAAAAAACCCCTTCTCTTTCTCTTCCGCAAAGGCAGCCCCATGGCTCCCATATCTCCTCTATTTTTCCTTCTCCTTCTTCTTCTTCTTCGTTCTTTCTTCTTCTTCTCTTTCTTCTTCTTCTTCTTTTTCTCTTCGTCTCTTTTTCTTCTTCTGTTTCTTCTTCTTCTTTTCCTTCTGCTTCTCTTTCTTCTTCTTCTTCTTCTTCTTTTCTTTCTTTCTTCTTATCCTTTTCTCTCTTTCTCTTCTTCGTCTCTTTCTTCGGTCTTCTTCTTCTTTCTTCCGTCTTCGTTAGTTTGGTTTTTTTTTTTTTGTTTCTTTTTTTTTTTCAATTCCGTCTGCTTCCGCCTCCTCTTGTCTCTCCTTCCTTCCCTTGTCTTATCCTCCCTCACTCTCTCCTCCCCCCGTTCCTTTCCCTTTCTCTTGGCCTCTCTCTGCCCTCCTTTGCATATGACCAGCCTCCTCCTCGCCACCCGATCTTCCAAGCAGTCCCCCAAGCCTAAGCAGAACACTAGCCGAAACTCCATAAAAAGCAGGAACCCCAAAGCGCAGCAAGCAATTTCTTTCTTTTCTCCCCCTTTTCCCTCCAGCACACACGCACAACTCAACTTCTGCTCCGTTTGGATTTGTTTTTCGTTTCGCTCTCCTCACTCCTCTTTTCCTTTCTTGTCTTTTTTCCTTTCTTTCCTTTGTTCTTATTACTTTTCTTGAATCTTCTTTGGAATATTGAAGAAAAGTTTAGTTTTTTTTTTTTAATTTATTGGAGTGGTCTTTTTTTGTTTAAGTTGAGTAATGTTTTTGAGTATTTCATGATGGTGAAAATTTAATCTCTTTTTATATCTAAATTGTACGTTATTTTATTAGCGTTCTTAATTAAATTCAGATACTTTTTTGTGTCGAATTTCGATTTAGTTAGGGTTATGATTATAAAGGTTGTGTTTTTTAATAATTGTGTTTCCGTATGTTTATGTCTTTTAAATTTCTCGTTGAGTTCATGTTTTACATTTAATTTGTGAGTCTGATTTGATCTCTTAATTTTCTAGGTGTTCGATTTTTAGGATGTTTTTGTTTTTTTTTTAAGTGTGTGTTCTATTTAGTTCCATTATGTGTTTGTTTATTAAATTCCATGTTCTAGTTACCGCAACCATCCTTAAATATTGCGTGTGTTCGGATGTTTTCCTTATTTTTCCTCCTTAAGGTAGATTTAGAGTTTCCCCTTCTAGCGTGTTTTAAAATTCTTAAATTCCGTATTTGTAGTTTTCCATTTTAATAATTAGTGTGTTCCCCAATGTTCTTTAGTAAATGAGGATTTCTATTCTTGTTTCTTTTATTTAGTACATTTTAAGTTTTAGGATTTTTTTAAATTCCTGCCATCTATTCGTCAAGTAACTTGACAACTCTGAAAACCTTCCGAATCTGAACTGATTCAGTACCTTTTTAAATTTTCGATATGGAAGAACGTAAAAATTGAGTTAAACGCATCCCTTTCCCGCAGGATGACCACTAGCCCTTGGGCCTTAAATATTATACACACAGAATCCTATACTTGGAATAGCATCCGACTGCTACATTTTTCCCCGCGTTAAGGGTCATTGAAATAGTTTCACAAAGATTTTTAAAACACCCAATTCAACCCCCCCTCGTTAGGATTACAAACACCGTAACAACCAGGAGGGTTCGCTAACAGAACTCAGTGAATTTCGATAACGATTCGAGCTCGAGGGCAACCGATCATTTGGTCATGAAATGAGAATAGCTTCCCGAAGAGTGGGTGAATTGGAAATCTTTTTAATTTTATTTTGATTTTTAAATTTTCCTAATTTTATACCCCAGCAAATACAATATATATAACAACAACCCTTTAAGAAACTGGAAATTTAAAAAAATAATAATTCAAATCAACGTAATCATCCAAATCATAACAATTTAGGCGTCCTACGCTTTTCCCCCCCCGCGAAAAAAAACAAAAACCTGTACCTTTGATTATTCACTTTAACTTGATTTAAAGATTTTCCGCAAATTAATCAACGTACTTACTCCTACTCCCCTTTTTGGTTTTCCCCCGCAACAGATTAATCAAAACCGTTACTTTTCGAATTGATCAAGACTTAATTTAATCCTTGCAAAACCTGCACTCATAAATTTTATAAACAATCGAATAAAGTCGTTAAATTTAAAGTAGAGGAGCAGTATAGACCAAGAGTTTTTTACGAGGTTCGGCTTCACACATCCCTATGTCCTCGCTTTGCAAAAACAAAACCAAAGGATTTCTTTCAACTATCTCCGTTCTTTACCCCTGTGGAACATAACCAACATTAACACTGCACTCCTTTTTTATTCAATAGGCTAAGAGCCCCCCGCCTCTCCAAATAACACCCCCTTATTTGGTTCACATTCACACTCCGAATCGTTTGAAGAAGATAATACGAAGAATTGTTTCCAAAAGAAAACTCTCACAGTAGTGAACTTAATACACACCAAATCAGCTCACTTATACCTCAAAGTAATTTTAAAGATAGAAATGTTCAAGCTCAATTACTTGGTATGGATTATCATATTTCAAAGAAGATTAAAAATTTTTGATCGTTGGCAAAACTAATTCAAATGTCAATGATTTCAGATCAGAGAGTTTTTCTTAAAAGAAATTTCAGATCCTTTGAAAATACAATTGATACGTGAAGATTAGTTGAATTCTAAAAACCTTAAAAAACACTTACTTTTATCTTAAACTTTGAATATCTCCTAGATCAAAAGTTGTGAAAAGCCTTGATTTTGAAACTTTAAGGATTTTCTCCAATTTCATCCAAATTCTTTTGAAATATTTCATCACATTCCAATCAAAGTTCTTTCTTCTCTTTCTTTGTTACTTTTTTTTCTTTTCTCTATTTAAAAATGTTTGAGATTAGAAACTTTTATAAAAGAGTTTTTTTGTTGAATCATCCATTACTTACCTCGCCAAGGATTTCTAAAATTTCATTTCCATATATTTGGAAATAAATATGTTTCAAAACAAAAAAAAACAAAAGCATGGTTTTAAAAAGCTTCTTCCTTTTTAAGCCCTTTTTTTATTATTTTATTAAAAAAAAATAACTTTTTAGAGTATATATGTTTTATAAAAAAAAATATTTTTTTGATTTTCCTCATATTTGAAATAATATGTTTTAAACAAACTTCATTCTTATTTAAAACAATTTTCTTTTTCTTAAAACAACCCTTTCTTTTTATGGATTTAAGAAATTTCTTTGGGAGTATATATAGAAAACATTTTTTGAATTTTTATGAACTCAAATTTCTTATTTCTTTATAGCTTTAAGATTTACTTTGAAGTAACTTACAATTTGAAGAATATCATAAAAAATAAAATGTAGTCTTCAAAAATTTGTTCTTCCACCACCATCTTTGTGTTGCATTACTTTCCTTTGAGCTTTTCACAATATGACTCAAACTTCATGCTCTTTGTTATATCCATCCAACTTTCTTATACATTGACTTTGTTATTTTCCTGATTTTCCCTGAACAACTTTTTTACACTTGAAACATATTAATATAGCATTTGATTTTGTTATCATCAAATAAGAGTTGTAAGCCTTATGGTCCCAACATTCTCCCCCTGTTTTGATGATGACAAATCAACAAAAATATTAAGCTTTTTGAAATTCATGCCTCCTTTAATCAATAAGTATGGTATATTTTCATGACTCCCCCCCGCGCAAAAAGCATGGTAGACTTAAAAACTTCCATTAAAAGTCACAAACATACTCTCAACATAGCACCACATAACTTTCCATAATTTTTGCCACTACACAACTGTCCTCTCTCCCTCTCCCTTTGGGACATCTATCAAAAAAGGAGGGAATGAAAAAATAAGAGATAATACTTCAATCAAAGTGCTAGTTTCTAGAACACAAAAAGTTGCTGGCCGGAAAAAAATAAAAAAACTTGAAATACCATAGGAAACACAAGAAAATCAGTCATAACTATTGAGACAAAATTCCCTTGTGGTGTAAAAACCTTGGAGACGCATCATCCCTTGCTTTCTCATGATATGACTCGCAAAACAAAATCCCCTGGCTTCATTAATTAATTTGACAGGACATTCTAACCAAAGATATGGAAATTTAGTTTGAATCTCTTTCCCAAGCATTGGTTTGATTCCATTTCACATCCTATCCATATTATTTGCCATAGAAATACGTACAACATAGGATAATACCCTTTAGTTAGCTTGGTAGTTATGAACCTATCCCATCCCATATCCTTGAGTAGTTCCAGAGTTTCGGGAAATCTAATGAAATAACATTACGTTGAGTACCACTTAACACCCTATAAATCGGTTCTTCTGCTGAAGCAATTTGATTTTCGGTATAGTCTTGGCGTGTGAGTGAACTAAACCATTTTCTTTCCTCCCTTCATGTTATTGATTCTTTGGAAGAGAAGAATTCATTTAACACGCCAAGACACGGATTTTTGGTTTATGCATGGGTTAGATGTAAGAATGGGAAATCATCGAAACCTCGAAGGCTAATGGCCAGTTTGTTAATTGTTTTAAAAAAAAATGATTTTATTGCTAGCTTTCTTTCTAGATGTTTTTTAGCAACGATTTTTGTATAAAGGGTGATGGCTAACAATGGTTTTTAAGGAGAAATGAATGGTCAGTCCTGGAGGTTTAAAAAATGACTCTAATATGTTTTAGAACCCACCTTCCTGAGATCAGCCGCCTGTCAACCAGAACAACCTCCCTTGCGTTGGATGATGGATCTGGAGTGGCGCCTATGGAGGAGATAGGGCGGGAAACTCCTTTATTTATTGATGTATGTTAACCACCAGATAAAGAGGGTGACCAGTCTGGGGTGAGCATATAATTTCAAAGAAAGAACCCAGGTAAAACCTTTAATGTTATTGCCTTCTGAAGAAAACTGCAGGTAATTATTCCGCTCACTTTCTCTCTACCGTTAGTTCGTTAAAGAAAGTACATTTCCTGGACACATGTTGAATAAAAGAACCCTTTCTGTCCACACACGAGGGTCACCCTAACGACGTTTGTTTGGTATTTGACATGGCATTTAATTCATTTTTTGAGGCTGATTTTCGTGCAGGGTTTTTTATAAAACGACTGATTCGATTGTGGCAGGCTCAAAAATTTGGAGAACCGCAACACCATTGGCAATTCTAGGAACCTGCGGCCAACCAGAACGAAATTCCTCTAGAGCCTCCGCCAAGGACAATTGTGATGTTTTTCTTTCCCTGATTTCCTTTTATTTATCTTCTTTATTTTAGTTAGTTTTCAGGTCTATTTCTCGTAGTTAGATTGTCTTTGCTTTCATTTATTTCGCCACTCAGGTACGCCTTAATTTCCCGTTGCATAGTATTTCTATTTCCCCCTATTGCTTTCCACATTGAGGACAATGGTCAAACATTTTAGTTTGGGGGGGGGATGAGCCCCTTTTCGCCATGTGAAACACGGTGCACGAAACACGGTACCGAGGTTTTTTTTTCAAAAAAATCAAAAAAAAAAAACAAAAAAAAAATTATACAAAAAAAAAAAAAAAAAAAAAAACAAAAAAAAAAAAAAAAAAATAACAAAAAAAAAAAAAAAAAAAAAAAAAAAAAAAAAAAAAAAAAAAAAAAAAAAAAAAAAAAAAAAAATCAAAAAAAAAAAAAAAAAGAAAGGGAGGAAGTACTGCGGATTACAATTGCATTATGCCCAATGCTTCTTAACAACTTGACTCATACCTTTCGCCAATTTTACTTGGCATTTTTTAAACATTTTTTTATTAACTTATGAATGAACACCACTTAAGTCAATCATGCATAGTTTTCTCTTTATATGATCTTATGACTCATGAGAAATCGATCATTGATTATTGGTAGTTACATTTATGTTAATTTGACTATATAATTCGGTAGTTATACGGCCCATCTCAGAAAAGGGCTGAATAAACCCCATTCACGTGATTCATTGCCACCTTTAGGGTTCCTTGGAGGCACTGACAGAGAGCAACCGCGTGGCGGACTATGACACCTTTGTGAGATTTATCTTGAGCTTATTTATCGTCCTTTGCGCGTTGTTAGGGTTAATTATTCAAATCAGGAGTTCATAGAAAACTCCAATTCTTTTTTTCTGGGGATGATTCCTTGTACACTAGTTCTTTATTTTTGATTTTTGCTAGCCAGAGGTGACACCAGTGGGGGAGATAGAAACCTAGGTCTGCGTGCCTACTCAAAAGTGAAGGCTGAGGGCCACCCCTTAGAGATAAAAAACTTTAGTTCATGGAACCCCTATTCGAGGCTCAATTCCCATTAATGATGGTATTGGAAGATTACCAAAGGAAAGTTGTTATATTGTCCTTATATGTCAAGAAAAAAAAAAGACAAGGGGGAACAAATGAAGGAAAAGCAGGAAAAAAAAAAATAAAAAAAAAAAAAAAAAAAAAAAAAAAAAAAAAAAAAAAAAAAAAAAAAAAAAAAAAAAGAAATAAGCAAATACACCATGCGCCATCATTTTGAAATGAAAAAATGTCAATGCCGGCCAAATACATATCACAAAAAAAGTCAAAGGACGAACATATTTTCCACGTAATGGAAGATGCTTCAAAACACGGTTTAATGGCCTCAGATTGTATTCACGACAAGTTTGTAAAGTAAGTTGATATAGGGGTCTGGTCTTCTCGGTGCATTATTTGGCGAGTGGTGGACGAAAAGAATGCTTATTTAGGTTGAAGGAACCCGGACACCCTTCATAGATAGGCTAGATTCCTTCGCAGGGGGAGAGACTAGTCCACTTCCCATATACTTAGCGTTGTTCGCTTTTTAATATGTGGGGATGTGTTGATCGGGGACCAATCCTCCTCAACATATGATGAGGTGAAACCATTTTCTTTGAGTGTTCTTGAGGGTATACCAATTCGGCCGAGTCAAAGCGACCGTTCTGTAGGTATCCACTGGCGTCCTAGGTGTACTGAGTCACACACATCACACATCACACACACCTTGAGAGTTTACCTGTTTATACTCGAACTTATATGATTGCATTAACTCTGAATGTGCCACTGATTAACTTCATGTGAGTATACTACTTTCAAATCACAATATAAACGATGAACTGCATGGATGACGTGTTTTGGAGTCCTGTGCATTGAATATGAACGAGCTTGTGTGAAATTCAGTTATGTTCTTGTATGTGAAATGGTATACTATTGCTGCATGTGCATTGATTTCATGATCACCGGAGTTTGTAGTTGTAAGCACAACCCTAAGATTCATTCACGTCATTTGCTAGAGACTAGCAAAACGTTAGTTGGGGGGTGTGATTACACGTCAAAATTGCGTAATTGGGCATCTTAACCCGAGCTTTACGGTTTATATTTTTAATTAAATATCTAAAATTTTCTAATATTTTAATAAAATGCCAAAATCATCATTCTTGAACTTTATTGCACTATTTATGAAGTTTTGGTAATTTTTTGTCGCAGGAAAATTCCCAGGAATCAAAACCGACACCTGTTCGTATTTTGTGCATAACTTTTCCGTCCGAGCTGTGATCGAGACGATTCAAATTTCTAGAGAAATAAAAAAGGATTATCTACAACGTTAGTGTTTTGAGTTTTGTGAGATATAGGCTCCAAAAGAGTCATATTTGCGATGAACAGAGAATGAAAAAAATGAAAAAATATAGCAATTCGGGTTTCCTATTCGGGTCTAGGGCTTTCCCCCCTATCCTATTTAACCCTTCTCTTTCTCTTCCTGCAAAGGCAGCCCCCATGGCTCCCCATTCTCCTCTTTTCCTTCTCCTTCTTCTTCTTCTTCTTCTTCTTCTTCTTCTTCTTCTTCTTCTTCTTCTTTAGTTTGTTTTTTTTTTTTGTTCTTTTCAATTCTGCTTCTCTCCTCTTGTCTCTCTTCCTTCCCTTTGTCTTTCCTCCCTCACTCTCCCCCTTTCCTCTGTTTCTCTTGGCCTCCTCTGCCCTCTTGCAGTATGACCAGCCTCCTCCACCATCTTCAGCAGTCCCCAAGCACAGCAGAACACTAGCCGACTCCATAGCAGGACCACCAAAGCGCAGCAGCAATTTCTCCAGCACAGCAGCAACTTCATGGCTCCGTGGATTTGTTTCTCTCTCTCTCTCTTTTCCTTTCTTTCTTTCTTTTATTTACTTTTCTTTGAATCTTGGAATATTGAAGAAAGTTTAGTTTTTTTTTTAATGTTATTGGAGTTTTCTTTCTTTTTGTTTAAGTTGAGTAATGTTGAGTATTTCATTATTGTTAAATTAATCTCTTTGTTTATCTAATTGATAGTTATTTTAATTTAGCGTTCTTAATTAAATTCAGATACTTTTTTGTCGAAATTCGATTTAGTTAGGGTCTATGATTAGTAAAGGTTGTGTTTTTATTGTGTTCCGTTATTGTTTATGTCTTTTAAATTTCCGTTGAGTTCATGTTTACATTTAAATTGTGAGTCTTGATTTGATCTCTTAATTGTGCTAAAGGTTCGATTTTTAGTAGGTTTGGTTTTTTTTTTAGTGTGTGTCTAATTTAGTTTCCATTATGTGTTTTTAATTCCATGTTCTAGGTTACCATCCTTAATTAGTGCGTGTGTCGATGTTTCCTTAGGTAGATTAGAGTTTCCATTCTAGCGTGTTTTAATTCCTTATTTGTAGTTTCCATTTTTAATTAGTGTGTGTCCCAATGTTTCTTTAAGTAAATTAGGATTTCTATTCTTGTTTCTTTTATTTAGTACATGTTAGTTTTAGGATTTTTTAAATTACGTGCCATCTAATTCGTCAAAAGTAAAATTGAACAACTCTGAAAAACTCCGAATCTGAACTGAGTTCAGTACCTTTTTAATTTCGATTGGAAGAACGTAAAATTTGAGATTAAACGCATTCCCTGAGGAGACGATCTAGCCCTTGGGCTTAATATTACACGACAGAATTCCTATACTTAGAATAGCTTCCGAGCTGCTCATTTTTCGAGTGAGTCATTGGTAAATAGGTTTCAAAGATTTTTTAAAACACCCAATTCACCCCCCCTCTTAGGATTACACCGTAATCAACAGGTTCTACAGAACTCAGTGAATTTCGATAACGGATTCGAGCTCGAGGGGCAACCGATCATTTGTCAATGAAATGAAGAATAGCTTCCCAAGAGGTGGGGTGAATTGGAAATCTTTTAATTTTATTTGATTTTTAAGTTTTCTAATTTTAATAACCCAGCAAAATACAATATATAACAACACTTAAGAAAACTGGAATTTAAAATAATAATTCAATCAACGTAATCAATCAATCAATAACATTTAGGCGTCCATCGCTTTCCCTGTAACCTTTTATTATTCACTTTACTTGATTAAAGATTTCCGCAAATTAATCAACGTACTCCCCTTTTGGGTTTCCGCAAAAGATTAATCAAAACGTACTTTCTATTGATCAAGAACTTAATTTAAATCCTGCAACCTGCACTCATAAATTTTATAACAAAAGCGAATAAAGTACGTAAATTAAAGTAGGGAGAAGTAGACAAGAGTTTTTACGAGGTTCGGCTTCAACACAGCCTATGTCCTCGCCTTTGGCAAAAACACCAAAGGATTTCACTATCTCAGTTCCTTTACCTGGTGGAACAATACCAACTTACAATGCACTCCTTCAATTAGGCTAGAGCCCGCCTCTCCAAATAACAACCCCTTATTTGGTTCAACGATTCAACAACTCAGAATCGTTTAAGAAAGATAACGAAGAATATGTGTACAAAAGAAAACTCTCACAGTAGAGTGAATTAATACACCAATCAGCTCACTTTATACCTCAAAGTAATTTAAAGATAAGAAATTTCAAGCTCAATTACTTGGTATGGATTATCAAATAATTTTCCAAAGAAGATAAAAATTTTGATCGTTGGAAAACTTAATTTCAGAATGTAAATGGATTTCAGATCAGAGAGTTTATCTTAAAAGAATTTCAGATCCTTTGAAAATAAAATTTTGAATACTTGAAGATTAGTTGATCTAAAACCTTTAAAAAAAACTTACTTTGATCTAAAAGCTTTGAATATCTCTAGATCAGAAAAGTTGTTGAAAAGCACTTGATTTGGAAACTTTAGAGGATTTCTCAATTTCAAAATTCGTTTGAATATTTCATCAAAGTTCTTTCTCTCTTTCTTTGTACTTTCTTTTCTCTAATTTAAAATGTTTGAGATTAGAACTATTTATAGAGTTTTTTTTTTGAAATCATCCATTACTCCCAAGGATTTCTAAAATTCATTTCCAAATATTTTGAAATAAATATGTTTAAAAGCATGGTTTAAAAAATCTTCTCTTTTTAAGCCCTTTTTATTTATTAAAAAAAATACTTTTTAGAGTATATATGTTTTAAAAAATATTTTTGATTTTCCTAATATTTTGAAATAAATATGTTTAAAAACTTCATTATTTAAAAAAAATTTTCTTTTCTTAAACCCTTTCTTTTTATGGATTTAAGAAATATTCTTTGGAGTATATATATAAAAACATATTTTTGAATTTTTATGAACTTCAAATTTCTTTATACTTAAGATTTACTTTGAAGTACTTACATTTGAGAATATCCTTAAAAGTATAATGTAGTCTTCAAAATTTGTTCTTCCACCATCTTTGTAGTTGCATTCTTTCCTTTGAGCTTTTCACAATATGACTTCATACTTCATGCTCTTTGTAATCCATGAACTTTCTTATACAATTGAGCTTTGTTATTTTCCTGAACACTTTTACTTGAAACATATTAAATATATCATTTGATTTGTTATCATCAAAATAAGAGTTGTAAGCCTTATTAGTCCAACATTCTCCCCCTTTTTGATGATGACAAATCGAGAGCAAAAATATTAAGCTTTTGAAATTCATGGCTCCCTTTATCAATAAGTATGGTATATTTTCATGACTCCCCCTATCAAAAAGCATGGTATACTTAAAAAACTTCATTAAAAGTCACAAACATACTTCAACATAGCACAAACATACTTCATATTTTTGCACTACAACTTTCTCTCCCCCTTTGGACATCTATCAAAAAGGAGGGAAGGAGAAAAATAGAGATAATACTTCAAGTCAAAGTGCTAGTTCTAGAACAACAAAAGTTGCATGGCCGATAAAAACTTGAATACATAGAAACACAAGAAAAATCAGTCATAACTAGTGGAAAAAAATTCTTGTGGTGTAAAACCTTGAGCCATAATCCATTGCTTCTCAATGATATGAATCTCAAAATCCCCTGGCTTAATTCGAAGGATCTTTCCCAAAGATATGGAATTTAGTTGAATCTCTTTCCTAAGCATATTTGTTTGATTCCATTTTCACATCGCTCCATATTTGCATAGAAAATACGTACAACATTAGGATAATACCCTTTAGCTTGGTAGGTGATGAACCTATCCCATCCAATATCCTTGAAGAGTTCCAAGATTTCGGGAAAATCTGAATGAAATAACATTACGTTGAGTACCTTACCTAATATCGGTTCTGCTGAAGCAATTTGATTTCGGTAGAGGTGCTTGGCGTGTGGAGTGACTAACCATTTCTCCACTTCATGGTTATTGATTCTTGTGGAAGAGGAAGATCTTTTAACGCCAACGGATTTTGGTTTAGGCATGGTTAGATGAAGAATAAAATCAAGGAAACTCGAAGCTAATGCTCAGTTTTTATGTGTTAAAAAAGGATTTGATGCTAGATTTCTAGATGTTTTTTAGCACGATTTTTGTATAAAAAGTGATGGAGACGAAGGGTTTTTGAAGGAAAATGAATGGTCAGGTGCCTGGAGGGTTTTAAAATGACTTAGAATAGGGTTTTAGAACCCAACCTTCCGTGAGACAGCCGCCTGTCAACCAGAACAACTCCTAAATAACTTCCCGATTATGAAGCATGCCCAATTCTCTTCTTATAAATATAAATCTTTCTTCTGACAAAGGTTTTGTGAAAATGTCTGCTAATTGATCATGTGTATTCACAAACTCCAGTACTATATCTTCATTTTGTACATGATCTCTCAAAAAATGATGTCTTATATCAATGTGTTTTGTTCTTGAGTGAGATACTGGATTTTTTGAGATATTAATAGCACTTGTGTTATCACATTTGATAGGGATAGTTTGATATTGTATTTGAAAATCTTTTAACTATTGTTTCATATATAATGTTTGAGCACAACAGTTTCCTGCAGCAATGTATTCTGCTTCTGCTGTGGATAATGCTACAGAATTTTGTTTCTTTGAAGACCATGAAACTAGAGAGTGTCATAGAAAATGACACGTTCCACTTGTGCTTTTTCTATCTATTTTACATCCAGCAAAGTCTGCATCTGAATAACTAATTATTTCAAATCCAGATTCCTTTGGATACCATAAACCTAGTTCAAGTGTACCTAGGAGATACCTAAGAATTCTTTTTACTGCTGTTTGATGTGATTCTTTTGGGGCTGACTAAAATCTTGCACACATACATACGCTGAACATAATATCTGGTCTACTTGCTGTTAAATAGAGTAGGCTTCCTATCATTCCTCGATAATGCTTTGTATCAACTTGTTTCCCTTTTTCATCTTTTTCAAGACTAGTTGAAGTACTCATAGGAGTTCCTATGGGTTTACTTTCTTCCATATTAAACTTTTTTAACATGTCTTTAATGTATTTAGTTTGATTTATAAAGATTCCATATCTTGCTTGTTTGATTTGTAATCCAAGAAAGTAATTTAATTCTCCCATCATACTCATCTCAAACTCTTTTTGCATACATGTGGCAAATTCTTCACATAGATCTTTATTTGTTGCTCCAAATATAATATCATCCACATATATTTGAACTAGTAACAAATCTTTGTTTTTAGTTTTAATGAATAAGGTACTATCAACTTTTCCTCTTGTAAATTCATTTTTGAGTAAGAACTTACTTAATCTCTCATACCAAGCTCTTGGAGCTTGTTTCAGACCATAAAGAGCTTTTGTCAATTTGAATACATGGTTTGGATGTTTAGAATTTTCAAACCCTGGGGGTTGTTTGACATATACTTCTTCGTTTATATATCCATTAAGAAATGCACTCTTCACATCCATTTGATATAACTTAAAGTCCTTATGGGCAGCATAGGCTAAGAGCATCCTAATAGCTTCCATTCTTGCTACAGGTGCAAAAGTTTCATCATAATCTATTCCCTCTTCTTGATTATATCCTTGTGCCACTAACCTGGCTTTATTTCTTACAACAATTCCGTTTTTATCTTTCTTATTTCTAAAGACCCATTTTGTTCCTATAATCGATTTATCTTTGGGTTTTGGTTAGTTCCCATACTTGACTTCTTTCGAATTGATTTAATTCCTCTTGCATAGCAATAATCCAAGAGTCATCATTTAAGGCATCTTCAATATTTTTTTGTTCATATTGGGATAAGAAGGCACAATGATTGCAAATATTTTTTAGTGAGGCTCTAGTAGTTATTCCTTTTGATGTTTCACCTAAAATTAGTTCTTTTGGGTGATTTTTGTCATATTTCCACTCTTTAGGAAGTTTAAGTTTTTCTGAAAGGTTTTCATTTAATGTATCATTATCCTTTTCTTCCTTTATTTCAAGAACTTCTTCTTTTTGTGAAATAACTTCTTTTTCATCATTCATATTTTTTATATTATAACAATTTGATTCATCAAAGGTTATATGAATTGATTCCATAATTGTAGAAGTTCTTTTATTATAAATCCTATAGGCTTTACTATTTGTAGAATAGCCTAAGAAAATACCTTCATCTGACTTTGCATCAAATTTTCCTAGGTCATCTTTAGTATTTAAAATAAAACATTTGCAACCGAATACATGAAAGTAGGATATATTTGGTTTTCTATCTTTCCAAATTTCATATGGTGTTTTATCTATTTTCGATCTTATAGATACCCTATTTACAATATAACATGCTGTATTTACAGCTTCTGCCCAAAAATATTTAGGTAAACTATTTTCATTGAGCATCGTTCTTGCCATTTCTTGCAAAGTTCTATTTTTCCTTTCAACAACTCCATTTTATTGTGGAGTTCTAGATGCTGAAAAATTGTGAGTTATTCCATGTTCATTACAAAATTTTTCTACTTCTTTATTTTTAAACTCTCTTCCTTGGTCACTTCTAAAGCTTGTTACATTATAACCTTTCTCATTTTGTAGTTTCTTGCATAAGGTTATTAGTTTATTGCAAGCTTCATCTTTGTTTGCTAAGAATATTACCCAAGTAAATCTTGAAAAATCATCTACTATTACAAAAGCATATTGTTTTCCACCTAAGCTTAAGGTTCTAGTTGGACCAAATAAGTCTAAGTGTAGGAGTTCTAGGGGTCTTTTGGTGGATATTAATTTCTTCTTTTTAAAACTTGTTTTTACTTGTTTTCCCTTTTGACAAGCATCACATATCTTGTCTTTTACATACTTAATATTTGGTAATCCTTTTACAAGGTTTTTCTTAGTTAATTTAGATAGTAGGTCCATGCTAGCACGTCCTAGTTTCCTATGCCATAACCAACTTACTTCATTCATAGCTGCTAAACAAGTTATGTTTTGATTTGTTATTTTCTCAAGATTTATACAATAAACATTATTTATTCTATGAGCCATAAACACGGTTTCTTTATTTTTGGGATTCTTGATGACACATTTTTCTTTCATGAACATTACTTCGAACCCTTTATCACTTAATTGACTAATACTTAAAAGATTATGTTTTAGTCCTTCTACTAATAACACATTGTCTATAGTAAGTGAAGGTTCCTTACCAATTTTACCTATACCAACAATTTTACCTTTAGCATTGTCACCGAAGGTGACGTATCCCCCATCTTTTTGTGTTAAGGTTGTAAACTTGGTCTTGTCACCAGTCATATGCCTTGAGCATCCGCTATCCAAGTACCATTTGTCTGTTGTCGTTGTTGTCCTAAGGCAAACCTATAATAAGGGACACTAAGTGTTAGTTTTTGGAACCCAAATTCTTTTGACTTTTATTGTTTTACTATTAGTTCCACTATTTGTCTTCCATTCTCCTTGGACTTTAACATATTTTCTCTTTAATGGACAATTAAACATTATATGACCTTTAGTCTTACACATATAGCAAGTGGTGTGTTCATGTTTGTTATTTGATGAAGTGCTAGCATAGAACATAGCTTCCTTGTTAAAGTATCCCATGAATAGCTTTTTATTCTTTTTATTTGTTTTACCATTGTAGCCTATTCCTTCTTTGTTTACATGAAGCCTTTGTTGTCCGATCATTTTTTCAAAGTTCTCTTTACCTCTAGTAAAGTTATAGATAATCTTTTCTTTGTCCTCAACTATCTTTTTGAGTTGATTTATTTCTAAATCTTTCTTATTCAATCCATTTGTATGAGTTTTATCTAATTCTTGTTTTATTTCGTCTTCCAGCTTCTTAATATAAATATTTCTTTCTTCTTCAATAACTTTGAATGATTCTAGTTGCTTTACCAGTTCTTGATTCTGATTCTTCAAAGTTATATTTCTTTTAGACACTTTTATAAACCTTTTATGTAGTAAAAATAATTCATTTTGTAATTCCTTATAAGGAGGCAAACTGTCACATGATTCATCACAAGACACATTTTGAGATTCTGTTGAAGAGTAATAAGAATTTACCTCTTCATCGTTTTCCATGAAGCATATATTTGCCATCTCTTGCTCACTTGATTCAGTTTCAGTTTCGCTAGAGCTTGAATCATCCCATGTAGCTTTCATTGCTTCCTTCTTTTTGTTCTTGTCTTTCTTGAGTAGTGGACACTCTGGTTTAATATGCCCTGGCTTTTTGCAATGATAACAAATAGGTTCATTCTTACCTTTATTTTCTTTCCTACTTGTATCTCTTTTTATAAAATTTTCTAGGAAACCTTTTATTTCTTCTATAGAATTTTCCTAATCTTTTAGTAATGAATGCCAATTCATCTTGATCAAGGTCACTTGTTTCACTTTCTTCTTCACTAGAACTATGGTTAGATGCTTTTAGAGCTATGGATTTTTTACTTTTAGGTTCAGGATTCCTTTCTTTCAATGCCATTTCATACGTAAGAAGTGAGCCTATAAGTTCATCCAAAGAAGTAGTTTTAAGATTTCTGCCTTCCGTGATGGCTGTGGCTTTTGGTTCCCAAATAGGAGGTAGACCTCTTAGAATTTTCCTAATCATTTCGTATGTAGTATAGGTTTTTCCTAAGGCACTTAGAGAGTTTATTATGTGGGTAAATCTGGTATACATGCTTGATATTGTTTCTTCAGAATTCATTTTAAAAGCTTCGTATTCACTTGTCAGCATGTCTATCCTATTGTCTCTAACATCAACCGTTCCTTCATAAGTTACCTCTAGTTTATCCCAAATTTCCTTAGCGGTTTCGCAGGCCATGACTCGATTAAACTCATTTGCATCAAGTGCACAATATAATGCGTTTATAGCGCTTGCATTAATTTGAAGCATTTTATAATCTGAGTCGGTCATGTCTTTCTTTTCTTTTGGAATATGTTTTCCATCAACTAACTTAGAAGGAATAAGGTTTCCATCCATGACAACCTCCCAAGCTTTCCAATCCATGTGTTGGGGATATATTTCCATTCTCTTTTTCCAAAAAGTGTAGTTGTGTCCACAAAAGATTGGTGGACGGGTTGAAGATTGTCCTTCACCAAAGGGTGCTACTCCGATATTTGTCATTTGATCTTTTTATAGTTTCTTGTTAGGAATTTTTATAACTAGGCTCTGATACCAAATGAAATGAAGAATAGCTTCCCAAGAGGGGGGGGGGGTGAATTGGAAATCTTTTAATTTTATTGATTTTTAAGTTTTCTAATTTTAATAACCCAGCAAAATACAATATATAACAACACTTAAGAAAACTGGAATTTAAAATAATAATTCAATCAACGTAATCAATCAATCAATAACATTTAGGCTTCCATCGCTTTCCCTGTAACCTTTTATTATTCACTTTACTTGATTAAAGATTTCCGCAAATTAATCAACGTACTCCCCTTTTGGGTTTCTGCAAAAGATTAATCAAAACGTACTTTCTATTGATCAAGAACTTAATTTAAATCCTGCAACCTGCACTCATAAATTTTATAACAAAAGCGAATAGAGTACGTAAATTAAAGTAGGGAGAAGTAGATAAGAGTTTTTACAAGGTTCGGCTTCAACATAGCCTACGTCCTCGCCTTTGGCAAAAACACCAAAGGATTTCACTATCTCAGTTCCTTTACCTGGTGGAACAATACCAACTTACAATGCACTCCTTCAATTAGGCTAGAGCCCGCCTCTCCAAATAACAACCCCTTATTTGGTTCAACAATTCAACAACTCAGAATCGTTTAAGAAAGATAACGAAGAATATGTGTACAAAAGAAAACTCTCACAGTAGAGTGAATTAATACACCAATCAGCTCACTTTATACCTCAAAGTAATTTAAATATAAGAAATTTCAAGCTCAATTACTTGGTATGGATTATCAAATAATTTTCCAAAGAAGATAAAAATTTTGATCGTTGGAAAACTTAATTTCAGAATGTAAATGGATTTCAGATCAGAGAGTTTATCTTAAAAGAATTTCAGATCCTTTGAAAATAAAATTTTGAATACTTGAAGATTAGTTGATCTAAAACCTTTAAAAAAAACTTACTTTGATCTAAAAGCTTTGAATATCTCTAGATCAGAAAAGTTGTCGAAAAGCACTTGATTTGGAAACTTTAGAGGATTTCTCAATTTCAAAATTCGTTTGAATATTTCATCAAAGTTCTTTCTCTCTTTCTTTGTACTTTCTTTTCTCTAATTTAAAATGTTTGAGATTAGAACTATTTATAGAGTTTTTTTTTTGAAATCATCCATTACTCCCAAGGATTTCTAAAATTCATTTCCAAATATTTTGAAATAAATATGTTTAAAAGCATGGTTTAAAAAATCTTCTCTTTTTAAGCCCTTTTTATTTATTAAAAAAAATACTTTTTAGAGTATATATGTTTTAAAAAATATTTTTGATTTTCCTAATATTTTGAAATAAATATGTTTAAAAACTTCATTATTTAAAAAAAAATTTCTTTTCTTAAACCCTTTCTTTTTATGGATTTAAGAAATATTCTTTGGAGTATATATATAAAAACATATTTTTGAATTTTTATGAGCTTCAAATTTCTTTATACTTAAGATTTACTTTGAAGTACTTACATTTGAGAATATCCTTAAAAGTATAATGTAGTCTTCAAAATTTGTTCTTCCACCATCTTTGTAGTTGCATTCTTTCCTTTGAGCTTTTCACAATATGACTTCATTCTTCATGCTCTTTGTAATCCATGAACTTTCTTATACAATTGAGTTTTGTTATTTTCCTGAACACTTTTACTTGAAACATATTAAATATATCATTTGATTTGTTATCATCAAAATAAGAGTTGTAAACCTTATTAGGCCAACAGTCAATATTTTAAGTATCCTTCCCTGATGAAGTACCCTTGTTATTTGTCTGCTTGATTCGAGGCATGAAGATATTAGATTTTGGATGCCCTAGGTTTCGTGGGATGAATCGTTGTAGGATAGATGCTTTGGATTGAAGTGAGAATGAGAGAAGATGAAGAGTGAGATGTTCGGATGAATGAAGCAAACAACTTCAGAAGTCTGAAGTTAGGGTTTAGTGCGCTAATAATATTTAAATCCCGCGACTTCAGATGTCTGAAGATTATCTTTAGATGTCTGAAGATTTAAAACCCTGAAATTTGAAAAGTTAGTAGACGCTCAGACGTCTGAAGTCCCAGGTTCAGATATCTGAACCTGTCTGCTATAGTGCTCAGATGTCTGGGGTGTGAAGTTCAGACGTCTGAAGTGCTAAAAATTTTGAAATTTCACTTCTAATATACTTCTCTGCTATGGATTAGTCCAAGTTCTCTCCTAATATGTATAAATCTTTCTTCGCTTAGGGGTTTTGTAAATATGTTAGCCCATTGATCACTTGTATTTATAAATTCAAGAATTATATCCTCTTTTTAAACATGATCTTTCAAAAAATGATGTCTTATGTCTATATGCTTAGTTCTTGAGTGTGAAATTGGTTTTTTAGATATATTTATAGCACTTGTGTTATCACATTTTATTAGTATTGTTTTATACTCTAAATTGAAATCTTTTAATTGTTGTTTCATATATAAGATTTGTGCACAACAACTTCCTACTGCCACATTATCAGCTTCGACGGTTGATAAAGCTATAGAATTGTGTTTCTTTGAGAACCATGATACTAGGGATTGTTCTAGAAAGTGGCATGTGCCACTTGTACTTTTCCTATCAATTTTACATCCAGCATAATCAACATCGGAGTAACTTATCATATTAAAATCAGTGTCCTTTAGATACCATAAACCTAGATCAAGTGATCCTACCAAGTACCTAAGAATTCTCTTGACGGCTGTTAAGTGAGATTCCTTGGGGGCTGATTGAAATCTAGCACACATACACGCACTAAACATAATATCCGGCCTACTAGCAGTTAAATATAGTAAGCTACCAATAATTCCTCTATAGTGTGTTATGTCTACTTGTTTTCCTTTTTCATCTCTATCAAGACTTGTAGATGTACTCATAGGAGTTCTTATAGGTTTACTTTGTTCCATATCAAACTTTTTGAGCATATCCTTGATGTACTTAGTTTGATTTATGAAAGTTCCATTTTTAGCTTTTTTTATTTGTAATCCCAGAAAATAATTTAGCTCCCCCATCATACTCATTTCAAATTCTTTTTGCATACATGTGGCGAATTCTTTGCATAGATCTTCATTTGTAGCTCCAAATATAATATCATCCACATATATTTGACCTATTAGCATATTTTGTTTTTGAATTTAATGAATAAAGTACTATCAACCATTCCTCTTGTAAATTCATTTTTAAGTAAAAATTTACTTAACCTTTCATACCAAGCTCTTGGAGCTTGTTTCAAACCATAAAGGGCTTTTGTCAATTTTAATACATAGTTTGGATTTTTAGAATTTTCAAAACCTAGAGGTTGTTTGACATACACTTCTTCATTTATATATTCATTTAAGAATGCACTCTTTACATCCATTTGATATAGCTTAAAATCTTTATGGGCTGCATAAGCTAAAAGCATTCTAATTGCTTCCATCCTTGCCTTAGGGGTAAAGGTTTCATCATAATCAATTCCTTCTTCTTGATTATACCCTTGTGCTACAAGTCTTGCTTTATTTCTTACAACAACTCCATTTTCATCCTTCTTATTTCTAAACACCCATTTAGTTCCTATGATTGATTTATCTTTGGGTTTAGGTATAAGTTCTCATACTTGACTTCTTTCAAATTGATTTAGTTCCTCGTGCATAGCTATAATCCAAGAATCATTATTTAAAGCATCTTCAATGTTTTTAGGTTCATCTTGGGATGAAAAGGCATAATGATTGCAAATATTTTGTAGTGAGGCTCTAGTGGTTATTCCTTTTGATGTTTCACCAAGAATTTGTTCTCTTGAGTGATTTTTATCATATTTCCATTCTTTAGGAAGTTTCAGATTTTCTGTAGAGTTTTCATTTAGAGCATCATTATTCTTTTCTACTTTTATTTCATGATCTTTTTCTTTTTGTGAAGTGCCTTCTTTTTCATCATTCTTATATTTAATGTCATGATAATTTGATTCATCTAAGTTATATGAATTGATTCCATAATAGTAGAAGTTCTTTTATTATGAATCCTATAAGCATTACTATTTGTAGAATAACTTAGAAAGATACCTTGATCTGACTTTGCATCAAACTTTCCTAAATCATCTTTAGTATTAAGGATAAAACACTTATAACCAAATACATGAAAGTAGGAAATGTTAGATTTTCTATCTTTCCAAAGTTCATATGGTGTTTTATCTATTTTTGATCTTATTAATACCCTATTTATAATATAACATGTTGTATTTACAGCGTCCACCCAAAAGTATTTAGGTAGATTATTTTCATTAAGCATTGTTCTTGCCATTTCTCAAAGAGTTCTATTTTTCCTTTCAACAACTCTATTTTCTTATGGAGTTTTAGGTGCTGAAAAATTATGAGTTATTCCATGTTCATTACAAAATTTATCAACTTCCTTGTTTTTAAACTCTCTTCCTTGGTCACTTCTAAAGCTTGTTACATTGTAGCCTTTCTCATTTTATAATTTCTTGCATAAGGCTATCAAATGGTTACAAGCTTCATCTTTGTTTGCTAGAAATATTACCCAAGTGAATCTTAAATAATCATCTACTATTACAAAAACATATTGTTTTCCACCTAAGCTTAAGGTTCTAGTTGGACCAAATAAGTCTAGGTGCAAGAGTTCTAGGGGTCTTTTGGTGGATATGAATTTTTTCTTTTTAAAGCTTGTTTTTACTTGTTTTCCCTTTTGACATGCATCACACAACTTGTCTTTTATGAATTTAGTATTTGGTAGTCATTTTACAAGATTTTTCTTAGATAATTTGGATAGTAAGTCCATGCTAGCATAACCTAGCTTCCTATGCCATAACCAACTTACTTCATTTATAGCTGTTAAACAAGTTATGTTTTTACTTGCTAAGTTCTCAAGATTTATGCAATAGACATTATTTATTCTATGAGGTATAAATAGAGTTTCTTTGTTTTTAGGATTTTGGATAACATATTTTTCTTTCATAAATATTATTTCGAACCCTTTATCACTTAGTTGACTAATACTTAAAAGATTATGTTTTAGTCCTTCCACTAATAGCACATTTTCTATAGTGAGTGAAGGTTCTTTACCAATTTTTCTAATACCAATAATTTTACCTTTGGCATTGTTGCCGAAGGTGACGTATCTTTAAAGTAGTGAACTTGGTCTTGTCATCGGTCATATGCCTTGAGCACCCACTGTCCAAGTACCATTTGTCCGTTGTCGTTGTTGTCCGAAGGCAAACCTATAATGAGGGATACTATGTGTTAGTTTTTGGAACCCAAATTCTTTTGACTTTCTTTGTTTTGTTGTTTTTTCCACTATTTTCTTTCCATACTCCTTGAATTTTGGCATATTTTCTTTTTAGTGGACAATTAAACATCACATATCCTTTAGTCTTGCACATATAGCAAGTGGTGTGTTCATATTTGTTATTTGATGAGGTGCTGGCATAATTTTTAGCTTCTTTAACAAAATATCCCATGTATAACTTTTTATTCTTCTTATTTGCTTTACCATTGTAGCTTATTCCTTCTTTGTTCCCATGAAGCCTTTGCTGTCCAATGATCTTTTCAAAGTTTACTTTACCTTTGGTAAAGTTATAGATAATCTTTTCTTTATCCTCAACTATCTTTTTGAGTTCATTTATTTCTAGATCATTTTTATTCAAGTTATCTTTATGAGATTTATCTAACTCTTGTTTTACTATATTTAACTCTTGTTTTACTATATTTATTTCTTCTTCCAACTTCTTAATACAAGTATTTCTTTCATCTCCAATAACTTTGAATGATTCAAGTTGCTTCACTAGTTCTTGATTTTTATCTTTCAAAGTTATATTTCTCTTGAAAATTTTTTTGAATCTTTTATGAAGTGAGAATAACTCAGCTTGTATTCCCTTATAAGATGGCATACTATTACATAACTCATCACAAGATTCATTTTGAGATTCGGTTGAAGAGTAGTAAGAATTTACCTCTTCATCATTCTCCATGAAGCATATATTTGCCATCTCTTGTTCACTTGTTTCGATTTCAGTTTCGCTGGACCTTGAGTCATCCCAAGTAGCCTTCATTGCTTCCTTCTTTTTCTTCTTGTCTTTCTTGAACAACGGGCAGTCCAATTTGATATGCCCTGGTTTTTTGCAATGATAACAAATTGGTGGTTCATTCTTTCCTTTATTTTCTTTCCTACTTATCTCTCCTTTTTTGGTTTTCTTTTTATTAAACTTTCTAGGAAACCTTTTATTTCTTCTGTAAAATTTTCCTAGTCTGTTAGTAATGAATTCCAATTCATCTTGATCTAAGTCACTTGTTTCACTTTCTTCTTCACTAGTGCTATGACTAGATGCTTTTAGTGCTATAGTTCTCTTATGCTTTGGTTCAAGATTTCTTTCTTTCAAGGCCATTTCATAGGTGAGAAGTGAGCCTATGAGTTCATCCAAAGAAGTAGTCTTAAGATTTCTACCTTTTGTGATAGTTGTAGCCTTTGGTTCCCAAATAGAGGGAAGACATCTTAGAATTTTCTTGATCATTTCATAGGTAGTATAGGTTTTTCCTAAGGCGCTTAAGGAGTTTATTATGTGGGTAAATCTGGTGTACATGCTTGATATTGTTTCATCAGGATTCATTTTGAATGCTTCATATTCGCTTGTTAACATATCTATCCTGTTATCTTTAACATCAATGGTTCCTTCATAAGTTACTTCTAATTTGTCCCAAATCTCCTTAGTTGTTTTGCATGCCATAACTCGGTTAAATTCATTTGCATCCAATGCACAGTATAAAGCATTTATAGCACTAGCATTTATTTGAAGCATTTTATAATCTAAGTCGGTCATATCCTTCTTTTCTTTTGGAATTTGTTTTCCATCAACTATCTTAGTGGGAATAAGGTTTCCATCCATAACAACTTCCCATGCTTTCCAATCCATGTGTTGGAGATATATTTCCATCCTCTTCTTCCAGAAGGTATAATTGTGTCCACAAAAGATTGGTGGATGGGTTGAGGATTGGCCTTCACCGAAGGGTGCTACTCCAATATTTGTCATTAGATATTTTTATAGTTTCTTGTTAGGAATTTCTATAACTAGGCTCTGATACCAATTGAAATTAGGGATAGCTTCCTGGGGGGGGGGGCTGAATTGGATTCTTTTTTATTTTAATAAATTTATGAGCTTTTGCTTATGATACCGAGAAAAACACAATTATTATTATTATTATTATTTGGATCCAAATTTCCATACTAAAAACAAAGATTTGTTCAAATCAACCCAAAATTAAGAAACTATTTTCTAATGATTCAACATTGTCGCAACATCCCGGACCCGCCAGAGACCACTCTAACAATGGGTGAGGTTGCGAACTGGGAAAAATGGGTGTGAATTTTGAAAATGTGATTTTTTTCGTGGAAAAATAATGTGTAATAGAGTTGCCACTAAACATTTGAAGTGCGGTTAGAACACTTAATTGCTATCTCGTTAGGGGTAGAATCGGTCTGTGCCACCAGAGTCGGGCTCGGCACTACGGTTATGCGAGGAAAAGGTATTAGCACCCCCTACGCGCCCGTTCTTATGAACGGTACCAAATAAATCAAAAATTATCCCAAAATAAATATAATAAGCCTTTCAAAATTACCCCCTTCCAAAAATCAAAGAAAATGCACAAAACAGATACTATATAAGTATTCCCTCATAACCGGGCTAATCCAATACTCTGAAGAGTCCATGCCCTTTGTTGCAATCATCGGGATGGAAAATTGAGAAAATAGTTTACGAAAATACTCCCCCGGGGTTTTGAAATCTTTATAAAATTTTCTAAGTATGAAAAATAATATTCCAAGAGGTTTTTTGAAATTTGTTCGAAACGAAAATGATTTTTTGGGTCTAATAAACATTTTTGTGATTTTTTCTAAGAGAAAATATTTTTGTGATTTTGGTGATTTTTCAATATTCTTCTCGAACTTCAAAATAGCACAAATAAAATTAAGACAAAAACCATAGAAGTCAAAATTTGAAAATATTTTTGGGATTTTCTAAAAATTTTGTGATTTTTCTGATATTTTTTTGTGGGTTTTTTGTGAACTTTCTGGATATTTAAATGATAATAAACAAGTGAAATGGAGAAAACCGGCGTGAATCGGTTCGGGGGTGAATTGCTCAAACATTGACCGGTCCGGGAGAAAACCAATTTAAGGTCTTGGTCGAGAGCAAATCAACATGCGTGTCTATGGGCGCATATATGTGTTAGCGTGTGTTTTTTAGTGTGTGCGTGGAGTGTGTGTAAATGTGTGTACATGGATTGTGTGTGAATGTGAGAGCGTGGACATGCATGAATGAAAGTGTATGTGTGTGGGTGTGTACTTGTGCATGCATGCATGTGTGTGTATAAGTATTAAAATGTGTGGATGCGGACATGCATGAATGAAAGTGCTCGTGTGTGAGTGTATTCATGCACAGGCATGCATATGTGTGCATGAGTGTTAGAATACATGCATGAATGAAAGTGTACTTGTGTGAATGTGTCCATGCATGTGCATGCATGTGTGTGCATAAGTGTTAGAATACATGCATGAATGAAAGTGTACTTGTGTGAATGTGTCCATGCATGTGCATGCATGTATGTGCATAAGTGTTAGAATACATGCATGAATGAAAATGTACTTGTGTGAGTGTGTGCATGCATGTGCATGCGTGTGTGTGTGCATAGGAGTATGAGACTGCTTATTAATAAACATGTATGTGTGATAGAATTATTTTCAAACTGACTTAAAATATTTTTGGGATTTTTATCTTATTTTTATTTTTATTTTTTTGGCATTTTTTTTTTTGAATTTTTATGGATTATTTGAAGCTTGAAAGAAATTATTTAAAATAAAATAAAAGTAAAACTGGTAAGAACTGGTTTGGGGAGGGGGTAGGACCGGTCCCCACATAGACCAATTCAAGAGTGACTAATTTAAGACCGGTCAAGGCCGAATGGTGCCACATGGCGGATCGCGAGTGGACGCGACCGTGCGGATTAGATCCCTGGTGTGGCTCAATCTTAGGAGTCCACTGAACAACAATAATCGAACGGTGGATGAATGAGCACGTGAGGGGCGGTGGAATGGGCAGGGGCTTGCGGAGTTGATCACTTACGTGGCTTGATCCAAACCGTTAGTGGACGAGGAGATATAATGGTCAGGGGATGAAGCGGCTTATGCATGTAATTCCAGGGGAGAAAGTGGCCACATGTTGGCCTCCCAGTGAAGGACGCCTACGAGAATTAATGATGGCTCTGACGCAAGTAACTGGAGCCATTGATGTGGCGAAGAATGAACGGCTAGTGATAGGGGGGCATTAATTGCTTCGGAGATGGGGAAAACACGTGTTGCGTGGCGCGGAGACTCTCGTGATGACCACTGATCGAAGTGACTTCCGTCGTTGATGCGAGGGAGATTAGACGGTTGCAAAAAGGAGGCTTAAATGTGTAGCGGGGCATGCCGCCAGGCGTCAGTGAGCGGAGGTTGTGGCCAATCTTGATCATCTGTCGAAGGATGATTGAACGGTTGATACAGATGGACCAGCAAACATTAATGAGGAAGAGACGAGGATGCCACGTGTCAAGCATCAGGATGGCCTTCTGACACGGCACGATCACGTCCATTGATGAGGCGCAGGAATCTAACAATGGAGGATGATGCACACGCAGATTGCCATTGTGGCAAAATTTGGATCGTTGATGGGAATTAAGCATCAAAAGGAGCCGAAGGGGCCTCGTACATCTTCTAATCGAACGAACTCGAATACGCCGTGTGGTTGAATCCTATGGTTCGGAAGTAACACATATTTAAACTAAATTTTTTTTTTTTGTCACTTTTCAATCTCCCCATTCTCGAACACACACACACTCTCTCTTCCCTATCTCTCATTCTCCACTTAACAAACACCCAAAACGAAACCCTAATTCTCTATTTTGGCTTTCCCTTTGAAGCTTTCAAAGCTTATAGGATCCCAACTAGACCCTTGATCTTTCCTCTACTCTCTCTTGCTCTCCTTTTCTTTTCAGCTACTCTTAGAAACCCTAACTCCCCCCTTGTTCAAAAACCTTGAAATGAACTACACCCCAAAAGCATTGATCCTAATTACTTCTCTTCCCCTAAACTCCCTTTTCCATTCGCTCGTCTCTCCATCTCTCAAGCTCTTCAGAATGAAGAAAAACCTCAGGTCTAAAAGTATTTCTCGCCAAAGTTTCAAACTCTAGTAGATAGACGAGGACGACTTCGAATCCTTTGGCTACAGCTCCAGGGAGCGTCGAAGGAGCAGTTCGACGTGACTAATGGATGACCTTCTTAGGTTCCAGCCATGCTCTCAAGGAGATAAGTTCTCTCCTTCGACCATTTATGTTTGATTTTTTTGGTTGTGTGTGTGATTGGATATGTATGTAATCCTAGGTGTGGTGAATCTGGTTTTTGATGTTTCTGGTACTGATTGGTTTGATGATCTCTGTGAGGTGCTTTGAGGTTTTGTTTACTGGTTAGGTTTTAGGTTAGTTGGGTTGAGTTACAGGTTACAAGGTTAGGGTTAGTTTGCAGGTCCGGGGAGATCTAGATGTCAACTTTAGACTTGTAGGCTTTTTCGGGTGCTCCAGCTTGGCAAACCCATGTTAGAGGGCTTGGCATCTTTTGTTTCTGTTTTCTATATTTATGTATTTTAGTTGCTTTAGCATGTGTACTGCATCCTCATTTTGTACACTTGCATTTTCTTGTATGTCATATTTGCCTCTCTCATTCTAACACTCCTGCATGTACATTTATTGCACGTGCTCTCACTCCCTTTGCTGTGATAAAATGTGACCTCACATACTCTTTATGGACCAATTTTGACCCAAAAACCAAAGTTCTACTTTGTCCCACGAAAACCACTGTTAACAAAACAAGACTTTAACACCCAAATAAAACCCTAGCCAAAATCAAAGACTGGGTTCAAAGGCTACAAATCTCAATCTAAAATTTAAAAATTTCCATTATTTAAATCTAAGAAAACTCAATTCTTGAAGTTTGAATGACTTAATTCAAAATTCCTAGACTCAACTAAACAGCTGGACTTTCAAAATGAGAGGACAAAATTCTAAAATCTAAAGAACTTGACTAAAAGTTTTGGAGACTTTAATTTTAAGGACTCAATTTTGAAAACCTAATAAAAGAAACCTAATTTTGAAAAGAAAACTAATTTTGAAATTAATCTAAATCGAAGAACTTAATTTTTTGGGGTTTTAAGACTTGAACCATAATACCTAACTTAAGGGAAACAAAGATTAATTTTGCAATAAGAAAAACCTAATTAATCAAAAAGGACTCTAATTGACAATTTGAAAATCCAAACTCAGATCAAACATGTGATGACCAAAAAATATATATATGATTAAAACACAATAATAATAAAATAATAAAAATGGTCATTAAGTTAACATCAATATAGAAGTGTTTTTCTGTAGAATCCTTGATTCCATGTTTAATGCCTAAGAAAGACCTTGTCTTAGCGAGTGCTCAGAGACCATTGCGGCTCAGTCGCTCCCTAGAGGTCGGCTTGGTCAAAATGGAATTTCATAGGATAAATAAGATAGATACTGTTTGTACACGTAAATAAGTACATAAAATAATATTTTGACTAACATAATTTACAGAAATATATGATAAAATAATAATAACATAGGTATCCTATGCGGGGCCCACAAGACTGTGTGGGGCCCACATGAGTCCCGAAGCCGTGTGGATGTTTACACAAGTCTCAAAGCTATGTAGGATGCATAAAATCGTAAGAGAGTTATTCGAGTTACGTAGGATCCATTTGGGTCTCAAGTTGTGTGGGGCCCACAAGACCATGTGGGGCCCATATGAGTTTTCAAAATTAAAATTTAATTCTTATTCAAAAAATAAAATAAATAAATACTAAAAATAGTTTGAAATTAATAACAATGATAATAATAATTATAATAATGATTAAGAAAAATAATGAAATAATAAAATAATTAATTAACTAATTGATTAATTAGGTAAGTAATTAATTAAAAATTTATTTAATGGGAATAGTGGCAAGCACTCCCACATGGCCTCCATCCCCATCACATACTCAACCCGTACCTTGCCCATCCCTTGCCCATTCTTTAATTTTAAAAAAATTATAATTTCACCTATCTCCTCACACTTTTACAAATTTCATTTCTTCCCCAAAATTTTCTTATAAATAGGGAGCTCTCAACCTTCATTTTTCACAACAATTTTCTAAGGAAGAGAAGGATTAGTGAGTGAAAGAAATTGTGGTGGAGAGAGAATTTTTGAGTAAGTTCTCAATCACCCACTCTTTCCGATCTCATTTCTTAGAGATAGTTACAGTGTTCGTAAGGAAGAAGGTAAGTAAATTTTGATTATGTTAGTTTTTGTTATTTAAAATTCATACCCGAGTTTATTTTACAAGTAAATTTCAATTATGTTAATTAGTTCCACAAAATTTCCATGAGTTTATTTTTACGCATATTTAATTATACCAGTTTTATCTTTAAAATATACTTGCATCTATTTTTGGGTTAAGAAATGTTCTAATCCCCTTGGGTAAATTTTCAGCATTTCTTTCTATTCAAAAATGAACATATATATATTTTTAACACAAAAATTGTGTGGCATGAGTTTATTTCTACGTTGCATTTTTTTATGAAAATATAAATAAAGATGAGATTTTCACGATATTATTTTAAATTGCATAAATTATAATAAGATGATTTTAAAACCCCTTATGGCAACAAAAGTTCAAAATTACAGATGCTCGGTACCGTAGCCTAAAGTTTATACGGATCAAAGTGCACCCACACTGTTTACAGAGTGGTTATTTATGTTAGTGGATTTCTCCTGAGTGCACACCTGGTTTTGGACCAGGACTTAATAAGGAAAATCTCACTTAAAGTTTACGTACGTTGATTTAGTTTGGTTAGCTAGCCAGTTAAGTCCAGTCTTCAGACAGCATACCCCAATCATGGGGGTAAACATGACTTATGACAAACAGGCCTAAGGGTGGTTTTTATAATATATGTTTATACATAGTTAATTACGTGTACAAAGATATTGATGATTTGAAGGAAAAGTATAAGTTTATATGAAAAAGGATCATTCTAGTGCTTAAATGACGATTTAAAAAAAATGTATAAAGAAAAGTATATGTATGTTTATCATTAAATATTTATACAGTTTTAAAGTTAAAAGTTTAATTTAACAGTTATAGTATATGATTATAAAATTTTACTGTTATAGTTGATGGTAAAAGTTTTATGTAGAAATTTTTAAATTTATATTTATTCTAGAAGCAGTTTTGAAGTTATAATATTAAATATTGTTTTACGAAATTTTTTAAAAAAAAACTCATTTTAGCCACACACTAATAATAATCTTATTTACTTACTGAGCGTCGTCTCACCTCAATCATATTTTTATTTCTGATAACTCTGAAAGGCATGTCGGAAATTAGGCTTAGCAAACATACGGGTGGGGATAGAAAAATAAAGATTGATTAGAAATATTAGTATGATGTTAGATATTTATGCTTGTGTAATTTTTCTTCTTTTAAAATAAATGATTGTAATATGGGTAATTAGCGCTCTGGTTTAATAATAATTGAGTTTATTTGCTTCCGCTGTAAATCAGTAGTAAAAAGTTAATATCCCAGACCCCTCGAGGTTAGGGTGTTACAAAACATCTTGAAGACTCAACTTCGAACTAATTTTCTAACGTTTGTAAGGGACTGTACTTGGAATCAAAAGGACTTCAATTGGGGGAATTAAGGTCTTGATTTTGACAAAGGGTCTGTTTAGGATGCGAAGCCAAGTTTTGTTGTGCAGGGTTTTCTTGGGGTGGCATGGTTAAAATTAGGGTGTCTATAAACATGAAGTCGCTCTAATACCACTTGTACGAACTTAAAGAGTACTTATTTAATTGATGAGAACCATCATCATGCCAGAATCAGTAATGTCAAATCATCAAGAACATTAAACTGAATGCGGAAGCGTACCTGAATCCATAGCGTTATAAGATGTGTCGAGCCATGCGGATGGCCTTCCAGATCAACACGTAATGTCCATAGAATTCATTCTATGTTCTATATATTATCTTTTAGCGATGGGATTAGAAAAGAGATATTATAGAACCGTCCATGTGATTCGGGGACCATAACCACTATATATATATACCGTTGACCATATATGTGTATTTCCGTTTTCGCCCATCATAATAAATAGAAATAACCATTAAAGTATTTACACTATAAAGGTCCACGACTATTTTGGATACATTAAAGTTCATTATAATCCAAAATAATCGATCACTTTCAAATAGGGTCTTTCCTTATTAGACAGTCCACGACACATAATTGTTTTACATATATGCCCATGATTAAATTTTGATCCAACATAGGGTTGTTAATCTCTTTATATATATTTATACAATGCCTTTGTAAATCAATGAATATAGAGATAGAGAATTGGACAGTTCCAATACATTATATATCAAAGAATATCATCAAAATTTGGAGCATTTGGCTAAAGTTATGTGAACTTTTTTTAAATTATTTTTCTGAATACCTTATGTTCAAAAATGAATCATTACCACGAAAAGGTATGTATATTTTTTGTTTGGTTCACCCATCGAGATAGTTAACAATAAAATATATAATACTTGACATAATATGAGTATTTTAGTATTCTATTGGTTATTTGCCTGATAAACTATCAAAAAAAAAACTTAACTAACATTAAATATATTGTTAGACTAGTTATGATAGTTATAATGTGTAACGGCCCAACCTAGGTCTACCAGGGAACATTGCGTCTCTCCTCCTCCACCTGGCCCGGACAACAGGGGGGCGGGCCTGATCGGACTAATGACTGGCCACACAAACCAACACGTGTCCTTTTTAGTGTGTTTTTTTTCCTTACTCGCACACTTCCTGAGAAAACTTCCCAAGAGATCACCCATCCCAAGATTGCTCCAAGCCAAGCACGCTTAACCGTGGAGTTCTTATGAGAAAGTTCCCGAAAAGAAAGGTACACCTTATTGATATGGGTAGTAACATCTAATCTTTTTAAGTCTTTTCATCCATGGGGTATCACATTCTCCCCCACTTATAGAACGCAACATCCTCGTTGCGAACCCACATTTCCAAACCCAGGCAATGTGAATCTCATCACACTTCTGGCTGGGTGTTGGCTCTAATACCATTTATAACGACCCCTCTATCGGGCGTTGTCACTTTCCCTTAAGGGCCTTGCACCTATGGCAACAACGAGTACCTATCAGAGCACTCATTGAGATTGAGGCGTTACGTATCACCGTCCCTCAATTCAGCAAGCCCCCGGGCGGAGAGTCTTACTTCGCCACAATCATTCATAAGCAAGAGTTCTCGAGGATTGGGGGTAACTACCCCTTTGCTCTGATACCACAATGTAATGTCCACCTTCTGGGAGTTGTCACTTTCCCTTAGGAGCCGTGCGCCCGTGGCAACAACGGGTACCTATCAAAGCACTCACTAAGATTGAGGCATTACGTATCGCTGTCCCTTAATTCAGCAAGCCCCCGAGCAAAGAGTCTTACTTCACAACAATCATTCATAAGCGAGAGTTCCCGAGGATCAGGGGTAACTAAACATTAAATGTTGGTTGACTTATTTTACAGGCATTGTATGAATTTTATTGCTAAACTGTGTAGCATGAGATTCTGTGCAAATATATGTTAAAGGTACGAGATGTAGGTTAAGTAAAGCAATGAAAATAAAATGTGTTATGGACAATGTTGCTTGTGTATTTTAAATGCGACCATGTAAATGTGAGACAGCTGAAAGACAGTCATGGTAGCAGATCTAGCTCATTTCTATGTGGACTAACTGATGACAGCTAAAAGGAGCTGTGTTAGATTCTAGGGCATTTCTATGTGGACTAACTGACGATGGCTAAAGAGCGGCTGTAGTACAAAGGAATGAAATGAAAATGTTATGAAATGAAATGACAAGGAATGACAATACAATGAAATGAAATGTGAAATGTGAATGATACAAATGGGAAAGAGTCACTTAAAGTGAAATATAAGGAAATGTTAAATTATGGACATGAAAGAATGTGAATGATTGAATAACGATGGAAAGAATGTTGTATTATGATATTAGAAGTATCTACGTATGAAAAACATGTTATGATTGGACGAGGCATACTCTTCACCTGAGGACTTGCTGAGTAAGGCGAGTGCACTAGTAGCTTCAAATGTGGCAGTAGCTGCATAACGCGCTAGGGCAGAGGGAACCTACTTGTATGGGTGGGTAGAATTCCCCATCCTTAGGGCCTTTGCTGGTAAGTTATTGTTGAATGCGTGAGTACGAGATCAATTCATCACTTGAGGGCTTACTGAGTAAGGTGAGTGCCCTAGTATGCCTTAATTGCGACCTTTGGATTGCTTAAATATCATAGCAGAGGGGTGCTACTTGTATGAGCGGGTAATTATCCCTATCCTCGGGTAATCTCGTGGGTTAAACATTTGCATGTGTTTGAATAAGATCAAAGAATGATTTCAAAAATTGTGTTAACGATTTTTAAATGTTAAATATTATGTTGATTATAAACTCATGTTGGTCACACATTGTTTTAATATATTTTTTTCTTCCCTTATTGAGATGTGTCTCTCCTGAATATGAATTTGTCTTTTTTCAAGTTTCTTGAGATCGAGGTTTGAGAGCTCGAGGTTTTTATAGCATTATTGGGAAATAGAAAAAAGAAAATGGTATATTTCTATGTTAATTTTGGGATGTACAAACTTATGTTTCATGTCTTTATGTTTTAAGACTATTGAGTAAGGAATGATTGTAAAAATACTGATTTGTTTTGGGAGTTATGTAGATTTATGGAAATGCAAGTGATGGATAATTTATTATGGATTATAGTTAGAATTAGTAAACTCTGATGTTATGTTATATGGAGATTATGATTATATTTTCCGCTGCGTATGTCACGGATTATGATGTATTAGGATACGATCAAGTAAAACGCGCCAGACTCGGGTTTAAGGGTTCGGGGCTTTACATAATGTCTCTCATGTTATGATTGATATTTATAAAACACAAACTAATCATTTAAAACAATAAAATATCCTTAGTAAAGAACAACATAACGAAAAAGAAAGGAATAAAATTACGGTCTAATCCTTCTAGTTATCAAGATTGTTTAATCATTAATTAATGATTGTTATTATGAGGGAGTAGGGAGCGGACTAGCCAACTCTATACTTTATAAATAAGCTAATTTAGGTCATTTCTCTTGGGTAGTCGTACCTATCCTAACCCATATTACACCAAACATATACCAAGCAAGTTTAGTCAAATCATAAAAATAAATGTATTCTTATATTGTATTAGAAAGCTGACTAAAATAATGTCATGTATGTCATTTAAGCCCATAAGAATTAAGATAATTTTTTATTTAATTTAATTAGAACAAAAAATATATGGATACAATTCTTTGAAGAATTCTTTAATAAAAGTTGGCTCAATGTCCACTAAGGATGTCAACTCAAAGAAAACTTCTTTCCTTCAAACCTATACAAGTGTCTTCAAGACTTTAATAAAAATTTGATGAACTCAAGCATCAAACCCATGAAGAACTTCAACCTTTACCCTCTTAATGTTCTTGAGAAGAATTCTAAGAATGAAGTGTATTGTTAAGCATTGAACTTTGGATTTGTTTATGAAGTTGCTTTAATCTTTTCTAAGCAAAGAAGAACATATTTTCTTTCTTTTTTGAGATTAAATTAACAAAATCCTCAAAGTGAATTATTCAAATTTAAAAAGCATAATTGGAGAGTTTTTTTTTTTTTTTTTGTAATATTATTTTGGAGGTTGTATTTACTCTCAATTTTAGTAGACCAAAATATTATTAATTTTTTTCTTATCGATTTTTAACTTGAAACTTGTTTGTACAACTTTAAATGGATTAAATCACATAAAGTACTTCAATTTTTACGTTTTCCAAAAAGAGTAATTAACGACCATTTGGTCTAATACAACTAATACAACTGTCAATAACTAGAATATCATAAGTAACTAGAATCGATTTTATATTAATTATTCTTATTTTTTGTTTATGAGTTACAAAAATATCATTTTATTTATCATTTCTTATAAAAAAATTTGAAATATAAAAAAATAAGATAATTTTTTTATAATTTCTTTGGGAAAAAAAAAACCCATTAAACCACTACTTATTCTCCATAACCAAGCAAGCCACTAGTTTTTTTTTTCTCTCTCCTAACTATCCTGCCATATTGATATGCCAATTCATCTGCTTAGCAATAACTTGTTTTCCTCACATCATCTCCTCTTAAATCTTTAGTTCTATACATAAAATATATTCCACAAGTTATTGACATGAGATTCAAACTTCTTATTCAATTTTGTCTCCAACTTATCCAATATTTCCTTGGTGGCCATAGTCTAAAAGTCATTCATGTACAGGGGCTCTATTAGACCATTAAGGAGCTAAGACTTGGTCAACATCATGACTAATTACCCATTATAATAATTCTTCAACCCTTCCTCATAATTATTTAATTAGCTAGCTCTATTTTTTTATTCATACATTTCAAATCTTTTAAGATTTCAACGCCCTTGCCAATCAAAATCTTCTTGTAATCTAATCATCTTATGCAACATACAAAGTAATAAACCCCGCAAGCTATTGAATAATACTCTTAGGATAAATTGGAATTCTTAACATCGATCACTCATAATAAGAGAGAAAATATTTATGGCGCATTTACTTAAGATGTAGTGACCCAAAGAATTATGGTATTTAAATAATGGAAGAAGAAGGTGAAAGGAATTAAAGAAGGTAATTAAACAGAGTCTCATCGACAAACACAGGAGATTCGTCGACGAGAGCACATGAGGGGCTCGTCAATGGAGATGTGTCTTGTCGACGAGAAAATATCGGGAGGGTTTTGGAAATTCTGAATTTTGTTGACGAGGGGTGAGAGTTCATTGACGAATCGCCTTCTTGACCTCGTCAACAAAGTGACGTGGCTCATCTACGAATGTCAGTGTATAAATAGCTCAAACTTCATTTGTTGGCTGAATTTCGACGCACCAACTTCCCTCTCTCTCCTCCATTCATCCCTCCTTCCTTCTCTCAAAGATTTCAGGTCGGATTCTCGCCGATTCGATGATCTGAAGCCACCACGACACTTCTGGGAAAATTCTCTGCAAATCTACTGGAGTGGATCGTCGATAGGGTTATTTTGAAATTCATCACAAATTCAAGATAAGGCTTTTTATTCGAAATTTGGTCTTTCCATAGTTATAAAAAATGTTGTACTCAAAGAAATACTGAAGTTTAGTTTTAAGAGATGTTGGTTTGAGGGTATTGAATGAGGAACCCTGCGAGTGCAGGACAAGTATAATTTAGGGGGTTTCTTTTCAGGAATCAGGTTAGGGAATAAACTAAAGCAGTCACTTTTCCATGAAAATATTATTAAATTACTAGTAGATTTATGTTCAGAAAGCATGTATTACATTCGAATATTATTGAGAAAATGCTTATTTGGGAAAATACTGTTGTTATATTGAAATGTATGTATTAGTATAAAATGCCAGAAAATATGATTTTAGTATAGAATTTATGGTCTTATTCGGCATTGTGTGGCATGAATATTATTTTACGTATAAAGTATTATATTAAGGCAATTTTACAGATAAAGTATGTTTTCAGAAATTATAGAATAATGCAATACATTACGATTTTATAATACATGATAAATAACATGTTTATTCAAATCAGTATGTATGAAATGTTCGGCGCAAGGTCGTGATTGCTAGCCGGCGCAAGGCCATGTATTATGTATGATTTTGGCGCAAGGCTATACTTATGAAATGTTTGGCGCAAGGCCGCATATGTGAAAGAAATCGACGCAATGTCGTATGTATTTATGATATTACAAAAAATGTTATCAATCTATTTACGTTAAATTGTATATTATCACGTATTATATATTATCAGAACCCGGATGATAGTTCAGTTTAGTTTCAGGAGCACGGTACCATAACTATACAGATCAGATTATTATCTTTCAGACTTGTGCTAACCGCCCCTGCAAGTAGAAGGGGTGGGAGATGGATAGTCGATGTGGCTTTTAGTGTAGAGTTGTAGACGTCCACCTGGAAATCCAAACCAGGGTGCGGCGGGCTCATCGTACTTATAGACATTTTTGACTCGGCAATGGTTGGCCAACCATTGTCGGGTCCCGCCTTTGGGCTACACAACCCGTCATAGGGCGTAATATATGACATTAACTAACTATACATCCTGGGTAAATTTCAGTATTACTAGCTATATCAAACAATTCATGAACAGTATGATTTATTAGAAATATGAAAGTATATGTTTATGCAGTTATGATATGATTAATGTTTTCTAGTATGCAAAATATATTGTATATCTATTATAGCATTAAATATTTATGTTGTCACACAGCTGTATTTAGTTTATTTTCCTTTACTAAGAGGTGTCTTACCCCCAGCTTAAATAATTTTCAGGAAACCCAGATAGACTGGCGGATTGAGGTCGCCGCTGAAGTTGTAGTTGATACCCCGCTAGGAGGGTAAGTTTTGGACTAGGATCAGTGGATTTGTGTTATGAGATCCTAGGTGTATTTTTGATATTTTGGAAATTGTATATAAATACGGTATTATTGTGGATTATAATTAACTCTGGTATTATGCACTTCATGGTTACTGCTGCTTAGGTTTCCACTGTGTATAACAGATATGTGTCTCCGTTACCCACGGGTTCGGGTTGACTTTGTTATATGTGTTTAATTATATGGTAAGTTAAGCGAGCCGTTACACAAGAAAATTATAATGATAATGATATCCTCTAATCATAAACCCTTCTATTTTTACTAACTCATCCACTAGAAAATTGACTCTTTTTTTTTAATATTGTGGAATTATAATAGAAAATTATTGAATAAAAACAACTTCAAACTTATTAAATATAAGAGGAGAATTCAAGTTATTAGGAGAAAATGTCATATCAAACAGTAGACAAGTACTTGTGATAGTCGAGTTGACCAAATGATTTGTACACTTAACTTCTTTCATGCAAGCTAGATTAATTTTGCATCCAAATAAATACATGGTATTTTAAATACCAAATTCAAAAAAAAAAAAAAAATAGTAGATTAGAGGTCCATACTAAATATATGCTATACAATGGGAGGTAGTTAGTCCATCCCCTATCGCATATCCTTTTTCTTCTTTCCTAAGATTCAAACCCAAGACACTAATATGGAGGACTAAAGTGTCACGCCCGGAACCCGCCAAGTGGGGCCCGGGGTATGATGTGATCCAATCACCTGTGTCTGATACCATAACCTCAATCACGCAGCGAAAAAATAAATAAACATCCTTAATAATATAGTAGAGTTCTATATAAATATCCCAAAAATTTCCCAACATCCAGTATCCATATATATTCATCTCAGAAAACTAAAAACATAAAAACAAAATACTTCCAAAATCTGTACCCTCTCACAAAAATGTTATGCCAACAAACCCAACTCCGAGCTTGCTAAGCTCGATCACGCGGAGGTCCTGAAAAAGATGAATTGTACAATAGGTGAGACACATTTCAATAAGATGGAATACATTAATACCAGTGTGTGGCTATCATGAGATTTGTGTACAAAATATAATCATCATTTACAAATTAATTCACAATTATGAAATCATTCTCTGTCCCTACTCACACACATGCGACATATTTTATTAACGAGAGTTTCCCAACGATTGGGGTGATTACCCGCCCATACAAATAACACCCCTCTGTTCTGATACCTTATGCAACCGGGTATGACTACAACTGATACTTATCAAGGCACTTACTTTACTCAATAAGCCCTCAGGTGGATAGTTTGTCTCGTATTCACACAAATTCACACAATTATTTATTAGTAAAGGATCCCGAGAATAGGGAATATTACCCGCTCATACAAGTAGTTTCCCTCTGCCTTAATACATTATCGAGCTCGGTATGGCCACATATAATACCTATCAGGGCACTCGTCTTTCTCAGCAAGCCCTCGAGCGGAGAGTTTACCTCACTCCAAATACATATAATACTACAATATATAATGCATTTATTCTTTAATCTAAATTTGTTATCTCTGTAATACTCATCTCTTCATGATCTCAGTTTTCACATTTCTTAGTATTTTACATTACATAATCTCATTTCATATTTCTCATCACATAATATGTCGCATCACATAATATCTTGCATCGCATAATCTGTTCCCACATTTCACATCACATAATTTGTATTCACATATATTGTTCTCATGTTATACATTAGTTAAATTTACAATTATACATTTAGAACTCACTGTTAGATGGATAAACACTGTTATGCTTCCCCCCGTGATAGGTTGTGTGGCCCGTAGGCTGTACTTAACCCTGGTCGGCCCACCAGAGTTAAATCGATAACAACCCCTTCAATTTGTAAGTCAGATTGGTTATTCTCATACTGGTCTAGACTCCAGAGGGACTCTACTCTTCTCAGCCCAATTGACCATATAATCTTCACACTCTCTCTAAGACGTGTGGGTGCACTAACTCTTCATAAATCATGCGCAACAGTACTGTGCCTATTATGGTCCACATGAGTTCTCAAATCATAACATGCAATTTAACATTCACATTTAGCTCTGTTTTAAACTATCACACACTATATATTCTCAACACATTTCAGTATTTCCAACATCTCATAAATATATCATAATTCAACACAGTATATTTACTTTACTCATGTCACACGATTTGAATAATACACATAATTATATCATCTAAAATAATAAGTCAACCCATGTTCATCATTTGTTTTAATGAAAATACACGTTAAATTATCTTCACAATTTATCCGGAAAATCCATGACTTTAATCATTTCATTTTCCCAAATAATAATTAATAACACAACCCTAAACTCAAAATCATAATTCAAACGATTGGTTTTTCCAAACCCACATGATAATCATATATATATATATATATATATATATATAGACACACATATAATTTCCATTTAACCGGTTAAATTACAAAATTACTGGTTTAATCTATTCCACTAACTGGTTTCCAAAAACTACGCTAATAAGGACCCCAAAACAATGCCTGCGGTGCTCACCCGAACCCTGATTCAATAACCCTAGTTCAATCAAATCAGTCCCAAATAAATTACTATTTTAACAATTCCTAGGCCCGTAAACTCCAAAAAAATAATTAAACTACCGAAATCATCAAATTTTCTTAATTTCCTAAATCTTATCCTAACCTTGGAGTGATACCTAGAAAACCCAGTTCAAAAATCTGCTCCTCTAGACTTGTAGAGAAACACTCCTAGATCATCGTGGTGATTTTTTATTATTAGTTAGGCTGAAGATTTGAGAGAAATTGAAGAAAAAGAGTGGATTTATCTTACCCCAGGAGTGGTGTCTACGACGCTCCTACGAAAGATCCACTCCGGTCAAATTGACGGTGGCGAAGAATGGAATCTAATGGTGTTATCTGTTCTCTTATCGACGCTTGATTCACCGAAGAAATCAAGGAGAGAGAGAGAGAGAGAGAGAGAGAGAGGAGAGAGAAGGAGAGACGGTGAGATGAGGGGAGAGATTTAGCGTGAGAGAGGAAAGAACTCTTGGAATGGTCAAATTAAATTGATCGTGAAGCATTGCTTCAGAATCTTCTTTTTTTATTACTTTTGTATATACACAAATGGCATATAATCATTTGATATTATCATATTAATATTATATTCATATATATATATATCACTTAACCTTATATATATTTATGCATATATATAACTATCTTATGTCTTAATTTAATTCATGTTATTTAATAATATTTAATTAATTAATAATTAATCTTTTTTTTCCCTGGTTACTACATAAAGCTTTAACCATCAAGATATTTCTTAGGAGAAATAATAATAATAATAATAATAATAATAATAATAATAGTAATAATAATAATTTAAGAAGAAAAGACACTAACCTTATTTGAGATTTGGCAAAAAGACATGGATCTTTGCTAACATTACAAAAATTTCATAGATCTAGCTCCTTATTGATTGATTTATGGGATACTTATAGCTCTTCTAAGACTTTGAAAATAAAAATTTGTTCTAATATATATAACTAAAGTTAAGAAAAATCAATTCTTAATCATGCGTGGAATTAAATTTTTGTCCATCTATTAACTACTTATTTTATTTTGTTCCTCACTTTCTTTTTTTAACCTTTATTTGGATTAAGAATTTTATTTGAGGAAAGGAAAAGAAAGAAAAATAAAGAAAGAAGTTTTATTTTTTATTTTATTTTCTCTCTACTGAAATACTATTAAAAAAATTCATCATAACATCATTAAAAATTAAGAAAAATCAAGTATTAATGATCTGTAAAATCAAAGTTTTGTTCATTGATGTTATATATATATATATATATATATATATATATTCACTTTTATCGAAAGCCAAACTTGAAAATATTTATCCTTCTATTTTTCTTTTTTTCTTTGCTTCATATTTTTTACCTTCTAAATGAACTCATAATATTTTTTTTTTAAATCTTTAAATTACACCTGTTAAGATTAATACAAACTTTATTAATCTTTTTGTACAAATACAACTGTACAAGACCATCCCTTTTATAGGAGAAGGAGGCATACAAGGGTACATGGGTATTTTAGGGAGATATACTAACACTCCCCCTCAAACTCAAGGTGGTATCAAAGATGACATCTGGAGTTTGCAGACTATAGCACAATGATGACCAGGTGGATGAGCTTTCATGAAGATATCAACCAACTGATCAACTAAAGGAACTGACAAGAGCCGAAGTGTCCCGTCCTGAAGATGATGACGCACAAAATGACAGTCGATCTTGATATGTTTAGTGCGTTCATGAAAGACATCGTTGTGAACAATCTAGACAGTACTATGATTGTCACAATAAAACGGAGTGCTTGAGGGCTGAGGAACTCTCATATCTTAAAGAAGCCAACAAAGCCAAAGAAGCTCAGAAGTAGTATCAGCGAGAGCCCGATACTCAACCTCAGTGCTAGAGCGAGCAACAATAGTCTGATTTTTGCTCCGCCAAGAGATAAGAGAGTTACCAAGTAAAAAAAGAAAATCAATGGTAGACCGACGATCAGTAGGGTCCCTTGCCCAATCAGCATCTGAATAAACTTTTAACGTCAAGGATGAGGGAGAGGAAAAAAAAAAGGCCTTGAAATAAGGTGCCCTTCACATATCGTAAGATGCGAAGAACAGCTACATAGTGAACGGAACGAGGAGCCAACATAAACTAGCTAACAAGGTGCACTGCATAGGCAATGTCTGGTCTAGTGACAGTGAGATAAATCAAGCTCCCAAAAAACTGTTGGTAACGAGTGGCATCGGGAAGGAGCTCCCCATCAGTAGGACGGAGTTTGATGTTGGGCTCCAGCGGACGATCAGTTATCTTACAATCGGTGAGGCCAGCACGTGTGAGAAGATCAGAGGCATATTTGGTTTGGGTCAAGGAGTAGCCATCAGAGGTAAGGGACACTTCTAAGCCAAGGAAGTAGTGAAGAGAACCGAGGTCTTTCATCTCAAACTGCCGACACAGAAATTACTTAAGCTCATAAATACCAGAAGTATCATCACTAGTAATGATCATATCGTCAACATAAAGTAGTAGAAGAGTGATGTCAATGGCAGTGTGACAGGGAAAAAGAACTGAATCATAGGGGCTAGAGGCAAACCCAAGCTGGGCAATAGTGGAGCTGAACTTGGAAAACCAAGCACGGGGAGCTTGCTTAGGCTCATATAAAGCATAGCGGAGACGAAAAACCTAACCAGGAGAATGAGGATACCTAGGAGGGGGCTGCATATATACCTCCTCAGTCAAATCATCGTGTAAGAAGGCATTATTGACATCCATCTAAAATAAAGGCCACCGCCGAGCAGAGACAACAGCCAAAAGGGAGCGAATAGAGGTAATACAAGCCACAGGGGCAAATGTCTCCTCATAATCAATGTCATATTCCTGAGTAAAGCCCTTTTCCACTAAATGAGCTTTGTACTTTAGAATCATCAGAGTTTGTTTTTCATTTATACACCCATTTGATCTCAACTACAGTCTTACCGGAAGGCAGGTCAACCAGGTCCTAAGTATGAGTTTTGTGAAGTGCGTCAAGTTCTTCAGACATAGCTTGCTGCCAAACAGGAACAGAACAAACTTCGCAATAACTACGAGGCTCGTGCAGGGTGTCAAGAGTAGAAAAACAATGAAAGGCACTAAGATAGGTAGGAGGTGCCCTTACCCGACTAGAACGACGAACATCCAAATCAATGGACTCAGGCAGAGTGGAAGCGACGTGTTGACCTTATTGGTCACGCCCGGTTTTGATTATGACAAATATTCATTGTATCTAATGAGCGTTTGAGGTTTTGTGCAGGAACTAAGGATGAAAAGATCAAGATGTGCACAAAGCAAGAAAAGCTTGAAAACCAAATTCTATTTATTGTAATATAATTATACTGGTCTGTAATAGTAATTAGGGTATTCGGTTTGTAATAAGCACACACATCACATACATGATTTATTTTGTAAGCTCAAACCGAACCATAAATGAGAAAGGACTGTAGAAAGACCTTAGGGTGCACCTTCGGTCGACCAAAGGTCAACCGACATCGGACTTTTTTGGTGTCTTCAAATTGGACCCCAAGTGCCTCTAAGACACTCACACTTTCACATATATGTGGTAGGCACTTGAATAGGACTTGTTTGGTTCAATACGGGATCGAAATGCACAATTGGTACACTTTCGATCGACCGGCCAACACAGTTCATTTTGGCCTGGTCGACCGAAACGGCCCTGGGTCAACAGTTTGACCAAGTCCCGGTCGACCGAATTTCACAGCTCATTTCTTGCCGGTCGACCGAACCACCTGGGAGTCAACATTTTGACCTCCCGATCGACCGACCACTTTTTGTACTTCAACTACCCGGTCGACCGAAGGGTCTTGGGAGAATTCCCAGCGGTCTGGTCGATTGAGCCCTTCAGTTCAAAAAGTCCCGGTCGACCGAACCTCGAGAATTTGGAAAATCGCCTTGCCTCGGTCGACCGACCACTCAGTTCAAAATACCCCTGGTCGACCGAGCCATTTGAGTCCTAGTCGACCGGACCTCTCGGGTTGCCCTGATTTTTTACCGCAGTTAATATTTTTAAACAGGGTTAAAATGCCTTAAACATCATTAAACTTTTCTAATAATACCCAATAGGTCCCCAACAGTCATATTTTCTCCCTTGCCTATATATATGAATTCATTTGAGAAAATTAGAGAGGGATTAGCCACTTTGATTAGGGAAAATTCTCTGAAATATCAAAACCCTATAATACTAATTTCCAAGCTCCACACACTCAATCTTACCTTCCCGTATTGCCTACATCATTTGTAAGTTGATTTTTGAGTGTTTATATTGATTGGTTTGCTCTCCTATCTTTGGATTGTTTGACTTATTTTTTAGAGCTAAACCTTAAGTATTCTTAGAGGACTTTATTAATAAGTCTCTCCTAAGAAGACTTATATAGAACTTCTGAGTATAGCATATTCATTGCAATGTCTTAAGAAGTTTGTATTTGTATTTTGGTTGCAAAAACATTCTCAAATATCTACTGTGTTTTTATCTTGAAAATATTTGATGAGATATTTGCTTATGTGATAAAGTCTTTGTTACAATACTCGTTAACTCATATATCCTTTGCTGAATACAAAGATTGAATATCTTTTTGCAAACCAAACTTATACATTGCTAGAGCTTCATATACATATATATATTGAGAAAACTTGTTGATTGAAATATATGAAGTTTGGATAATATCTTTGTTTGAGCACTTAGATTGAATATCCTATGAAAAAAAGATCATTTAGGTTTGCACTCTCACGCACTCATTACAACGATAGTAAATCTATTTGAGAGTTGACATCTTAGACCACATTGAGCTTACAAATTATTTCATATTTGTGGTGTATATTATTGCGCGAATTTGGGTACAAATCTACTTTACTTGAAAGCACAATCACTGTACCATTTGATTGTAATACACTTTGGTTGTATTTCCAGGCACGGGCCTGAAGAGGGAGACTAGCCCTGGAATAGTCCCGGATTGGCTTAGACCCGGTTAGGAAAGCTAGGTGCGTTATCCTGTTAAGGCGTGTAGGTTGAGGTCAGCCCCGCTAATTGACCTGGTTAAGGTTGAGGTCAGCCCTGTGTTAATTTGACCTGGTTGTAAACGGTGCCGCTCCACCCTTATGTGAGCTATTAATGGAATCCTCAAGCTTGCGAGCTTGAGGCGGGGACGTAGGCACAGTTGGCCGAACCCCGATAACATATCGTGTGTTCATTTACATTTTCGCACTTTATATTTACCGAACATGTATGTTATGGGTGAATGATGCGTATGACTTAAAATTCCACATTATATTTATCTACGCATTTGGAAATTGAATAGACTGACCCTAGGTTGTGTATATACTGTTGTAGGATAGCTTAACCTAAGAGAAAAAGTTTTAAATTCCAATTCACCCCCCCCCTCTTGGGAACACACCAATTCTAACACTAAATGAGCTTTATGTTGTACTTTAGAATCGTTGGAGTTTGTTTTTCGTTTATACACCCATTTATTCTCAACTACAGTCTTACCGGGAGGCAAGTCAACTAGGTCCTAAGTATGATTTTTGTGAAGTGCGTCAAGTTCTTCAGACATAGTTTGCTGCCAAACAGGAACAAAACAAACTTCGCAATAACTGCGAGGCTCGTGCAGGGTGTCAAGAATAGAAAAACAATGAAAGGCACTAAGATAGGTAGGAGGTGCCCTTACCCGACTAGAACGACGGACATCCAAATCAGTGGACTCAGGCAGAGTGGAAGCGACGGCAAGATCATCAGACGGTCCAGGTTCGGGAGCGGTAGACGCAGAGGGATCACCTAATGAGCTGGCATAACCTGCATTAGAAGAGAAAGCGGGAGAGGGATCGATGGCAGGATCAGTGAAAATGGGGGAGTATGAGAGAAAATTGGAAGAAAATGGAGAGATACTAGAGAACATTTTGTGTTCCCAAAACTGAACATGTTGAAAGACTTGAAGATGCTTGGCTATGAGGTCATAGCACCGATAACCCTTGTGTTCAATGCCACAACCAAGAAAGCAATAGAGACGAGAGAAAGGTTCAAGTTTTGTATGTTCATGAGGTGGAAGCAAGACAAAGCAAGCACAACCAAAGACTTTGAGAAGAAAGTAATCAGGTACCTTGCCAAAAAGAGCCTCATATGGAGATTTATTGGAAATAGTAGGTGTAGTGACCTGAAGAATAATAGTGTTTTAATAATAAAAGGGAGAGAAAATAGATACCGAAACACAGGGTTTCTTTGACGAAGATCCTCAAAATTTTCATCGACGAACACAGAGCTTCGTCGACGAGAAAATACCGAGAGAGGTTCTGGGACAGTCTGAATGTCGTCGACGAAGGTCTTCATAATTTCGTCGACGAACACAGGGTTTCGTCGACGAGAAAGTACCAAGAGGAATTTTTGGGCAACCTGAATTGTGTCGACGAACACAAGGCTTCATCGACGAATTTAATAAAGAACTCGTCGACGAGGTGACGTGTCTCGTCGACGAGTTAGGCTATATAAATAGTGGAAAGACGGAAATTTTATCATTTCTCTCGCCGCTCTCTCTCTCCTACTTCTCTCTCTCCCTTCTCTCTTTATTTTCGGCCCCACCAGTCACCGGATCAATGATCTGAAGCTACCACGACGCTCCTGGCAGAGTTCTCCACACATCTACTGGAGTGGATCATTGGGAAATCAGAGTTGGAAATCATCCCAAATTCAGGGTAAGGCCTTTTAGCCTCCTTTTGGCCTTGTGGTAGTTATAGGAAATGATACAGACAGTAAAATACTGATGTTTAGTTCTGAAAAATATTAGTTTCAGGGTGTTTTGTAGGAGGTCCTGCGGGTATCGGGTTAGAGTACAGTAGGGGCTTTCCAGTAGTTAGGTAAGGGAAGTATGCTATGCTAGGAAATTTCTAAATGTTATACAGTGTATTTAATTACAAAAATTACGTATTTAAGTATGGTGTGGCATGTGAATATGAATACGGTATGAGTATATGTTTTACGAATTCTAGCTTCATGATTTTTATGAATTTTCAGTACCATGCTTTTACGGATTTACGTACTATGATTATGTGAACTTCAGTATCATGATTATACGAATCTCAGTACCATGATTATACGAATTCCAGTATTACGAATATGCAGTTCCATGTTATGATTATTCAGATTTCAGTACGTTATGCAGCATCATGGTTATTTCAGTACTTCAAAATGATGGTAAATCAGATAGACATGTATATAGAAATATATTATACAATATCACGCCCTGTTGGACTTGCAGCAGCAGAGCACGGTACTATTGCTACAGATACTATGTTACTTTATGAGTGCAACCACCTATTCAGATAATACGTGGTACGGTCGACCACCTAGGCCTTTGAAGACGTTAGGCTCCCCATCCAGATATGGGTTGAGGTGGGCAGGTCGACTGACGGAGTTCAGTGATTTATTCCTGGTTGGTCAGTCAAGGTAAATCCAGCGTACGGGCCGCACAACCTCGTCATGAGGGGCATGTCATGACGCAGATAGCCATAGGGAACAGTTTCAGTTATTATTACATACATACGGATTTACAGAAACGGGGACCCTATTTATGTACACTAAAAGTATTTTGAATAATAACCATAATACTGATATGTTAATCAACGGGAAAAGGGGTGGTGTATTTTATTATTGGTACTGTACTTTGTATTCAGCTATTCATGTTTATATGGAAATAGATTTCATGATATATATAGTAGCTCATTTGCCACACACTAGTAATAGCATACTTCTTCTTACTGAGCATTGGCTCATCCTAGTGTTGATATATTTTTCAGGTGATCCAGGTAGGCGAGCAGACCAGGCTCGCAAATAGAAGGGCTTCAGTAGTGCCCTAACAGAGAGTGAGTATCATTTTTGGGAGCATTTTTTTTGTATTACCCTAGCTTGTTGAGGGTATTTTGGGAATGTAGACATATGTGTATATTTTGGGAAAAACATGGTATCACTCTGGTATTGATACTGTATGATATGGATATGTTTATTCAGTTTATGCTTCTCGCTGCTTAGGTTTATGAATGGATTTATCCCAGCATGATCTCAGAGCATGTAAAATATTAGTGTAAAAAAAAAACCCATTTAATTAAGCAGGTCGTTACAGTAGGGGTTGGAATCCAATTAATAGTGTAAACAGCAATAAGAGCAGCTTCACCCCAAAAGGATTCTGGGAGGGATACAGAGAAGAGTTGAGAGTGAATAATGTTAAGAATGTGACGGTGCTTACATTCGGCACGACCATTATGTTGGGAGGTGGATGGACAGGATCGATGGGATAAGGTGTCGGCCTCTCGAAGTTCTTCAATGAAAGGGGTAGAAGTATATTGCAGGGCATTACCGGACCGAAAGAGTTTAATGGTGCGAGCAAACTAAGTTTTAATCATTTGCTTAAAGTCACGAAAAGCATTAAGTAACCCAGTGGGATCATGCAAAAGATAAATCCATGTATACCGAGAGTAATCATCGATAAAAATGACAAAGTAACGACACTCGCCCTTAGTAAGGACAGGAGCAGGTCCCCAAATATCAGAATGAACCAAATCAAAAGGTGCAGAAGACAAAGAATTACTTTCATTAAAAGGTAAAATTTTCTATTTCCCAAGGTGACAAGGCATACAATCAAAATGTTCAAATTTGACATTTCCTAAGCAACCACTAGAAACTAAAGACTGAACACGAGACAATGAGGCATGACCAAGACGAGAATGCCAAACACTGGAAGACACGGCAGCAAAAAGAGACAGAGGAGAACACGAACGAGGCAAATATAGAGATGTGAGCTCGAAAAGGCGACCAACTTTACGCCCGGTCCCAACAAGCTGGTCCGTCTTCGAATCCTGCACATCACAACCTTTGTGAGAAAAGGTTAAGATCAAACTACATTCAACAAGTTGACCAACAGAAAGGAGATTGAGAGACAAGTTAGGCACAACATATGTGTCAGGTACAGAAAAAGTAGGAGTAGAAATATGACCAAGAGGAAGAGGAAAAGGAAGAGGCCTTAGCCTTAAGATTATCCCGAGCATCTTTAGCCTTCTTCTTAGGACAATCGGAAATATGGTGACCGTTTTCCTTACAATAGTGGTACTGGTCATTGAAACGACGCGATTTAAAAGATGCAACAGCTATAACAGGAGTAGCCAGAGAAGTGGAACAAAACGGAGCAATAGCTAAAACCATATCGGTAGAATGAACCCGACGAGTTTGTTGGCGTGTCTCCTCAGAAATGAGCTCTAATACCATGTTAAAATTAATACAAACTTTATTAATCTTTTTATACAAATACAACTGTACAAGGCCATCCCTTTTATAGGATGAGGTATACAAGGGTATAAGGGTATTTTAGGGAGATATACTCACCTAAATATAAAAGTCTTAAATTTTAAGTATTATAGCATATCTTTTTAAATATATATACAGTTCGATCTAAGAAGCTTAAGATGTCATTGGTTTGTATATTCGCATATCTCATAATAATTCAAACTCAATACATTTAATATAGAAATCTAAAAACAAATCATTGACATCTTAAGCTTTTTACATCGAACTGTGTGTCTGTGTGTGTGTGTGTCTATATATATATATATATATATATATATATATATATATATATAAAGAGAGAGAGAGAGAGAGAAAGAGAGAGAGAATATGGGGATTTCTGTTTGGGAAATGGAGAAAAATAAATCAAAATTGACATTGATTGATGAGAGTTTTGATGTGTGCAATATTAATGTGGGGAGGAGTTGCTATAGATAAGTGAGTGCATGTATACGTCAACACATAATAGGAGCAATTGCGTTTCACAGTCACAGTTAGGTCACTGCTGCCTGCTGCATTCTGCAATCATCAACCCCACTTCGAATTTTATCCATGGAAGATGATGATATTGACATATATACTGTTTATTAACTTTAATAAATCTAAAGCTAAATTAACTGTTGGATCCACTGTTGTCATCATTTATACTCGCTATTAACTTTTGCAAAATTATCCATAAAAATGAAAATGAATTAAATGAGAAGGGAACCGAGTTCTTTTTTTCGTTCTAATTTTTTTTCTCTATTTATTTGTTGAATACGTGCAATGAATTTGAATTTTACAAGAAGAAATATACCATCTCAAATTTTGCATTATTCCTTTTCTCCTCTTTTCGAGATTTAAATATAATATATTAATATTTATAATATAAAAAATCTTAAAATGTAATGAGTGGTAAAGGCAAAAAGGGGAGAAGTAGGATTAAAAGATAAAATAGAATGTAACTTATCAAGAGAACAACATGATTCAATTCCAAAAGAAAGAAGGAATTAGTTTTGAAGATTTACTGGGAAGGACTCTAAAAATCTAAAAAAAAAAAATAGAGAAATATTAGAAGAATTGCTAGTACCCGTAAATAGATATTGAAAAATAAATTTAATTTATAATGAACAAATTTGATATGTAAATTAGTATGCTTATGTTTTATTTGAGAGCTCAGAATTCCAACAGTAAAATTGGATTTGTATGTTTTTTACTAACATAAATTATATTTATGCATAATTTTACAAAAACTAAAATTTAAGACCTAAAATTCAAACTTCCAACGACAAAACCTTATGTAACTCAAGCTTTTGTCAAGGTGTACAGATTGCCTTTCTCACATTCTTAGTATACATAAGAATCTTTAAATAATTAGGGTTTTTTTAGGCGCATGAACTAATCTTATATTTGGAGAGATTTTAGACTTGAATTTGTATGGGATTTGGATAAAATGTAATATAAAATTATATTGGAATTTATTCAAATGCATCCAAAACCAAATTCAAGATCCGAAATTCATGCTTCCAAACGTAGTGTATATATACAAACTCAAATAATAAATAAAATAACTCGAGGAGTTTCCAACACACAAAAGATTAAATATGGAAACCATATAATAAACAATAGGAAGCTTAATCTATTTGCTACGTAGCCTTCTTTAATCCAAAATTTTCAAAACAAATCAGGTTTGTCAACTCTTTGAGTTTTTTTTATTTCAAAAAAAAAGTATTCACTTTGGTAATGTTTGAGAGCACAAATTTCAAACCTTAAATTTGGATTTGAGTGGATTTGAATAAATTTTAATATGATATTATACTTCATTTTATGTAATCTAATATAACTCCAAATGCATGTACGGTCTCTCCAAACATAGGGCTTGAGTGCATTTTGTAAAAGTATTTGCAACTTTATCTTTGAATAGAAATATTCAATTGATGTCATTTTGAGGCTCGCTCTGATACTGGATGTAATATTCAAAAAAATAATTTGTTAAAAATAAATATTGGAGTAACACTATTATTGTTTGTTGTATTCACATAGACCAAGAAAAGACTACCAAGATGTGAGCCAGTAGGGACCGTGGATGGTAAAAGAGATGTATTCCGGGAGTTGGGTTGGCCAAACGTCCAATTAATACACAGAAGTCGTGTACATATCCGGACTTTACCCTGATCAACGAGACCTGGAGGCGGAGGACGCTGATCCGTAGGTTTGGTGTTGCATCAAGGGGTCCGAAAGATTCATTGGTGGCTGAAGTTCCTATGTAATAAAAAAAAGGGGGGGGGTGCCAAGAATAATATCGAGGCACATACATAAAACTCCTTAAGTACTCATAGTTTTCTATACATACCAATATATGGAATCCTATAATAAATAAATTGGCTCCTAAAATTTACTACAAACAATAGTAAATATGGAAATCATATAACAGACAATACTGACCTTTCAAAATGAATTAAATTTAAAAAAATTCACCGTTGCATTTTCATCTATTTTCTTTTCTTCCTAATATTGGCTAGTCTTCAAATAAACTTTTACGTAGGAATTTTGAAAAATATTTTTTGTTTTTTTTTGTAAATATTAGAAATTTAAAAATGGAAAACGTGAATTGCTTTCAACGACCATTTTCTTGTTTGGTGATTAGAATTATATTGAGTATAGTTGTGGTGTCATTTCAAATGTGAAATTGCAAAGCCATCATTTCTTTTTGCAATACCTTTGGCCACAGTCGTTTTAATATGAATCCAGATGGATCATTCATTCTTTTCACTGTGATCAAATAAAAGCAGAAGTTAACTAAAGTGGAGAAGGTGGTAAATGGTAAAAAGAAGGAAAAGAAGTTTGGCACACGTTAAGAACAAATACCAGCCTGAGGATGGCATGAAATGAACAGATATATACAAGGAAAGTGATTGGCAATTTGGTATGAATGGTGGACATTAATTGCAGATGAAAAACGAAAGGGAAAGTATATAGTCAAAGTACTTCTTGCATCTCATTTCATGGCTAAGCCATCCAAATTCCCATTTAAAATAAATAGAATGTGAGATTTTCAAGGTGGGCCTGGTGTCCTCTCCTGTTTTCTTTCCTTCTGTTCATGAAAATTTTCTTGGATTACCAAGAAAAAATGTTTGGACAGGGAGAAAATGATGGAATATTTGTTTTCTTTTTTTCTTTTTTTCACTGTTGAAGAGTCAAGGGTTCCCTCTTTAGCTGGCATGATCTCCAAAGTGGATGGTTTGAGATTGATAGAGGAAGGCAATCTTGAATGGTCGCTTACAAATTTGGGTATCCTGAAATAAGAATAGACTTTGTATGACAATTTAATCCATTTTGTTCACTAGCGGCATATAGGTAAAGTCATTGATTTAGTTGTTCTATATTTTTTCTTTTCTTGACATCCCAGTCATTGAGGATTGAAATTTCTGTATTAAAGATATTAAGTTCTAATATTAGAAGGTGTTGGAATATGAAATAGGATAAAAACTGGTTCCACTTGAGTAGTCTAAATTCATTGTGTTCTTAAAGTACACAAAAAAATATATATATATTTGCACTCAATTATTAATTTATTACTATGAAGGATAGTGTAAACAACTATATAAATGCAGTACTCCGTCAGCATTAGCATACTATCCCTCTCTTCTTTTCTAGTAATGCTATAGCCACGAGCATGCGCAATGCATATACTCCATTCCTCTTAGTTGCCAACTATGATTTAGGGTGTGGTACACTCCTCTTTCTCTTTGAATAAAAATCTAAATCCAAACCTTAAGTCCTATATATATATGGTTGTTTGTCAAAGTATACGATTATCGACCATTTCTTTTGACAAATTTAAGATTATTAAATTCTTATTCACTATTTCATTGCAAGTTATTTTAGGTTTACACCTATCGCTTCTACTGTCTCTCACAGTAACTAACTCACTATTCTGTACTGATGCACTATGTAACTTACGTTATAAGTGGTCAAACCATTTAAGTTGTCCCTCCCTTATCTTTTGTTTTATAGGAGTTATACCTAACTTACCGCGAATATATTCATTCCTTAATTTATCTTTCAGTATTATACCACTCATCCATCTAAGCATTCTCATCTCGGCAAATCATAGTGATATGACAAATTTGACGCTAGTTATCAGCTACTTAACGCAACCCTCCTCCTTTACCTGAGTTTAGGACTGACTGTGTTTAAAAAAAATTAGGACATTAAGTGCATTACAGACGACGTTTTTAAAAAATGAGAAAATTACAACAACAAAAAAAATGTTTTGACTGTGTTGGTCACTTAAGATTAAAAGTTTATAGATACATGTGCTTGGTGATAGAAATAAAACAAAATTAAAATCACTAATTTCATAATCCTTCTATATACCAAAATGCAGGTAAACTCATCAAGCCAACAAAGCGTAACTTGCAATTTGTTGAAAATTAAACTTGAACAGTGGGACGGTGGCAGAAAAATTTGACGGCCGACAGCCCACCTCTATTGAATTCGGACAAGAGTCGGTCACCAACCTTACCAACCAGCCCACAATTATAGATTTTAATCTTCACTTGTTCTGCTATAAATAGATATGTGTGTGTGTGTGTGTGTGTGTGTGTGTGATGTAATGTGTGGTTAAGTGAGGGTAAATAACCAGTGAGAGATTTTGTTTTGAATTCCTCTCTATTTTTTTTTCAGATTGAAATTAATTGTTTTACAATTGAGTGCAATACTCACTGACTTTCAATCATAACTAGTGATTGAGTGAGTCCCCTCCACCCATCAGTGGTATCAAAGCGTCCAAGTGCGTTAAAATTTGCCAAAATAAGGTGAACAGAGGGAAATTCGATTTTTTTGCCAGATTTGAAGTTGATCAAAATAAAAAATTGAGCATACCATAGTGAAATTCGCATCAAGATGATTCCAACAGTGAAAATCATGCTTCAAAAGGAGTCCGGGAGCTCCCACACGTGCCATCACACGCCGACAAACGAAACAACGTTTATCACATGCGCCGCACGCCCCAGCAAGAACACTGAGTGTCGGCGTCACGCTCTCCATGCACCTGCACGCGTCTTCTTCGCCCAGCTGGTGAGATCTGACCCGAGACCTGATCCGCGACCTAGCCCAGCAACTAGAAACCCGTCTCCAACCCCATGAGCACGACCCGACCCGGCTTCAGACCCATGTCCAATCGCCGACACGCGACACGCGCAGAATCCGCCATGTGTCCTAATGGTATTATCTGACGCCATCTTTTGGCCGTTAAGTCAAACCGTTTTTAAAAAAAAATCGGTTCAGAATTGTTTTGGTCGATTCAGTGATTTTTAAACCTGTTCTTTGCACCCAAATATCGATTCCTAAAGTTTTTCATCCTTCTTAACACATTGGTGGCATCAGATTTGCCAAAATCAATCTCTATCACTTTGTTTTTATATATATTAAATTCAATGGCAAATGATGCTACCCAAGCGGTTATTCCAAAGTTGACACGGGAGAATTATGATAACTGGACTATTCAAATGAGAGCCCTTCTAGGTGCTCAGGATGTCATGGGCATCGTTGAAGATGGGTACAGAGAAAGCCCATCGAAAGAAGCCAAAGCAACTATGTCTGATGCTCAAATAACGACTTTGCGAGCCGATCGAAAGAAGGATTGCAAGGCGAAGTCCATAATCTACCAAGTCCTTGATGAGGCCACGTTTGAAATCATTACCTCCGCCAAGACTTCCAAAAAAGTTGGGGACTCTCTCCATCGATCACATAAAGGTGCAGACAAAGTGAAGAAGATTCGTCTTCAAACATTGCAAGGTGATTTCAAATCTTTAAGAATGAAATCGGCTGAATCTATTACTGATTACTATACACAAGTTATGGTAGTATCAAATCAACTGAGAAGAAATGGAGAGACTCTCAACGACGAGAGAATTTGTGAAAAAAATTTGTGATCTCTGGATCCAGAATATGATTATATAACTATGACCATGGAAGAAACAAAAGATTTGGAAACCTTGTCCGTAGAAGAACTTGTGGGTTCACTCCAAGCTCATGAGCAGAAAGTCAACAGAAGGAGTGATCATAAAGCACTAAAGTAAGCCCTCCAAACGAAGTTGTCCCTCACTACAGATAGATACAATAAAGGGGGGACATCACAGCGAGGAAGAGGATGAGGCCGAGCATCTCGTGGAAGAAATTATGAAAATTTTGACTCCAGAGAAGGTGACAGAGGTGGAAGAGGTACCACTAGAGATGGATGCAATCAATAGAACTATGTCCCACAAGTTAGAGGACAAGGAAGAAAAGAGGGATACAATAAACATCCAAACATAGACAAGAGAAACGTTCAGTGCTACAACTGCCACAAGTAGGGACACTACAGTAATGAGTGTAGAGGTAATCCCCAAAATCACGAAGTAAATGAAAATGCTAACCTTGCAGAAAATGAGAAAGTAGAAGGAGAATCGTTGATGTTGATGGCACACAATTCAACCTACTAGGACCAAAATGTTCAGTACCTTGACTCTGAAGCCAACAATCACATGACTGGAAGAAAGAACCTGTTTAATAAACTTGATGAGAAAGTTTAGGGAGAAATATCATTTGGTGATCTCTCTATAGTCCCAGTTCTAGGAAAGGGAAATGTCCTAATCAAGAGGAAGGATGGAGATCATGCTTATATCTCCAACGTGTACTATGTGCTAGCCATGAAGACTAATATACTTATTCTCGGATAGCTTGTGGAGAAAGATTACCGAATTAGCCTTAGAAATAAGCAGATGGTGATAACAGATGCTCGAGGTGAGCTCGTTACTCTAGTACAAATGGCAAAGAATCGAATGTTTTCGCTCGCCATTCAACATGATAAGCCAAGGTGTTTGAGCACTATCATCATAGACAAAGACTAGCTATGGCATCTTAGGTACAGACATCTAAATTTTGAAAGTTTGAAATAGTTGGGAAGAAATAAGATGATGAAAGGCTTACCCAACATCCACCACGAAAATATGATATGTGAAAGTTGTGTTCTGAGCAAGCAATGCAGAAACAACTTTGGAAAGCAAGCTGACTGGAGATCTACCATTTCGCTCTAGCTAATACACACAGAAGTGTGTGGTCCATTGAGACCATTTTCAAATGGACATAATCGATACTTCCTCACCTTCATCGACGACTACAGCAAGAAGACTTGGGTCTACTTCCTGAAAAGGAAGTCAAAGGTCTTCGACAAGTTCAAAGAGTTCAAAGCTCTTGTGGAGAAATAGAGTGGCTATCGCATCAAGTCACTCCAATCAAACCAAGGCGGAGCGTACAAGGACGAAGCTTTCCTGAAATTCCTTAGGCAACAAAGGATTCAAAAATAGTTCACACCGACCTACACTCCCCAGTTGAACAGTGTAGCTTAGAGGAAGAATCGCATGATCCTTAACATGGCTAGAAGCATGTTAAAGGATAAGAATGTGCCCAAGAGTTTTTGGGCAGAAGCAGTATCATGTGCAGTTTATCTACCCAACCGGAGTCCTACGAAGAGTCTTGATACAAAGACACCACATGAAGCCTGGAGTACTCACAAGCCCAGTGTGAGTCATCTTAGAGTGTTTGGCTCCATAGCCTATGCCAAGATCCTAGAAGCAAGAAGGAAAAAGCTGGAGGATAAAAGAGAGAAGTGTATCCTTGTTGGATACGGGGATAGTACCATAGGATATCGACTCTACAATCCCATCAACAAGAAAGTCATTCATAATCGGGATGTCATTTTTGAAGAAAATGAATCCTGGAAGTAGGACGAGGTTGAATCTTCCAAAGATGCGGAATTAATGCTTGAAGGAGAAGAACCCACACAGACAAGAAAAGTGGCTATCGAGTCACAAGTTCCCGAACTGCAGACACCTCCACATGGTTCACCACAAAGGAATGAATCTCTATCACCAATTGAGCGTGAAATCTCATACATGAGGCCTAGATGAGCTTGTAATCTAACTGATCTGTATGAAACTACAGAACCAATAGAAGAGTATGTTACACTATATTGTCTATTATTGACCAGCGACCCGGTTAGCTTTGAGGAGGCTAACGAAGAAGACAAATGGAGAAAAGCGATTCAATCCATCGAGAAGAACAAGACATGGGAGTTAACAAATCTTCTGAAGGGCCGTAAAACTATTGGTGTGAAATGGGTCTACAAGACCAAGAAGAACGCTCAAGGAGAAGTTCAGAGATACAAAGCAAGACTTCTCTCCAAAGGCTACAAGCAGAAATGAGGGATTGATTATAGAGAAATCTTTTCCACGGTTGCTAGGCTTAAAACCATCAGATTACTAATTTCATTATCAGCACAAAATGTATGGAAGATTTACCAGTTGGACGTGAAATCAGGATTTCTGAATGGTTTTCTAGAAGAAGAGATCTATATCGATTAACCACCTGGATATGTGAAGAAGGGAAAAGAAGATAGAGTGTACAAGCTGAAGAAAGCACTCTATGGTTTGAAGCAGGCACCTCGTGCGCAGAACATGAGGATTGATGACTACTTCTAGAAGAATGGATTTGAGAAGTGTCTGTATGAGCATGCGCTATACATGAAGATGGAGACAAAAAGAAGCATGCTGATTTCCTGCCTATATGTTGATGATCTGATATTCACCGGAAATAATCCAGAGATGTTTGCCACTTTCAAGAGGAGCATGGTCAAAGAATTTGAAATGACGGATATTGTCCAGATGGCTCATTTTCTTGGCATAGAAGTAGTGCAAAGCAAGAAAGGAATCTTCATCTCTCAAAGCCACTATGCAAAAGAAGTACTGAAGAAGTTTGGGATGGACAAATGCAATCCTGTGACAACTCCGGTTGAAACGGGATTAGAGTTGAGAAAGAATAAGCGAGGAGATGTTGACCCCACATATTTCAAAAGTCTAGTTGAAAGCTTGAGGTATTTGATGTGCTCCAAACCAAACATACTATATGGAGTTGGACTTGTCAGCAGGTATATAGAGACTCCTGACCAATCCCACCTAAATGCAGCGAAAAGGATACTCTGATATGTCAAGGGTACCATCACCGATGGTATGTTTTATTCATCAAGGGGTGATTCCAAACTTATTGGCTATTCAGATAGAGATTGGGGAAGAGATCTTGATGAAAGAAAAAGCATGACGGGATTCACATTTTTCATAGGATATACAGCGTTTACATGGTCATCAAAGAAGCAACCGATCGTAACGTTGTCATAATGTGAAGCTGAGTATATTGCTATCAGTTCAGCTATTTGTCATGGTACATGGATTAGGAATATACTGAAGTATCTAAGATTTCTTCAAGATAACCCCACAGAAGTCTACATCAACAACCAATCAGCGAATGCACTTGCGAAAAATCAAGTTTACTATGAAAGAAGCAAACATATTGATACTCGGTATCATTTTATTAGGGAGCATGTCAAGAAGAAAGAAGTGAAGTTGATATCTTGCAAAACGTATGATTAGATTGCTGACATTTTCACAAAACCACTCAGGCATGATATTTTTGCAAGATTGAAGACAATGCTCGAAATGACAAAGTCAGGAGAGTCAAGTTTAAGGGGGTATGTTGAAAATTAAACTTGAACAATGGGACGGTGGCAGAAAAATTTGACTGCCGGCAGCCCACCTCTGTTGAATTTGAGCAAGAGTCGGCCACCAACCTCACCAACCAGCCCATAATTATAGATTTTAATCTTCACTTGTTCCGCTATAAATAGATGTGTGTGTGTGTGTGTGTGTGTGTGTGTGTAATGTAATGTGTGATTAAGTAAGGGTGAATAACCAGTAAGAGATTTTGTTTTGAATTCCTCTGTATTTTTTTTTTTTTTTCAGATTGAAATTAATTTTTTGGAATTGAGTGCAATACTCACTGAGTTTCAATCACAACTAATGATTGAGTGAGTCCCCTCCACCCATCACAATTCTTAAAAGAATAATTTTAATAGAATAGCCGAGTGAAGATATCCCATATGACATAAACCCACGAGAATGTTGATGAAGAAAAAAGTGAAAGCAGTTGCAAATGAAAGTGGAGAAGTGAGTGGTTATGCATAAGAATGACCTCAAGTTCAATCATTTTATTTTAATTTGTATTTATTTATTTTTTAAAAAATTAAAAACTAATTGTATTACATATATTGTCCTTTATTTGAATATTTGAGTGAGTAGATGTGTGTTCTCCACAACACATTTGGAAAAACTATAAAAAAAATTTTAAGAATATAAAACTATAGTTAATTTATCAATTTTATATCTTTAAAAGAGATAGGAAGTTGTAGAGATATTTCAAAAACTGAAATTTGAGCAAATAGTATTACCCTTTTTAAGGATTTATACCCCAAGTGGCAAAGACATCTTTCACACCATGTCCTAATATATCTCTCTCTCTCTCTCTCTCTCTCTCTCTCTCTCTCTCTCTCTCTCTCTCTCTCTCTCTCTCTCTCTCTCTCTCATAAAATAACATGAAGAAAAGAATAATAAACAAGGCATAGAAATAAAGTTATAGCTATATTAATTATGCATATTATTTTTACTTAAATGGGTATCTTAAGTTGGTTTGAGCATTTAAAACGCAAACCTAATAAAGTGTCTCTGAAGAGGAGTGAGTTAGTTATGGTTTCTACCATAAAAGGGGTTGGGGTAGGCTTAAAAATACTTGGAACAAGGTAGCCGACCCCACCTAACGAGTGAGACTTAAGGCTTTCTGTTGTTGTTGTTCTTGTATGTATGTATCTTGAGTTAGTTATTTTATGATTCTATTTTTGCTTAGGTTTTCCTTCAAATTTCTTTATTTGGGTATTATTTATCCCATAAATTTTAAGTTTTTTCCCCCTTTGATGTAAGGTGTTTAATTTTGGGTCATAGAAGTCATAGTGCGAAAAAAAATATTTTAAAAAATGTTTAACCATTTACCACTAAAATTAAATAAGTTAGAAGTTGTGGCCTTTTTTACGGTTCTTAAAATTTGACTTAGTTTAGGAATTTAGCTATGGTAATAGCTATTATTAACCCTAGTGTCGCGACGTTCTCTTGCGCGGGCGAAAACACCAGGTGTGTGTTGCCCCCGGGTTCGTGAACTCAAAAAGCTATGATTTTTGAAATAATATTTTCGTGAAAAACAATGGTGCGATGGAGTCGCCACTAACCTTTTAGTATGGTGTGAACACTTGATTACTGTCCAATTAAGCGTAGAATTGGTCTGCATTACCAGAGTCGGGTTCGGGAGTTTGGTTACGCGAGGAGAAGGTATTAGCACCCCCCCCCCTTCGCGTCTGTTCTCACGAACGGTACCTAATTAATCGAAAATTATCCCAAAATAAATTTAATAAGCCTTTGAAATTACTCCCTTTCAAAAAGTGTAAAGAAATGCCTAAAATAAAATACTATATAAGTATTCCCTCAAAATCGGGGCATATCATACTCCGAAGAGCTCATGCCTCCCTTTTAAATCATCAGGATGGAAAATCAAAAAAATAGTTAGGAAAATACGCTCTTAGGATTTTCAAAAATTAAAGGGTTTTTCTAAATATGAAAATAAGATTTCGAGAGGTTTTGGGACTTAATTCGGGATAAAAACCGTTCATGGATCCTCAAAAGTTTTTTTTTTTTTTTGTTACGATTTTTTATGATTTTCCTAAGTATGAAAATTTTTTTATGAATTCTGCAACTTTTGTGATTTTTCAATATTTTTCCCGAACGCTAATTAAATAATTAGAAAAAAAAGGTAATTAAGGCAAAAGCAATGAAAATTGGAGCTTGAAAACGTTTTCCTGATTTTTATGTGATTTTTCATAGTGTAAAAACAATTTTGGATTTGCAAAAATATTTTTGTTGATTTTTTTGTGATTTTTGTCATAAGAATTATTTTCAAGATGAAAAGCAATGCAAACTGACTTTGAAATATTTTTAGAATTTTCCCCAATTTTTCCTTTTTTTTTGAATTTTTTTGTAATTTTTATGATTTTTATGGATTTTTGGGTGAATTTTAAATGAATTATTTATGTATTTAAAATGAAAAAAAAAAAAAATCGGTGCAAACCGGTTCAGGGGGTGGATCAGTCAAAATTTGACCAGTATGGAAGGAAGACTGGTTTAAGGTCCAGGTCAGGATCATTGCTGACACGTGTCAGCCTCCGTGTGAATGTGCATGTGGAGTGGGGACAGGAGTTGCGGTTTGATCTCGAGCATCCGTTAAGAGGTGATGATCCAACTACATAAATGAGGCCATTTCAGGCATTAATTGCCAGAAACACAGGGAAGCCACGTGTTGGCTGCTGGATAGGGATGCGTGCGAGCATTCATGAGGCCTCTGACATGGTGAATCGCGATCGTTGACGGGGGAAGCGATCCAACTTCTAGGAGAGGGGCACCTCCCAACATTGATGGTGCGGGGGACAAGAGCGCCACGTGTTGACACCTAATGGCGTGTGTGCAGACCTTCATGATGACCTCTGTCATAAGGCAATCGCAACCATTGATGCAGATTGGAGATCTAATGGCGAAGAAGGAAACACGCCAAGATTGCTAACATGGCCGCATCCGAGGCATAGATAGGAAACACATATTCAACAACCATGAGGAAGTTTTGCACGCGCCTTAATCGGACACACCAAAACACGCTACGTGTTTGAATCTTGCGGCCCTCAAGCCTAAAGAATTTAAACCAAAAATTTTGCACTCTCCCTCACTTTCATTCCCTGCTTCCTCTCTCTGCTTCTCTCTCTCCCTCTCATCTCTGCAAAAGGACACACTAAACCTTCTTCCCTCTCCACCTCTCTCAATCTTCTCTGGTTTTCCTACAAACCAGAAACCTGAGGGTTTCTGGTTCTTCTTCTCCTCCCTATCTTCTTCTTTTTTTTGTCAAATCCTTGATTTCCCAACCTGCAACCCCATATCTCTGCAACTCTAACCCAAAAACCCTAATCTTTTTCTATCACCCTCACTCTATCCTCTCAAACTCTCTTTCTCTCTAACACCCTGCAAGTAAAAATCTGAAACCCTAGTTTCTATTTTTTTGTTCTCTACACTCTCTATTTTCTTACTTTATGTCCTACAATCCCTGAAACTTAACCCCTCAATCTACCTCTTGTTCTATTGGAATTGGTGTGATCCCAAGAATGGGGTGAATTGGGTTTTAAAAATATTTTGACTAAATTAAACATTTATGCCGATTCACCACATATCATATCCCATTTTAATTCTGATCGTGTATGTAAAAACTGAATAAGCAATATATGCATACATACACGTGTATCTCATTTAAAATAAATGTGTGCATGCTACTTGTTATAACTATGATTAAACAAGCATACAAATATGGAAATTTAAAGTATAGTAATTAAATGAGATAGAGAGAGAGTGACACACGATATTTTTTATCGAGGTTCGACCAAACCAGCGTACGTCCTCATCTTGGGCATACCTCCAAGGATTACACTAACCCTGCTCACTTAAACGGGCGGAGTGAAAGTTGTTTACATCCTCTCCTTACGGGGCGAGGAAAACCCCAGTTCAATTTTTGGGTTGAACCGAACAGGTCTCACTTATGGGGCTGAGACTCCCCAGTTCAATTAACGGGCTAAACTCAACTGGTCTCACTTACGAGATTGAGACTCCTCAGTTCAATTTCGGGCTGAACCCAATCAATACAATTAAAATATTTTTGTACATGATAAATATTTTTCTAAATACAAGTATAAATGTACAACATTTAAGCTCTAAAACATGCACTCTCTTATGATATGAAAATGTGCTCAGTAGAGAAAGGATTTTTTTCTTAGAATAAAATTTAATCTTTGAATATGATATATATATATATATATATATATATATATATATATATATATATATATAAAGCACTTCAAAGATTTGAATCCTAATCAAATATTTCTCCAAAAATATCTATCAACAAAATAAACAGGATAAATTCAAAGTGTTACTCTCAAAAAGTGTTTTTCAAACATGCAAGCAAAGAGAGAGTAAAACCCTTGAATGAAATAAATGCCTACAATGAAAATACTCTCTTGTAAAAATGATTTACAATAATAAATGAAAGAGAGTTTTGGAGAGTAAAAGATTTGCCCCAAGAAATAGTTTTTGTAATAAAAAATAAGTTGGGGGAACTTTAATTAACAAGAGGTTAAAAATATTTGAGAGAAAATATTTGCTAATCAAAGTTTCTAATTAAACAAATGAAAGAGGTATTTATAGTTTTTCCAAAAAAATATGACCGTTGGGGACCTATTGGGGATTATTTTAAAATTTAGTTAAAATTTAACCCCAATAACCGCAGTTAATTTTTGGCAACCTAAGAGATTCGGTCGCCCGGTCCTTAGGGTCGATCGCCCAAGCAAACACAGATGGAAAAGTTTTTTTTCAAGTTCGGGTGCCCGAGGAAAGGTTCGAGTGGCTAAATCAAGGCGATTTTCCAAACGCTCAAGGTTCAGTCGCCCGGTTCACGATTCAATCTGCCGAACATGACAATTCGATCGCCCAAGGTATTTTTGAACTAAGTATTCGGGCACCCGAGGACAGTGGAAAAAGTTACATTGAGCGTTCGGTCAGTCGTGGACAATCAGTTCAAATTAGGTTTCGTCGCCCTGGCCATAATCAACTTTTACACATTTGGTCACCCGAACCATTTTAACCTTCTAAGTTCGGTCGCCCGAAGCCCTTTCAAAATTCAAGTTATGTTCTGATTGGCCTCATATGTTTTGTCCCTATAATTTTAAATGTGATATTTAGTCTTTTAGGGATTCATTATGTGCATGGGGACCTATGGTCAATGTAACGACCTGCCAAATTTACTATATTTTTTTTCCACATAATAACATACATAATATCCAGCTAAACTGTCATAGTCATAGTCAACCTGGACCCATGGGCACGAGGGATATATTTGTCATAAAACTCTGATACCTAAGCAGCAGAAAACATAAAATCATATACATGCCATAAACACCAGAAACCATACCAGAGTTCTACTAAATCTATCATATACATATACATACAGTCATCCACCAAAAAGACCAAAAAGTACTCCTAGGGTGTCCACCAAAAAATCCATCTGACCCTAACTCATCCACTTACCCTACAGACAGGATAGCTCAATCCACTTCTACTGCTGTGGGGCCATATTTGCCCTCCTACCTGGATTTCCTAAAAGGTTTGTAATATTAGGGTGAGACACCTCTTAGTAAGGGAGACAAATTAATATCAGTGTGTGGCAACATGAGTATTTTTCATAGTATACATATAAACAGTACATAATTCATAACTGGTATAACAGTTGTATCATATTGCATAAAAACATGGTTTATCATAACATAGTGTATCATACTAAATTTTTGTACTGAGAAATCATCATATATAACCATATCATACGTAACTTATTACCCAAGATAGATAGTTAGTTATCGTCATGTCTTGTCTTACCCCCCCCCCCCCAACATAACAGGGTTATGCTGTCTAAATGCAGGACCTAGCAATGGTTGGCTGACCATGCTAAGTCAAACATAAGTCTGTAAGTACAATGGACCTATTCCACCTGTGCTGGTCTACTAGGGGAACTACGACACTCCCATAAAACCACATCGACTGCCATCTCTCACACTCTACATAAGATATGTGGTAGCACTAACATATTCATAATCATAATCATATAGCTACGGTACCGTACTTCATAAAATTGAACTAAGCTATCTGGGTTCTAATAACATATAATACATTTCATATTTAAACATAACTGTTTCGTAATTTAGAGTAATATATGACGTAAACATATTTCATGATTTCTTATATATCATACGTAATCACGACATCAACGCCGGCATAATTCATAACATAATATTCACGGCATCAATGTCGGCATATTTCATAACATATGAATCACGACATCTACGCCGGCATAGTTCATAACATCATAAACATATATTCTTGCATTATTTTACATAATCTTTAAAACATATTCCCTGTATTGTTTTAGGATTTTCTTGAAAACTACTATAACATACTTATCTGGAAAAACTCATAATATTTCAACATAGCATAATTTCATGAAAATATTGTACTCATGCCACACAAATATACAAAACCTAATAAACTCATAATTAATTCTGAAATCATATTTCCATATAAGCATATTGAAATAATTTCCTTGTTCAATAGCAATATTCCCAAACATAATTCTATATCATACATATTTTCCTAAAAATAAATGTTGTTTAATTCATAGTAATTTCATGAAAAATATTGACTTAATTTATCTCCTTACCTAACTTGCTGAGAAGCCCACAAAATATTCCAAATATACACTCGTGTGTTCCCCAACTCAACACCCTGAAATTGCATTTTCCCCAACCAAACTTCAATATAATACTATATAAAGCATTTTCCCTAGTCCAACAACACCAAATAACTTATAAAACCTAAAATAACTAACTTACCCAAATTTTGGTATGGTGCCAAAGTTGGCCTAACCAACGAACTACTCCAACAGACTTAAAGAGAATCTTCCCAGGAGTAGCGTGGCGGCTTCCGATCGTTGAACAAGCGAAGAATGGAGCTGGAATTGAAGAGAGAATGAGGTAGAAACGTAGGAGAGAGAGAGAGGGGGGGAAGGTTTTCTGAAGAATTTTCACGCTGAAATCCTGAGGTTTGCATACTTATACAACATAGATTCGTCGACGAGAAATGTCACCTCGTCGACGAGTCCATGAAAGGAGTTCGTCGATGAACGCTTACTCCTCTTCAATGAGTTTCAAGCCCTGAAAACATGCCTCTCGGTAATTTCTCGTCGACGAGACACGCGTCCCCATCGACGAGCCCAAAAGCCCTGCTCGTCGACGAGACCCTGCTGAAATCCTTTAAAATTCCTTTCCTCTCCTTTCTTTTATTATTTAATTATAATAATTCTTCGGGTCCCTATAGTTAGTCTACAACCTAGGCTTGTTAATATAGCCTAAAAAATCTAACATTCGATCAACTGAAGTCTGCCCTAAGGTCAAACTATGCCTTTGATTCCCTACGTTCAATCTATGGTCATGTTTAAGTATAAAGTCATATTATGCAAGATGTATGCAATTGTTATAGACCAAAATATAAAAATTAAATGCATATACAAATTAAAAAAAATATGTCTTCTTCTTCGCTTTTCTGACATCCTAGAATGTGCCCGAGTGTATAGTCTTTACGTTCTTCAAGGCTACCATTGTCAGTCTCCTTATGTATGTGTTGAATTATAACATGTTCAATCACTAAATACACACATAAGAAACATGTGCTTTGTCAACATCAAAGCAGGGATCGGACTCAAAAAGTCAACGATCTCCCCCTTTTATATGATGACAATAGCACCAGAGCAAAATGGGTACAGCTTGAAAAGGCTTCCCCTAACAATATGTAAGAACCCGACCCAAGAATCTTAAATTTAATAAATAAAAAAAGGGTAAAAAGGTAAATTTAGCAGGCTTCGTCGACGAGGCCATTGTTCTCCTCGACGAAGGCCCTTCTACTCTTTGTCACCGAATTTCAGAGTCTTGTCGACGAAGAGATACCGAACGAGTTGTAAAATATCGGAATAGGGTTCATCGCCGAAGGAACCGGTTCGTCGACAAAATGCGTAGATGATTCATCAAAGAAGGCGTCATCTCGTCAACAAATTGGATCAGGTCAAAGGGGCTATAAATATCATTTTTCATTTCTTCATTGCTAAGAAAACTCAAATCTCTCTCTCTCTCTCTCTCTCTCTCTCTAGAACTCGAATCGTCACATCTGATGCACATCTTCCTCACCTTTTTGTGAATCTGTACTACCCATTACCCTAACTCCTAGTAACTCCTAATTGATAACCCAAATCATTTTTAAAAAAGACCCTTGTTCCTCCCTGATAAGTAAACGTACTTAAGGCACTAAGCAGTTGTGTGGCCTGGTTAAAATAAGTTTCCTTTATCTTTGTAGAATTATTGCTTTAAATAACGTAGGAGAGATCCTACTGCTACATTGAAGCAACAAAGCCTACAAAGAGGGGCTGTTGTCGACACCCCAATTTTAACCAGGCCACCCCGAGGAAGCCCAACAAAACAGGAGCTGACTTTGAGCCCCAAATAACTCCGAGTTTTGGAATTAAGACCCAAATCCTTCAATCGAGTCCTTCTAATTTCAGTCAAGTCTCTTTAGAGTCAAAACATGGTTTAGAGTTGAGCCTTGTAAATGTCCAATCCAAGCCTTGGGTTTTTAAGCCAGTTGTTAGGATTTGTTTATGGTAATTTTAATTAAATCCTCTAAGTTGTTGTACGGTACCCTGAAGTTCCAAAATTAACCTTTTTTAAAAAAGTTTTGGGGTTTGAGTCTTAGGAATCTGAGGGTTGATCCCTCCCGAGTCAAGTACTAATAATGCAGTTGATGTCAAAACCCATTCTCCCTTAGCCGAGCCCCATAGCCTCCAAATTCACTGAAGGCTAGGCTCTAGGATCCCCTGATGTTGATTGTTCTGGGAAATAAGTTCTTTTTTTTCTAGTCTTAATTCTAATTTCGAAAACCCAAAGTTAGTTTAGAGTCTCCATGGTGATAGGATACGATCTTTTAATTTTAGTCATTATTCTTATTAACAAGTCTAGATCTCATCCTCTAAGCTTTAAATCCGAAACTTGGTTTAGTTAATAGAGTCTTTCTGAGTTTCCATAAGTCCGATAAGGTTCAAATTTGGGGTTAGACTTGCAGAATCTTAACTTATTTTTGAAAATAGGCCTTAATTTTAAAAACTAGTTTTATTTGGAAGTTGAAGTCATATTCTTTCGGTCAAAATGGGTCAACATCGGTCAAAATCACATTTAGTGCCTCTCAAGCAAGGAAGTCAAAATTGGTCAATGGGATTTGTGACTTGGGAATGTGTACATCAGCACAGAGTGTACGTGTGTGCACATGAGCATGCAGGAATATAAATTTCCCAAAAGGAGGTTGAAGGGAGCATGTAAGATAATAAAATGATACAAATACAAAGAATGTACAGGAAGGTTCCCACGGGAGTACATACATCAGCATAAAAATACATAAAAATGAACAAATAAAGATACAAAATACAAAAAAAAAAAAAAAAGCAAAAAGCAAATTCTTGATCCTCCACTCCCGGGCTGCCACCTAGAGGTACCCCAAAAGCCCGTAACTTCTGAAAGGCCACCTAGGAGCCCCAAAAGTCCGCAAGTCCGTGTTTGACACCTGGATCTCCCCTAAGCATACTGCGCACGGAAAGGGGAATAAGAGTTGGTTAGCAAACCATAAGAAAATTTCAAAATAAAAATTGAGATACCAAGCCCTCCAGTCCGAGACTGCCACATGGAAGCCCCCAAGAAAGCTCGTGAGTTCTGCACAGCCTCCTGTGTACCCCAATCACCTACGCACAAGAGAGCAGGAAATCAGTCAACCTACCAGAAATTCATAAAATCAAAAAACAAGTTGAAAAATCACACGTGAGTTGTTAGAGGGAATTATTCCTTGACACAATTCGTTAGAGGGGAAAATTGTTAAGGGGATTTGCGCCAAAATGCTCCATCAGACTCCCCATAAATAGGGAGTCCCGGCACTGTAGAAGGCCCCCTCTTAGATAGTAAATAAACCCTTACAAAATTTCGAGAAGTGAGAAAAAGTCTGTGGGTGGGGGGAAGAAGCAGAGACACTCTGTCAAAATGAGAGGAAGTGAGAGTGAGGGAATTCAAAGAGGGGAGGTCCTGTTGAGGTGACAGCAGGAAAAGGCTTTGCACTACCAAGTGTAGGGGGCAAAGGAGATAATTCTGAAGGGTTCGGAGCATAGAAGGCAAAGGGAGTCGAATTCAGGGTGTTGTAGAGCACTCGGACGGATCCAGAGCAGGGTAAAGGCTGGAGGAGAAAGAGAGAGAAGGTAAAATAAAAATTACTCCTTGACCATTTTCAAATTCAAGTTATTATGTTGTGTGCGCATTTATGAGTGCAGGTACCCCTTTTTTCTCAAGTTATAGAACCCGAACTCAGACCCGAAACCAAACTCGGGCCCGGGTCATTGCATCTAAACCCAACCCAAGTCCGTTTAAAATTCATACCCAAACTCGGCTTCGGATAACCCAGACTATAAAGTCTCAACCCAGCCCATTTTTAAAATCCAGGTTGGGCTCCATTTTAAAACCTCAGTGGGCTTGACCCATTTCAAAAATCCTAGATGGGCTCTATTTTTAAAGTCAGTGGTCTTGACCCATTTTAAAAATTCACGTGGGCTCTGCTTTTAAAATTCAACAAGCCCTATTTCAAAAAGCTGAGTTGGGTCAACCCTGTTTTTGAAAGACTCAAGGCTCATTTTTAAAATTAGAATTGGACCGGCCCATCTTTAATTTTTTAACCAGACCCACTTCCTCTTAAAAAAAAACCAAGCCCTGTTTTGAAATTCAAACTGGGCCAGCCCCCCATTTTAAAGAAACCCGGGCCCTATTTTTGAAAAACTAAAATAAGCCGGCCCATTTTATGACTCAAGCCCATTCTTCTAAATCAAACTCGGGCCCAAGTCCCTCGAGCCCATTATCATAATTACCAAGGTCCACACATGACCTGAACATGTGCCAATCCCTCGCCTGGAGTAGCTCACTGAGCTCACCCGAGTTCACACGAGACAACACATGCACACTCACCCGGTTGACTCGCACGAGTCAACCCCGATTTCACTCACCCACTAACTCACCTAGGCCGAGATGAGAGTAACTCATCTTTGAACTCACCAAACACTAGTCCTGAAACCCTAACTCGAGCAGACCCACACACAAAATTGAACAATAGCCAACAACATTGATCTCAAGAAAAACTCAATCTCGCTAACAAAACAAGAAAAATAAGGAAGGAAAGAAAATACTCATCTTGCGATTTGAACAACATCAGTTGTTCAAGCTGGCCATCCTTGAAAAGGCGAACCAACGAATATGGGCTCGGATCCTTCAGATTTTGGTAGGCTAGGAACTGTCAGTAGTCACGATCAAGCCACGTTCCTCTTTCGAGCCACCTGAGGAGAAAACGGAGAAAGTGAGAGAAGCGGAAAGTAGGGAGAAAAGCAGAGAAAGTTAGAGACTTCAGGTTTGTAGGCTTAACTTTAGGGAAAGAAGAAAAGAAAAAAAATAGTTACAGACAGGGAGTCTGGATTAGGTTTCGGGGGAAGCCAGGGAGGAAAAGCGTAGAGGGAGACAGAGAAAGGGAGGATTGAGAGTGAGAGAGAGAGAGAGAGATTTGGATCAAAAGAAGGTGGCGAGATTAAGGCTCAGAGGTTTCAGCTTTAGTAAAGGAAACGAACAAGTGGGCTAGGGTTTCAGATTCGTAGAGAATGAGAGGAAGAATAGAGAAGGAGGAAAATAAGAGTTCAGAAAGAGAGAGAATTCGAACGAGGGAGAGTGAAAAATGAGAAAGAGAAAAAATTTTGGTTTAGATATTAAAAACCTTGGGAGCACAGGATTGGAACAAGTGGCAAGCTTCGATTCGTTCAATCAAAGTAGTACACAAGGCGCCCCTTAACCGTCGGATTTCTGGCCATCATTAACGGTTGATATAGCAGGGGTCAGTGCATTTAATGCATGTAGTCCTACCCCGTCGCTCGTCTGAGGATGCATGGCGGAGTCTGTCCCCTCAGTGCCAATGCTATCAGCGGCTCACGAGGAACCGTTGGATTGGTATACTTCACAAAACCCTCTAGACGGCCATGATCTCATCAAGCAGTCACCTCTCTAACTCGCTCGGTTTCCACCGTCTGATCACCCGAGCCTCAACTATCCTAATTGATCGCATCAAAAGCATTAAACCTGACCCGCCTCTTCACAGGACAAGTGGTCGGCCTATCACCCTGGTCGTTAATGCTTGAAGCAGCTCCTGGTAAGCCGTTGGATTACGGCCCCGATAGATACACCAGATTAAGCCACGACACTAACCCGCATCCGCTTCATCACACACCGTAGGATCTCTCATCCTCACCAACGGTGGAGATCATCCACGTCAAAGGTCAATCATTGCACCTGCTCCCTTGCCCACACGCCGCCGCATGGCAGCTCTATTTCCTTCACCATTAATGCATCCAGGCGCACTCGTGATCTCTCATGGCCACTGGACTTGCATCTCCCATCAACGTCCATGATCGTGCCAGCTCACTAATCCACATCCAAATGTTCCCAGCCACCCAGAAGAAGCCATATGGCGCCTTGGCCCCGACCAGGCCTTAAACCGACTCTCTCTGGACTGGTCAAAGTTTGACCGGTCCGTCTCCCTGAACCGAGTCACACCGGTTCTTCCCATTTTCTTTTAATTGTAAATATATATATTTCAAATAATATTCATAAAAATTTTTAAAAATTACCCAAAAATATAGAAAAATAAGAGAAAAATCCCAAAAACATTTTAAGTCAGTTTGAAAATAATTCTATCACACATACATGTTCATTCATAAGCACTCTCATACCCTTATGTACACACACATGCATACACATGCATGAACACACTCACACAAGTACACTTCCATTCATGCATGTATTCTAACACTTATGCACACACATGCATACACATGCATGAACACACATACAAGTACACTTCCATTCATGCATGTATTCTAACACTTATGCACACACATGCATACACATGCATGAACACACATACAAGTACACTTCCATTCATGCATGTATTCTAACACCCACATGCATGCACATGCATGGACACATTCACACAAGTACACTTTCATTCATGCATGTCCACACTCACACACAATCCATGCACACACATTTACACACATTTCATGCACACACTAAAAAACACGATAGCACATGCGCCCCATAGACACCACATGTTGACTTGGTCTCGACCAAGATCTTAAACTAGTTTCTTCCCCTGGATCAGTCAATGCTCAACCGGCTCCTCCCCTCAAACCGGTTCATGCTGGTTTTCTCCATTTCACTAGCCTATTATTATTTAGACATCCAAAAATTCACAGAAAATCCATAAAAATTCAAAAAACTTAGAAAACTCCAAAAAAATATTTTCATACTTTGACTTCCTAGGTTTTCGTCTTAATTTTATTTGTGCTATTTTAAGTTTCAAGAAAAATATCAAAAACGTTTTCACACTTAGAAAAATTACAAAAATATTCTTAGAAAAATTACAAAAATATTTTTAAGCTAAGAAAATCATTTCCATCCCAAACAAAATTCCAAAAATCTCCCAAAATATTATTTTTCATACTTAGAAAATTCTATAAAGATTTCAAAAACCCCAGGAGTGTATTTTTGTAAACTATTTTCTCGATTTTCCATCCCGATGATTGCAACAAAGGACATGGACTCTTCGGAGTATTAGATTGCCTCGGTTATGAGGGAATACCTATATAGTCTCTATTTTGTGCATTTTCTTTCATTTTTGGAAAGGAGTAATTTTGAAAGGCTTATTATATTTATTTTGGGATAATTTTCGATTAATTTGGTATTGTTCGTAGGAACGGGGACGTAGGGGTTTCTAATACCTTCCCCTTGCGTAACCGTACTCTCGAGCTCAACTCTGGTGACGCAGACCGATTCTACCTCTAACGGGGTAGCAATCAAGTGTTCTAACCGCACTCTAAAAGGTTAGTGGCGACTTCATACACCATGTTTTCCAAAAAAATACTTTTTCAAAACACACATCCATTTTTCCCAGTTCGCAGCCACACCCATCGCCAAAGTGGTTTTTGGCGGGTTTGAGACGTCGCAACGCACATAAAAAGTGGTTTTAGCATAAAAATGATCTAACTAGTTTAAATGCATTTCATATATAATCCATGAACCAGTTATGAAACACTCTTAAAAAAAATTTCATGACATACAGATTTAATAAAAAGAAGTACAAATCATGAAGGCATTACAGCAAACAAGCAAGACATAAAATATATTTCATAAAAGTTCATTTCTTGTTTTTTCAAAAAGTAAATAAATATATATATCCCCTTATAATTTTCAATATATGTTAGGGATGATACAAATGCTTGCAAAAAAAAAAAGAAACTTTAAAAAAGTTCAAGCAAGCAAAGTTTTCTGGTTTAGCATTCAAGGGAAAAGCATTTTAACAAGTACCCAAAAAAACAACCATATGGATCTTGAAGATAACCAATTTAAATGAAAGATCATATGGCAAATTTTGAAAACTTTTTTGGCCAAGCAACATATTTTAAATTAATTTTTTCAATAAAATTATCTCATTTAAGCAGATGTCACACAAAACTTCTAATCTAAGCTTAAATACGTAGGGGTGAGTACAACAAGATATGGAAATTTGTGCTTAGATGCTCCCCCTATCAATTTTGAATACGTGCTTAGATTCAATTAATTACTTGTACTGATATTAATTCACTAATCCTTTCAAAATATATCATAGCATGCATTAACTCATTATCTTCTTGGTGCATAATTTATATTCTTTAACTATGTTGGGAAAGTCTATCGAAATTTCGGCAGCATGTCATTTGTAAATAGGACATTTTCCAAAAACTTATGCATTAAAACCTGATAAATTCAAGCAGACAAATCATAATAATTCAGTTTGAGCATGTGAGAACCTATATCCACAACTAGTATACAATACACATCACTGCATTAGCCATGCAGGAGGAATTCAAAACAAGAATCACAGGTTTATTTAACGGCTATAAGCCGGATTTTTTTTAACGATTGGGGGCCGGGTTTTATCGATGGCCAAGGGCTGGGTTTTATGAAATGGCAGGTTTTATACGAAATGAGTTTATACTACAGTTTTTATTACTTAAATTGCATGACACGATTTAAGAACCCTAGGGACCAATTGTATTGTGAGCACGGTACCGTTGCTAGGGAATTATTTTGAGACCGTGTGCACCCACACTATACTGAGAGGTGTAGGGTGGTCTCCGTCGTTTAGCCTACGAAAGGATGAAGTACCTTTCCTAGGGGCAATACCAGGAAGTGGTAAGGCTAGCAGACCTGCAAGTTGGTTGTGGATGCCTACAAACGTACTTGCAAATGATTACTTTGATTGGTCTGCGTTGATCCCCCAGGGCATAAGTCTAGCCTCCAGGCCGCACAACCTGTACCATGGGGGAAGTAAACGGTGTTTAGGTCCAGGGAATGTCTTTTATGCATATCTGTTAATTTATGTAAATGGTTTTTGTTGACTTTTTGAGTTCGATCCCTGGTTTTGATAATGAAAAACTGCAAGTTTCTTATGTGTGTATCCAGTGTTTGAGCAGGCTTGATATGTTAGTACACACATAAGGGAAAGGATGATGGAAGTCAGAAGACCTTAAAGTTCACATCAACTGGCGTTTTCCACGGAAGACAGAAGAGCAAAAGAAGAAGATATTTTGTTTTAATTGTATATGTATTTTTGTTTCATTATTTGGTCTGTAATAACTGCATCACATGCATAATAGGTATTTATGCTGACCATGACCATAGACTGACCATAGGGAGCCACTGGACCTTAGGGATGATCGACCGACATCGAATTTTGGGGATTAACTCTCAAAAATACCTAGACTGACCTTAGGTTCCCCATGCATGCATAAATGAATGCCCTATCAAATTTAAGTTAATCATTATATGAATAGGGGAAACATTTCAAAGAGAAAAGGACCGAAAATGTCGAAATTGGCATGTTCGGTAGATCGAACTCAGCTACACTGAGATCCTTGGTTGCCCAAACCCCAACCAAGTCAACATGTTGACCTCTCGTTTGACCGACCAGAAGTATATAGGCAAACCCTAGTCGATCGAACCTCCCCGGTTCAACATATTGACCGCTCAGTCGACTGACCAGAAGTATATAAGCAAGACCTAGTCGACCGAACATCCCTAGGTCAACAAGTTGACCTCTCGTTCAACCGACCAGAATTATATGGGCAACGCCCTGGTCGACCGAACCCCTTTGTGGGAAATGTCAATCGCCCGATCAACCAAAATTCCTAGTTCAAATTAATCCGGTTAACCGAACCGTGCGGATTTAGAAAATCGCCTTTGAAACCTTAAGTATGGTCGACCATCCTTCTAGTTCAACTTTCTCCCGGTCGACCGAACCTTGAATCTGGTCGACCGGACCTCTTAGGTTGGCGAAATTTTTAACCGCAATAAATCAGGGTTAATTTTCTTTAAACATCATTAAAAAAATTTTAAAATACCCAATATGTCTCCAACGGTCAAAATTTGAGGGATATCTATAAATACTGCCTCATTTGCCTTGATTAGCAAGAGATTAGCAAAAGTCATTAGCAAAAATCCTCCCAAATATTTTATACTCCTTTTTCTATATACTCAATATTTTAAACATATTTTTATGCACTCTCTTACATATTTATTAGCAAATATCATTTTGAAAAAGAGAGTTTGTTTTTCTAAGTTCTCCTAACTTGCAAATCAATTGCAAGGTGTAGGAAGATTTGTTTGTGGTATTGTGCATCATTTCAAATCATTTTTTGGACATTACTCTCACACATTCATATATATTTGAAAAACCCTTTTTGAGAGTTTTGCTTGATTGTTTATTCTCACAATATTTCATATATAAATATTTGATTGGGAATAACTTTTTTTTAACTTCCTAATCTTTGCATTCAAATTGCAAAACTTGAGAGCTTGCATATTTTTATTTGATAAATCTTTTGCAAGCTTAAACCCTATGTATCTGTTGTGATTATATTTGATAAAATATTTGTGAGATACTTGATTAGGGTTTTTGAGGTAACCTTGAATATTCACTTGCTGAATATATTATCTTGAATTAAATTTTTCAAGATCTCAATTGAGCATGAATCCTATTATATGTGAGTGCATTGTTTGGTTGAGCATATTGGTACATATTTGCTTAGTGTAAGAAGCACATTTGTTTGTACGTAAATTTTATATTCATTGTATTTCAGGCGTGGGCCTGAAGAGGGAGACTAGCCTTGTTGAATAGTCTCGAATTGGCTTAGACCTAGTTAGGAAAGCTAGGTGCACCATCCTAGTAAGGTGTAGGTTGAGGTCAATCCCATTAATTGACCTGATTGTAAACGGTGTCACTCCACCCGTTAAGTGAGCATTAGTGGAATCCTTGAGCTTGCGAGCTAGAGGCATGGATGTAGGAAGTATTGGTCGAACCCCGATAATATATCATGTGTCAGCTCTTTCTTTCCCTATAGTCTTTATATTTCCAAAATTTAATTTATGCACATGTATGTTTATATTTGAATTGTTATATAAATGTTGTATATGCTTTAAATATTGTGAATGATTAAGAAATACTGAGTCTGCTGCATCTGTTTTATATATCTGCTCAGTATTATTTTGTTGTGGTATTGGTATGTGATTAGATAGACCCTAGGTTGGGAATTAATGATTGTGGAATCTTGTTTAACCTAGGAAGAATTTTTAAATTCCCAATTCACCCCCCCTCCTCTTGGGAATACACCAAAGCCAACAATTGGTATCAGAGCCTCGTGGCATTGACTTAAACGTTTTTGCTAAAAGATCGAGATGGCTCACATTGGTGTATCCCCATTCGGGGATTACCTTCTAGTCCTCCATTATTTTGTGGTGTTGATTACACCGCCTAAAAAATTAGAATGAGCATTTTTTGTAAACTCTATAAATTGGAGGGCCTGGTAGGTGATTGATAAAGGAATTTGTATGCCAGTAAAAAATTATATTAATTTGATGCATGTAAATTCATATGCCATGGATTTATTGTACTGTGCTTTAGATACTAATATTTTTCATGAAATTATGGTATGTAGTAGTGCACAGGAGATCTAGGTTGAGCTGGATAAGAGATATGGAGAGACCCAAGAAAAGGAGGCAAATCATGAGCTAGTAATCAGCAATGAAGTATATGATTCTCACTCTGGCTCGATTGATGATTCTTATGCTGAATGTTATGTTGTGTCACATGCTGAATCATATGTCGATAATATTGTTAATGATGTATGCGATGATTCTTATGAAAAGTATTGCAGCATATCATATGATGAATCATCTAATAATCTTTATGATAGTCCTGTTGAACAAGCATGCAATGATTCATATAATTTGTGTGATATATCTTATGATGAATCATGTGATGTGCTAAATGTTAAAAGCATGCCCTCATATGGAGAACTATAAAAGGCTTCATTTAAATTTCATAAGTTTCTAGTTAGATTATCTAAGTAGGAAATTGTGGTGAGAAACAAAAATAAAAGATTGGCAAAACAATTAAGAGATTTGAAAAGTTATTATGTCATCTTAGAAAAGAGAAAAATTAAGAAGATATTGAAAATGATCTTCCTAGAAGAAGAAATGGATGAATATTCTAGAGCTTCACTCCAAGTATTAAATGCAAAGGATAATCATAATAAATCTTTAAAAATTAAAAATAAAAACCTTTTCAAAAAGGATTTAGGATTATCATATGATTCCTACTCTCATGCCTCAACAAGTAATCATAAGAGTTATAAGCATAATTTTTCATGTATTTACAAAACTTGCTTACATTGTAAAAGAAAAGAGCACAATCAATTTAATTGTCTATTTAGAAGTGCCCGAGGCCTAAACAAAGAAATGATGTGGGTGATTATGAAGGCAAACCCTTTAGGACCTGAGGAAGACCAGAGTCAAATAGATATAACCTAATTATTTTATGCTTCGTTAGATCTTAGGATTAGGTTTAAGGGTCGTGATGACTATAGGATCAGGAAGTGGTGCGTACTTAAAATTTCAAATCTTAGTATATGCATTCACTATACACTATATTGAATACTAAGAATCTTAAATAATTAAGGAAAAATATGAAAAACATTGACTATAACATACTTGATGAAATCCACTTCCAAATGGACAAGGCTTTCTTGCTTGGTAAATAATTCTAAATGCTTAACTCATGTTTAAAGATAAAACATCTTAAGTTAAGCAACTGTTGTCCATTGCACAGAGATGAGCTTTAGGGGTCCATCATATTCTATATATCTTTATCCCCAATCTCATTAATCAAAATTGAGTCATCACTCTAGGTATAAGCACCAATAATCATAAATTTCATATCGACTAGTGCTAATTAAAAGTCATCCCTCTCATAACCAAATTAGGGGCATCCACTAAGGGAATCAGTCTTCATCTAGATATCATAAAATTTTTCCCTTTGAGTTTAAATCATAAATCCTCTAATTTTGGTTTATCCCATTCACAAGAAATCTTTACCACTTCATGATCATATCTGGTAAAGTATTATCCATCCATGGGCTCATATCCTTAACTTAACTAGTCAATTATGCTTCAACGGATACCCTTCAGCCATGGTTGATTTGAAATTATCGAAGAGCATCATTCTTTAAATATTTATACACTCCATACTGCTCTCTGCTAAAACTAGTTAGGACATATTGTTTGGCATGCTCATCATGCATATCGTCCTACTTCCTTAGATACTCTTCTGTACCCATTAGTGATTTAATTTTCAAAGAGTATTTATTCAAACTCCCTTCTCAAGCTCTCAAAACTTTAAGTCAAACCCATTAGAGCTTTATTTGCTTAGAGATGAGTTAAATGGCTAATATGATCACCTAAGTCTCAATCTAGATGACTGCATAAAATTCAAGTAGACCTATGCATGTGCATATTTAAATTGAAATTCATTTCAGCTTGGGCCTCTCACACATATTGAGATTCATAAGAAAAAGGTAAACATTGGCTTATCACTTTAATGAACATTCACTGTGACTTTTTGGTCCAATAAGCCTAAAGCATTCATGCCAAGTCTAAAATCCATTGAAAATCTTAGGAACCTTGGCTAAAATATTTGGAGATGAAAGGAGCATAAAATGAATAAGTACATAACTCAGGGGGAGCATTTCCTTTCAAAATTTCATGACTCTTTTGAATGCTCTCATTATTATATTTCCATATGCCTTTATGAAAAACAACACAGCACAAAACTCATACCTATCCACTATTGTTTATTGTTCATATTATATCTTGATGGATAGTGATTTTTGATTATCTAGTATTGTGAACTATTATTGAATATACTGATTGATAATACTAGATTGCATGGAACGCCATCTGTAAGGCTATTACAGAAACTTATTTACTTGCATGCTTGTATGGAACGCCAACTGTAAGGTTGATGCAGTATGTTATGTATTGCATGTTGGTAGTAAAAATAGGTTCTCGCATGCTCAAACTGAATTGTTTTGAATTGATTGCATGAATCTATCAAGTCTTGGTACATAAAAATTTAGGAAATATTCAATGTACAGTCGGCATGTTGCCGAAATTTCGGTGGAATTTTCCCAAAACAAATCCATCTACAAAGATGATTATGATGATAAAAATGTTAAAATATATTTTGAAAGGATGAGTGAAAACTTAAATAGAAATATCAAAATTGCATCCTAGCATAATCATCGAATAGTTAGAGGAGCTCAACTCCATCCCTAGAGAAAGAGCATAAAGAATTCATATGCATCATGCCTTACTTATTGAATATTGAGGTTCTTCTAAGAACCCTGAACATCATATCCCGCTTCTAAAGCTTTATGTTTTGATATTGATTGTTCTTGGTTAGGTGCTTTATCTCATGCCTTAATATATATTCTCTGATGCATGTGTGACCTATAGGGATGATTATACTGGTCGAATGGTAGAATGAATAAATCTTAATCTAGTGTATTCGTTTTTTAAAAGACTTAAAAAATGATTGCTTATACTATTTGGCATACTTAATGAAATTAATCCGTATTAAGTATAAGCAGTTTATTTCATCTAAACTTGGATTCAATTTGAAAGGGGGAGCATCTTAAACTAAACTCTTATCTTGCTATGCTCACCAGTATTTTAGGCTTAGGTGTGTTTTGAAATTATTGTGGCATATGCTTGACTGTTATGTTTGTTGAATACCTTAAGTGAAAAATATAATACTTGTCACATAGTTTTTAATTTTTCCATATGATCTTACATGTGATTAAGAAATCTTTAGGATCATTGTTTATTGAATACAAACCAGAAAATCTGTGCTTGCTTGCTTTAAATTAAATTTTTTTTGCAAGCACACCTCCAGTATCTTTTTGCAAACATCAAAGGGGGATATATAATTATATATATATACTCATATATATATATATATATATATATATTTACATGTACATTTGGCAAGATATTCTTTCAAATCAAAAACTCTTTATCTCTTGCCTTATTATTATTATATACTATTTATTTTTTAATTGTATAATTGGTTTGGTAACTACACATATAAATGCATGCGAACTAGTTAGACTGTGTTTGTGCTCAAACCAAATTTTTGTTATCATATGTCGTATGCTATAAACTCAAATCTTTCACGAGTCTTATGATATGTTTCAATTGCAATGGTTTGTGTATATCTCTAGTCTAATTCTATTTTCATGTCATTTAAATCTTTTAATGACCAGTTATACTATTTGTGTGCTTAATTGCAATAATTTTTCCAAAACAATTATATTTTTTACATACCTTTTTGCTGATACCAAAAGGGGGAGAATTGTTTGAGTAAAATGCTGCATATCCTTTATACTCATAATTTGAATGGTCCGAGCTTAAGTGTGCTTTAATGATTGAAACAAAATGCATAATTAATTTCAAATGTCTTCTTTATTGAATATGCATGTGCTATATTGTTTAAATTTAATTTATGTATATTCTTAGGGGGAGCCTATTTAGGCTAAACCCCATTTTTCTTTAGTGCATTTGTCATTATAAAAAATGGGCAAATTGTTGACTTTTTGAGTCCGATCCCTGGTTTTCATAATGATAAACTGCAAGTTTCTTATTTGTGTATCCAGTGCTTAAGCAGGCTTGATATGTTAGTGCACACATAAGGGAAAGGATGGTGGAAGCCAGAAGACCTTAAAGTTTACATCAACTGGTGTTTTCAATGAAAGACAGAAGAGCAAAAGAAGAATATATTTTGTTTTAATTGTATATGTATTTTTGTTTCATTATTTGGTCTATAATAATTTATGGTCTATAATAACTGTATCACATGCATAATAGGTATTTATGCTAAACATGACCATAGACTGACCATAGGGAGCCACAAGACCTTAGGGATCACCCTTCGGTCGACCGGTGCTAGATTTTTGGGGATTAACTCTCAAAAAGACCTAGACTGACCTTAGGTTCCCCATGCATGCATAAATTAATGCCCTATCAAATTTAAGTTAATCATCATATGAATCGGGGAAGCATTTCAAAAAGAAAAGGACTGAAAATGTCGAAATTGGCATATTAGGTCAATCAAACTTAGTTACACTAAGATTCTCGATCGACCGAACCCCAACCAGGTCAACATGTTGACCTCTCGGTCGACCAACCAGAAGTATATAGGCAAGTCCGAGTCAACTGAACCTCCCCGGCTCAACATATTGACCGCTCAGTCGACCAACCAGAAGTATATAGGCAAGACCCGATCGACCAAACATCCCTAGGTCAACAAGTTGACCCCTCGATCGACCGACCAGAATCATATGGGCAACACCCTAGTCAACCGAACCCCCACATGGGAAATGTCAACCGCCCAGTCAATTGAACTTGTTAGCTCAAATAGATCCGGTCAACCGAACCGTACGAATTCAAAAAATCGCCTTTGAAACCTTAAGAACGGTCAACCGTCCTTCTAGATCAAATTTCTCTTGGTCGATCGAACCCAAACACTCGGTCGATCGAACCTTGAATTTGGTCGATCGGACCTCTCGGGTTTGCAAAATTTTAACCACAATAGATCAAGGTTAATTTTCTTTAAACATCATTAAAAAATTTTCAAAATACCCAATAGGTCCCCAACAGTCAAAATTTGAAGGATATCTATAAATACCCCCTCATTTGCCTTGATTAGCAAGAGATTAGCAAAAGTCATTAGCAAAAATCCTCTCAAATATTTTATACTTCTTTTGCTATATACTCAATATTTCAAACATAGTTTTATACACTCTCTTACATATTTATTAGCAAATATCATCTTGAAAAATAGAGTTTGTTTTTCTAAGTTCTCCTAACTTGCAAATTAATTGCAAGGTGTAGGAAGATTTGTTTGTGGTATTACATCATTTCAAATCATTTTTTGGGCATTACTCTCACACATTCATATATATTTGAAAAACCCTTTTTGAGAGTTTTGCTTGATTGTTTATTCTCACAATATTTCGTATATAAATATTTGATTGGGAATAACTTTTTTTTAGCTTCCTAGTCTTTGCATTCAAATTGCAAGACTTAAGAGCTTGCATATTTTTATTTGATAAATATTTTGCAAGCTTAAACCCTATGTATCTGTTGTGATTATATTTGATAAAATATTTGTGATATACTTGATTAGGGTTTTTGAGTTAGCCTTGAATATTCACTCGCTGAATATATTATCTTGAATTAAATTTTCAAGATCTCACTTGAGCATAAATCCTATCATATGTGAGTGCATTATTTGGTTGAGCACATGGGTACATATCTGCTTAGTGTAAGAAGCATATTTATTTGTACGTAAATTTTATATTCGTTGTATTCCAAGCGTGGGCCTGAAGAGGGAAACTAACCCTGTTGAATAGTCCCGGATTGACTTAGACCTGATTAGGAAAGCTAGGTGCACCATCCTAGTATGGTGTAGGTTGAGATCAGCCTCATTAATTGACTTGATTGTAAATGGTGCCACTCCACCCGCTAGTGAGCATTAGTGGAATCCTCAGGCTTGCGAGTTAGAGGCGGGGACGTAGGCAGTATTGGCCGAACCTCGATAATATATCATGTGTTAGCTCTTTCTTTCCTTATACTCTATATTTCCGCAATTTAATTTATGCACATGTATGTTTATATTTGAATTGTTATATGAATGTTGTGTCCGCTTTAAATACTGTGAATGATTAGGAAATACTGAGTCTGCTGTATCTATTTTGTATATTTGCTTAGTATTATTTTGTTGGGGTATTGGTATGTGATTAGACAGACCCTAGGTCAGGAATTACTGATTGTAGAATTTGGTTTGACTTATGAAGAATTTTTAAATACACAATTCACCCCCCCTCCCCCTCCTCTTGGGAATACACTAAAGCCAACAGTATTATTATTTATTGAACTGGTTTATACGAAAAAAGTAAATGCATATTTTTCAACTGTAAAGGTGTGAGTATTTGTTTAATATTTAAAATGCATGAATGCTTATGGCGAAGTAAACTCTCCACCTGAGGGCTTGCTGAGAAAGGCGAGTACCCTGATAAGTATCAGTTGTAGTCATACCAGGTTGCATAACGTATTAAAGCAAAGAGGAGTTACATGTATGGGCGTATAATCTCCCTTATCTTTGGGAACTTTCGCTTATAATAATTGTGTGTGTGTGTGGGGGGGGGGGGGTAAGGTTTGAGAATGATTTTATAATTGCGGTTATTTAACAAATGATGATATTTGGTATACACTAAAACTCACGTTGGCCACGCACTGATATTAACTTAATCTACCTAACTGAGAAGTGTCTCACCCCAATATACAAATCATTTTTCATGACCATCTCTAAATTGAGCTTAGCAAGCTCTGGGACAGGGTGATAGCTAGTTTCAATTTTTGTGAGTGTCTGTAAGAACTCTAATGTTTTAAGTTATATTTGAAGTCCCTAGATGTGTATAATGGTTGTCTGGACTTAGTTGGTTTTGTATGATATTATGGATTCTAATATGAATATTTGGAGACTTTTGTGTATGATGTAGTTTAGAACTCTGGTAATGTATTTGGAGGATGTATCATTTATTTCCACTACATTTATATTATGACTATGGTATCAGGTACTCAGACATCACTAAAGTAGCACCCCGAGGCCACGTGGCGAGTCGAGGCGTTACACCCATGGTATGGACAATAAGAACCAAAAGGAGGTATGTTAAACAACTGGAAAGAATACCTAATGATAGTATATCCCTTCCCTTTAAGAGTACCAGTTTTCCAATAATCATGCCTTAAATCATCTATCTTCTCTTTCTTAAACTTCATTGCACCCCACTACTTTACTCCCTTAAAAAGTTCCACCAACTCCCAAGTTTGATTTTGTGCAAAGACTCCACTTCTTCTATTACAGCCTCTAGCTACCTTTTCTCTTTGGACCTAAAATTGGAAAAGAATATGAATCTACACTCCTTTTTTTTTTCCTCCACTAAATTATTGATCCCTATACAAGTTTTATTATATTTTTATCTTAATCTATTTTATTCCTAAGAATAAATACATTCTATAAACCAAACAACCTTAAATTTTCTATCAAACTTTTGAAATTCAATAATTTTGCAGTCATATATATAAAGAGAATTTGCAGTTACATATTTGCATGTGGGAAGCCTCAGTATATATTGAAGCTAGTCTGCAATATCTTATTGTTGTCAATATATATGTCTTTTATATGGATTGTCCTTTATGTTAATATATATGTTCACGCAGAAAACATCAGCTAAGATTACTAACCAAGGAGGAACAGAATTGATTTGCATCATATGTACTCATAGCTAATTAAGACCAATCTCTCCCACTTTTTTTTGAAGATTAAACTTGAATGGTGGGACGGTGGCAGCAAAACTTGGTCAGCAGCAGCTCCACCAATCCCAGCCCACTGTTGTTGAATTTACAATGGAGTCGGAAGCAACCTCACCAACCAGCCCACCATTGTTGATTATAATCTTCACCTATCATCCATCCTTTGCTATATATAGATGTGTGTGTGTGTGTGTGTGTGTGTGTGTGTGTGTGTGTGTGTGTGTGTGTAATGCAACATGTGGTGTAGAGAGGGTGAACAACCAGTGAGAGATTTGTATTGAGATTTTCCTCTATAATTTATTTCCAATTTATTATTGAATTTAATTATTTTGCAATTGTATGCAATCCAATTACAACCAGTGATTGAATGAGTCCCCTCCACCCATCACTCTTTTGGAAGATTTTGCATTAACAAAATCAAAATAAATGCTAGCAAACATATACCACCGGATTTAATTACCAAGCTGGCTATATAGCTCGTACCCAATAAAATATTTTTAGAAATATACAAATTTCAAGTTTTGATTCTGAATTTGCATAAATTTATTCAAATCTATGCAATGTAAATATAATTTTTGAACGCCAAAATCCTAAATTAATATAGGATTATCTCAGTGCTTGTAAGTTTGGAGTTGAAATGCCAAAGACTCCGATAAAATATAATACAAAATTATATGAAACCCAAATTCAAAACTAAAATTCCAAACTCCCAAACATAATAATATATCGAATATCATAACTTCAACCTTCCAAAACATAGAGTAACGTACATTATCAATGATTCATGGAAGCATACACATCTGTAAACATTTTTGTTGTTGCAGTGAAAATGAAAATGAAAATGAAAAAGAAAATTAAAGAGAAGGGAAATCAGCATATTGGGAATATTATGTGTGAGAAAAAAGATGTCTTAGCAACTTGAGGTATCAAGTCCGAAAAAGAAGTGTATTATTAGGCTTAAAATCCAAAAGGGTAGATGTATAGGGTTAGGGTTTTTATGTAATATAATGATGTATATATATATGAGCATGCAGATGCATGTTTCCACTATGGAGGAAGATATATAGATTTTACAACTCAATTGTGCCACCAGACGAGATGGAGACTGTGGAATCTTATCCTCCATGCACCCACACACATAATGTATACGTAATAATTGATGAGCAGAGATCAGAAAAAGGTACGTAAAGATTGTCAAAGTGCATGCAAGAGGAGCAGGTAGGTGCATTATTGTTAATTAATTCACCATATATTCCATAAGATAAGTAATTATTAGAGGTAGAACCATCTTCTTATTCCCCTGCGGGATTATACCTTGGTTGATACTCGTAAACTTTTCTATATTCATGCATGCGTGTATAAGATGGATTGACTGTAATTAGAGGCATAAATATTTGTGGATGAGTGTGAGAGCACTGAGAGGTAGAGAGAGAGGCTTTTAAGGGATGTTCAAGTGGTTAAAATTTAAAATTTTTATTTTAAAAGTCTTGAATTCAAATCTTAAGGAGAGTAGGAAGAGTCAAAAAAAAAGGTATGAAATAGGAGAATCAATCAAAAATATGTGTAAGAGAGAGAGAGAGAGAGAGAGAGAGAGAGAGAGAGTCATATATACACATTATATTTATAGAAAAAATAACCAAAAATTAAAAATACTCTAATAAAAGTAGAAATTGACTCTAGTTATTTTAGTTAATTATTGTGTTTTTATCTCACCTTTTAGCGTTGCATGAACAATCTTGTGTTATGCATGACAATTGAAAAAAATGGTAGAAATGATTTTTGAATGACTTATTTTAAATTTTTTTATAAAATTTATAGATATTTTCAATTTAATTATATCTTAAATTCACATGATCGTTTTATTTTATTTTATCTTAGTTATATATATATATATATAGAACCAAAGATATAATCTATAAAAATCAATGTTGGATATTAAATTACTTTAACAGCATATAGACACAACTATTGAAAATCATAATTTTTCTTTCTAATTTTTACAAAAAATGACAACAAAAAATAAAAACGAGTAACATAGAAAAATGCATTGTCATAGCTATTTATTCAATATCGTAAACGAAGAGAGACGAAAAAAAATGTCTAAATAGTCTCTAGATGCATGTGGGATAAGACTCCAAAATATACAATGTGACAATAATAAAGGATAGGTGGATTCAAATTGTAGCCAATGTGGGCAATTTGTCTCCACTAGCTTTTGAAAAATTCAATACTTACATACATTGTTATGCACAAACTATAAAAAGTTAAGGACCTATTTAGCCGTGGAAACGATTTACATTTTTTTTTTATTTTCAAGCTTTCAAATAACTACAAATATAATCTTCCTTTCCAATTTCTTAAATTTACATAAGAAATCTAGAAGAAAAAAAAACAAAAGCATTTGAACTTTCTTATACAAAATCGAAAGATTAGAGAACAAGTTATATTTTTATAGTTACTTAAAGAATCAAAAATAGAAAACAAAACTATTTTCCACAAGTGAATAAGGTTTAAGCATTTTCAAATTTGTCCCTTCTCAAAGTAAAACATAGTATGGGTCAAACTCCAATATTAGAAATTTTTTTGATAGCTTAAGAATTTGAAAGTTTCTGCAAGTAAAAAATGGGCATCGGTGCCATGAGTCCCCCTTCTGCCTGTCCTCAGCCCCTTTCAATATCTCACATGGACTAGAGTATCCTTGTTTTCGTATTGGGATTTTCTTACTTTTGCTCGTTTTCGTATTGGGATTTTATTACTTTTGCTCGTTTTCGTATTGGGGTTTTGTTACTTTTGCTCGAGTACCACTATTTTTAGTTTTACATATGTATAAAAGAATTTTTCACTTTCGCTACCACTTTTGAATTCCTAAAATGCGAAAAGATGATATAGAAAAATATTAGGTGCTTTATAATTACATATAACTAACATAAATATATTATAATTAACTCGTAACTATAACCAGAACTCTTTTTTTGGTGTTTGTTGATTTGCTTACATTTTAAAGTATTTTACAAAAAAATTTAAATTTTAGTAAAAAATTTTGAAATTATTTGATCACATTTGCTCAAACACCTAAAATTATTTATAGTGAATTAGAGAGTGAATAATAGAGATATAGAAAAATTAATGAAATTATAGAACAAATAGAAAAAGTTAAAAATAACTAAATAGATTTTACAAAAAAATTAAATTTAAAAATATTACAAGTTCATTTAATCTAACCAATGGTGTTTGGTGGTGTGTATAGAGACAGAAGACATATAAGAGAGACAAATGCATCCGATACAATACAAGAAACAATAAATGTGTTGTCTTTTTGTTTTACATCCTTTGGTTTTTCAACTTTTACTTATTATGTTGTCCTAAATCCCTAATTTGAAAATTCTAGTAATTGAAATTTTAAAATGTGTACTTATTTTTACTATTTTTGTCATAAAAATATTTTGTGACAATTTATTTTTGTTTTGCAAGTATTATAACAAATTGATGTTATTATGATCATAGTGTACAAAAAATGAATATTTTTTAAATTTTTAATAATATAGTAAAATTTAAAGTACAGATGACTCTTCCCACTAAAGGAAAGGTCGTAACTCAACCGCTAATAAAGGTTTATCCCATAATTTTTCGATATAAATACATCCTTAACTCGGAATTATATCAAATCATTAAATAATATCAATATTTTTGAAATAAACTTTAAATATATACATACAAACATAATGTGTGTGGGTGTGTGTGTGTGTGTGTGTGTAATATGGATTCTTAAGACAAACACCTAATAATTTTGTGATGAGCAAATTAATTAGAAAGTTTGACAATAAATCTATAGCTAATTGACCCTTGATAATTAAAATATAAATAATGATGTAATTATTAACTAATTAAGGATAATGTTGTGTGCCATATATATATTAATTAGAAGAATAACTATCATATACACTTTGTTTTGCACAAATTAAATTTTTTAACATAATAACCGGGCCTCAAAAGACAATATTTAGGTGCACAAAATAATTAGTGGATAAAATATTTTAATTGTTCCTTTTAATATGCTTTAATTTGAATCAATGCTCTAATAAAGCTATTCAAGAAGTCGACAAATAACTCATGTTATTGTATGTGTTAGTTGAATGATCCGGATCGCTATAAAAGTCATGATTATATACCTGATTTAGTAATATAGTATTACTCTTAATTATTATGCATAACAAGCGACTTAAGTTAATTAGGAAATACTTGTTAATTGACAAGTATTCTACCTGAAAATATGAAAAGGATTAAATAGCAAATCAAAGAGTAGATTCACTTCAATAGACAATTTATGTAATAAAGGACTTCTTTGCAATTGATCTATCAGTATATCTAATGCATGCATGTGTCCATTAAAAGACATTGGGACTTCTTTTATAAGCTTTCAATAATGCAGATAAAAAACTTTTATCTAAAAGGTATTCTTCGGATGGATAGGTGGGGTCTCGTTTCCGTTCGTTGTTAGTTTAACTCTAAAGTTTTGTTTGGTATATTTTGATTTGATTTTGGTTGTATTTATGTTTTTATCTTTTTTGTTAGTTATGTTTAGTTTTGTTGTTCTAATTTGGTTGATTGCTGGTGTTGGTTTTTTTTTTTACGATTTTTCTGTACTCTCCCTTTTGTTTTATCTTGTAACCACGGTATTCTTCGGTCAAAAGTAAGGGTATATTAATAAATAAATGGAGGTGCCGCCCTCTTTTAAAAAAATAAACAAAAAAACAATGTAGATAATAAAAGAAATTAGACTTTGACTGCATAATTCATCTCTTTTGACTCTCATATAGATGATGAGAAATATTTGAATCTTCAGGAAAAAGTTAAAAAGAAATACACGCTGAAAATTATAATTGTACATAAATTACCATCCACTACAAACACTTAAAAATAGTCACATCACCAAAACAAAACTGAAATTTTAAAAACAAAAAATTTAACCAGAAAAAAAAAGCACACAACAAAAGAACGCCCCTTTCCTCTCCAACCCCTAAAATCTCTTTCTTTGTGCAAGCAAATAGCATTTCACAGTATTATGGAAGATTTGGACATGTGGGTCTTCCCTCTTTCTTCTTGAATCAATCTCAGCCGTCCATACCACCCACCCCCTCTCTATATATGACTCCAACCGCTCTTCTCTTTTTTGTCCCAATCCCTTCCATCCTTCAATTCCTCCTAGCCAGCTATAGCTCCTTCATCACCATCATCATCACCTTCTGCTTCTTCCTCCTCTCTACTTTCTTTGTAACTCTCACACGCATTGCCCCTCCCTTAACACCATCAATGGCATGCTTCCATGTTTCCAAGGACAAGGAGGTCAGTAGAATTAAGCTCTCCATCTTTTTCTCCTCCTCAACTCCCACAGTTGCCAACATGAACTCTCTTTCTCTCTCTCTCTCTCTCTCTCTCAAAAAAAAAAGACAAAAAAAAAAGCATTTGATATATATATATATATATATATATGTGTGTGTGTGTGTGTGCGCGCGCGCCATGCAAAGAACCTGATGCATTCATGCAAACATTACAATCTCAAAGTATGGTGATTGTGATAATTAATTAATAAGTAATATTTAATGGATTCTGCATTTCTGTTTTTTCTGTGTGTGTGTGTATAATTTTTCAGGGTAAGCTGAAAGATGATGAAGAGAGGTGCACTCTTGATGGAACTGTTGATGGGCATGGTCGACCAGCAATCAGAGGGAAAACTGGAAAATGGGTTGCCGGAATCATCATTCTCTGTAAGTTCCATGCCCCTATCAAATCATGACCACAAAATAGAAAGCAAGCAGAATAAAAGGGGACCAAAAAAAAAAAATGCTTTTGAGTTTTGAGTCCACCTTTTTCCTTAATTTTTTTTGTTTTGTTCCAAGTGTTCTCTTTATTTTCTCAACAAATTTTCTTTGCTTTTTAACTAGTTGATATCACATCACACACTCCTTTCCAATTAAAGGTCCCATCTGGGGAAGGTACCCTCAATTTTTTGAATAAAATTAATTTTTTAAAAAATATAGAAAATAAAGCATCATAACCTATACAGATTTATATATATATATATATATATATATATATATATAAAGTATTTATGGGTATCAAGCTCTTGTATGGTCCTTCATTCTTCTTTCAGTTTTAGGTGTGTTTATTTACAACTTTTTATATATATGAAGATAGTGTTTTGAGTCTCTTTGGAATTGGATTAATTTATAAAATGTTGGGTTTTGATTCTGACTGACAATAAACACTGTTTGGAAGGCTATAAGTTGTTATTACAGGGTTACATCAATTTCTGGGTGTCCTAAACTGTGCTGGATTGAAAGTCTCAGTATACAGCAAATAATAATAATGGGTACTGACACCGAATAGCATAAATGTATAAGCATGCAAGATGCATGTGCTCATCTTTATCTCCCCATCCTGCTTATCTTCAATGCACTCCAGACTATGTATGTATAGGTACACGTGCATATGCATATGCATGCCTCACCCTTCTACCACTCATATCGCCGTGAAAACATTTATATCTATAATAAGAAAAATATACAGTAATAAGCTTCAGAATACGCAGAAATAAATGAAGCTAGCTAGCTTCCACCACAAAGTAAAAAACAATAAACAAATAAACAGTTAAACATACATAAAATTTAAAAATATAGATGGAGAGAGAGAGAGAGAGAGAGGTGGGGCGGGAGGATTCTGTGAACTAAAATTTCTTGGGATTGGGGGTCTTAAATCTCTGTGTCTCTCGTTAATAAAAGGCTTCCAAATATGTTAATTCTCACATAAAGGGTTGGAAAAGGGACAACTTATGTGAACTAACATATTTAACATCTTGCGGTTAATACAAAACCAAGTGTTGCATTTCTAATTTGTGTGCGTGAGGGAGGGGGAGAGAAATTTAACTGGGAGCCTGCTTTGGCCCCATACAATAAATAAAGTAGAACAATGAGAAAAACAGGGGATGCTGAGGGAAGCAATGAAGCATATATGCATTACAAGTAAGTCGTGCTGACACGCAATTTTTATGCATATTACATTAATTAGTGTGATTAGTGTGCCATGTGTTATGTGCTTATGCTCTTTTCCACCAACGAATTGAATGGGTTCTCCTGTATTTTCATCCCCACAGTAGCTAAGTCTATATATATATATACATATATGTTCGGATCATAGACAGAGTCTTACCTTCAGATTTAGAGTCTATTTACAAATAAAAAAAAGGAGGAGGAAACTTATTTTTCCTTATCTTTTTTATTTTTTTTTTATTTTTTTTAATATTTTTTGAGTTACAAAAGTAGACTTAAGAATGCTTAACGATTTTGTTAGCGACTAAAACATGAAGTATTATTAGTGCTAACTAGTTAATTAATTGATAGTAGTTAATTGAGTGAAATATCCTAATTAGTTAATAGTTAAAATTGTGAAGATTAAGTGGTGGGTATAGAAATTAGCTGTATGTGTGTTGGCGGAACCAATTAAGTGGTTCAATAATAGTAGCTTTAGGGCAACCAGCATATTGTTGTGTTCTTTTCTGGTCCTCCTTCCTAGACAGCGGAACCAGCCAGGAGGGAGCTCCACAGCTAGGGCCTCAAATACTAATCAATCTCAGCCATTCAAATAAATTGTTAAAAAGGGGCAAAAAAGGAAAAAGAAAAAAAAAATTGTAGTGTTTGTCAAGTAGGTCAATCTTAGGTTTATCTGCCACGTGTACGGTGATTAGTGATGCTCATTAATGTTGGGTCCACCCCTCGTGGTATTTTCAGATGCCACACATGCCAATACATGCATACTGACACTGATTTTATATTCATATACATAAATATATATATATATATATATATATATATATATATATATACATTTGTTTTTCCCCTCTCACTTTAGTAAGACAAATTCATATAGATAGTCTATTTAAAGTTTTAATTTTGTGCTCCCAATTGCAGGGTTAAGACAAATTATAACACAAGTCCATAATTAACTAAACTATGGTTTACTATTTGAATTTTAAATAATGATAGTTTGATTATTGATATTTCATATTTAGATTCGTTCAAAATTATTTTAAGACTTGGAACGTTCTAAGTTGGGGAGTTGAGTATAATTCAGTTTAAATTTCAAGCACTTGCTCTGTAATTTATCCTTGTAGATATAGCAATTGAGCAGCACTTGAACAGCGTGTCCACGCATGCATAATGCGTGGAAGCAACTTTAGATCATAAGATTCACTATTCTATGAACAAATTGCAAAGGAACATCTAAAAGATTGTTCCCTTTCTCCCCTCCTCTTCAAAATAACACTTTCAGGTCCAAAAGTGGATAACAATAGGAATCATTGCAACAGAGACAGCCCACATACAAATTGCATGTTAATTTCAATGGCAGCTAAGCAACAATAACAGCTATACACATATTATTCCCTCAGCCGAGATGCTTGCGAACCTTGGCACATCAGTGGAGTTGCTTCTTTGGACCTAGGCAAATGAAAATAACATCCACATCTCTAAGAGTAACCAAAGTAATTTGCATACATCCGAGTTTCACTAAACCTGCCCAGTGCATCAGAGCCTTGCACACCACATGTGTAGCCTATTTCACATCCGAACTTAAGGTCATGAGTTCAAGTTATGGAAAACCACCTCTCCCCATGTCTACATCATCCGTTCTCCAAACCCGATATGGTGCGAGAACTTGGTATTTACATTTCCAAACTGGATGTCACTTCTTGTCATTTAATTAGAAAAGGTTAAAATCCCTAATTAATGACGTTTAACTCAATCCTAACTCTGAACTTGGATTACAAACAGTGAATCAAGGATTAGCTACTCTTGCATTCTTTGGAGTTGGGGTGAACTTGGTGCTGTTTCTGACTAGGGTGTTACAACAGAACAATGCTGATGCTGCCAATAATGTAAGCAAATGGACAGGAACTGTCTACATATTCTCTCTAGTTGGGGCATTCCTCAGTGATTCCTACTGGGGAAGATACAAAACTTGTGCCATCTTTCAAGTCATCTTTGTCATAGTAAGTATCGCTTCATTATGTATTACTACCCTCTTTTTCTTTGCTTTTGCGTTACATACTAAGATGTTGAATTGGGCAGAAACTAAATAGTTCTGTGCAAATACTTTTTACAACAGGGTTTGGTATCGCTATCCCTGTCGTCGCAACTTTTCTTAATCAGACCTAATGGTTGCGGGGATGAACAGACCTCCTGTAGATCACACTCAAGCTCAGAGATTGCATTGTTTTATCTCTCCATTTATCTTGTTGCCCTGGGAAATGGGGGTTATCAGCCTAATATTGCTACCTTGGGAGCTGATCAGTTTGATGAAGAGGACCCTAAAGAGAGCCATTCCAAAGTTGCCTTCTTCAGCTATTTCTACCTAGCTCTGAACCTAGGTTCCCTCTTCTCAAACACCATATTGGGTTACTTTGAGGATGAAGGGCTGTGGGCTTTGGGGTTTTGGGTGTCTGCAGGCTCTGCCTTTTCAGCGCTAGCTATGTTTCTCATTGGAACGCCGAGGTACAGGCACTTCAAGCCCAGTGGTAACCCGCTCTCCCGATTTTGCCAAGTGATAGTCTCTGCAACGAAGAAATGGAGGGCTGAGATGACACTGGATGGAGATGACTTCTATGAAGTAGATGGAAAGGAGTCTTCCATGAATGGTTGTAGAAAGATACTCCACACCGATGGATTTAAGTAAGCATATTAACTAATTAAGATCAGGATCAAATTCAACTTATTTTATTTCATAAATTTTCCTCAAAACCAATGATGAACAACCCTGGCTAATCTACTGCTAGGGTAATAACTTTCAGATAGCAGCTAATAGAAGTTATAAATATATGTTTCATTGGTGTTTTGCAGATTCTTGGACAGAGCAGCATACATTTCCTCAAGAGATTTAGAGGACCAGAAGAAGGGTCTTCGCAACCCGTGGCAACTCTGCCCAATTTCACAAGTTGAAGAGGTGAAATGCATATTGAGACTACTGCCCATTTGGCTGTGCACGATAATCTACTCTGTGGTCTTCACACAAATGGCCTCCCTCTTTGTAGAGCAAGGGGCCGCCATGAAGACCACTGTTGCAAACTTCCGAATCCCTCCTGCAAGCATGTCGAGCTTTGACATTCTCAGTGTAGCAGCTTTCATTTTCATCTATCGGCGAGTTCTTGACCCGCTTGTGGGCAGAATAAAGAAGACAGATTCAAAAGGACTGACAGAACTTCAAAGAATGGGGATTGGTCTTGTTATAGCAGTAATTGCAATGATCTCTGCAGGGATTGTTGAGTGTTACAGACTAAAATATGCTAATAAGGATTGCACACACTGTGAAGGCTCCAGCTCATTGAGCATCTTCTGGCAAGTCCCTCAGTATGCATTTATAGGAGCTTCTGAAGTTTTCATGTACGTTGGTCAATTGGAGTTCTTCAATGCCCAAGCACCTGATGGGCTAAAGAGCTTTGGAAGTGCGCTCTGTATGACATCGATCTCGCTAGGGAACTATGTGAGCAGCTTGCTTGTGACTATGGTTATGAAGATCTCGACTGTGGATCACATGCCAGGGTGGATCCCAGGAAACCTTAACAAGGGTCATTTGGATAGGTTCTACTTCCTCCTAGCTGCATTGACATCCATCAATCTACTTGTCTACATGGCATGTGCCAAGTGGTACAAGAATATCAAATTGGAGGGAAAATGCGGGAGGAATGATGAAAAAGATGATGATCTGAAGTACATGATATGACAATATTGATTACATTTAGGCTTACAGTAGCAAGACATAAATAAAGGGGGGAAGATTGGGAAGCCACAAACACTTTGTAGAGACTCTGAAGAAAGATAAGATAGGTGGGGAGAGAGAGAGAGAACCTTCAGCACTCAACTCTCTGCTGCCCATCTCTAGATTTCTTAATGTATGTATTCATCAGTGTAGCTCTTGTCCAATTTGTTGTTCGAGCTGAAGAGTAGATATGTGAGGGAGTGGGTTACTTTTGCTCTAAGATCTTCTGGATCTTCCCACTTCATCCTTCTTGGTTGTCTCTAGCCATAAAATTTACATGGTGCTAGCCATAAAATCAAATCTAAAGTTAATTTTAATTTAGCTGGCTCTGTTTCTAGTCTTGTAATAAATTTCTAGTTATGAGAATTGCTCTTTCAACACATCCTATAATAGCATCCCTCTTCCCACATTCTAGCTTCCATTATATAGCATCCTTATCAGCAGCCATCCCCCATTGTGAAAGGAATAAGGTTCATGCGCAATTTTATGATACTAAATACAAATAAAAAAAGAGAAACTATAACCCTGTTTGAAGAAATATATTTCTCCAAATGAAACTGCATGTGGACGAAAATGAAAGAAGACTTGGCTGAAGAGGATACTCAGATTTGCTCAAGTCTCAAGCTCTTAGCTGCATCTGAATAAATCTAGGGCAGAACAAGGGAGAGGGGTAAGATTCAGGCACTCACAGATCACCAACGCCTAATGAAAGACAAATGCATTAGCTAGCTGATAGGAGCAATTGCAGTTCCTGAACTCTACAGCATAGTTTGAGTTTGATAACCTCCTGTTTTTCCCCCCTCCACTGTCTTTTATATATATTTTTATTTTCTTTCATACAACTCGTGAAGGCATAACTATGATTGCATTCTCTCACCAACAAAAGTAACAGAAACTGGACAAATACATACCCAATCATTCAAATAAAACTCCAGCAATGAAATTGCACACCAACTTTTGGAAGTTAGACCAAAGGTTACAATAGCTAGGTGGTCTTGTTTACAAATAGGTGCCGAAAAGTTAATTTAAATTCATGTTTGTCAATCGTGCTTGAAAAAATAAATAAATAAATAAAACTATACAGTTTACACTACCTCAGAATGTGTTGCTCACAATCATTGTATAATGGCTTCACATGACTTCACTTATTTACAGATGGAGGCCGCGGATTTTGCAAATCAACATTTCAATACATTTGCTAGCATTATTTAAGAAGAAGAATAAATATAACAACCCTCATCACGACTTTAAGTGCTATTGATCCATTAGTCCAGCTTTTGAGGTCAAGTTACAATAAAAAGTTAGACATAACCACATATAATTGCACGATAGCCAAGATTAGTATCCCATGTAACTAATTTATATTGCATTATAGAACAAAAGTAGCTGATGCAACTGTATTCTCAAACCATGCATTTCAATTTAATTGTCTTTTTCTTTTTTAAGAAAGAGCTGATAGCCACTCACATAGCGGTCCTGTCCCAAATTTATTAATAAACTCTCACTTGTGGCGGAGGAAAACCGTGATTACAATCAAAGCTTTTGGTAGAACACAAATAAGCGAAAAAAAAAAACCCTCCCAAAACAAACCACAAACAAAAACCCAAAAAGAGAAAAAAAAAAAACCAAAACTAAACACACCTAACCAAACGGCCCAAACAAAGTATAACCTGTACAGCAACTTCTCGTGGATGAGATTGATTTGCTTCCTATACCAGTTGAAAAGGGACTATATTTCTATTAATTGATTATTTTTCACAGTTAAAATTAGAATATTTGAGTGATTTATTGTTATTTATTTTTGGACTTTAACAAATATCAACCAAAATACCAGCCACGCAAAAACAGATCCATTTAGTTGAAAAGCAAAATACAATGACCTCAATCATGGATAATAATTTAAAATCATTCACTGGCAACTGCTCATGTAATACACGCGAGAAAAAAGACTAGCCATAGAAAATATGTGAAAATTGGGGGAAAAATATCATCAAATGAAGACTATTCAGATACGAAAAGTAGTGAGACTGCAAAACATTTGAAAAGAATCACAATGATGATTAAAACTCAACGTGTTGGCAACTGTTACAGTGTCACCAATCTAATTATTTGTTTTGAAAATAAATTTCCAATATGGTACCAAAATTTCCCCTGATTTTACAGAAGGAATAACAGCAGATCACATGATCATCAATAATTAAAACTAAAACATATCTATACTAAATATTAGCTGCTCCAAAATAATCTATAAAGGAATCTTTGCATCTGAAAAATCAGCCTTGGACCTTACGAACTTGGATGTGATGAGTAGATTCTCGACGCCAAATTGGTTGTGCTCCACTTTGGACAAGAGTAACATGCTCTCCTGCCCTCAGGAGACCCTTGGTCTAAAGAATGTAAATAACATAAAGAGAAATTCAGTTGCAACGATATCATAAAGAGAAATTCAGTTGCGTGGAATGATAATCCATGCTGCAGAAGAAAACAACTCAGCCAGAAGTTACTAACCAGCAATATATTTAGAGCTCGAGAGAAAGTCTCTTCTGCATCATCTGTAAACTGCATATATATTGGCATCACACAATGATAAAGAGCTAGCCTCTGCTTGACTCGTTCTCTGCCAAACATGAAAATGTGCCACATTAGTTTGCATAGAAACAAAACAACCCTTAAGCTCAAGTAGTCTTCAACAACTGAAGGTGCATATTCAACCAGAGACAACCGGGGGAAGGGAAGTTTCCCCATATCATGCAATTACCCTGTTGCGCCAGATGAGCATATGAAACCTAGTAAAACTCAAACATTCAAGTGCCAAATGCAGATTGACTCTTTTAGTGGAGCATTAGAAACATATAGTAATTATTGGCCTAAAGTTTTCATATATTAATTATACACATCAACCAGGCATACAGCACAAAATTATTTCTCCCTTCTTTCCCTCCTGTAATCTATACTATTGTGAAGCAAAGTAACCTGGCCGCTTGGTCTCCAATCTCCTTTTCCATAAAAGCCACTTGCCTCCACATTCTATTTTCAAAAATATCATATATCACACCTTACTCTATATCTTGAAGAAGTCCTTAAAAAGCATTGAAAGATTGTTCTAATTAAAATTTTCATTGACCCCTTTTTTCTTAAAAATATCCAACTATTTTTTTCCTGAAAATAAACTATTCCCATCAAATTTATTTCCAAAAAAAAAACACTTTCTAAACACAAGTTATAAAGCTTCTTATTCTATCTGCCAGAATGATCTCACTATAGAAGGACTAAATGCCCAACCCTGAACAATTTTCCCCTTGGATAAAAAAGATTTTAGGAAACAGTAACACAAGCTAGTTAGCTTTCCCAATAGTTTTCTCACCAAGATATAGGTAAAACCATAAAAATAAAAACTTTAAAATTTGCAGAAGCTAGTAGCAAAATGTTTGAGAGTAATTACAAAACTATGCGGAAGCGAGGTATCACCCTTCTATGAATAAAGGGACAGCTAGCTGGCTGCAAATGCTAGTATTTATGATATTAAATTAAATTTTGAAAGAAGAAAAGATTGGAAAAAAATATTTCTTTCATACTTTCGTTCTTACGTACAATCCAATATATAATACAATAACCTATTCTAATCAAGGAAACAGTTTCCTATTAAATGATATCAAATCCCCCATAATTACTCACTTTCTTAATTTCTATTTTATTTACAAAGATATTCTGGGTTGACATTTTAACACTCCCCCTCAAGTTGGATCATAAATATAATCATCTCCAACTTGTTAATAAGATCATCAAAACTCTGTCGTCCCAAGCCTTTAGTAAGGATATCTGCAGTTTGTTCCTTGGTTGGTACATAAGTCATACATATAATTTCTTCAATTTTTTCTTTGATGAAGTGCCTGTCTACCTCCACATGTTCAGTCCTGTCATGTTGGACTGGATTAAGAGAGATGCTAATAGCTGCCTTATTGTCACTGTAGAGTTTGATAGGAAGGTTCACCAGTACCCGTAATTCCTCCAATAGTTTTCGTAACCACAATCCTTCACAAATTCCTTAAACGATTGCCCTGAATTCAGCTTCAACACTACTACGAGCCACCACATTCTGTTTTTTGCTTCTCCAAGTCACGAGATTTCCCCAGACGAATGTACAATATCCTGTGGTGGACGTTCTATCTTCCACTGATCCTGCCCAATCTACATCTGTAAAGATCTCAATTCCCTTGCTTTCACATTTCTTAAAGAAGAGTCCTCTTCCTAGGGATCCCTTGAGGTATCTAAGGATCTTGTATACGGCATCGAAGTGAACTTCCTTTGGTGAATGCATATGTTGACTTACTACACTAACTGCAAATGTAATATCTGGTCTAGTATGTGATAGGTAGATCAGTTTGCCAACCAATCTCTGATACCTCTCCTTTTCTACTGTTTTTTCACAATCTTCAACCCTCTTTACTGTTTCTATCAGGGTTTCGCTGGGTTTGCACCCTAGCATGTCAGTTTCAACTAGGAGGTCAGTAACATACTTTCGCTATAAAACACTAATCCCCTTTTTTGTTCTTGCCACTTTCATGCCCAAGAAATACCGCATCTGTCCCAAATCTTTAACTTCAAATTCAATAGCCAGAACCTTCTTCAATCTCTCCATTTCTACAGTATCATCACCAGTAAGAATTATATCATCAACATACACTATTAGAACTGTTTTCTTACCACCTTCAGACTGTTGGAAGAATAGTGTATGGTCTGATTGCCCTTGTCGATACCTTTGATTCTTTAGTACCTTTGCGAATTTTTCGAACCACGCTCTCGGAGATTGTTTGAGGCCATATAACGATTTCTTTAGTTTACACACTCTGTTTTCTTCACCTGTGCTACTGAATCCTGGTGGTATAGTCATGTAAACTTCCTCTTCTAATTCTCAATTTAAGAAAGCATTTTTAGTATCAAGTTGTTATAATGGTCAATCTAAACTGGCTGCCAGGGACAAGAGAACCCGAACTGTATTTAAGTTTGCCACTGGTGCAAATGTCTCAGTATAGTCAATGCCATAGGTCTATTTAAAGCCTTTTGCAACAAGTCTGGCTTTATATCTTTCAACTGTTCCATCAGATTCACATTTCACTATGAAAACCCATTTACAACCTACTGGCTTCTTCCCTTTCGGTAGATCTGTCAACTTCCAAGTTCCATTTTTTTCTAGGGCTCGCATTTCCTCCAAGACTGCCTCTCTCCATTCTGGTATTTCTAGAGCTTCCTGAATGTTTTTTGGTACTTTCATCCTGTCCAGACTAGAGACAAATGCACGATATCCTGTAGACAAGCTTTTATAAGACATGTATTTCGACCAAGGATGTTGAGTACATGACCTGGTTTGTTTTCAGATTGCAATAGGTAGATTGATATCATCAGATGCAGAATTGTCAGAGGAAGACTCAATTACCAGATCATGATTATTCGGAGCCATCACCGGGTCCAACGCTCTTGGTGCCTCAGGTATGAGATTCTCCTTCTCCTTTGTTTTCGGCTTTCTTAAGTAAACCAGTATGTCTGCATTGTTTTGTTCTCCTGCATCTCCCCCTGAGGGTAAGTGTTCAGTTGTGTTTGGCAGATCGGGAAGTACTGTAATGGAAGACTCAATAGATGGGTCAGGGAATGAAGTAACTGGAGTATCCGCAAATAGTAAAAGGATCAAAGAACCGATCTTCACTCCTCCATTTCTCCCCCTGAAGCAAGGGCTTTGAGAAATAAGGAGTGGTTTCAAAAAAAGTGACATCAAGACTAAGGAACAGTCGTTTTGAGATCGGGTCATAGCATTTGTAACCTTTTTGGGTAGGTGAATAACCAATGAAAACACATTTAATGGCACGAGGATCCAATTTATCGTGATGGTGTGCATGGACATGAACAAACGCAGTACAGCCAAAATGTGGGAGATTGGAAGGGAGTCGAAAGGTAGGAAAGTTTTCCTGAAATTTCTGCAAAGGAGTGACAAATGAGAGTGCTCGACTTGGCATTCGATTAATGAGATGTGTGGCTGTTAAGATGGCATCGCCCCAAAAATAATGTTTCATATGGGTAGTAAACATTAAAGCCCGGGCGACTTCAAGTATATGTCTATTTTTCCGTTCAGCAACCCCATTTTGTTAAGGGGTATCCACACAAGAACTTTGATGAACAATCCCATGATCTTGAAGATAAGTTCCCAGGATGGTATTGAAATATTCCGTACCATTATCAGTACGTAGGATCTGAATATGAGTTTGGAACTGTGTATGAATCATGGTATGAAAATTGATAAAAATGGAGCGGACTTCAGTTTTGTCTTTTAGTAAGTAGACCCAATAAAGACGAGTATGGTCATCGATAAAGGTCACAAACCATTTTGTATTGGTACGATTTAGCGAACGTGAGGGACCCCATACATCACTTTGAAACATAGCAAATGGGCAAGATGGTTTGTATATGGATGATGGAAAAGAAGTACGACGATGTTTAGCAAGCTCACACACTTCACATTGAAACTCAGAGGCCATTTTATTTGAACAAAGGGAAGGAAACAAACGTTTTAAATATTGAAAATTGGGATGACCCATCCGTGAATGCCATAACAAAAGTTCACTAATTTTAGAAGTAGATGCAAAATCACAAATTGCAGTATTACACAATTCACTCAAACTTGCCTCCTCAAAGTAGTAGAGTCCCTCATACGCTTTAGCAGTGTCAATTGTCTTCCCCGATGATAGGTCCTGAAAAACACAATGGGAGGAAACAAATTTAGCGGAACAATTCGAGTCTTTTGTTAACTGACTGATAGATAGCAGATTGTAGGATAACTTGGGGACATGTAAGACTAATTGTAAAGTTAAGGAATCAGTTATGCGAATACTTCCTTTTCCAGCAACTGGTGAGAGAGATCCATCTGTAATTTTTACCTTCAAATTCCCGGCATATAGGGAGTAGGATGAAAAATATTGATACGACCCAGTCATATGATCGGATGCACCCGAATTAATTATCCAAGGGCATTTGTAACAAGATGTGGTTTTTAAAGCTGACAAATGATTACCTCGATGAGCCCGAGAATCAAAGGAGGACTGACCCGATGGTTGCATTGATGAAAACATCTTATATAACTGATCCAACTGTTCAGGACTGAAGACACTGCCGGATGGGGTATCATTGTTCTCTCCTTGTGATTTTTCAGTTGATCTGCTAGTGTTGGCCTGGTACCCACGATTTTTGTGGTATTGTCTCAGTTTCCAGTCTGCCGGTTTTCCATGAATCTCCCAGTAGGTATTTTTTGAATGAACTGTTTTTCGACAATGTTCACACCATATTTTTCCTCTTTGTGGCCGTTGACTAGGTCCTCCTGGGCCTTTTAATGCAAGAGCTAAGGCGTCCGGCCCAGCGTGCTGCCCATCTAATTTTTGGGCAGATTCATGTACAGCTGGTCCAGCCCAGCAGATTCATTTTGGGATCGCAACATTACCCGTCTCCTGTTCTCCTCCCGCCTGACCTTTGCGAAGACTTCTCGAGTTAAAGGGAGAGGTCGCCGGCCAAGGATCCGTCCCCTCGCATCGTCAAGCTCTCGATTCGGGCCGGCAAGAAACTCGAAGACCCTCTCGTTTTCGAGCCTCCTTCGGTGTCGCGTGCTATCGCCGGAGCACTCCCACTCTTCATCAATGCTCAGATCAAGCTCCTGCTAGAGATGACTCATCTCCATGAAATACTCGGTAACCCCTCACTCGCCTTGCCTCATCTGCCACAATCGAGTCTTGAGGTCGAAGATTTGAGAATAACTTTCGCCATCGGAGTACGTCTCACGTACGGCTTCCCAGACCTCCTTCGCCGTTGGCAAAAACAAATAAATTTTTCCGATTGATGGTTACATTGAATTGACAAGCCAAGCCATGACCATGGAATTTTCGGACCTCCATCTTTGCAAGGCTATGGCGTCAGAAGGATCTGGTTTCCTTCACTCACTGGTAAGGTATCCAAGCTTTCCTTTTCCCTCAATCACCAGTTTCATGGACTGAGCCCATTCATGGAAATTTTTTCCGTTTAGTTTTTCCAATGAGAGTGGAAAAACTGTGTTATCATTCGTACTCCCACCGGACGTAACCTCTGAATCGCCGGTGATGTTTGCAGAGGAGGTAGAGTCTCTGCTGTCAGCCATTGTTTAGCTGGGTTTAAGAAACCCTAGCTCTGATACCATGAAAGAAGAAAAGATTGGAAAAAAATATTTCTTTCATACTTTTGTTCTTACGTACAATCCAATATATAATACAATAACCTATTCTAATCAAGGAAACAATTTCCTATTAGATGATATCAAATCCCCCATAATTACTCACTTTTCTAATTTCTATTTTATTTACAAAGATATTCTGGGTTGACATTTTAACAAATTTATTGCATCTATGCTAAGGTTCCTAAGAATTTTTTACCTAATTCTTCACATGCAGTACAATTGCAGGCACAAACACACTCATCAAACATTTTACATCAATATTCTGACAGCACTAACAACAGTAAAAGTATTAGGCAACAGCAATGGTGGAAAAAAGCATTTTAATGAACATATGAATTAGGCTAAGAAACTGCAATAGTGGAAAAAGCATTTTAATGAACATAAGCATTAGGCTAAGAAAATATAGCTTTAACATATGATAAGCATTTTAATTACCAAATGATTCTTCCAGAGTCTAAATGCACTCTAGCACGCCAATTACCAATTTCAACTTTGAAGATTAAACCCCACTGGCTTCTTTGAAGTATTGATTAAAAGAATGAATTGGACAAACCATCCTTCTAAAGTTGTATAGTTGATGGGGTAATGTAAATAACATCACAGAAAAAAAATCAAATACTTGGGCAAAAGTTTTCTCCACTCTACAATTTGAGAAATATAGGACTTACAAATTTCCCTTTTTTGCTTTAATCAAACTACTAGCTCCTGTACATGTGGTTTGTGCATGCCTCGGGGTCATTTTTGGTAAAAAAATTGAGTGGTAACAATGCATTTTCAGGAGAAGATAAAAAGAAACCGTCATGTACAGTTAATTAAAGTAAAGTGAAATGGGCAGTCAAAAAAAGTAAACATTTGGTAGTGAAAGCGGTCGTTTAATAACAGATAAATTTACTATTTTGCCTTCACTAAGTTGTGTGCATTATGTAAGGCTAATTTAGGAAATTTTGAGAGGAAAAGTGAAGGACATGACAAAGAGACCAAAAGCCTTCCCCTTAAATAAAAGATAATAGATATTCACAATGTGCTGTTAACATGATAAATGCATATATATTTCAGCACAATAGCCATTCTGCGCTTGAACAACATTTGGCAATCTACATGCATTTGATACCAACAAAGTTCTCATCATCCAGTAAAACAAGACGTTAAAAATCAACATGATAACTTAATTTAGTACACCTATTCTGCTGCTATCGTACTCACTCATTTGTGAAGGCAAAGATGGTTGAGGATGGCTGATAATGACTTAGAAGTACAGCCATTGACCCTGTCCTAGTGAAGACAATGATGGGAGTAATAAGGGTGTTAGCCATGGTAGCAGCATGGAAAGCAAACATTGCACCCATATGATTCTGTAAAAGAATGTCCACAAACTAGTCAGATTTTGAAAAGGGAAAAACATATATATAATTTGACAGAGTTAAAATCAGCTGCAGCTTTTAATTGTATCCTTAAGAGTCCAGTATTAAAAATCCACACTACTGAAGAATTAACTTCTGAAATTATATATACAGAACAAGGTGCGCAAAATGAAGGAACAGGCCATGAAATCTCAATAAAGAACATCTCATACCTTATAGACAGTAGATTGTATCGGAGGAATCGTGCTGACAGGCAAACTTGACTCTGTCCTTAATGCAACAGTATGCATTACTCTAACAGCTTTCAATGGATACCTGCAGTCATTGTTGTAATTAAAGAGATTAATAAAATTATCATAAAAGAATAAATATCACAATTTAGTCACCGGAAAAAATAAAATACTCCTCAAATTATAATTTCTAAACTGTGTGCAACGCAAGCGACATGTATGTTGATAAAATCCAACAAGACAATGAACTAGTTAGGCCCTCTGCTAAGTGTAAAATTTAAACAAGATAATTTGGATTTGTTGAACAAAAGAAGAAAAAAATATTTACAAAAATGGACAGAATGGACAACCCAAACCCTAAGCTATCTTTATTAATAAGGAGGAATAAATAAAAAATAAAATAACCACGGCATAACCAATTCAAGAAGAATAAAGGTAACATCAGTCGAGGATCTCAGATAATTATTTTCTTTCTACCAGTTTCACATCCAACTTTAAAGAAAACAATTACATCAAAACATATTAAACAATCCTATTTCATTGTGCAGGGGAAAGGACATGCAATTTACCTAATTGAAAGGCTCCACTAATCAAAATTGCAACAGTTAATTTAAGACGTGGTAAACAAATAAAGCAACACCTAACACTTCAATCCAAAGAACAGGACGCTGAATTCTCCCAATAAACTTCACATTGAATACATAAATTTTTATTTTTCTTCCAAGACCACCTCAATATATTTTTTTAATCAAGATGAGCAGCTATGACAAAAACCCAGAAGATATCAACATCTAAACTTCTTCTGGCTTTGGGTACAGCAAACCCCAATTTGCCTACTTGCACCTTGTTTTTATTAAATAACATGTAAAAAAACCAGCGAAATAATTAGTGCCTCTATAATTGAAGAAACAATCTCAAAGAAGAAGAAGAAGAAGAAGAAGAAAGAGAGAAGGAAAGAAAGTTTAATTCATGCTCGATTTCTCGTATTTTGAAGCAGCATGACTTTGTTTTAAAGAACATCAGCTTTTCATAGAATAGCAGCAGTTAAAACTAACAAAAAGAAAAGTTTCAATAGCTGTCACAAAATAAACTGTGCATAAAGAAGCCGAGAAATGTGAGGCTGGGTGACTTACTTCCCATGAGCAGTTTCTCCAGAAAGCATGACTGCATCAGCACCTTCCCGCACTGCAATTGCAATGTCCGATACTTCTGCTCTTGTTGGTGTTGGATGATCTATCATGCTTTCCAACATGTTTGTTGCTACAATCACCGGTTTCTGCATCTTGTGACATTTTCTAATGATCTCTTCCTGATTGAAAAAAACACATTTAGTTACACATGAAACAACAGAACAATTATTATACTGCTCTCTGAGCTCTATTAATCCAAAGATAACTAAGGCATTAAGGCATAAGGAGGCCATATAAAGAAACCAATGCAACTGCTTATTCTTAAGCCCCAAAAAAATAAGATTTTAACAGAACCCAACACAACGTAGAAAAAGTGACATGGCAGACTCTTTAAAAATCAACAAAAAGTATGCAAATATAGCACAAATTTTTTACTTGGTACACAAAAAGTTAATAAAATTGAATTTGCAAGAAGTACAGCTGCAAATCTGCAACTCATGCAGGTTGGGCTAGAGGTCACCTAGCTTTTTCTTTTTCTTTTTTAAATTAAAAGGTATAGAACTGCCACAAAACCAAAACTTCAACCAGCACTCTATAAAACAAGCTCATTTCAAGAGGGGGGGGGGGGGGGAACTCATCTGTTTTGGTTCGAGTACATAGTTTAACTACTCTTTTAGTTGGCATGCCCCTCATTTTTCTACTGCATAATTCTAAAATAACCAAATGAAATCTTTTCCAAAGTAACATATCTAATGTGCCCCTGTACATGCACACAAACACACCCCTAGCTCAAGCCTGCCTAAATTCAAGTTGACCAATCCAAGTTGAATCCTTAAGTAGAGGGGATAGCCTTAAATCAAAAGTTTAAGAAAGAAAAAGGTTTCATGCTTTGAACCCCACATAATTGGGATTGAAGCTTTGTTAAATCATAACTTAAAATTTTAAAATACATCAAAAAAAAATTATAAAAAAAAAAAAAGGGTTTTTACTATAGTTTATATACAAAGCATTTAGTATGACCAAGGGCTTCTTCTTAGGGGTAGCCTTAACAATTCATTTGGTTGTTAGAAGTTAGAACAAAATCGATGTGGGAATGGAATTGAGACAAAAATGGAATTGAAGCAAGGATGTAATCAATATCAAGTGGCAACTCCAGCATTTTAAAGTACATGAAGAATAACTGCCAAAATCGCAATTCTATTTCCTATCCAATGTTAAGACTTCTTGAACAATGACTGCAATGGAATGGGATGTCATTCATACAACAAATAACAATAACAAGCATGAAGTCCCACTAGGTGAAGTTGGCTATATGAATCCTTTTCTGCCAATTCATGCAATCAAGGGCACTTTCCTCAACTAATTTAAGAGCTATTAAATCCTTCCTCACAACCTCATTCCAATTTATTATAATTCCAGCCCTATTAACAATAACTACCTCACTGGTGCACTACTTGGCCTTCATTTCAAATGCCCAAACCACCAAAGCCCCCCTCCCCCCCCCCCCCCCCCCGCGGCATCTTATCTTCTACCGGTGCTACCCCTAGCCCATTGTGTATATGTTCATTCCTTAATTTATTACTTAATGTTATACCACTCATCTCCCTTAGCATTGCATTTTGACAACTTTTGCCTTTTGAATATGTTGTTTCTCAGTTACCCAACATTCTGATCCATTTAGCATGACTAGTCTTATAGCCATCCTATAGAACTTTCCTATTAATTTTAACTGTATCCTACAATCACACAGCATGCTCAAAGCATTCCTCCATTTTACCCAACCTACTTTGACACTATGTACAACATCCTCTTCAATTTCTCCTTATGCTTGCATAATAGATCCAAAATATAAAAATCTACTAGTGTTGCTAATTTATTGATTACCAAGTTTAATCTTATCTTCAATATTCCTCCTAACATGGCTAAAATTATATTTCACATATTCAAATTTTCTTCTACTTATCTTAAAACCTCTAGACTCTAAAGTTGTTCTCCAAAGTTCTAACTGAGATTCTACCCACTCCAGCTATTATCAATCAAAACAATATCATCTATGAACAACATACACCATGGGGTCTCATTTTTAATATTCCTAGTGAGTTTATCAATCACTAAAGCAAATAGATAAAGGCTCAAAGTAGAACCTTGATCTACACCAATTGCGATTGGAAATTCTATAGATTCTCCATCTGCAGTCCTAATGCTAGTTGTTACCCTTCATACATATCCTTAATGACATCAATACACCTACTACAAACTCCCTTTTTTTCTAAAACTCAATGAAACACTAAACCACAATTTATCTAAAACCAAATTTTGTCATTGCTAACATATTTTATCCATTTTCAAAAAAAAAAAATTCATTTAAACCACATTTTATTTTTGCTAAAAAACCTTTAAAAAAAATGTTTACCTTTAAATTTAAATCATCTAAGCTGCTGCTGCTTCTTCTTCTTCAAAGGAAAGAGTGTTGATCAGCATGTTTTGTTTGCAAAATTTTTCAATATTTTCAAAAACTAGAGAAAAAGAATTGATTTGGTGTTCCTATTTTTGAGAGATGGAACAATTTTAGAGAATTGAGGGCATTGATTTTGAAAGCAACAGTGTCTGCACAGGATAGAGAGAGGGATGCATTTCTTAGAACTGCCAAACATGAACTCCATTTGTGGCATCTTCTTTTCTTCCTCTTTCTCTTCCTCTTCCTCTTCCTCTTCCTCTTCCTTCTCCTTCCTTCCATTTTATTTTTTATTTTTATTCCAAAGAACAAAAAGCATACTCCAGAGATAATGCAGAAAGCATATTTTGAGAAAATAAATAAATAAAAATTGCCAGCAACCATGAGCAACACCAGTTTTTTATTCTGCTTCCCTTATAACCCTTGACAGCTCTGCAGAGAGACTACAAGAGGATATTTGTAGAGAATACCCATCACTGGCATTTTCTCCCTTTCAATCAATGGCAAGCTACCTTGAATATCAATGTCATCTGGCTCGCAGCCACAAGGCTGATGTTCCAGGTGCTGAAATGATGATTCTTAAGAGAAATAGGGTACTCAAGGCATAAGGACATATTTGTGATAATGTAAGACTTTGGAGGTCATATTGGCCTTTGTGAAAAAATAGGTAAGAACGAAATTGTGATTCATGGATTAAATCATTAAGAGGCAGAACCACCATTCAGTTAAATGATCAAATCAGCATTCCATCCTCATTTATGATAATCAAACAACAAAATAGGAATTAGGTGACAATTCTGATCCCATTAGAGTCTAGATTCAACAAACCAAATGCCATGAACATGCTTTTTTTTTCATAAATAATATATGAACAACCAAGATGTGTTCTAGATAAATCATATGGCACATCTCAATTGCTGATGACAAGGTACTAGCTGGAAAGACTAAAAGACGAATTAACTTTAAACACCAAAACTTTGGGGGGAAAATCAAGAATCCAAATGATTTAGGAGAAACAGAATTAATACAAGGTATTTAAAAAATGGCAACAGCAAGTGGGGAAAAGGAAATGAAGAAAATTACACAATAATGACCAAAAGGGAGCTAAAAGTGATAATTTTGTCAGTTAAAATCTGTTATCAACATGGAGAGAGTTTAATAACAACACCACACATAAAAAGGAGAAGGCTTTTGAAATACTATGTGATCATAGAATATTTAAACTCAATGCACAAGATAGTATGAGAATTACAATGCTGTGTGAATGATATGCTGCATAAAAAAAAATGTTCATAAAATGAGTGCAAACAAATTGGAACATGTTAAGATTGAAGAGGTGCTAGTACAAGAAAAGAAAAAACAATAAATAACCGCATCTGTGAAACATTAAGATTGAAGGAGAACTAGAAAAAAAGAAGATTAAACAAATAATCAGTGCATATATGAAAGGTTAAGCATAGTGCCAATTGAATATAAGATGGGCAAAAACTTACTAAAATGGCTGGGCATGTACACTAGAGACCTGTTATGATACTTGTCAAAACCCCCTAATTTAGGAATCTAGAAATATTAATATTGGTTTAAAAATCAAAAAATATATATATTTCCATGTTAAGTATTGACAAGAGAATCTATTTCGACAAAAAAAAATTATAAACAATCAGGTACACTACTATAAAAAATAGAATTAGGTATCTAAGTGTTAGGGCTTTTGACTCAGCTTGTTACTACCATCATCAAGGTGGATACTGCACACACATTTCTTCAATTTTTCTCATGTATGTGCCTTGTATCTTTACCAGTTTTTTAATAGCATAGTGCGTATGTGTGTGCATGCCTATCTAAAACTAGACATGCAACCTCAATTCATAAGATCCATTTTTCGTCAAGCCAACCACAAAATTATATCCCCCTATCTCACATCAAGTTGATCACATATTGGCACGGTGGCACCCAATCCCTAATACATTTATGTTGAAAAAAAATATGAATAGACTATAATTGGAGCACTATATATATCGATAGGTCTCAAACATTGATCATATTCACATTGATGATAATTAATACAACAACAAGAAGAAGAAGCCTTAAGTCCCATTAGGTGAGATCAGCTACATAAATCCTTTTCTGCCAATTCACACAATCAAGGGCATTTTCCTCGGTTAGCTTAAAAGCTATTGAATCTGGTGGGGATCAGCATGCCCTACCTATGTCATTTTCAGATGTTGTGACACGTGGACGACCCCCTGATGTCCACATTTCCTTTCCCAACATGATGACATGTGGACGACCTCTCGATGTCAACATCAGTTCATAATTGTTTGTAGATTTTGAATGGATTATTTGAAGACTTGTTTTGAAGACTTTTCAGTGTGGGAAAGACCTACGTAGAGATGCGAAGTAAGTCCAAGTTCAAGACCCATGCGGGCCCCACATGGATCCATTGGGCCCACACAAATTGGGTCTCCATTCGAATTTTGTTTGTATTTAATTTGTAAACATGCAAGACAACTTGCTTGCATGTGTATGTTAGGAAATTGTGTGAGTATGTCTAGTGAGTTGGAGTGTTAGTAAGTTGTGCTTAGTATTTATTGTGTCTAGAAAGTTAGAGCATTTATTTGGTTAGTAACTTGTAAGAGTAATTAATGTGTCTAGTAAGTTGGTGTCTTTATTATTTGTGTTTCCCATGCTTGTGTGGGAATTTTTAGTTGTTTAATGCCTTTGTCCCCCCATGCTAGCTAAGTTTATTAATGCTTTGTCCCCCCATGCTAGCTTATATATACCCTTTCATTCTAAGAACTATGTGTAGATAGAAAAAAGTTTTGAATATTGATATTGAATTGAAAAGGGTTTACCTTTGTTGAAGCTTGTTAAGTTTTGTCCAATCCTTGTGATTGTGTAGTGAGAGGCTACATCGTTCTCCCCAAAGATCAAGTGGTGAGAGACCACTATTCTATCCAACGACTCCATCCCTATCCCACTTTCATGACTTCCCTCCATCACCCACACGGCCACCACCAAGTTACACCCAAGGCCAACAATCCACCATTCCATTGCAGCATACATATTACATTTCAAAGTTTGCACGAAGGACTTCAGGAGAGTTCTATCTTGTGTACAATATCCTCAAGTCAACCATCATTTTGATTGGTAAATTCAACATTCATTTGGATCATTACATACTTACAGCAGTTCCACTTTCATCATTACATACAAAGCTTGTTCCAAGGAATTTCCTGGCGTGGTCTAAGACTTGTGTTGAACAACGTCAAGTCATCCAAACAATTCTCTTGGTAATTTTAGTACTTGTGTTTGAATCTTTGCTATATATTGTAAACCCTTGCTTATATTGAAGCCATTGCTTGAAAGCCTGAAATTCCATACTTGAATACACGTTTGAATCCATAGATTGCAATATTGATACTTGCTATTGTGGGAATATTGCTTGCTAACAATAGAACTTAAATTCTTGAAATTTTGACTAACATATTTGTTGCATATAACTTGATTCTTTTGCGAAAGAACTCATGGGACTTATTTTCTGGACAGCATCATACACCGTTAACAAATTCAACAACATGTGAGCTATAGCATGATTTATGATGTTTATGTTCGGATAATTGAATTCTTAATTTAAAGTGTTTGAGTGTGTATGCTTGCTTGTGAGGGTTGAATTAGTAGGACTAGGTCGCCCTTTACCATCCTACATCAGAATCCTTCCTCACTATCTCATTTTATGTTATTTTAAGTCTATCCTCATCCATTCTTATGCTAGTAATAATAACTAGCTTACTGTTCCTCCTTTGTGCATTACTTGGCCTGCATTTCAAATGCTCAAACCATGTAACTGGTCCCTCCCTTATCTTATCTTCTACCAATGCTATGTCTAACTTAAAACGAATATGTTTGTTCCTTAATTTATCCTTTTAGGTTATACCACCCATCCACCTTAGAATTCACATTTCAACAACTTTTACTCTTTTTGATATGTTGTTTCTTAGTTGCCCAACATTTTGATCCATAGAGCATGGCTGGTCTTATTGTCATCCTATAAACCTTTCATTCTAATTCTAAGACTAATCTAGATCAACACGACCAAAGCACTCCTTCATTTTACCCAACCTGCTTCTACTTTGTGTATTACATCCTCTTCAATTTCTCCTTCTACTCGCATAATAGATCCAAGGTATCGAAATCTACTAGTTCTATTAATTGATTATCAAGTTTAGTCTTCTCTCCAATATTCCTCCACACATGGCTGAAATTGCATTTCATATATTATGTCTCATTTCAGCTTAGACTCTAAAGTTGTTCTCCATAGTTCTAACCATGCATCTACTCCACTCCAACTTTCATCAAACAAAACAATGTCACTTGCAAACAACATACAACAACAACAACAACAACAGCAACAAGCAGCCTTAAGTCCCACTTGGTGGGGTTGGCTACATGAATATTTTTTCTCCAATTCACCCGATCGAGCACATTGTCCTCCTTTAGCTTAAGAGCTGTTAAATCCTTCCTCACTATCTCATTCCAAGTTATAAACAACACTCAACATGCTTACCAAAATACTAGTCCTCTAAAAGTTCCTCGTAATATGGAAGTGCTTCTAAAATTCTTTTAATGACAAAGACATCTCATATACATAGAAGTTCAAGCATGCACAACAACATGAGTAAATCCGTCCCATAATTTGTTATTATTAAAGGTTGATATACATTGTTGACCCACAATCAAATAGCTTAAGCTTTTAGGTAAAGTGGTAATCTAACACAACATTAGAGCTGGTTAACAAGAGGTCCTAGGTCCTAGTCTTGTTGCCCACATTTATTGTGTGGTGTTTAAAAAAAAATTTGTATTCCTTGTATTTACCGACTGTTTATCTCTTCACGTGCTGTCAGGATGCATGTGCAAGGGAGTGTTAAATTTTGATATAAACTGTTGAGCCCACAACCTAATAGCTTAAGCTTTTAGGTAAAGTGGTAATCTAACAGTTATTAATTTCAGAAAATATGCAGCATTTAATGAAAATACTAGTGAAAACCTGTTGCATGAGCAGGCAATTTACGTTGGCCCTTGCAGTGTTACTTCTCACCAAAAAACAAAAGAAAAAAATTTCTAAATACAGGGTAATTATCATTATGAAGTACAACAGTCACTTGGGCTGAAAATTACCTCATCTTAGGAGAAAAAATAAACAGTCCAAAATTAATGTGCCATAGTGGAATTGACTACTACAGGTGCAAATCAGCCCTAACCATCCCCACCCACAACACCAAGTTTTTTTTTTTCAAATAATAATGAAATAAAAACAACGAAAAGGAAAAGAAGAAGAGAAAGAACTGACAAGCATTCCAAGAGATGTGTGCGATAAATGGGTGATTGAAAAACATCCAGGCAACCATTAGAGGCTATTTTGCATCAAAATTGGTTTTAACACACTCAACATATAGGACTTGAGGAATATATACACAAAAAAGGAAAAGAGTAACAAATGGCAGAAACATGAGTAACATATTAGCATTAACTACCTGCAATAGAGGGACTTCCTCAATTGGAAGCTCAGCACCAAGGTCTCCACGAGCCACCATAGCCTAGCAGTAATAACATAAATAAAGCTTGTTGAGATGAGATGAAATGCAGTGTTCATACACAGCATGGGATGAAATTTAACCACCAAAGCTAAAATGAACAGTAAGTGCCCACACCTATTTTAAAATTACAATTGTCTCTTTGTGTAAAATAAAATGAGTTACTTTTACTCTCTTCATATTGGCCGGATTGGATATGAAGAGTAGCTATCTTTGTACAATAAAATCCCCTTAAAATGTTACCAGGTTCCCAGTGAACCCAGCACCCTCATAACCTTGAGGCCTTTATACTCATAATTATCACTTCAAATTGTTTTATCCTCCAAGTCAATAATCCAGCCCAATGGCCCAAGCCCAACGGATATACAAACTACACTGTCTAAATAACTATACATTATGCAGTCTGCAAGTAACTTATAGGTGAATGAAGGATACAAAATGTTATTTACTAATAAAAAGGATATACAAGGACATTTTGAATGCAAAAGAATGAACAGTAAGCTCTTGTTGTGTGCTCGAGCTGCTTCCCAATAGTTTGAATGAAAACATTAAAAAAATGCAGTCATGAAAATCTTAATGAGCACCCCACTCATTGAAGAAAATGGCAACAAAAATGGCTATTTAAGGAACTCGTAAGTTGGGAGGATACACCAATTTGATGCGCAGCTATACTAGGAAAAGAGAATTGCATCAAGCTAATTTTTGCCCCTCCTTTACTAAACAAGTTTAATATGAACATAGTAAAAACTCTTGTTAAGAAAACAAAGCAAAAGAAATAAAACAGAGAACAGATTGTTAACACATATGTGCATTACTTTTTTCAAATATTAATCGAGTAAATAATAAGCAATATGGAAACGCTCTAAGAATATTGAAAACTAACCCCATCAGATGCAGAAATTATTGAATGAAGATTTTGTATGGAGTCTGCACTTTCAATTTTCACAATTACATGGATATCTGCATTGCAGCCTATGGACAAAGTGTGTAAAATTTTAGAATTACTAAATGAGTATAACCTATAAAACTATAAATAAATAAACAGATGAACATTGAATCTAAAATAAAGAAGAAGAGAAAAAAAAACAAAAAAAACAAAAAAAAAAAAAACGGGCGGAGAGTTACTTTTGAGATAATCTTTCAACTCATCAACCACTTCAGCATCTTTCACAAAAGAGACAGCATAAAAATCAACTTTGTTTTCCACCCCAAACTTGATATCTTCCCAGTCTTTGTCTGTAAAAATGAAGCAAGTAATAAATGAATTACTGGATGTTATAAATGCCTTAAATAACACAAAAATGAACAAAGAAGATAATTCAAAATTATATCAACATTTTTGCCCACAGAAACAAAAAGTAACCTGTTATTGATGGAAGAGTTGCACTTTTCCCACGCACATTTAAATGGCGCCTTGACTTCAACTCTCCACCATCAATTACATTGCATTTAACCGTATCATTTGTTTTTGCCTTTACAGCTAGGGACATCATTCCACCTGACAAAGATACAAAAATAATTTGTTTTGGACAAGCTTAAGAGTAAGCAACTTGGGGTCTTTGGGAATTCAACTGTCTTGATGAAAAGTAATTTATCGGAGGAAATGCTCCCAAGGAAACAATATAAATCATGATCCTTGAAAATCCATAATAGTAAAGTAATTTATGAATCAAGGATTTGAAATTATAGATAAAATATGTTTGTTTATATCACACTATGGTAAGCTACAAAATCCAAAACATCATATTGAGGACTCGTCTAGCTAAAACTGATTTAAGCCCACAATCCCATCAACCACTTGTCACGGGATAGAAACATAATTGAATTTTCTGGTACTGCTACGCATTAGTTCTACTACGTGGCATTAAGTTTGTCCAAGAATTGAATGCTTGAGTTAAAAACATAATAAATAACAGCCATCCCATAATTATTTCTGACTCCATTCATGAAAAACAATTAATAGCAATTGAAAGAATCTCTAACATCTTTGATCCCCACCATCTTATGCAGGAGATTCGGGAGAACTTAAGAATGCTATCACCTATCATAAGTCTCATTCTGTGAGCGGAAAAAACTTTATATTCAAACGGATAAAAATCTAGACACAAATGTATTCAAGCACCAATCAATTTCATAATCATCTACACCTACCATCAACCAGTAGGATGTCCCCAACCTCCACATCATTCACAAAGTCATCATAATTTACACTAACAGTGTCCTCTGAGCTGACTCCTCTTTTAATAGTGAAATTGAACTCTTGTCCTTCCTTAAGCAAGATTGGTTGTGGTACATCTCCGCTTCTAACCTCAGGACCCTGTGTTAAGAATTTGGAAGTATAATATCATAAATCACTTCAGAGAGGCTGTGACTGAAGAGAGGATTGAACAACATATTGCGCATGCAATTTCAAATAAATGACAAAAGGTGTCAAATTTCAATTGAAAATATCCATGGCCCTCCTGCCTTCTGCCTGCTGCACTTTCTTTGAATTCTTACTCTTCCTCCACAAATTTATTCATACTATCCATTTACTATTGGCAACAAAATTACCGAGAAGTTACATGCCATTACTCCATGAACTTCTGAAATAGAACCAAACAAGATCCTTTGTCATTATAATTATCAATGATTTATTCTCCTGTTGCGTGCTTAAAAGCTTAGACTATTTAAGCATCATTGTGCCAAAAAATAAGTGCACTGACTATCAAATTTTCATATTGAATGTATATAAATAAAACCAAACAAGATTCTTTATCATTGTAATTATCAATGATTTATTCTCCTGTTGTGTGCCTAAAAGTTTCTTCAAGTATTTAAGCATCATTGTGCCAACAAATAAGCACACTGACTATCAAAAATTCATATTAAATGTATATAATTGTTTCCCAGAGCAGTCGAATATCAAATTAAAATATATAATTTTTAAGAGCTGCTTACATTTATAATATGATTTTGGCAGAAAAGAAAACTGTCATTTCCCAAAACAAGTACAGGATTGGGATCGCTTAATACCAGATATATTATTCTTATGATAATGAAAATTTTCTTTCAAGTTTCTTACTCCTGCAACTTCACTAGGAACAATTATATCTCGTTTCCCTAAAATGTATCATTTCTAGTGCCACTCCACTGGGACCATTTATATCTACATACATACAAATATCATAAGGTGCCCACCTTTCACATAGCACATGAACTACAGTGAGTACATTCAACTAATCAACCTTAACAGGGGAGAAAATACACGTACGCAAAGTTATGTATACCAAGCCTGGGAATTCTACAACATGTATTAATGATAATACAAACAATTATTATTATCATAAGGTACTAGATTTATATAAAAAAATAAAAAAAAAACACACAGGTCCAGCCCAAAGGTTGCATCCAACAACTGATCTTTGGAGGCATGTCTTCAATCAACAATAACTTTTTTGAGTTTAATAGAAAATAAGTGATTTGGAAATCTATAGATGTCTAGTTTTTAATGGCTTTGATTTTCATTCCACAGTTCAACTGATTATTTAAGACTAGATTAAAAAGTGAATACTTGAATGATAGACAATAAAATACAAGTGTTTTTATCTAAATTTGTTAAAAATTTGAATTTTGGGTCCTAAAGTCTACTAGGGAATCATTTTTCTTTTTCCTTTGTTACACTACTTCAGCTCACACACATATAATGGTAGCAAATTCACTTGATTGGTCCAAAACATAGATCAAGTTAAGGGGGTGTAAAGCATTGTGTTAAAATTATATCCGTACTTCCTAAGTTTGGTCATACCAAAATGCTTACTTGCCCTTATATGGTCCTACCTTAAAGAAATACTTTATTCTACAAAAATATCCTCAATACTTTATTCAACAAAAACATCCTTAGCCATCAAACTTGTCTATTCAAAAATAGCTTCATATGTGCCTACCATAATTATTATATTTGACAAAAGTATCCTCACTTTCTAAATTTTTTTATATGAAAAACACTTATATGAGCCGACCTTAGGCAATGATGTTATTATTTTTATATATTTCCATATGTTATATAAAAATAAATTTGCATCCTGCATAAAAATATCTTCCTAAAATCAAAAGCTACCAAACCAAATTTCATTTGCACGTGAAGTTTTGATGAGATCACATTACAATAAAGCATATTAAAAACGTCTCCTTAAGGTGTATGCAATCTTTGGGACTCTGGCTCAAGTGGAATGCGAGAATTTTCAAGGCTCAAACAACTCCATTCCATTTGCTGTGGGCAGAGTTATCTTTCTCACTTTTTTTTGGGGCATATTCTTTTGGATTTTTGGGGGAGATTTCACTGTCTGATCTTAAAAGGGATTGGAAAGCAGCACTACCATAATTGCTTTTAGTTGATTCCTGGAAGATGTCTTCTCCTCCACACAATGTACATTGTTTCATTTTATTTAATGGAATTTTATTATCTATTCAAATCATAATTCAAAATCACAAATTCAAACTGAGTAAAAATTATTTTTTTCTTTCATAAATTTTGATCAAATAAATTGGGAGCAAAAAATATGAACACAATCACCTCCAAAGAATTTAGCACACCATCCAAAGACAACATCAACAACAAAACCAAGCCTTAAGTCCTACTAGGTGGGGTCAGCTACATGAATCCATTTTCCCCATGGACAATTTCTTTCGAAAAATTCAGGGCTATTAAATCCTTACTCACTATCTCATTCCAAGTTATTTTAGGTCTACCCCTACCCCTTCTACCGTCCCTCACAATAACTAACTCACTCTTCCTCACTGGCGCACTATGTGGCTTACATTGCAAGTGCCCAAGTCATCTAAGTCATCCCTCCCTTACCTTATCTTCTACAACAGCTACGCCTAACTTGCCGCAAATATGTTTATTTCTTAATTTATCTTTCAATCATGTCATTCATCCATCTAAGCATTCTCATCTCGGAAACTTAACACTTTTTGGATTTGTTTTTTCTTAGTTGCCCAACATTTTGATCTATATAGCATAGCTGGTCTTATAGCTGTCCTATAAAACTTTTCACTTGGGGCGTGCTGATTTTCTTTTGCTGTCATTTACATTTTGTGTTTTTCTCCTTTTTTTTCTGAGGATTCTAGGATTTCATTGAGGAGATGTCTTCTATCCTGATTGTACGTTCTTTCCTATCTAATGAATTTATTTTCTACCCAAAAATAAAATAATAAAATAATTAGTATTCTCCTGCAAAAAATTTAAATTCTAAGAAAAAGGATAAATTTTCATATTATCAAGATTACATAGTAAACCAGATCAAAGTTGATATGGCTAAGTGAAGAGTTAAAGCTGCCAAAGAGGAAATTGATCAAGCTCAACTTAATCTTTTCAACCCCATGCACAATTCAACTGCCATAGCTGAAGCTTCTAAAAAGCAGGAAGCCAACTATCAGCTTTTGAAAGCTGAGAAGAGTTTCTTAAGGTAATAATGTAGACTTTCTTGGATCCAGTTGGATGATCATAATAATATTTTATTTTCAGCTGCTGTCAATTGAAGAAAAACCAGAAGATGAGGTACCTTGAAAACAAAGATGGGAAAAGGCTCATTTCGCTCGTAAAGCTATTTACTCAACTGCGGACATTTATGAAACCCCTATAGCAGAGGGACAAATAGTCAATTTTGAAAGAACATATCGTCAATGTCTTTCAGATATGAATCTATCTAATTCAAAATCAAATAACTTGCATCAATATCTCAACGTCAATTCAAACATATGTTTGATTCACACTTCGCTCGCGGGAACCACCAACAAGGATGCCATTCCCTATAATCCAGTTTAAGACCCATCTCAGATTTCTCCTGTGATTCAGACATGTCTATCCTTGCTAAGCCTGTTGATAAAGATGAAATAAGGAAAGCTATATTTTCCTTGTGATGATGCGGCTCCTGGCCCCAGTAGCTTTAATGCCAAAATTTCTAGTTTTGCAGGCCTATTGTTGGGACTGACATCATTGCTGCTCTTCAGTCCTTAAGACTCCAAAATCTTAAAGAAAGTCAATACAACAATACCTATGCTAGTTCCCCATGTGAAAAATCCAGCCAATCCCCCTGATGTTTGGCTAATTGCCTGTTGTAACCTCATCTAAAAGAAATTTATAAAAATTATTGCTACCTCCTTTATAAATTCTAATCAGACTGCCTTCATTGAAGGGAGGTGTATTCAGGACAATATTCTTTTAGTCCAAGAGCTCAAGCACATCTATCATGTGAACACAGGTTCCCTTAAATTTGCTTTGCAAGTGGATCTGAGGAAAGCTTTTGATGCTACAGATTGGGGTTTTATTGTTCAGCCGCTCATATGTAGTTTCATAAACTGGATTCAAGAGTGTATTACAACTCCTCACGTCTCTCTTGCTCTCAAGTCTCAATGGATGCTTAGAAGGTTTCTTAAAGGGGGAAACAGTATGAGGCAAGGTGACCCAACTTCTCCTGAGCTATTTGAAATGGTGCCAGAGTTTTCCATTAAAATCTTAAGGAGGGCTGCAACTGTTGGCTGCTTAACCTTTCATAGCAACTGCAATAAATTTGGTAAAACTAATCTATGTTTTGCAGATGACTTACTCATCTTGGGAATCCAAGCTCTCCTTGCAGTATCAAGCATACTTTATTCCTCTTTTGCACTCTCTCTGGCTTGAACTCTAGTCCTGCTTAATCAGGATATTTCACTCTAGTGTTTCTGATTCTGCTAATCACATTCTAGGAATTCCTGTTGGACACCTTGGCCATCCTCTAGTCTCTAATAGGGTTAGTAAACTTGATTATGCTCTCTGAGCTGAAAGAATGATTTTATTTTTTTATTTTTTTGCTAGGCTAGCTGAAAGAATTGCTTCACAGATCCTTGGTCTCACTCTTGGCTCTCATTTGCTGGTTGTTGGCAACTTATTGAGTATGTTTTCAATATTCAGGGATTCCAGTGCTCAGCTATTTTTCTTCCTAAAGCAGTCATCAAAGGTCTAGAACACCTTTTAAAAGCTTTTCTTAGGAAAAGGCAATAAATGGAACACAGGGAGCTGGAAGAATTTTTGTAAGCCTTATCCATAGGGTGGACTGAGTTTAAAGCTTATTAAAGATTGAACCAGGATTTAGCCTTTAAAATGCTCTGGAATGTTTATATTTCAAAATCAGACCAAACCAGAAGCAACTGCGCTATTAAACCACCTCTCAATTGCACTTGGACTTGGGGAATGATTTTAAAAGCTAGACTGCTTGCTTATCAATGCATTAAAATTCATATTGGCAATGGCAAAGAGAATTCACTGTTTTATGATAATTGGCATCCTAATAATCCATTAACTACTATGGTTGCCATCTTCCTTTGGAGTTAGGTCTGAATGAATCTGCAAAGGTCTCAAGGATCATTTCTCGCAGTGTATGGTTTTGGCCAAGAAGATTCCTGCAATGCTACTTCTGTCAATGAAAAACTTGCACTCTTCCTGACTCTAATATACAAGATAAAGTCTGTTCGCTCTAACTAACAATGGCTTTTTCACTATTGGGATCACATAAGGGAAAAGAAATCAAAAGTTAGATGGCATATTGCCCTTTGGTTTAAGCATCATATTCCCAGGCACTCTTTTATGATAATATAGCCCAAAAATACAATTTTATGTCAAGTTTAGGTGTTCTAGCTTTAAGATCTGTGACAACCTTATTTTCTTCCTATTACCACCTTGGCAGAAGCTCAGTGTCATGGGGCTACAGATCTCCAATGCCAGAAGGAACCATCCTTACCTTTATCTCCTTAAAGTGTGATGAAGTCACACCCATGAAGCCACAAGACTACACAAAGTCCTGCCCAGCTATTCATCCTCATCCATAGAAACACTAATGTCCAACCCAGTGGTTAAGTCCCATGGCTAGAAAGCCCATGCCCCAACTAAGGTCGTCACAAAGGAACCATGATTTGAATTGTAAGGGAGTTAAACTCAACACTACACCAGCACTGAGGATAACTCTCATCCTCACAGAACAATCCTTGGGTCAGAGTACCTATCAATTACCACCCATTAGCCGAAGCTAAGGGGAGTGACACCATACACTCCTCGAGCAATATATATGAAGGATTAACATCCCACGATAGTCTAATCAGGTCTAAAAGATGACACCGCCCAACAATGTAGTCGATGGCCAAAAAAGGCAAACATTGCAACTTCTAGGATGAGAGTACCACATGACCTCATTCTCAAATGGATCGCCGTGGGGCTCTCAAACGACACAGAAGCCCAAGACAACCCTTGAGGATATTGAGAGCCCACCTCTATGAGCTTTCCTCAAGGTACCTGATGTCAAAGTATTGTGTGAATGGCTGAATAGTTTGGCCTTCAGTTCTATATATTATATAGACTTTACAAGAATGCTATACATGGAAAGCAAATAAGTTCCAGCATGATTCTTGCCCCATACATGTAAACTATAATCCATCAAGCCCTATACATGTCAACTATAATCTATCAAAAATATATGCCAACTGTATAGAATAATGAATGGAGAACGTTGGCTGAACAAGGCTAACGAATCTTGTTTTGATGATAACAAAGCAAAGGATCTTATCATGTTTTGCTAAGATACGTTTCAGGGCTCAAAATCTTTCATAAAGAGATCAAGCTCAAGTGTTTGTAAAGAATCTCAAATGAAGATTATGCTTGGCCCATGATGAAACAAAAGAAAATTGAAGAAAGAAAAGCTTGGATTCAAAGATAGAAAAATTTGATGAAGCTTAAAGTATATTAAAGCTTGAAGACAAGATGGAGTCAAAGAAAGACAACCATGAAGACTTAAGTGCTTAGAATGTCAATGTTTTAAGAAGTGTTTATGTAAGTACTTCAAAAAATTTCAACATGGATGCATAAAGCTCTTAAGTTAATTATTTGGACCTAGATACATTTTAAAATACTTGGAAAATATTTTTATAAGGTCAAAAGTTATTTCAAAATGGTTAAAATTATTTTTGGAAATAAAAAGCATCAAAACAGGATTTTCCAAATTCTATTATTTTTTCTATATCCGCATTGATGAGCATTTTTCTCTATCAAACACTCCTTATCTTAAAAGTGTTCAACATGAAAGTTGTGGGATTTTCTCTTAACTTTATGTTGATGCCAAGAATGTCTAATTTGGAGTTGTACAGAAAAAGCTATGATCAAAATACTGAAGGGTGGTCGAAGCTGTCAGGCGGCTGACCTTATCTGTTCAGGCGACTAAACAGCAGACAGAACCACTTCAGGCAACTGACCCTGTGAGTTCAGGTGCCTGACCCTGCACTGACTTCAAAAATATGCTGAAATTTAAAGTCTAGGCAACTGACCCCTTGAGTTTAGGCGCCTAACCCTTCGAAACTCAAATTTTAATAGTTAGAAAACTTTCCAAAAGTGATTTCTCGGCCACCAAACTTTGTGAAAACTTGGGGAATACTCCAAGCAACTTGGGCAACACGAAAAATACTCTTTAAACTCTATAAATACATGATTAAACCCAAGGATCAAATATACCAACAACCTACAAGCAGCAAATCAATCAAATTCTTTCTACTCTTCAAAGCTACCTTACCTATACTCTTGTTGAATTACTTGCTTCGATTTTGCTAAGAAAAGCTCACGGATCTTTGCATATTTACTGAGTTATTCAACCTAAGAAAGAACCCCGGTGATATATATACTTGAGTTTCATCTTTCTATATTGTGATTTTGATTGAAGTATATAGATTTCAATTGTATTAATCTACTCTTTTGAGAGTGCCATTGTACACCAAATTGTTTCTTATTTCTCTTGTAGTTTTTGACAGTTCAAGGTTGATTGAATTGTTGTACCGAGTGTGGGGTATCGCTTGGAGAGGGGGCTCCACCCTAAAGGAGGGATTGTAGCGGTTTGTTCCGCCCGTAAAGGAACGCTATAATCGAATCCTTAGGTGGTCTTGCCTAAGGCGAGGACATAGGCTGGGTATAAGCCAAACCTCGTAAAAAACTCAGTCTCACTCTCTTTTCATAAACTCTCTTTACCTTTCTACACATACATAACTGCGTGGTTGTTAATTTCAAATCTATAAATTGTGTGGATTGGATATTAAATAAACCAAAAATTAATTTGACTTTGGGATTGTGGAAACCAAACGAGAGTACGTTGGTTGATCAATACTTTTTGTGAAAACCATCAGGGAGTACGTTGATTGATTAACACCCAAGACTCATTAATTGAAAGTTTATTTAAAATCTGAGTTTTGGAAGAGTGATGGAATTTTAAATTGTGCTTTATTAAAACAGGGCTTTTATCAAACACTACTTTGAATTATTCAATCGCTGAATCTCGGAAGCTTTGCTGAATTCATTCTTTAGTGTGAATCTTGTTTCAGTTATCTTCTTGAGAGGATTGAATTATTCAAAAGCTGAAAGCATTACATTGTGAATCATTTGTTTATGTTGATTGAATCAATTTATTAGTTGGGTGTTAATTGATATTATTGCAAGATCAAGTTGATTTACTCATTCTTAAAGTTTTAAAAGTGAATATTGATTTCTAGCTGGTATTGTAATTCAAATTACCCTTGTTTGAGTACTTAACTTACAATAAGTTGAGAATCTATAAAAGGAGTTAAAAGAAACTTTTAAAACCCAATTCACCCCCCCCCCCCCTCTCTTCAGACTACACCTTAGTTTTCAAAGAAATAAGGAAATAATTGTGGGCTGAAATAAGGAAAGAAGTGTGGACCGCAATGGCTTTTGTTGTTTGTTGTTCCGTTGACAGCCCCCCTCAAATTGATGCGGGTTGATCAACAAGCATCAATTTGCTACTTAGGGAGCAATGTCGATGACAAGTGAGAGCCTTGGTGAAGATATCAGCAATTTGTAATTCAGTGGAAATATGTGGAAGAGTGATAACATGAGCTTCAAATGTTTTACGTATAGAGTGACAATCAACTTCAATATGCTTCGTGCGCTCATGATAGATAAGATTGGACATGATCTAGATAGCACTCATATTATTGGCATGTAGAGGTGTAGGATCGGTCTCAAAAAAATCTAGCTCAGCAAGCAAACCTCAAAGCCAAATAATTTCAGAACAAGCAAGAGACATCACCCAGTATTCAGATTCTGTCGATGACTTAGAAACCCTGTCTTGCTTCTTACTCTTCCAAGAGATCAATGCATCACCTAAGAACATACACCAACCAGTGATGGAGTGACGGGTATCCGCACAACCAGCCCAATCAGTATCGTTGTAAGCAGCAAGGCAAGTAGAATTGCCTGCAAGGAAGAATAAACCACAAGCGGAAGTGCCTTGAACATAGCGCATGATCCTACGGACAGCAGCCAAATGACGAGGACGAGGAGTCTGAAGAAACTGGCTGACTTGCTGTACAGCAAAAGAAATTTTCAATCTAGTAATGGTGAGTAAACAAGGCTACCCGCCAACTTCCGGTACAAACTGGGATCAAAAAGTAAGTCACCCTCCTCTTTGCGAAGCTTGACATTTAATTCCATAGGAGTATCAACAAAAGTTGCCTCCTAAAGGACAGTTGTAGCCACCAAGTCACTAGCATACTTATGTTAATTGAGTGAAATACCATAGGAACTACAATGCACCTCAAGACCAAGAAAATATGTGAGAGACCCAAGATCTTTCATATGAAAGGACTCTGAGAGATGAGTCTTGAGTTGAGCAAGTAAAGCAGAATCGGAACCAGTTATCACAATATCATCAACATAAACCAAAAGAACAATAATACCCATGTCTGATTTCCGAAGAAACAATGAAGTGTCATACTTGCTCTGCTTGAATGAAAATTGTAATAAAGTGGAGCAGAATTTATCAAACTAAGCCCTCAGAGCTTTTTTGAGACCATAAAGAGAGCGACAAACCTTACACACATGTGAAGTCGGAGAGGGAAACAAGCCCGAGGTGGCTTCATATAAATACACTCTTTAAGATCCCCGTGAAGAAAAGCATTCTTGACATCCATCCGATGTAGTGATCAATCACTGGAAGCAGCAATAGCCAGAATTGTATGAACAGCAGTCATCTTAGCCACAAGAGCAAAGGCCTCTTCATAATTGACACCATATTCCTGATTATTCACAAGTGCAACAAGGCGAGCTTTGTAACAATCCAAACTTCCATCAAATCGGACCTTGAGTGAGTAAACCCATTTGCAACCCAGAGGAACAATGGTGGGAGGACAAGGTTTAATGTCCCAAGTGTGATTGGCCTCTAGAGCGACAATTTCTTCCTAGATAGCTTGTCACCAACAATCATGCTTGGTAGCGTGTGAGTAGGATGTAGGAATATCTAAATTGGACAATGCAGCAGTAAGAGCTAAAACAGAATTTCCAGAATTGGAAGAGGGAAACCCATACCTATCCGAGGGTACAGACACTCGAGGAGAGCGATGTACCAAAGGCTCTAGAGGTGCTACAACTCACTGAATCTGAAGCGTGGTAGGATCAGATATCGAATGAGCCACTGGAAGAGACTGTGGGCGGGAGCATCATGTATACACAATACCTATTTTAAAATGAGAACTGACTTGATGAGGATCTGAGAACTGCTCCTCAAAGGAGGGGAGAATCACAATAGAAGAGGAAGGCAAAAAGGACACAGGAAAAAAAATGTTGATTTTCAAAGAAAATAACATTCCTAGAAATGCGTGTACGATGTAATGTAGGATCATAGCAAACAAATCCCTTTTGACACACATTATATCCCAAGAATGCACATTGAACAAATTGAGTAGATGATTTATGTCGCTCATAAGGAGGAAAATGAACAAAACATACACAACCAAAGGTACGGAGGTTATCGTAGCTAGGTTGCTTAGCAAATAAGCGAAAATAGGGAGACTCCATGAGTAGGTATTGAGAAGGTAAACAATTAATCAAGTAGCAGCAGTTTTCAGAGCCTCATCCCAAAACATGGATGGAACAGAGGATTCCAACAAGAGAGTACGTACCACATCTAGGAGATGACGATTTTTGCGTTCAGGCGTAGTGGGACTTGAACGTTGATGAATAATACCTTTAGAAGCCAAAAATGCCTGAAACACAGTACACAAATATTCACCACCGAAATCCGGGTGTATTGTCTTAATAGAAGTAGAAAATAGATTGTCAACATATGCTAAAAACTCAGTGAAAGTACGAAAAACCTCAAATTTAGAGCGAAGAAAGTATACCCAAGTAAATCTGCCATGATCATCAATGAAAGTCACATAGTATTTAAATTTTTCATGTGAACTAACCAAGAAAATAAGATCAAAGCACTGAGAAGCTCTACTAGCATGCAAAGGGAAGGGAAGAGTTTTGCTTTTACCAAGTTTGCAAGAAGCACACTCAAGAGATAAACAAAAACGTTCTTTCTCACCAAGTAAACCAGAGTTCAATACATGAGATAAGATCTTAGTATTCGGATGGCCTAAACGACGATGCCACACCATACTAAGATCTGAAACATTATTACAAGCAAAAGACTTAATAGAAGAAAATGGAAAAAGTGTTGGAACAGGCAAAAGTAGTGGAAACAAACACCCTAGTTTAGGTCCCTTCGCGATCAGCTTCCCCGTTACTTGGTCCTGCACAACACAACCATCCCCAGAAAAATTAATAGCACAATTGTTATCAACAAATTGACCAACAAAAATAAGATTCGTAGAAAGCTGAGGAGCAAGAAACACATCAGTGAACTTAAAAGAGGCATCTCCAATAGCAGCTATTGGCAAAGAACTGCCATTGGCAGTTTGAATAGCAAATTGACCAGCATAGGGCCGAACATGACACTGAGTAATGGTATTATTCGTCATGTGATTAGAGGCACCCGAGTCCACGTACAAGAGTTTAGTAGAATAGTTACCTTGGAGCCCCATTGCTGATAATGCCGAAATTAGCATATGTTGCACCATTTCGGGTGTGCAGTAATTGCTGCAGGAGGTGCAGGAACAGAGGAGTCACCTGAAGAAAGCCAGGGGCTGCAAAAGTCACTGGGGTACAATAACAGAAGTCAGAATTGCCTAGGCCTAACAATTCTGAGGGCGGATATGACATTCTTTGATAATGTGACCCTTCTTATTGTAATAAGAGCAGTATTTCTTGGAACAATTAGTAGCGACATGTCTAATTTCTTTGCAGCAAAAACACTGCAAGGTGCTATAATGCGCAGGCAGTCCTTGTCGTTGAGCAGCATAAGCCACAAGGGCGGACCCCGAACTACCATGAGATTGTGCCAGAGTAACTTGAGTACTAAGCCATTGTTCTTCACGAAGTAACTCACCAAAACAAACATCAAGAGAAGGAACAGGAGAGTGATTCAGCAAAGAAGAACAAACAAATTCATACTCGGAGCGGAGTTTCATAAGAAACTAATCACGATGACTAGTCTCGTGACGACGTTGAATAATGGAAAGAGAGGCAACAAGAATATCCGCGGTAACCAGATCAGAATATTCGTTCCAAAGAGTCAGAAATGTTGAATAATAGTCTTGGATGGAATGATTGTCATGTTGAAACATGGCCATTGCATGCTCTAACTGAAAATGACGAGCACCGTTATCTTGATGACATATTGTTTTTAAGTAAGTCCACATGGATTGAGCAATACGATAAGGCCGCAAGTTGGGGACAATATGTGGCTCAACCGAGCCAAGAAGCCAAGACATAATCCGAGCATCAAGCACAGCCCATGAAGGACAAGCCGTTAAATCCTTGAATTTATCAGAATTGGGTGCACAATCCGTGCCATCAATATGACCCCAAAGATCTTTTCCCTTAAGGAAAAGTTCAAATTGAAAAGCCCACATAGAATAATTGTTGCCCGTAAACTTGGCACACATGGGTGTGGAGTCCATGCTAAATAAAGAAGAAAATCGAGAAGCCCGAAAAAAAAAAAACAGACTGTGCCAAAAGAAAAATACTACCAGAAAATCAAGAGGCCCAAAAATAAATCAACGGAGGTACAAAGAAAACCAAGATCAACCTGCCTGCACTAAAACATAAATCGTGAAGCAAGAAACCTGCTGTGCCGAGAATCACAAGGACAGAGAAGCACCGAAAACGGTAACAGAAAGCTGTTCCAATCGACCTGCCTGCACTAAAAATAAATCACAAACCAGAAACCTACTGTGCCGAGAATCACAAGGACAGAGAAGCACCGGAACAGCAACAGAAAGCTGTTCCAACAGCCACGCAGTCATAGAAATACCGAAAAACTGAGAACCAAAAAATTCCATAAGAGAATAGACCCACGACAGCCACAGAAACGAGAGACACCTCCAAAACCAAGAAGACAAAAAAACAAAAGATTCGAGGGAAAAAAAAATTAGCAGTTGGCTGGCTCTGATACCATGTCAAAGTTTTGTGTGAATGGCCGAATGGTTTGGCCTTCAGTTCTGTATATTACATAAACTTTACAAGAATGCTATACATGGAAAGCAAATAAGTTCCAGCATGATTCTAGCCCTATACATGTAAACTATAATCTGTCAAAAATATATGCTAACTGTACAGAATAATGAATGGAGAAATAAGGAAATAATTGTGGGCTGAAATAAGGAAAGAAGTGTGGACTGCAAGGCTTTTTCTGTTTGCTGTTCCGTTGACACCCAATAGGATACCGGGGGAGGTAAGCCACTCACCTGGTGTTCCCTCAAGAGTATAGTCTCCAAAGCAGTCTCTTTCAGACACGATAACCAATCAGGGATCTAATGATAATACATCCTAGCTTGACAATGCCACAAAAGCTGCTGTCCGGATCAACCGCAACGTCACAAATACATACCAAATCCATCCCCATGACATTTCCATAATTGAATCCATGTTAGCCAAGTTCACTCCAAGTCGGAACGCCAAGCCAAAACCATGTGTCATGGTTACAAGACTATAAGATAGTGACACTTGTCTTAAACTGTTTGGCTTTCTCTGTTTTCTTTTTTCTTATTTCCTCATGCTCTTAATATATTATCTCTTACCTTTCTTCTCTAGTAGACTTGGTCTAATCCACATCGAACCTACAAATTAATAAAGTAACAAAAAAATTTAATTCTAAACAGGCTCTTATTATCTGGTACCAAATCTTATAGGCATTTTTTTCCTGGTTTTGGTGTTCTCCAACACAAAACCTGTATTTCAACTCAGCCTGCCTCAATCAAGGCTATAAGACAGTGACACTTGTCTTAAACTGTTTGGCTTTCTTTATTTTTGTTTTTTTGTATTTCCTCATGCTCTTAATATATTATCTCTTAGCTTTCTTCTCTAAAAAATAATAATTAGTAGACTCGATCTAATCCACATTCAACCTACAAATTAATAAAGTAACAAAAACATATAATTCTAAACAGGCTCTTATTATCTGGTACCAAATCTTATAGGCATTTTTTCCCTGGTTTTGGTGTTCTCCAACACAAAACCTGTATTTCAACTCAGCCTGCCTCATTTGCTATTTAATTTTCCAATGATTGAAAATCTCGCAAATAACATAAGTGCATCGTATAAAATTGAATAGCTACAAAAAATCTCTAAAGTATGGGCGCATTAAAGTTTTATCAGTTTAAAACAATCTTAACAATAATAAATTTGACTATTTTAAAATACCAAACAAGCCGATCTCATAAATATCATATCTATACAAGATTTTCCAAAATACTGGATCTGCACACCTATCATTGCAGTCTGTTGTATTGATGCATCAATTACAATAGAGCTGAATCTTAACTACACTTCTTTTCTTTCAGATCAATAAGGATTGTCTCGTATGACTTCTTGGAGCCCATATATAAAAAAATTTCCATTTAAATTTTAATAGTTTTTTTTTTTTTTTTTTTGGAAGAAAGGTAAGAAGAGCTTTAAAAAGGTAAAAAGATAAGGTTAAGAAGAGTATATTAAGCACAAAGGGAATACAAAGGCCAGAAAAAACCAGAGAACAAAACAGAGAAGGGGATTAAGACAACCCGCCCCTAACATCCTTAACAATTTTAAAAAAATATAAATATATTAATAATATAATCGATACAAAAATCAATATATGATTCTAATTATAAAAAAGGTGCTCAAATTTGTAAGAAAATATATCACTACACTGCACTAGATAATTATTTTATGAATTTAGATAAAATTAGATAATTTAATTATATTATGAAATTTTTTTTTTTCTTCTAGAACAATACAAGAACATCTTAGACTTCATTATACCATATCTTATATGTATTTTATTATAGTTTTTGCAAGCAAAATCAAATACATACATACATGATATAACATTCCTATGAATAGACTCTAGTATTGGTACATTAATTTATAAACTTAAAGATGATAATATATTATGAATTTTTTGGGAAAAAATATACAAAATGTATACATGTGCATATGAAATTCATATTTTTCAAAAATTAAATAATCTAACTGTCTGCCTGCAAATGCAAATTTGGATGTGTATTTAAATTTTGACAAATATGAATACATTATTTGTACATATATTTAGAAATGTGAATTAGAATTTGGGTAAAATACACCCTGAATTTTAGAACACCAAATCAACCTATATAATTTTAACCCAAATTTATCAAATCCTCGCTCCATAGTTAAGCCTACTTCTCCATGCTTGAGAAGGTCCCCCATAATGAAGATGTCTTCAATAGCAAATTGGTAACAATCCAATCACTAAAGAAGGAATGATCTTATATCCTTCTGCTTCTTAATGTTCTATATTCAAATTTAAGTACTCTTGCCCATATAACCATCAAAGATGGGCAGATGGGCAAATGCCCATATAATCTTGATAGATGAGCAATGCTCATAACACTTGACTGATGGGCAGTGCATAGGCATTGCCCATATAATATTGACAGATGAACAATGCTCATAACACTTGACAGATGGGCAGTGCCTATGTAACTTGACTCATAATCTTAAAAGATGAGCTCCGCTAAAATTATTTGGCAAATGAGACTAGGTCATACTGTTTTCAGATGTGTCCTATTCATATTCATAATTGAAGGACTTTGTTTATATGAACCTCTGGTCGGCTTGGCAATAACAGGCAAAAGATTGGTTCCGTTCAGGCCCGCTCGGCCATGGTTTCCTCTGATAAAAAAATTTATGATAATAAAATATGGTCTGCTTGATTCAACAGTGAGGATGATCCCATATTGAGATTGCTAGTGTTACCACATTTATGGTAGAATATTTGGTAATAAAAATTCCATAACGTAATTACAGCCCTGTATAACATTTAATTCTTATAATACCTTGTGGTATATATCAATGATCAGCTCAGTCAATTGTTTATTCGACTTGGCCAATTGTTAGTCAGGATAGTTATGCATGCTGGTTTGAAGAGGAATTTCTAAACTACTCATAAGCCAAGAAAAAAATTCCTAGGCTCTGAATTGGGGGGCAACTGATGAGGTACAAAATATCAGCCCAAATCAGGGGACACTAATGAGGCCCCTTTGTAAGGTCAATGGGCACTAATGAGGCTTGGCAAAATCAAGGGCATGAAATTTAAGGCATTTGAATAGGGTTAATGAAATATTAATAGCCACCCCAATAAAAGCAAGAGTAAAAGCCCACAATTCTCATGTAACCCCTCCTATACTATGGTATTGAATACTAATTAGGGGGAGGGCTCTTGCAATATAAAAGGGGATCTTGGGCAAAAAGTAAGGCATCCTACAAATATCTAATTCATATACTGTTGACATTCAATCCTTACCCTTCTAGTTCCTAATTTAAGTATCAAAGTGATCCTCCGAAATACACCCTGGGTCTTCCAAGTCCTTTCTGTTCTCTTTTTCAAGGAATCTAGGTTGTGATCCAACCAAGGAGTCAGTTGAGATTTTAGCAGCGATAATCAAAATCATCATCATCATCATCATCATCATCATCATCATCATAATAATAATAATAATAATAATAATAAAAAATTATCATCGAATTAATGTGGTTTTGAAATTCCAGCTGCGATAGTGAATGCTAAATATGCATTTAGACTCACTTACTTGTAAAAATGCCTGCAAGGTGTTTGATCTTTGGACCCAAATACGACATGATTTCTTAATGATTTGATTGAGGCTAAAGGCTTTCACCCAAAAAGGAGGGAAAAAGTGGTCTGGCAGTGTATACATTCTGACCTAAATTATTTTTCCATTCACCACTAGTAACTGCAAAAATGCCCTTTATTAATCTCAGCATGCAGTTTTCTATATTCTTATTTAATTCCAATTAGTGAATTCCAACTTCTAATCACTTGAGTTAGTTTTGAATTTTTTTGAGGTAAAATTTTTTTTATTGTCCAAATATAGTGCACATATTCTGACCAGTTTTCAGGACTACTATAGAGTAAATTAAAGAAGAAAATGTCCCCATATATAGTTACAACTTTTTCTTGCACTATTACTCGTCACTAATCAGTGATAAAGATACCCCTGGATAGCCTAACCTATAATATTCTTAGTGGCTATAGCTCATTTATCCCTCCGAGAAAGCAGGGATATTCACCCTTCGTCTAGGACAGCAACCATGGATTGAAGAAAGCTAGTGATTAATAACATTATACAGCATCAAATTAAGTATTGCAAAAGAATTATTAACACACTTTCTGAAATAAATGCAAGTATATTGCATGTCCAGTACACAGAAACCATTTAGGAACTGTTCATGCGGAACTTTTTTTTCATGGATGGGCTTGCTTCTTTTCTTCAGCTTTGCCAAGCACCGTGTTTTAAATCTTTCATAACTTTCATGCAACTAGATCCCCTTGAAAGAGATAATCAGAACCATTGAAGAAACAAGCATTAGGAAACATCTTAAAGCTCACACTATGTGTCTACATACACAAGGGATTGTGGCATTTAATATAATAACTAGACAGTCTGGAAGGGCATATGGTCTATAATTTATGAACATCCACCAACAAATTGGAAAACATATTACTTTCACAATTATTTGGCTCAGAAGTCACATCAAGCTTGTTAACTGGACTAAATTACCTTTATTTTTTAAGTGCAATTAGGTGAGTTTATATGATTTGAAATTGAAATTTTTGTTAAAAGTGAAATCTTTGAAGTTATATATTGTACATTAATGCCTTCAAGAACAAGACCCCCAATTAGGATACTTGGGAGCAGAACATCAAGTGACAGCATATATAAGGGGCTTCCAGGGCCATAACAGATCAGACTGGGCACAAGACAGTGACCATTCAAACAGGTAGACCTACTGATCAAAAGACAGGTAAAGACGCAATTTGAAATATATTGATTTTATAAACCCAAAATGCCTTCTATAAATATGCACAATTGGCCATTCATTTGATAATGTTGTCCACCTAATAATCATATATTATTGGGTTCAGGGTTCTCTTTATGCCTTAATTTTCTAACAAACTGTCTGTTTGGATTGTCCGAGGAGAGAACCAGGCATTATTTACAAGATGTTGAATCTGATTCAATTTGATGCGCACACATTGGGCAGATGAATGCCCCTAATTTGAGTAAGTGCCAGAAATTATTCAGTTTAATCACTTTTCTATTACTTTGTAACTAACAATTGAATTTGGTGTTGTTAGAGAAATGAAGGCTAAGACTCCACATGCATATTTATAAATGAATAGAAACATTCAAATCCCAGAGGAAAAATTCTAATCCCAGAATCTTCCTCTTTCCACTTCCAAATACATCATCAAAATCATCAACCGAATTACCAGGTGGTCACACAAAACCAGCATACCCGCAAGCCACCACCAGTGCACACCTCAAATGCACCACCAAAGTATCCATGGGACCAAATCTCTCTGCAATCCTCCCATTCATCTCCACTCCCTAGCAAGCACCGTTGCTGCAGCATCAGCTGCTTTCTTCCATTGTGTCTGTAACCTCTGCTTCTTCATTTTGATTCCAACACTTCCTCCACTCCTTCCACAGCTTCCCACTTCTCTTTCAACTGACCGTCATTTGCTTCACTTGCTTCCATCTCTTCCTCCATTCAACCCAACCTCACTCTTCTAAGTTAACTGCTTTTTCATCTTTCAATTCTCTCAATGCAGCAAATCCATTTTCTTTTCTTTCCCTTCTAGGTTGGCTTTCAACAAGTTTATCTCGTCATCATTGTTCAAAACCAAAACATCTTTGATGAATGATGGTCACTTGGTTGAAATACCAACTTGTTTGATGGCCTCTTTTTCTGCTTCCTCTATTGATTATGTTTGGGTTGTTCATTACATAGGGTATTTATAAATTATTAATTGCTAAAGTTAATGGCCATAGGCACGCATTGGCAAAGAGTGTCGGTCTATTAACATCTGTAAATCAATGTTTGGATCTACTGATTGCAAAATCCCGATGAAAAGGCTGGCTGGGAGTGCTAAAGTTCTCTCCTAGGGACGAATTTTATTTATTTGTATATTGATTGTAGTATATTTTATTTTTACCAAGACTGTTGTCACAATAAATTAACAATTTGTACTTAAGAAAATGATTTTTAGTAAACCTTCATCCTTGCATTTGTTATTTTCTCAACCCATCCCCCCTCCCCAATAAAATTAAAAATAAAAATAAAGAATCTACAACCATCACATGAGTTTGCGTTTGCAGAAGAGTCCTACAGTTCCAACAATTTAATAGCATAATTGACCTGGGAAAAGTACAGTTTTAATCTCTCTCTCTCACACACAATTTAATTTGATATATTGATTCTCGATATCTTTATTCTTTAAAATTTGAGGCCATTTTTTATGATTTTAATTTTAAATTCAAATTAAAATCCATAGTCTTTATGGGTTTCCAAACAATGAATTTTAAATAAATGTATAGCAAATTCATAACTTTTAAATATTATCCAAACTATGAATTTTTAAATGCATGTATTTCAAATACAAGAATTTGAAATCCAGATTTTAAACACAAATTGATGTTCCTGAAGACAATCTAAATAAATTTATTTAATATTATTTACTTGAAACCACGTTCAATGCACATTACTTAATTACTTACTTGCAATCACACACAATAATGTGACAAATTTACTAGCTATTAGAAGAGCATTCATAAGAAATTCCCTTTAAGTACTCCCAATCAGAAAATAATGAACAAAACAATATTGTAATAACTCAACCCCCACGGAATTTACAATGCCAAATCATGTTAAACGTCAAATTTAATCACCCATCATAACATAGTAAAGAATTGGTGATTGTGTATATTTATCAACATCCAGCATACCTTAGTGTCCAGCATTATGGCTACGACATTGTCTTCAAATTGTGCATTGTATTCTCTGACCAAATCTATGGTTTTCTGATGCGATGCATGGTCCCCATGTGACATATTTAACCGTGCCACATTCATTCCAACATTTGCCAGCTTCCATATCATTTCACGTGAGCTTGTGGAGGGCCCAATTGTACACACTATCTTCGTTTTTCTTCTAGCATTTGAATTCACCCTTTCCTGACCAAGAGTGTACTCACCTGTCTGAAGCTCAAAAGGAGAATTCAATTGATCCCAATCAAATAAATATTGTGGGATATCATATTGTACCAAGAGAAAAAATATTCTGACTATAACCTATTAAAAAAAGAAAAGAAAATATTCTAAACATATAAAAAGAAGAATATAACTTATAACAGCAGCGGCAAGCATATCTTCCTTCAAAAATGAGAAATTATGTTGCTGGAGGTAAGTGTGCTTTTCAAAAAATTTTGAGATGGGATTTATGAATATCAAGATTAGTTGTTCTCTATATACAAAATTCTCAAGCCTTCAAAAAATCACTAGAAGCTTGAATCTACCATGGATGTGTTAATAGTGACATGTTTTACAAGGATTTGAGTACAAGTCTTGAATGTAAGTGCAGGTGTATGCCTAGGATATGAATTATTTAAACATGCAAATATCAGGACAGCTGGACCAAACAGAGAGTACAGACTGCACAATTTATGGAAGGATGAGAAAGGTATGAGGATACTCCATATTAGGAAACATTTTGGGTCCAATTTTAGGGTTTACTTGGAAAAATAAAATAAAATAAAATCAGAAGAGGTATCTAAAAAGAAATGTATTGATTTAGGGCATATAAAATGCAAATATATGCTCTATATATTTTAATTATAGCAAATCATGGGTCTATTTTGTTGGGTTATCCCACATTGGTTGTGGAAGGGACAAGTGGTCAGTTATTAAGTATGAGGGAAAGTCTCACCCCATGAGCTAACTTTTGGAGTTGAAAAGGCCAAGACCACCAACCACTGGTATCAGAGCCCTGTTTACAACATTCTCCCTAGAGTGCAGGGAAAAGAAAATCGATGGCAGATGAATTAGAGCCCGATGTGTGAGGGGGAGATTGTTGGGTTATCCCACATCCTTTGTGGAATGGGCAAGTGGTCAATTATTAAGTGTAAAGGAAAGTCTCACCCCATGAGCTAACTTTTAGGGTTGAAAAGGCCCAAGACCACCCAATATATTTTACCGTTAAACAAATTCTTTTCCAAAACAACCATGGATCGAAATAGAAGATAGCACGAGGAGAGGGGAAAGAGAGACAGGACAGATGCCAACTATGATGCCATGCCAGTCACACTATCCAGGATGAGGAGGGACTCTTCAGCATGTGGTATGACCAAGGAATCAAGTGCCATGTCTAACCCCCATTTAGTGTCGTGTCAACACAGATACACCTGGACATATACTGATTAATGACCAGGGAAAACAAAACCAGTACATTTGTGGAAAGTGAGATGCAGCACCAATTGGAGTTAGCAGAAAAGAAAATTGATTATGGTAGTTATGTGCAACAAAGACTAATAACTAAAACAGAGAAAATAAGTGACATTGGTTAAGATTAGAAACACCATAGAGATGAGGGAAAAAACTAAAACAGGTGTGGTTTGAGATTCTGAGAAAGAGCATACTACACACAATTTATCAAGCAGGGCTGATAAGAGCATAACTGCAACCCACAGCATCTGTTTAAATCAAGGAATTTTGTTTGGGGAAAGGAAAAGAAAGCAAAATAAGGAGGACATTCACTTTCCATAGTATTTCCTCTCTATATCAAATATTGTCAAAAATTAAGAATTATTTAATATGATTAAAAATTAAGAAAAATTAAATGTTGACGATGTGTAAAATCAAACTTTTGTTCATTGATTTTTTATATTTTATATTTTCTTTTTCACTTTCCTTGATAACCAAACATAAAAGAGTGAAATCCTTCATATTTTCCTTTCCTTTCCCTAATATCATCCAAATTCCTAATAGGGCTAGGAAGTTGCAACAAAGGATTTGTTAGGCTGAGTATACTTGGACACCCCATACCCAAGCCTCCATCACCAAGAGACAACAACTACATTATGTGTGTGTGTGTGTGTGTGTGTGTGTGTGTGTGTGTGTGTGTGTGTGTGGGAGAGAGAGAGAGAGAGAGCAAATCCTTTTCCATTGAGACACAAAAGGTAAGTGTTATTTTTCCATTCAAGTCAAGTTTTATAGTAAAACAATTTCAGCAGCACCCACTGATCAATTGTGAATCAAAAAACTTTAATGCATATAATCCAGATTGCTGTGTCTAGATACTCAGGCTACCCACCCACTGAAGAAACAAATAGAACAAAACAAAAAGATAAAAGAAAAAATAAATTGGATTCATCAAATGTATATAACATAAAATTGAAAGTTGTACAATATACTAGTATTTCAGCAATACAATATATTGTGCACTTATTACTGAAAAAACACATCTCGTGAGCTAATAGCATTAGAAGTCATATTAATCTCAGGCACGCCTTGATAAGAACAGCATTCAAGTTGAGTGGATGCACCAGCATGAGCTCAGATCTGAACTCTTAGCCATTGTAAGAGCAAGAATGAAAGAACATGCAGGCAACTTCGTCCAAACTACACAGGTGTCTCCACCAGAGGTGCTGCGTGCCTAGCATTAGTATGTTGAAGATAATAGAGTTGATTGTGGTGGTATAATTTATGGTGCTGACCTCCTGAACCATGAAAGGAATATGGTAGAGGTAATGTCAATTTTGTTTTCAATTTCAATGCTGATAGCAGTGATAACCCATAAAATTTGTTCAGCGTGATTCGCACCGTCCAAACACAAGTCACACAAAACAACAGATGGAGAACATATGATAATTTGATGCGTGGCATGGCTACCATGCCATATCTCCCGCAATAGCCAGATAACCCAAGGAGCTTCTCAAACACAATATGCATCTAAAACAACAGGTTCTCACCATATACTAAAGCTTTAAAGTTTAGACCCTGAAGCTCACTAACGCGCATTAATCCTCTCTTATGTTGCCAAAAACAGAGGGAACGACAAGAAAATAATATTTTTCCCCCGTCAGTCCAGCTTTTAAGATAGGCTTTAAATGTCAAGGTTGCCCTGTTCTACAAAGTGAGGGGGGTGGGGAATTCAACGATTTTTATTTCTTTTTTCGTTCCCCAGTTTCTCCCAGGAACCAAACTAAAAGTGCAAATGAAAATAAACAAATTCAAAAACAACGACTAAACATTCTCGCAATACAAAAGGCAAGCCAATCAGGTAATCTCTTGAACCACCGAAGAACACAAAAGCAAACACTTACAGCACTGAAGGCGCCGTTTTGCGAGGAAAGTCCAAGCCTTTGGCCAGACTCGGTGATCCTCATCGCTCTAACACCGAAACTCCGCTTCTGAAAACCACATCTTCTCGCGATTCGCGGATGGAACAGGACGCCATTCAAACTTTTCGCCGACGAGAGGCGATCGAAGCCTCTGGCCGTATCGGATTTCGTCAAAGACATCTTCGTCGAAAGATTAACAGTTGCCATTGAGAAAGCGAAAGCAATCACAGAGCGAGAAAAGCAAACACAGAGCGAGCGAGCGAGAGACAGAGAAAGGGCGGGCAGCGTGTGAAACCTGTGTGGCGCATTCAAATAGGGAACAAAAGGAGGAGAGTGCGTGTCGAGAGAGAGAGGGAGGTAGTGTCCGCCTCCAGACAGTTGGACTTCTTCCCTCCGCCCCTTCTTCCGTATTTTCCTACGCTCATGCACAAGTGTGGCTCCCATAATTTAATTTAATTTATTTAGGAACAAATATACTACTGCATTAGAATTCATCAATCACAATATTTTGTTAATAATATTTTATATTAATATTTAAATATATATATATATATATATATATAAGTGTACTTTTTTGAATAGATTGTCCGGTTAAGTCACGTTTTATATAATTAATTTTAAATTTTAAATTTTAAATTTAGACTCATGACATAAACCTAAACATTATATTATTCGAGCTCGTATTAAAACATATATTCTATGTACACAATTATTATTTATACATCTCTATATTAAAAGTTTTAGGTTTAAATCTTAGTAGGAATACGGAGGAATATAAAATGAAAGATACAATATCTTTGTTGTCTAGGTTAAGCCTTGACCTCCAATCAATCAATAAAATTTGTCCTTGGATCTTTTTAAATACAATTTCTTTTTATTTAATTCAGTTTATTTATAAATTCAATAAATGTTATTTGAAATTAATATAATTTTAATGTTACATTCCACTAATTAATCAGCAACCACCTCTAAAATTGCAACGACCATTTTTCTAAATGCATGCTATATATGTAATTAAAATTCTAATAAACTTAAATATATGTCATAGATTAGTGAAATTTCAATAGATATTTATATCATCAAATTAAATAAAATAAGGTAATTCAACATATGATTAAGAGTACAACAAGTAACTAATTCATCAAATGAATCTCGATCATTTTTTCAATCTAAGTGTTGTGCTATCGCTAGAAATAGTATAAAACTCGAGGCATTCCCAATGTTGTATGATTAAGGTGTCTCTCTTAGTTCTTGTATTAAATTTAAGTTAGATTCATGGTAAAATAATAATTCTATACTCTATTCATGATTTCAAACCTAATCAACTTATGTATAAAGAAAACATATTAGGCCCCCATGGGTATGGTGCAGTGGAAAGGCATCGGTAAGTAAGAAGGAGTATCAGGGGTTCAATTTCAAGTAGATACACTCACGAAACCAGCGGTACCTATGGATAGTGAGAGTTTACTCTTTGAACCAGCGGGAACCGTAGATAGTGAGAGTTCGCTCTGTGAGCCAGCAGGGACCGTGAATAGTAATGGAAATGTGTCTCGGAAGTCGGGTTGAACGAACGTCCAACTGATGCACAGAAGTCGTGTCCGCATTCCTGACTTTGTCCTTATCAGCGAGACCTAGGGGCGGAGGACGCTGATCCGTAGGTTTGGTATCGTATCAGGGGGTCCAAAGGGTTCGTTGGTAGCTGAAATTCTTATGTAATAAAAAAAAAAAAAAAAGGAAAATATATTAGATAAATAAAAACCAGCAATGGAATTCTGAGGTATAGGCTTAAACTAACTTGTAATTAAAAGTATTAGGTTGGCATCATCTTGACAAATGAATGCATCACTGGTGAATTAATAAATTACAATAGATAATATGAATTTACCCGAACAAACAAATGTTCGTTTGTCATTAAATAGTTTTTGATAATAATAAAAAAAAAAACTAATGTTGGCCCATAGAAAATTGGTGAATCACAATAATATGATGGTCCATAAAGTTGACTTAAAGTTACTTTTACTAATTTACAAGGAAGTCATTTATGTAAAAATTATTTCATCCAACACAAATTATGATAATGATAGGCACTATCATAGAAAAAATATGGGATTTATTATGCAATGTCTACTATATGTAATGTATTAATAAAAATTGTACATAGTTATTTACTTTATCAAAAACCTTTTGTTTTCTAAATGCATGCTATATATGTTATTAAAATTTAAATAAACTTAAATATAGATTAGTGAAATTTCAATAGATATTTATATTATCAATTTAAACAAAATAAGATAATTTAACATATGATCAAGAGGACAACAAGTAACTAACACAAATTTATCAAATGAACTCGATCATTGTTTCGATCTACGTGTTGTGCTATTACTAGAAATAGTATAAACTATTTTTTCAATATAGTTTTGGAGTCTTCTTTCATGTAATGATTAGAAGATCAAACTCTAGGCATTCCCAATCTTGTATGATTAATATAAATGAAATTGTGTAGTTTTCTAGCAAACCGTCGACGGTTTTTTCCTGGAAAACTTTTTATCTGACGGTTTTCTCCTGGAAAACTTTTTATCTGAAACTGTCGAAACAACCATCGAATGGTATATAGAAACCGTCAACAATTTGCTAGAAAACTACACAATTTCTTTTATAATTAAGATGTCTCTATTAGGTCATGTATTAAATTTAAGTCAAATCCATGGTAAAATGATAATTCTATACTCTATTCACGATTTCACTATAAGACATTAATTGTCTCAAATGAAATTACAATCATATTTGTTAAGGTAATATGAAAGGTCTTTAAATAAAATATTGTTATCATAATTGTAATTATGTTTTCTGATTAATGATCTTAGAATTTTGTAAAACTATAATGACATCTCGGAATATGAGAAGTTTATAATTATGATACATTATTAATTACTTGATGGAAGTGTTTATAAAAGAAAGGTTAGGGGTTGGTCCTATCTCAACCTATGATATTTATGTTAAATATATCCATCAAATTAAGTTGAAACATAAGGAAGAGTAAAGGCTGTAAAATAGAAACATAGTCTAAAATATATATATATATATATATATTTGGAGGCTATGGATCAAGGTATGTTTTATTTTACCGTTAATGATTGTAAAATTATGAGTTTCAAAGGTCTTAAAATTATGATATATAAATAAGGTTTATCATATGTGGTATCAAAGCGAAGTTGTAGAAACTCATGATTTTCGATTATGATTAAAGGTTCATGTTTCGTTAAATTTTAGTTTATGAATCAAGGCATAGTAACCTTCTATTTTTCTAAGACATAATGGTATAAGTATGGTACGTATTAGTTAATAAAATATGACAATGCAACACGTCTCCAAACTTATTTTACGTGCACTGTGTTTAATTCCGTTATGTCATGATACTTCTTAAAATCTATGTAATAATAATGATGGTACAAAATGTCTGATGTGATAGTAAATATATATAATGTTAATGTATACTAATATGAATCTACAAGTATTTTGCCAACAAGTTTACGTTACTTACAATATTTTAACATTGTGATGCTATAAAGCATTTTGATTTTAATCACCAAAGTGACTAAATCATTAAGTAAAGTACTCATATATTTGATGTTAGAATGATATAAAATTATTATAAGACATCAAGAATCACCCAAAGGTCGATTAATTGTTCTTATAATATAAGGATAATATTTTGGTAATATTATTATGTAGTATTATTTTATCTATTTATTCAAAGATAATAGATGCTTATAATGAGTACATATAATGTTAAAATTTAAAATTTAATTAGCATCATTTTAAAGCTCTTTACATTAGTATTTTTCCCAAAGGAAAACATTAATATATTTATGTTTGTGATCTTATAAATGTTTCATTCAAAACATTAAATATGGTTAATTCTTGCAGTATCTGTTCTTGGATCGTTACACTTGCCTGTTTCATCTGTTCCAATGTTTAATAGGTTGAATTTCGCAGATTGGAGTAAACAAGATCAATTTCACCTCGATGTATTGAATCTTGATTTGGCACTCTTAAGTGATCAGTCTGCTGCTATTACTTATTACAGTAGTGCTGAAGAAATAGCCTATTATAATAATTGGGAAAGATCAAATAGGTTAAGTTTGATGTTTATGCGAATGAGTGTTGCAAATAACATCAAGACAGCTATTCCCAAAACTGAAAGTGCTAAAAAGTATTTAAAGTTTGTGGGGGGAGCGTTTCCAAACAACAAATAAGTCTCTTGCTGGGACATTAATAGGTATGTCAACCACCGTGAAGTTTGATGGTTCATGTATTATGCATGAGCATGTTGTTGAAATGACAAATATTGCAACAAAATTAAAACTTTGGGAATGGATGTGAATGAAAATTTCCTTGTTCAGTTCATTTTAAACTTATTACTAACTAAGTATGGACCGTTTCAAATGAACTATAACGCCATGAAAGATAAATGGAATGTGTTAAATTTGGTGTATTCCCAAGAGGGGGGGTGAATTGGAATTTTAAACTTTCTTCCTAGGTTAAACTAAATAGCAGCAATATATTCGCAATTTAGGGTTTGTCTATATAGTTCCAAATGCGCAGATAAATAAAATGTGTGGAAATTAAATCATGCACGACATTCATAATATATCCTACACGTGCGGTAAATAAATTATAAAAAAATAGAATGCACACATAATATGTTATCGAGGTTCGACCAATACTGCCTACGTCCCCGCCTCTAACTCGCAAACCCGAGGATTCCACTAATGCTCACTTAATGGGTGGAGCGGCACCGGTTACAACCAAGTTAATTAACGAGGCTGACGTCAACCTACAACCGCACCTTACCAGAATGGTGCACATAATTTTCCTAACCGTGTCTAAGTCAATCCGAGAATTCCACTATAAGACTCACTTCATAGGTGGAGTGGCACCTAATACAACTAAGTCAATTCACGGGACTAACCTCAACCTACAATCGCACTTTACTAGGATGGTGCATCTAATTTTCCTAACTAGGTCTAAGTCAATTCGTGAATTCCACAAAGCTAGTCTCCCTCTTCAAACCCACGCTTGGAATATAACGAATATAAAATTTGGCGTACAAATAAAGTGCTTCTCAATTAAGCAGACTATGTACCACTGTGCACAATATAATCAATGCACATCAATAATATAGGATCAATAAGCTCAGTGATGTAACTGTGTACAATCAACACTTAAGATAAAGAATATACTCAGTCAAGCATAAGAGTGTATTAGTAACCTTTTCTTTGAAATAATGTATGAAATAATCTCAATATCAATTTAGGGTTTCAAAGATGCTAGCAAGATGATTCAAACAAACTCAAAAATATTTTCTCTGTGTACTTAGCACAAGAGATGTTTGAATGCAAGCTTATAAAAATATTTTGCACACAAAAAAAATATTGGCTAAGGAATCTTGCAATATCAATGCAAAGACCCACAAACCTCAAAGTTCTCCACACACCGGATTTATCAAGTTAAATTAGTGGAGAACTTTATGTTTAACTCTCAATAACAAAATCAATAAACAATCACTATGAGAGTTATAAGCAATATGGAATGATGCATAAACACTCTAAGCACTCTCACTACACTTGGTTAATCAATAAAATCGAAATTTTAGAGTGTATAGAAGTAGTATGAGCAAAATAGCATTTGAAAATTTGAGAGAGTTTTGGCTTAATCCTATTTGCTAATCACCCATAATTTGTGCAAATGAAAGCATATATACAGAGAAGGGGCAAATTATTACCGTTGGGGACTCAAGGGTAATTTTAAAAAAAAATTTTAATTATGTTTATGAAATTAACCCCCCTTTTACTCCAAATTACCTCAGTTAAAAATTTACCAACCCGAGAGTTTCGGGTGGCTGAACCACGGGTCGGTCACCCGAACAAAGACAATAAAAATAGTTCATTTTTAAAGTTCGTTCGCCTAAGTATGGGTTCTGTTTGCTGAACCAAGGCGATTTCCACACTGTCTGCAATTCGGGTGCCCGGTCCTAAGTTCGGTTTTTTGAAACCATGTGTTCAGTAGCCCGAAGCAATTTTGATTGTGAAGTTAGGGCTACCGAGTTGGTGGGAAAAGTTAAAAACAAGGTTCGGTTGCCCGTGGACGCGACGTTCAAAATGATTCGGTCGCCCGAAACCAAAGTCAACAAGTTGACTCGTCAAGGGTTGGGTCGCCCGAAGTGTTTTGAACACTAGGGGTTCGGTAGCCCGAACCCTCACAATTTTTACCTATAAGTTCATTTTCACTTTAATTTATTCCCTTGATATTATAAGTGATTTTGGGGACAACTTATATGCTTGTGCATGGACCTATGGTCTTTCTAAGGTCTCTGAGTTAGTCCCAAAAACCAAGCGTCAGTCGACCGAAGTCTGTCTATGGTTATTTGAGCTTTATAGTTCCCACATGCATGATGCATATCAATTATTACAGACCATTTCCTATATTATTGTCGCGACATCCCTGGAGAGCGTGTGCCCTGGGAGGCGAAATAAAAATCAATTTTAAATGTTCAGGGAAAACAAGGAGTGTCGGAGTCGCCACTAACCTTAAGTGTGGTTAGAACACATGATTACGACCCCGTTAGGGGTAGAATGGGTCTACGTTACCAGAACTGGGGTCGGGAGTTTGGTTACGCGAGAGGAAGGTACGAGCACCCCCTACGCGCACGTTCTTACAAACGGTACCTAATTAATTTAGAATTATCCCTAAGTTAATCTAAAAAGTCTTTAAAATTACTCCTCTAGTAAATTTATTAATACACGTGCAAAGGGAATAAATAAATAAATAAGTAAATAAATAATACGAAAACATATGTAAAATCTAAATATTTACATATTCCCTCAGAACTAAAGGTATGTAAAACCCGAAGGCTCATACCCCAGCATTAAAATCAGAGGGATAAACATATACGAAAATAAAATAATACTATAAAATAATAAATATCATAATACATGATACAAAATATAAATATACCCAAGGAACAAAAGTACTAAAAATATTTAACATTAGTAATAATTAAAAGTGATGACAATATTAACAATAATAAAAACATATTACTATAACGATAGTTCTATACTTATAATATCATATTAATATTGCAACGCTACACCATAATAGTAGTATATAATATCATAATAATACCATACTAATATACGTAGTAAATATAATAGTAATAACAACGAATAAATAATAATAGTAAGTAATAAATGATAAGGATAATAATAAATAATGATAGGAATAATAACAATAATTATGGTAATAATAATATACATATTTTATTTACCTTAATATTGACACCCAATTAAAGATTCAATACACACATACATAAGCAATTAATTAATGAAATAAATCAAATTAAAGGCAAACAAATAATGAACTTATGGAAACCTATTCAAGCTATTACTAATATGTAAACAATCAGTATGGTAACTTCTAGACTTATAGTAATAAATCAAATCAAATTAGATATACAATCATAAACAGTTAACAGGATAATAATACAATATTACATGGTCAATCATTATATTACGTACAATACCAAATAATGAATTATATCATATACATGATAATGGAAACAATATAATAAACCCTAATATACCGAAATTATATATGCATAACAACCTTATAACCTAATAAACCATAATAATAAAAATAATATGAAATAATATATTACCATATTACCTAAATACATACATGATAAAAATAATAATAAACCACAATATTACAACATACCCTAAAGAGCTATGACTTAAATAACACAAATTCAATAATAATATTTAAACATAAAGCAAATATTTAATATGAACAAAAATCCTGCACCCAAGAAAAATAAATCAATTAGTATTTGATATGCATAAACAAAAACAACAAAGATTTAAATATGAACAAAAATCCTACACCCAAGAAGAATAAATTAATTAGTAGTTAATATACATAAAAAAAAATAATTAAACTTTAAATATGAACAAAAATCCTGCAACCAAGAAGAATAAATTAATTAGTATTTAATATGCATAAACAAAAATAATTAAAATATGGAAACCAATAAAAATGGCAAGAAGGTAATGAACTTATGGAAACAAGTTAATTTCTAAAATTAATATGTACCTATTCAATATGACCACCAAAATTAATACACAACCATAACTATACAAATATTAAACATAAAATGAGTGCAATAATAACCAAAAACCCTAAACACACTCAAAAATGGTAATAAAACAATTAAGCTATATAACAAATACGATAAAAAAACTTGCATGAATATTAAATATTAAAATAAATACAAAGAAAACTGTAAGACGAAAGGTAATTAATTAATACGCACACACACATACTATGTATGTATAATAAATACAACCTGGATATCTTACCTACATATACAATGAAGACTCAACATTAAATCAAAATAGGAAAATAATCAAAATAGGAAACAGAAAGAAAGGAATAAAAAAAAAAACTCCAAGTGCATGTGTGTGTGTGTGCATGTGGCCGGCATGGAGAGAAGCTCACCGGAGTTGGGTTGCAGTGTTCAGCTGGAGCAGCCAGCGAAGAAGGAGGCCTCGGGAATCTGTTATTGTGGCTGCCTGTGGCTGGTGTGTGGCCCTCGGTAGCAGGGGAACTCCGGCGATTGTAGAGTGGGGATGGATGCAGATGGAGATGGCCGCCGGAAGGTGGAGCTGCTAGTGCAACGGTGACTGGAAGTGGCGGCGGGACTGGTTGCTAGATGTTGGTGGGGAAGGAGGATCCGGGAGATCTGTCGAAGAACAGCAACGCCACGGCTGGTCTGCGTATGGACTTGGAGTTGGTTGCAGCAGGGGTCGTGGGAACACGTTGCCGTGGTGCTGTGCGTACTAGGGGCCTTCAAGTCTGCTGGTCGGAAGTTGGTCAAGGGAGAAAGAGTAGCAGCAGGCCGTGGGGACTGAGAGAGCAGCGGCAGGACGTAAGGGCTGTTGGTATGGGTGAATATGGAGCTGCTGTCTGTCAGCGGTGGTTGCTAGTATGAAGAAAAGAGAACAGCATGAGGATCAGGGAGAGAAGCGTGAGGGAGGAACAGATATCCCGAGGGAGAGAAGTGAAAGATGGGGTTTTTTATTTTTAGGGTTACTTGCATGTCTCTGTGCCCCCTTTGGTTGTGTGTGCGCCCCCTTCCCCTCAGAGGGTTCTTTTCCTTCCTATTTATAAAAAATCAAAACCCTAAAGCTCCCTCTTTTATTTTCTTTTTCTTCTTCTTTTTTCTTTTTATACTTTTATAGTAATAATGAATATGGCAACTAATAGTAATTCCTAATAATAATAATCATAATAATATAAGTAATGTAATAATGACAAGATTTGAAAATTATAATAATATAATAATAGTACCATAATAATAATAATAAAGTAATATTTAAAAATAAAAATAATAATAAGGATAATAATGTAAAATAAAAACCATGATAATAAGGTCAATGATAATAAAATAATAATAATAATAATAATAAAAATAATAATAATAATAATAATAATAATAATAAAGTAAGATAATAAAAATAATTATAATAATAGTAAAAATAATAGAAATAATAATAATAATAATAATAATAATAATAATAATAATAATAATAACAACTTTTGTTATATTGGGTCTGGGAAAAAAATGGGTGTCTACAATTACTATTATAGACCCAAAAGAATATAAATATAAATTGCAACAAATAAACACATCGAGGTCTTCATTCTTCTTCAAGTTGCCACTTGCCATCAATATGATCTTGCTAGTATTATCATGCATACAAACTTGAAAGTCATCAAATACCAAGAGTATTTGTCATTATCAAGACCGGATATGACCTATAAGGTCAACATAATATGCATGAGTTGAACAGTATGCTAGTTCAAGAGGAAACACGACTTAACAATAAAGGAATTCGCTCTATTCATTATGTGAACAATCAAGGAGCTAAAAAGAAAGTAAAGAAGCATGGAAAGGGAAAAGGATCTTTAAAGGATAATGAATCTTCTTCTCATATCCAGAAGAAGGTATCAAGTAAGGACAAGTGTCATTTCTGTGGAAAACTTGGACATTACCAGAAGTACTCTTTGAAACGAAAAGTTTGATTCGAAAGGAAGGGTAATTCTAGTGCTTATATATGTTTCAAATCAAATTTAACTGAAGTTCCTTATAATACTTGGTAGATTGATTCTGGATGTACAACTCATGTTTCTAATATGATGTAGGGATTTCTCACAATCTGGAACATAAACCCAAATGAGAAGTTTATCTTCACGGGGAACAGAATAAAAGTGCCAGTTAAAGCTGTCGGGACTTATCGTTTAATCCTAGACACTGGTCATTGTTTGGATTTATATGAGACTTTTTATGTTCCTAGTATTTATAGAAATTTAGTTTCATTATCTAAATTGGATGTTTTTGGATACACTTGTAATTTTAATAAATGATGTTTCAGTTTATTTAAGGATACCTGTATGGTTGGTTGTGGTATGCTTTGTGATGGATTATATAAGTTAAAACTTGATAATCATTATGCTGAAACACTTTTAACCTCACATCTTAGTATTGGCACTAATCGAAGTTTAGTGAATGAACGATCTGCTTACTTGTGGCATAAACGGTTAGGTCATATTTCCAAAGAAAGACTGGAAAGATTAGTAAAGAGTGAAATACTTTCAGATTTGGATTTCACTGACCTTGACATTTTTGTTGATTGTATTAAAGGAAAGCAAACAAGACACACAAAGAAAGGAGCCACAAGGAGCACTCAGCTTCTAGAAATTATACACACTGATATATGTGGACCCTTTGACGTAAATACCTTCAGTAATGATAGATATTTCACCACCTTTATCGATTATTTTTCACGTTACGGATATGTCTACTTGCTACATGATAAATCTCAAGTGGTAAATGCTTTGGAGATTTATGTAAATGAAGTTGAAAGACAATTAGACAGAAAGGGGAAAATTGTTAGATCTGATAAAGGAGGTGAATATTATGGAAGGTATAACGAAACTAGACAACTACCTGGTCCATTTTCTAAATTCCTTGACAAACGCGGTATTTGTGCTCAATACACAATGCCGGGTACACCAGAACAGAATGGTGTATCAGAAAGGTGTAATAGGACTTTAATGGATATGGTTAGGAGCATGATAAGTAGAAAGTCTTTATCCAATTCATTGTGGATGTATGTTTTAAAAATTGTCATGTACATATTAAATTGTGTTCCTAGTAAGGCAGTTCCAAAGACACCATTTGAGCTTTGGACTGGCAGGAGACCAAGTTTACGACACTTGCATGTTTGGGGTTGTCAGAGAGAAATTAAAGTTTATAATCCACAAGAAAAGCAGTTGGATGCAAGAACAATCAGTGGTAATTTCATTGGTTATCTAGAATAATCGAAAGGGTATATATTTTATTGTCCTAATCATGTCACAAGAATAGTTGAAACTGGAAATGCTAGGTTCATTGAGAATGATGAAACTAGTGGGAGTATGGTTTCATTAAATGTGGAAATTAAGGAACTTACAACTCCCGCTATTCAAAGTAAACCTATTATAGAAAAACCACAAGAGGTTGCGTTAAGACAATCTCAAAGAGAAAAGAGATCTGCTATCTCGGATGATTATGTGGTTTATCTTAAAAATCAGATTTTGACTTTTTGTTTTCATAAGCCATTAGCTGTGATAATTCTAATAAATGGATGGATGCCATGAAATAAGAGTTAAAGTCTATGGAACAAAATGAAGTCTGGGATCTTGTAGAATTGTCATAAGGTTTCAAGAGAGTTGGATGTAAATGGGTTTTTAAAGCTAAATGAGACTCTCGTGGTAACCTTGAATGTTACAAGGCCAGACTTGTTGCTAAAGACTTTACTCATAAAAATGGTATTGATTATAAAGAGACTTTTTCACCGATCTCTAAGAAAGATTCTTTTAGAATTATTATGGCTTTAGTAACTCATTATGATTTAGAGTTACATCAAATGGATGTGAAACCTGTCTTTCTAAATGGAAATTTAGATGAAGATGTTTATATGGATCAACCATTGGGTTTTACAATTGAAGGGAAAGAAAATTTGGTGTGTAAACTTAAGAAGTCAATATACGAACTTAAACAAACTTCACAACAATGGTATCTTAAGTTTAATAATATCATTAGTTCCTTTGGATTTAAAGAAAACACTGTTGATTGGTGTATATATCTAAAGATTAGTGGGAGTAACTTTATATTCCTGATTCTATATGTTGATAATATTTTGCTTGCAACTAATGATCTTGGTCTGTTACATGAGACTAAAGAAATTCTCTTTAAAAACTTTGAAATGAAAGATATAGGAGAGGCAATGTAACGACCTGCCTAATTTACCATATATATTTATTTTTCACATAGCATGCCAATAATCATGATAACCATAAACATAATCCACCCAAACCTGTGGGTACTGGGAGAAAAAAAACCTGTCATATATCACTAACACCCTAGTAGAGGAAAACATACATCATATACATAACAAACCAATTGTCCAAATACAATACCAGAGTTTTACAACCAGTCATATAAATATATACACATCCCAAAATGATCATAAAGTTCCCTAAGGTCACTACCCAAAAACTCATATGACCCTAACATAGCGACTTACCCTTCTGGCAAGGTAGATCGGGCGACCACTAACGCCACGGAGCTCTATCCGCTCCTCTACCTGGATTCCCTAAAATTTTTTAGAGCTGGGGTGAGACACCTCTCAGTAAAGAAAATAAATTAATATCAGTGTATGACAACATGGGTATTTTCATGCGTCATAAGCATATACTGTATATAAATCGTATCTGTGAAAATTTTCTAATAATTTATAGAATAAACATATTTAAAAGTAACATACAAGTCATGCTATATCTCTGTAAGTGTAAATCATATTATACAACTATATAATACGTGAAATAAATCTCAGGATGGATAGCTAGCTGATATCATGTATTACCCCCATATGACTAGGTTGTGCAGCCCTAAGGCGAAACCTAGCAATAGTTGGCCGACAATTCTAGATCAAAAACTCTGATCTGTAAGTATGATGGGCCTACCCCACCTGGTGCGGACTGCCAGGGGAACATCTCCAAACTACACTGAAGCCACATCGACTGCCACCTTACCACACTCTGATCGTGTGGTTGCACTATCATAATCTGAATATATATAGCTATGGTACCGTGCTCTTGAAAACTGAACTAAACTAAGTCATCCGGGTTTTGATATCATTTCATCATAATATCTGACATAATAATAATTTCATGAAAATAACATATCATATATCACGACCCTTGCGCCGGCATATCATATCATATAAATTATGGCCCTTGCGCCATTTCATATAAATTACGGCCCTTGCACCGTCATATCATAAATTACGACCCTTGCGCCGTTGCATTATAATATTTTTTAAACATATTTCTGTATTGTTTTTAACAATGTCCTGAAATAGTGATAGCATGCTTATTCTGAAAACATAACATCTTGCTATTACATAAAATCATAAAATTCTATACCCATGCCACACAAAAGTAAATCATGTTCTACTCATAAAATCTACACTGAAATCCTTTTCCCCGATTAAATGTATTAAAACAATCTCCTGTTAATAGCAATAAATTTTTCAAACATAATTTTACGATTTACATATTTACCTGAAATTAAATGCTGTAAAATAATAAATATATTTTCATAAAAAGACTGACTTAGTTTATCCCCTTACCTGGTTTCTTGAACTACGCCGACAGGAATCCCAAACTGATGCATGCAGCGCTCACCCGGACCCTGAATCAAAAATCCTAATTTCATTAAATCATTCCTAAATAAAATACTATTTTAATATTTCCTAAACCTATAAATTCTAAATAAATAATTATACTCTCAAATATAACCAATTTACTTAATTCCCCAAATCTCACTCTCGCTTTGGAATTGTGCCTCGGAAACCAAAATTGAAAATTTACTCTAACCAATATGACGACAATCGCGACTAGGACCCCGTGGTGGTGCCCGATCGTTGATTTGGCTGAAAATTTAAAGAGAAATTGAGAAAATATGGAAAGATAACCTTACTCCAGGAATGGTGCATATGCCACTTCCACGACAAATCCGTTCTAATAGAAATGTCGGTGGCGGAGTTAGGAATCCAACGACACCTTCCATTTCCTGATCAGCCGAATATCCGTCGAAAAATTGAAAGAAGTGGGAGAGAGATGAGGTGAGCCAGATAGAGAGAGATTCAGGGGGGGCGGCCTTATGTTTCTTCAGGAAATTCTTTTCCTTCAAGAAAGCTTAATGCATAAGCTTTCATATACTAATATATTAATATATATATATATATCCATTATATTTTTATTTAATAAATCCAATTTAATAATATTTAATTTAAAACTAATTAATTTAATTAATTAAATTATTATTATTATTATTATTATTCCTAATTATTTTAATCATTTTAAATTTTCAGATCCTTATATTCTCCCCTCCTTAAGAAATTTCGTCATCGAAATTTGTTATTTGTACTATACACTATCCCTTAAGGAAAAAAAAAATAGGCTACTTATTTTATTACTTACCCTTACTTGTGGCGAAGGAATACCGTGATTACATTTAGGGTTCTGAGAGATTACAAATACATATAAAATAAAATTTTCCCACAACCAAAACACTACCTACAAGATAGAAAATTATTACATTTACTAACTAACCTATACAAAAAAAATTTACATAATTACCTGCATTTTTCTTTGATTACTGTTGATCTCCACTGAAGAGATATGGGTATTTATGTCGTATCTCTTCCTCAAACTCCAAAGAAGCTTCTTCAACTGCGTGATTCCTCCACAGGATCTTTACTAATTGAATTCTCTTATTGTGTAATTTATGTTCCTTCCTATACAGAATCTACACTAGGGCTTCCTCATAAGCCAAAGCATTACTAAGTCTTAACTTTACATAATTGATGACATGAGAAGGATCTGGGACGTATTTCCTTAACATGGAAACATGAAATACGTCGTGAATTCTAAACAAAACTGGTGGTAAAGCTAGTCGGTAGGCAACTGACCCTACTCTTTCAAGAATCTCGAAAGGGCCAATAAACCTAAGGCTCAACTTACCCTTCCTCCCAAACCTCAAAATCCCCTTCAGTGGCGCTATCTTCAAAAACACATGATCTCCAACTTCAAATTCTAACTTTCGGTGGCAAGTATCGGCGTAGCTCTTCTGTTGACTCTAAGTTGCACTGATTGTTTCTTCAATGAGCCAGACTTTATCGTACGCCTATTGCACTATTTCCGGTCCCAAAACTCGCCTCTCACCTATTTCATCCCAGTATAGAGGAGAACGACACCTCCTACCATAGAGCGCCTTATATGGTGTCATACAAATGTTGGTCTGATAGCTGTTATTGTATGCAAACTCTACCAACGGCATATACTGGGTCTAACTACCCCTAAAATCCAGCACGCACGCCTGCAACATGCCTTCTAATATTTGAATCACCCTCTCAGTATTGCTGTCCATATGAGGATGAAACGTCGTGCTAAAAGATAACCGAGACCCCAGAGCCGCCTGCAAGCTCCTCCAAAAAAGTGACGCGAAACATGGGTCTCGGTCTGATACAATAGATATTGGCACTCCATGTGATCGCATGATCTCCTAAATATATAACTTTTCCAGTCTGTCCATGGAGTAGTTGACTTTAATGGGAATGAAATGAGTGGTCTTTGTCAATCCATCAACGACCACCCAAATAGCATTTTGCCCCTATCGTGTCGGCGGTAAACCCATCACCAAGTCTATAGAAATATGGTCCAATTTCCACTCTGAGATGAAAAGTGGCTGTAACTGGCCATCCAGCCTCTGGTACTCAGCCTTAATCTGCTGGCACGTTAGGCACTACTGCACAAACTTGGCAGTTTCTCTCTTCATACCGCTCTACCAGAAGGACTCTCGTAGATCCTGATACATTTTAGTGCTACCGGGATGAACTGTATACAGGGACCAGAAGCCTCCTAAAGGATCGTCCTCCTAATATCAACGTCTGTAGGCACGCATATTCTAGAACGGAATCACAAAGCTCCGCCATCTAAAATACTGAACTCCTCTCCTTGTCCGCCTTACACTTTCTTGATAAATTCCACCAACTCTGTGTCATTCTTTTAGGCTGCCTTAATCCTTTCATATAACGTAGGCTGCACCACCAGGTTGGCAACAAAAGCCTGGTGATCGCATTCAACCAACTCCATGTCAAATCTCTCCAGATCCATCAGGATCGGATGCTGAATTACTGCTGCTAACTGTGTTGCACCCCCTGATTTATGACTCAGTGCATCAGCTACCACATTTGCTTTACCTGGATGGTAGTTGATGGTGCAATCATAGTCCTTGATAAGTTCCAACCATCTTCTTTGCCGCATATTCAATTCTTTCTATGTAAAGAAGTACTTTAGACTTTTGTGGTCTGAGAATATCTCGCATTTTCACCATACAAGTAATGCCTCCAAATCTTTACCGCGTGTACCACTCCATCTAATTCAATATTGTGGGTAGGGTAGTTCTTTTCATACTCTTTCAACTGCCTGGAAGCATACGCTACTACCCTGCCTCGCTGCATCACAACCAAATCCTTTCAATGACACATCACTATAGATAACATAACCATCACCGCCTGATGGGATGATCAACATTGGTGCAGTGACGAGTGACGAGCCTCTGCTTCAATTCCTAGAAACTCTGCTCACAGTTGTCATCCCATTCAAACTTGACATTCTTTCTAGTCAGATGCGTCAGAGGCCCTGATAATGCTGAGAACCCCTCAACAAATCGACGGTAATAACCTGTCAAGCCTAAGAAACTCTTGATCTCCTGAACGTTCTTTAGCCTGACCCACTTCACAATTGCATCAATCTTACTGGGATCCACTGAAATTCCATCACCTGAGATAACATGCCCCAGAAACGCCACCTTCTCTAACCAGAAGTCGCATTTACTGAATTTAGCATACAAACTCTTTTCCCTAAGCATTTGGAGTACTAGACGTAAGTGTGTCTCATGCTCTTGAAAAATCCTCGAGTAGACCAATATATCATCAATGAAAACCACGAAAAACTGATCTAAATACTGATGAAAGATTCTATTTATCAAATCCATGAATATTGCAGGAGCATTCGTCAGATCAAAAGGCACAACAAGAAATTCATAATGCCCACACCTGATCCTAAAAGTTGTCTTTGAGACGTCTTTTGCTTTTACCTTCACCTGATGATAACCTGATTTGAGGTCAATCTTATAATAAACCTGTGCACCCTAGAGCTGATCAAATAAGTCATCTATACAGGGTAGATGATATCTGTTCTTAATGGTTACCTTGTTTATTTCCCTATAGTCTATACACGTTCTCATACACCTGTCTTTCTTCTTTACAAATAACACTGGAGCTCCCTAAGGTGAAACACTAGGTCTCATAAATCCTTTATTCAATAGGTCTTGTAGCTGGTCCTCTAATTTTTCCAACTCTGCTGGAGCCATACGGTAAGGAGCTTTAGAGATCGGTGTTGTCCCGTGAAGTAGATCGATAGCAAAATCTACCTCGCGATTGGGAGGCAATCCTAATAATTCTTTAGGGAAAACATCTGGAAACTCCTTAACCACTGGTGTATTGTCAAGCTTCATTTCATTTTTTGACACCTCCTTTACATAGGCTATAAACCCCTAACATCCCACCAGGAGTAATCTCCTCGCCTGCATAGCTGATACTAACTAAGGTGGGGAATGCACCTGTGACCTCACAAATCTAAATTCTTGCTTGCCTGGTGGTTTGAAGATCACCTCTTTCAAATGACAGTTAATATTAGCATAGTTAGCTACCAACCAATCTATACCGAGTATTATATCGAACTCATGCATATCTAACATAATCAGGTCAGTTGGTAACACTCTTCCCTAAATTTATACCGGATAACCCCTGAGCACTCTACGACACATCACCACTGACCCTGACGATGTAGCTACAAACAATTCTACCTCCAATGACTGGGTCTCACCACTAGACAATTTAATATAATTTGCAGACACAAAAGAATAGGTAGCACTTGAATCAAATAAAACAATAATATGGCATGATAATACAGGAAGGGTACCTGCCACTACGTCTACTACAGCCTCAGTGTATCCTCGTGTGAGAGTATAAACCTTCACCAAGGCTACGTTCCTCTACTAGCCTCTACAGGGCGCCTGGTAACCTCCCTTGAATTGCCTGGGAGCAGGAGCAGTACCAGGTGGTGTAGGACAATCTCGTGCCACATGCCCTGAACCACCGCAGTGATAGCAAACAACACTCCCCACTCGACACTCTCCCAAGTGTCTCTTTCCACAAGTCTAACAAACAGGGTAAGTCTGCACTGTGTGAACCCCACGATCCCCAGCCTCATGTCTCTATCCTCTACCATAGTTTCCTTTCCTTCAATGACCCTGCCTGCACCCCTGTTGGAAACTTGAAGGTGCAGATCTCTTCTTTTGTCCTTGCTCCTCAGCACCCAACTGCTCACTAGCCTCAGCCAAAGCAGCTTTATCTACTAGTTCAGCAAAATCCTGTATTTTCAATACCATAACCTGTCTGTAGATCTCATGCCTCAACCCCCTTTCAAACTGTCTTGCCTTCCTTGCTTCATCAGGTATAATAAATGGGGTGAAATGAGACAATTTTATAAACCTCGTCGCATATTGCTGGAATGACTGCTGTCCTTACTTCAGATTTAGGAACTCCTCCACTTTGGCTTATCTAACATCTATCAAAGAACAATTCTCTAAATCGATCCCACGTCATAGCTATCGGTGTCATCCTCTGCTGTTTTAGGAGTTTCACAGCAGTCCACTAGCGCTCTGCCTCTCCTGTTAATTTATAAGTAGCGAATAGAACCCACTGCTCCTCAGTACACTGTATGTAGAGACCCGAATAATTATCATAAATTAATAACAGAAGGAGGAAAGGAAATTATACAAGGTCTCATTGACGAACATAGGGAATTTGTCGATGAGAACACATGAGAGACTCATCGACGAAGACGTGTCTCGTCGACGAGAAGATACCGAGAGGGTATGTTGCAATTCTGAATTTCGTTGACGAGGAGTAAGCATTCATCGACGAATTTCCTTCTTGACTTCATCGACAAAGTGACGTGACTCATTGACGAAGGTCAGTCTATAAATAGACCTAAACCTCATTTTTTGGCCAAAAATCATGCGCAAATCCCTCTCTCTCTCTCTTCAATTCGTCCCTCCTCTTTCTCTCTAAGATTTCGGGCCGGATTCTCGCCGGTTTGACGATCTGAAGCCACCACGACACTCCTGGGAAGATTATCTACAAATCTGTTGGAGTGGATCATCGATGGAGCTATCTTGAAATTCATCCCAAATTCAAGGTAAGACTTTTTATTCGAAATTTGACTTTTCCATAGTTATAAGAAATGTTGTACATGGAGAAATACTGAAGTTTTGTTCTGAAAGATGTTGATTTCAGGGTATTGAACGGGGAACCCTGCGGGTGCAGGACAAGTATATTTTAGGGGGGTTTTTTAGAAGTCAGGTAAGGGAATAAACTAAAGTAGTAATTTTTCCATGAAAATTATTATGAAATTAGTAGTAGATTTATGTTTAGAAAGCATTTATTATATCTGAGTATTACTGAGAAAATGCATATTTGGGAAAATAATACTACTATTACACTAGAATGTATGTTTTTAGTATAAAATGCTAGAAAATATGATTTCAGAATAGAATGTATGGTTTTATTCAGCATTGTGTGGCATGAATATTATTTTTACGCAAATTATATTATGTTAAAACAATTTTGCAAATAAAGTATATTTTAGTGATTTTCAAAAATTATGGAATAATGCAGTACATTTTGATTTTAGAATATATGATAAATAAATTATTTATTAAGATCAATATGTATGAAATGTTCAACGCAAGGTCGTGATTGATAGCCGGTGCATGGTAGTGTATTATGTATGATTTTGGAGCAAGGCCATATTTGTAAGAATCTGAACTGTGATATAGGGAATTAATTAATTAAGAAAGGGGGAAAATTGGTAATTAAGCAAGCTTCGTCGATGAAGTCAAAGTTTGTTAACAAAGTCTTTATAGTTCTTAGCGACGAAGTGCAGAGTCTCGTCGACGAGGAGTGGCCAGGTCAAAGGGTTATAAATAGATATTTTCATTACTTCTCAACTAAGAAAACTCAAATTCTCTCTTTATCTCTTTAGAAACTCAACCTACTCTCTATCTCTCTAGATTTCTTCGCCGTATGTAGCGGGAATCGTAGATCCAATTTTACCATGAGGATCAAGGAAGGATTCTCTACAAGTTCTACGGTTTGGGTTTTCATTTCGGGCATTCTTAGGTTTTGGCCCAAAATAGAGGTAAGGCTCGGTTTTCAGTTTTGATTCGGTAGACTTGTCGGTAACAGGGTTGTGAGCGAGTTTTATACTGTGGGTTGTAGGTTTTGGAACTCAGTTCGCGGTTTAGGGGCCTTGGAGTTCGGGATTTGTCATTTAGGAAAAGGTAAGAGGATTCAGTTTATGTCGGTTATTTTTGAAATCGAACTTGATAGAACTGTGGTTCACAGTCTTGTGTGTGTTTTGGTTACTCATTTGGGGAAATCTAACGGGAAAAATTATGGGTTTTTCATGTAACAGTTTTTAGGAAAAAGGGGGTACTGGGCTGCATTCCCTAGTTTTTGTTGGAAAACCTTTTGGTATACTGTGTTATGTATTGTGATAGGGATGGTCGTGCCTTGACTTTATTAAACTATGTACGTTTGGAAAATCATGATTTATAGATTACTAAATGGGTGTGGTTTATTTGGTTATATGAGCATACATGATTGTGTTTTTTTATGAAATGCAATAGGAACTGGGTTCTAAGTTATTCCAGGTATTGAAGAGTGTCCGACTCTATATCCGAGAGGGTGTGTTTATCGCCTGCCATGTTTGGCAAGAGTGTCCAGCTTTATGTCCGAAGGTGCGAGCCTTATCGGCTGATCACCGAAGGGCGTGGATCCACCAGTTTGTACCGATACGATGCTATGGGAGCTTGGGATTCGCCATGTGCCGGGGACGCCGTGTATCGCGGGCTGACTACGGGCCGACACTGGGTATCGCTGGCCGGCTTCAGGCCGAAGGGTGTGACAATATCGGGTTACTTGATCATGTGTGTGTGCGTGTATGCACTGTTTTGAAATTGTTTTGTGAAAGTATTGGAATTGCATTTAACTATGTATGTTTTTCTGTCATGATAACACTCAAATGCCACACACCGATATAACCTATATCTGCCTTATTGAGAGGTGTCTTACCCCTGCTATACGTACATATTTTTCAGGTCCTTCGGGTAACTGGAGCTAGCTACCTGGTGTAGGAGCGTAGTGTTGGTGTACTGCGAGAAGTACCTGGGTAAGTCTTAAGCTTATGCTGGGTGATCTTTTGGGGGTTTTGATTGCCACCTAAATTTGTGTTGTTTTTTTTGTGGAGTTAGACTCCTTTGTATAGACTCTGGTATGGTACTGTACATGTATAGAAAGACTTATCTTTCACTGTTTTTCCGTGGTATATGTGAATGTGTATAGGGTGCATGGGAACCCCACGGGGATGGATCCTCATTCGTTGTACTGTGTCATTGGTGATTTGTATGGTACAGGGATAGGATTAGGTTACTTATTCACCCTCGGGTCCCATTACTGGGTTCGGAGCATGACGGTATTTATGTATGATTTCGACGCAAGGCCGTATTTATGAATGATTTCGGCGCAAGGCCGCAGATATGAAAGTAATTGGTGCAAGGCCGCATGTATTTATGTTATTATTGAAAATGCTATTAATCTATTTATGTTAAACAGTATATTATCATGTATTATATGTTATCATAACCCAAATGATAGTTCAATTTAGTTTCAGGAGCACGGTACCGTAGCTATACAGATCAAATTATTACAGTTCAGACTTGTGCTAATCGCCCCTGCAAGTAGAGGGAATGAGAGATGGATAGTCGATGTGGCTTTCAGTGTAGAGCTGTAGACGTCTACCTGATAGTCCGGACCAGAGTGTGGCAAACCCATCATACTTACAGACATTTTTGACTTGATAGTGGTAGGCCAGCCATTGTCGCGTCCTGCCTTCGGGCCACACAACCTGTCATGGGGGGTAATACATGACATCAGTTAGCTATAAATCCTGGGTAAATTACAGTATTACTAATTATATCAAACAATTCATGAATAGTATGATTTATTAGAATTATGAAACTATATGTTTATTTAGCTATGTTATGATCAGTGTTCTCTAGTATGTAAAATGTACTGTATATCTACTATAGCATTAAATATTCATGTTGGCACACAACTATATTTAGTTTATTTTACCTTACTGAGAGGTATCTCACTCCCAACTTAAATAAATTTCAGGAAACCCAGATAGACCGGTGGACCGAGGTCACCGTTGAAGCAATATTGTTACCCTGCTAGGAGGGTAAGTTTTTGGACTAGGTTCAGGAGGTTTTTTTTGTGAGATCCTAGGTATATTTTTGATGTTTTGGGAATTGTATATAAATACAGTGTTATGGTGGATTGTAGATAACTCTGGTATTATGCATTTTATGGTTTGGTGGATGTAATGTATATTTACTACTGCTTAAGTTTTCACTGTGTATGACAGGTGTGTGTCCCCGTTACCCTTGGGTTCAGGTTGACTTTGTGATATGTGATTAATTATGTAGTAGGTTGAGCAGGTCGTTACACTGTAACATCGCCAAAACCTTCTTTATTTCTTACATCCAGTTCTCGGCAACTGCAGGATCAATCCCTCTTGAGAATGCTGGAGGATTCATCTTAGTGAATTTCTCAATTGTACACCTAGGGATTGTAGACGGGCCTCCCTGCTCCCTAGAGCTCTTGGCGATCTCAACTATAACTTGTTGAGCCACACTGCGTAGTACAACATTTGAATCACCTCCGCCTGCACCTGAGGGTCCAGCTCCATCATCCCCAACATTCATACCACTGTTTCCTGGGTCCATCATGAAAAAAAAAAAACATGAATATGACTCAGGGACCTTGTCCTTGTAATCTACATATCTAACCAAAACCCCACTATATTGCCATTCTTATCTTTATTCAAGGTTAAGTCCTACATTTTAGAAACAAAACCCGTCAATAGTTGACTATAACTTTCATGAAATCGTCACCCTAGGAAAGACATAGAAACCACCACGGAAGTCCTGCCTCCAGCCTGTAGAACAAAACCTCAAATTCCTTTCAAAACTTTGGTATTGTTTCCGCTATGCCCTAAAGTCTACAGAACCTATCAACCTAGGCTCTGATACCAAACTTTAATGACCTGCCTAATTTACCAATTTTTTTTTTCACATAATAGCATGCCAATAATCATAATACCCATAAACATAATCCATCCACACCCGTGGGTACTGGGGGAAAAAAAACTTGTCATATATCACTGACACCCTAGCAGTGGAAAACATACATCATATACATAACAAACCAACCGTCCAAATACAATACCAGAGTTTTACAACTAGTCATATAAATATACACACATCCCAAAATGATCATAAAGTTCCTTAGGGTCACTACCCAAAAACCTATATAACCCTAGCATAGCAACTTACCCTTTAGGCATGGTAGATCGGGTGACCACTAACACCGCGGAGCTCAATCCGCTCCTCTACCTGGATTCCCTGAAATGTTTTAGAACTGAGGTGAGACACCTCTCCGTAAGAGAAATAAACTAATAGTAGTGTGTGGCAAAATGGGTATTTTCATGCACCATAAGCATATACTGTATATAAATCATATCTGTGAAAACTATCTGATAATTTATTGAATAAATATATTTAAAAGTAACATACATGTCATGCTATATCTCTATACGTATAAATCATATTATACAACTGTATAATACGTGAAATAAATCTCAGGATGGATATCTAGCTGGTGTTTTGTATTACCCTCACACGACTGGGTTGTGCAACCCGAAGGCGGGACCTAGCAATGGCTGGCCGATTATGCTATCAAAAACTCTTATCTGTAAGTATGATGGGCCTGCCCCACTTGGTGCGGACTGTCAGGGGAACATCTCCAAATTACACTGAAGTCACATCGACTTCCATCTTACCACACTCTAATCGTGTGGTTGCACTATCATAATCTGAATATATATAGCTACGGTACTGGTTACTTGAAAACGGAACTAAATTAAGTCATCCGGGTTCTAATATCATATACTATATTTCGTATGTTGAACATAACTATTTCATCATAATATATCTGACATAATAATAATTTCATGAAAATAGCATATCGTACATCACGACCCTTGCGCCGGCATATCATATCATATAAATTATTGCCCTTGCTACATTTCATATAAATTACGACCCTTGAGCCGTTGCATTATAATATATTTTAAACATATTTCTATACTGTTTTTAACAATTTCCTGAAACAGTGATAGCATGCTTATTCTGAAAACATAGCATTTTGCTATTACATAAATTTATAAAATTCTATACCCATGTCTTACAAAAGTAAATCATGTTTAACTCATAAAATCTGCATTGAAATTATTTTTCCTAATTAAATGTATTAAAACAATCTCCTGTTAATAAGAGTAAATTTCCTAAACATAATTCTACGATATACATATTTACCTGAAATTAAATGCTATAAAATAATAAATATATTTTCATAAAAGACTAACTTAGTTTATCCCCTTACCTGGTTTCTTGAACTACGCCAATAGGAATCCCAAACTGATGCCTGCGGTGCTCTCTCGGACCCTGAATCAAAAGTCCTAACTCCATTAAATCAATCCTAAATAAAATATTATTTTAATATTTCCTTTACCCATAAATTTTAAATAAATAATTATACCCTCAAATATAACCAATTTACTTAATTCCTTAAATCCACTCTCGCTTTGGAATGGTGCCTAAAAAACCCAAATTGAAAATTTACTCCAGTCAAAATGACGACAATCGCGACTAGGACCTCGTGGTGGTTCTTGATCATCGATTTGGCTGAAAATCTAAGGAGAAATCGAAAAAATAGGGAAATATAACCTTAACCCAGGAAAGATACCTACGCTGCTCCCGCGACAAATCCGTTTGTAGAAATGTCGGTGGCGAACTTAGGAATCGAACGACACATTCCATTTCTTGATCAGCCGAATATCCGTCGAGAAATTAAAGGAAGTGGGAGAGAGACGAAGGTGGGCCAAAGAGAGAGATTCAGGGGGGGCGGCCTTCTGTTTCTTCAGGAAAGCTTAATGCATAAGCTTTCATATACTAATATATTAATATTATAAATATATATATATGTATTAATATATATATTTGTATATCCATTATATTTTTATTTAATAAATCCAATTTAATAATCTTTAATTTAAAAATTAATTAATTATTTTATTATTCTTATTATTATTATTATTCCTAATTATTTTAATCATTTTAATTTTTCGGATCTTTACAGGCAAAGTATGTGGTCGGAATAGAAATATTTCGAGATTGGTCCCAAGGACTGGTTGGTTTGTCTTAAAAGGTTATATAAATAAAGTTTTAGAGAAATTTAACATGGACAAATGCTTAGCTTCACCCGTTCCAATTCAAAAAGGAGACAAATTCAGTCTCATGCAATGTCCTAAAAATGATCTATAACGGAGGCAAATGAAGGATGTTCCTTATGCATCTGTTGTTGGGAGCTTGATGTATGCTCAAATGTGCACAAGGTCTGACATTAGATGTGCAGTTGGAATGCTTGGTAGATATCAAAGAAATCGAGGAATGATTCACTGGAAGGCTTAAAAGAAAGTTCTAAGATACTTGCAAGGAACGAAAGGTTACAAGCTTATGTATCGAAGGTCTAATCATCTTGAGGTGGTTGGATATTCGGATTCTGATTTTGCTGGATGTGTGGATACAAGAAAGTCCACATTTGGCTATGTATACTTGCTAGCTAGAGGAGCAATTTCATGGAAGAGTGCGAAGCAATCAATAATTGCTGCATCCACTATGGAAGCTGAATTTGTAACTTGCTTTCAGGCTACATTTCAGGTTAATTGGTTGTGGAACTTTATTTCAGGACTTGGAATAGTCGACAGTATCGCCAAGCCACTGAAAATTTATTGTGATAATTTCGCAGCTATCCTCTTCTTTAAGAATGATAAGTATTCCAAGGGTGCTAAGCATAAGGAATTGAAATACTTTGTTGTTAAAGAAGACGTATAGAAACAAAAAGTGTCAATTGAACACATTAGCATTGATTGTATGGTAGTTAATCCTTTGATGAAAGGATTGTCACCCAAAACATTTATTGGTCGTGTTGAAAAGATGGGCATTATTGAATCTTAATGTGTGTTGTTCAATTAAGATTTGAGCTTGATAATCAAAATGTTTCTGTTATTTTTGTTTTCCATTTTGTATACATAATTGTTATGGAATAATGATAACATGATTAAATTTGGACCTAATGTATGCCTGTAATGCCCCGATCTTTTATAAAAACCCAGAGTGCTACTACACATACGTTATACCTGTATCTGATAAGCATACATAAACAACTCGCCCTAAACAGGGACAAACAAGTGTATCTCATACATATTTATATTCATGCATAGCGGAAAACATAAACATTCTACGTGGTTCTATTAAACATCTACCATAATTCTATCTGTATTTTTCAGTATATAAGATTCATGCTTAAAACTTAAACTATATTACATCCTCTTTACGTTCAACCAGGCTAACCACCTAGTACCGATATAGAAACTTACATCTACTAACAAGACTCTACGCGCCAAAGTCCCTCTAGGAGACTAGGATCGACGTCTTGTAGGACCTGAAATAAAGGTTGTAAGATTGAGGTGAGACACTTCTTAGTAAGGTGAAAGATATTACATCAGCACGTGACTACATGAGTTTAGTCCAATTTAAAAAAAAAAATAGTTGCACATTATCACACAAAATCCTACAGAGAGAGAGGGTTGATTCGTGTTTTAGAGAGAGAGAGAGAGAGAGAAATTGAGTTTCTTCCTCATTAAGTAACTAAATGATATTTATAAACAAGGTTGACCCGGCAAGGCTCGTCGACGAGTTGGAGTTCTCGTCGACGAGCCGAAGAAGGTCGCTCGTGGCCGAGAGGGTGACCTCGTCGACGAGCCTGAGATTACAGAATCTTTAAAAATCCCTCGGTATCTCCTCGTCGACGGGCCTTTGCCTTTGCATCTCGTTGCCGAGCAACAAAAGAGACTTAGTTGACGAGAAATGGATCCTCGTTGATGAGCTCTACTATTTCATCTTTTTTAATTTCCCTTATCTTTTCTTTATTTATTTTCTAGATTCGGGTTCTTATAATGCCTCTTAACTAAAAGATCATTATGTGTAGTGGAACTTGTATTGTAGTGCATGGAAGGAACTATATTAATAAAGATGATATGGAACTGTCATGACTCCTACAAGTTTTCTACATATTAATGATAACTAATGTATGCGCATTATGATCAACTACATTAAGTAATTTCACTTGAGCCAAGTGGGAGAATGTAAGACAATAATTGCCTCAAATGAAATTATAATCATATTTGTTGAGATAATATAAAAGGTTTTTAAATAAAATATTGTTATCATAATTGTAATTATGTTTTCTCATTAATGATCTCAGAATCGAAATATGAGAAGTCTATAATTATGATATAATTATGATACATTGTTAATCACTTGATGAAAGTGTTTATAAAAGAGAGGTTAGGGGCTGGTCCTATCCCAACCTATGATGTTTATGCTAAATATATCCATCAAATTAAGTTGAAGCATAAGGAAGAGTAAGGGTTGTGAGATAAAAACATAGTATGAAATATGTATATATTTGTAAGCTATTGATGAAGGTGTGCTTTATTTTAACATTAATGATTGTAAAATTATGAGTTTCGAAGATCTTAAAATTATAATGTATGAATAATGTTTATTATATTTAAACTTACATTCAAACCTAATTAACTCATGTATAAAGAGAACATATTAGATAATAAAAACCGACAATTGAATTCTCGAGTACATATTTAAACTTTCAGATCAAATATTTTTTCAACATTGGCATAATATTGTTTTAAAAGAAACATATGTACTCTTTATAATCATAAAAATTCATCCAAAAATTGATATTCCTTCTATTATTGTTTTACACACAAAAATGTTTTATTATTTTCCCGATGTATCATATTTGTATGAGTTTAATACATGAATTGCACAATTTGTACTACGTAATCAAATCAAGTTACATGTAATCAAATCAGTTACATTGCAATTAAAAGAATAAAATAAAAACAAGAAGTGAACAAACCATATCAAATTTATCAAACATATAATTAACATGGCATTTTTTATAGCATTATACATGTAATTAATTGTGAATTATGAATTTAAAAAGGTCAAGGAAAGAGCAGAACGAGCATCTATCATATCCTTAATATTCTTAAATAATAAAAAAAAAACATAACAATAAAAGAAAAAAAGCAAACCAAATTTAGCAACCATATAAATGCAAACGAAGAATAGAGCGATCCTTAATATGATTATGTTGAATTTTAAAAATAGAAAAAAATCAAGTAAACATGGTAGATGATATGATTTCATAAACATATAATGCATCAAAAATAAAAAAGTAAGCCACCATTAAGAGTCACGAGACTTAGCTAATGTAGTGATTAATAACATAAATTTCAAGTTTTGAATTGAGATTTATATGAATTCGAGAGAAACTTAATATAATTTTGTGTGGCATTTTATGCAAATTCAAAGAATTTTCTTTGACAAAGAAACATTCCCGATAAGTTAATTATTTTCTCTTTGTGTCTCATAAGGAATATTGTCGTAATTAAATTTTTAAAACTTAATGATTAGGGTTTTAGGCTCAAATTATTGAGAGTAAAAATGAATATAAAACGTAACATTAATGATTTTTGTTCTCGTATAAAGTTTCAAAAAATAATATAGACTAGATGATAGATTTCCAATAAACAAAAAAGAAAAAAAAAATCTTTTATTTTCTTTTTATAAGTAGAATGAAATAGTATACTCCTGTCCTGTGGCCTGTTCGGTGGAGGAGACGGAGAGATGAAGCTATCACTGAAGACCAGAGATCAGCAGCAGCACAATAACCCACTTGTCCGAGCAAAGATACCAATAAGCGTGCTGGGTTTACCCTTCGTCTCCGGCATTGTCGCCGGTGACCCCTCCGATCTCTCCTTTTCCCTCCGATCCAACTTTCCCTCCGGCCCCTCCCTTAAGCTCTCCTACACTCCTTGTCCATCCACCTCCACCGCTCCCTTCACTCTCTCCCTCAACTCCGGCGTCGGTCTCTTCGGCTCCCCCAACAACTCACCTCTCCGCATCGCCGCCCATTTCTCTCTTTTCCCAAATGCTCACCGTCCTACCTTCTCTCTCCAAATCAAACCCCAATTCGGCGATTTCTCCCTCAAGAAATCTACTTTCTCGCCTCCTTTCCCAAATGCCAACCCTAGCGCTAATGGTGCAGGAGTTGGGTTCGTGCCGCTGGAGAGGCCAGTAGTTGTCCCAAATCCTAATTCTAGTGAGAATTCTGGGATGCACTCGGGTTGTGGAGATGGGTTTGTGCCATTTCGTCTGGGTCCTGACCTGAAGCCGAAGGAGAATGCCGGAGTTTTCTCAAATGGTGGAAGTGGAATTGGGTTTTTTCCAGAGAGGCCGCTGGCGTGGAGGGATTTGAGAATGGATTCTTGCTGTGGGAAAGATGGGATTTTGTCTGGATTTGCTCTCAGGGCGAGGACGGTGTTGCCGGTGATGAAGGGGGTAGTGATGAATTTCAGGTGGGGTGTGAATTTTCCGGCTGAGTTTGGCAAAAGTATGCCTTTTTTGACGGTTGATAAGTTTGGGATAGAGAGGCTTGAGGATGCGAAGGAGGTGAAGGTGAAGAGAAGTGACGGCGACAGGGGTGATGTTGAGTTGTTGAAGGGTATGTGTTTTTGGATGAGCAGAGATTTGGAGGCTTTACAGAAGGAAAATGGGGAGATGAAGCAAAAGCTAGAGGAGTTGAGATCGGGGTTTCTTGTGAGGAATCATAGCAGGGAACTGGATGGCATAGGAAAGAAGTTAATGCCATCATCATTTGAGAATCCCAGCCAGTTTGAGCAATGGAGGGGCAGGAAGAATGGTAGAGAAGACAATGGTCGAAGAGAAACTGACAAGGCTGTGAATAGAGCAAGCGATGTGGAATCTGAACTGCAGAAAGCTATTAAGGTCGCTTCCTCTTGACAAGGTTGGGAAAACTATGCTTTATATTGCATTTTTTGGATGCTTGTATATATGAATTAATCTTGTTTAAGTACCTACTATTGCAGTGACAGAATTAGTATGGGTGTTGGGTTGGGACTGGAAATCCATTGGTTCCTTTAGGTAGGGGACTTGGTGTCTAGTTGTAACCTTTGTTATGGAACTTCTTAGATTTATTATGAAATCTACGGCAGTAGACTGTTATCTTTACTTCCAGTGCCCCAGTGTTTGGAAATATTAATGAAAATTTCAGGTTATGTGGTTGAGTGGTTTTTTGACCTTTTCCTTTCAACTTTGATGGTGAATTATATATAATTTTTATTGGCAAACTGTGGTTCATTGGACTGACTTTTTGCTAGGTGTTCAATGGGTGTATCTTCTATATATCTCTAGACAGATGAAACTTGATATCCTTGTAGCAGGCCCATTGAAAAAGTTAAAGACCCTAGTACCCCCTGTCGCATGAAGAGAAGTTTGTTGTTATGAAAAAGAGTCGAGCTCTGTCCCTTTTTTGGAAAATATATCAAGTGCAAAAAAATTGCTCGAAACAAACAACAAAAGTGATGACATGTAGATATTTGTCATTAATGCCGCCTAAAACTATTTGACCAACTTATATTGTTAAAAGATGACCAAGATGATATAATAGAGCCTATTAGTAGTTTGAGAATGCTTAACTTTACTAAGAGAATCTGTCTTACATGTTTTAGTTAAAAAAAAAAAAAGGAAAATTAAGATTTGAAAGGGAAAGGAATGAAAAATTGCTTCAATTCATAGTTCACCAGAATGCATTATGTTTCATTAATGCATGAGGCACAACGCAGACATTAAATTATGGGGTTTGTGTTTCATTAGCACGTCTAATTTAGGGATATTATCTTTTAGAATCATGGTAGCATGCATTATATTTCTGTTTGCTATGGAATCATGACAAGTAAGAGAATGGGTTGCACTGTCAGATTCTCTTTCTCTCTCTCAATAGAACAAAAAATTTACTAAGAAAGGAGAAATTACAAAAGTTAGAGGAAGTAAAAATTACGGGAGAGCTGCCACCAATTTCTTTGCAAATCAGTTCAAGAAACGCTGCTGAAACATCCTACAAGCTAAAGACCAAAAGGAAGTAAGAAAAACCACTGTATACTGTAACGAATAAATAGGCGTGACTTGATCTTTGAAGATTCTAGTATTCCTTCTTTATCCACAACGTCCAAAGAATAGCATACCAAGCACAATGCCATGGCAGTTTCCCTTATGTTGTGTTTGAGAGCATGAATTTGGACCTTGGATTTGGATTTGGGTGGATTTGCACAAATTTAATATAATTTTATATTAAATTTTATCCAAATACAAGGCCTCTCCAAACATAGGGTTGCTTTTATGGAACTCCTAAAACTTAGCCAAGAAAAAGATAATACACTGCTTGAGTCGCTGACATCTTATTGGCAAAAGAAAGGAGCTGGCACTACAACTGCGTAGCTTCCAAACGGTGAAGGAACAAGGGCTCATTTGTCTATTAGAAAGTAAGCACATCACACAAATATTTTATTAAGTCTCCTCCCCTGCAACAAGTCATTGGTATAATTTCTGTTAAGAACCAAAATCCAGTTGAATGCCTTACTATTGTAGGGGACCTTGGCCTTCAACATTTAATTCTGTGGAGGGAGAGAAGAAGGGGCTGAAGATTGCAACAAATGCATCAAGAAAGATTTAGAAGAGAAGGTATTCGACCTATCTCTATGCCAAGTATGAGTGTGGTTCCTAGGAGGAGGGACAAAAGCATTGAAAATTTCCATGCTTCTCTCTCAAGATTCCAAAAAAGAAATAGAACTCCAGTGAAAGAGAATCACTTGTCCAAGAATAAAAAGAAGCACAAGTCATTAGGATGACTTCTTTTGAGAACCAGATTCCTAGTGAATGCCTTAATCTTGTAGGATACCTTAGCTTTCCTGATTTCTTTCTCTAGAGGGGAAGGCAAAGTAGCTAAGGATTTCAACAAATGCATAAAACAAAAAAAAAAAAATTAGAAGAGAACAACCGGAGCCAATCCTATACTCAACCGGAGCTAATCCTATACAAAGTATAAGTATCACCCCTAGGATTAGGGGCAAAAGCATCAAGAATTTCCATACTCGTTCATGTACTTTCCTCTTATTAAGATTGCAAAGAAGATGGAAATTTGGTTAATGAGAATCACTCTTCAAGAATAAAAAGAAGCAATAGGATTGTATAGGGGCTTGGTTCATTTACTTTTCACCCATTTATATCTTAGTGGACAATGATACTTGGGCACCTCAAGTAGACATTTACTTGTCAAGGGTTTGTACAATCCACAAGGTACAATGTTGCATAGCTAAATGTCCGCTTGAGGTTTCCAAATATCATTTTCCCTTTTTAATAGGTAACTAGTGATGGGGGCTCATTCCACTTTGGTCATCCCATGTTAACTCTCTACATATGTATGGTACAGCTAATAACACAAAAGACTAAGGTTGCGTTTGGTTTATATAGGGATATGATAGCTCATTAAACATATGGCGCCATTTCAAGGTAAATGATCATCGAAAAGTCTTACTTCAACTAACCTAGAATATGCAATGAATGGCTAGTCCCAATCCCCTTTAGGGGAATGCGTATTTATTATGCTATTCCATGTTGTTTGGGCTAACAACTTTTGCATAGTAATTTACCTTTGTATGACAATGCCATATTTTTTGGTAAGCATTATATCCTTGTGTAATAGCTATTCATTCCCACTCTATTCTTTTTTTGCAAACCAAACATAAAATAGGAATTGAATGAAGTTCATTAACAGGCGAGCATCGACATTTATAGGACAAATAAAATAAATGAAAAATGCTACACTTTGTCCATATGGCTTTTGCACCATTGAGGGTCTAGAGAGGGCATAACATACACATTCTTGCTTCCATGCGTTAATTTGAACCTCTAACCTTGTAGCTTAGATGAAACACCCTTTTCATTGAGTCAAGGCTTGCCCTCACAGATAAAGTAAATTCCAGTCAAAAAGGGAAAAAAAGAAGAAGCATGTGCATGCTTCTCACAAAAAAATTTAGCACCTTATATTATAAAGATTTGAGTAGCAAAATCGCTCTTTCTCTCTCTCCCATGCATGATGAATTGTTTCACTAGAACACACACCAACTCCTTTCTTCCGTCGCTTATCTTTTGTTTTCGGATGTGAGGCCTTGATCCATACTTCTCCATGAGTAAACCCAAAAACCCATCTTTTGAACCCTAGCCCCCTAGTTTGTTGCTTTTACATCTCCTTCTAATCCATTCATCTGATATCACTGTTTTGACGCTCATATTATGTCTTTCCCACTTAGATTTCTCATCACTTAACCTTGTTCATTTAATGGATAACAATTGCTTTTTCTTCAAAGGGAGGCAAATATGGTGCATTGTCAAGAGAATCAGATGTCGTTTTTTCTCAGCATCCCTTCAGGGGAGGGACGAAGATGATTGGAGAAGGAAATGCGTCTTTTTCTCTTCACAAAGATGCATAATCCTTGGTCGAGAATTCTTAGGGCTTCATATCACATTGTCATGCTTTGTTTGAGGGTGAATGACTTTGGGGGGTTTATATCATTGGAGAAGATATCTTATAGGGGGCCTTTAAGCTTAGGTTGCATTGCAAATGGCGTGGAGGCCTTTGGATAGCTTTCTGGGAACTTTTGAAAGATAGGATCAAATAAAAAGGGGAGCCAACGAGGAACTAGTCATTGAGATGCATAGATTGTGGGTCTACAAATGTTAGTGTTAAGATTTACAACAATTTCAACCACACCACTAGAAAACCTATGTCTATAGGATTGAGCTACCATTGAGTTGGAAGTGGCAGAACTAGGTGGGGAGTTACCCTTAGTCAATGGTTGGGCCTTACTTTGGGCTGCGTAATTACTAATTAGCCCAGTCAAGTTGGAGTGAAGAACTCATGGTCGGGCTTAACCTTGGGCTTTGCTAACAAACATCCTTATTTTGTGCATCTCAAGATAAGGTCACAATTGTTTACTCAAAGGCCCAAGGATGGTTTAGGCAAAGAGGGTTTTCATTCCTAGAAAGATGCTCTCTTGTGAAGCGGATCCAGAGTTTCCATGCTAGAAAACAATAGGGACGCCTCCGATGGCCGACCTTTGAAAATATAGGGAGGGGAATGAAGCTTCTTCGTAATTAGCTAATACCAAATTGAGAGAGGAGATTTGAAGAAGCTTTTAGGTTGTTGTAGGAAGACTAGATCCCACTTGAGTAGTGTTTTCACAAGAACAAGGGAAAACGAACCTTTTGAAGGGAGAAGACTTTGATGTAAACGCAAGCTCTTGGGAGAATAAAGTTGATGCTCTTAGTCCTATTTTTTCAGAGAATGAAGGGCTCCTTATTGACATCCTTCGCAAGTAGAGTGAGCTCTTGGAGATTGATGTGTGCACAAAATTGGAGGGCTCTTCCTTATTCTTGGACCTATTAGAAGTTGAGAGGGATGTCTTGGAATCTAGGATCTCCTAGATGAGCTAGATCTAGCTCTGGTTAATTTGAGGGGGAGATGATTAGGCTTAGGAAAGGGGATTTAGGGGATAGAAAAAAGGCCAAGAAACTAAGGAGGGAGTTGGAGATATTGGCTTAAATATGATAAGGGAGGCAAGTCCTTGAGGGCTCTTAATTGTGTAAAATGAATCTCCTATTTTGAAACGTGAGAGGTTTAGGTAGTCGGGGCAAAGGAGTGTGGTTAAGGAGCTAATATTCAAAGTGGTGCATGAAATTTTGTTTCTCCAAGAGACTATGTTGAAGAAAGTTGTTTCATTCCTAATCAAAAGTATCTAGGACAATAGAAACAAAACTGGGTATGTTTTCCTTCGTTTGGGACATCAAGGGGTCAAATTATTGTTTGGGAGATGAGAGTGGCATCCTTTAAGTCCTTGTGGGGTCTTTTTATTTTATTAGTCCTCTTAGATATTAGAGGTGTAAAGGAGTGGTGGTTCACTTTTGTGTATGGTGCAAATGCTTTCCCTTTGAGGAGCTACTTCTTTGAGGAGTTTGTAGATGTTTTTGGGTTGTGGAAGGGTTGCTTATTTTTTTTTTTTGGGCCCGGAAGAGAGGGGGGGGGGGGGGGCGGTGTTCAACATGACTTGCAACTCTAGAGACATTCTAGGGAACACTGTTCACTTGACCCATTCTTTCTTTTGACTGTGCTAGCATCATCGGATACAGAAAAAGAGATTCTTGGGAAGTTCGATTTCTTCATCCAGGATTGTGGACGGAGGGATCTCCATTGCTAATGGTCATTTCACTTTTGGGGGGTGGGGGGTGGGGCTTCTAGTGATAGACGGGCTTGCTCCTGCATTGGTAGATTTTTGTTTACTAGTGCATGGGAGTTTCCACATTTTGTTAAGCAAATCCTCCTTGGACTCTGCCCTCTCCTTTTAGAGTTTAATCCTATGCAGCAGGGGTCTACCCCTTTTCAAATCAAGAATACGTGGTTAATGCATCCTTGCTATTGAGAATGTGTCAAAGGTTTGTGGGTGAACTTGAGTGGAGGGGTGGGAGGGTTTTAGAGTCATGAAAAAAGTTGAAATTCCCAAAGTCTTAAGGATATACTTGTGCAACAAGGGATGGTGAAGGCTCTACATAGTGTACAACCGGATAATATGGATGGGTCAACTTGGGCAGAATTGGAGGCAAAGGCCGTTTCAACAATACGCTTGTGTTTAGCCGACGAAGTGTTCTATTATGTGATGGAAGAGGATTCTCCAGTGGCTGTATGGCGAAATTTAGAAAGTCTGTACATGTCCAAATTACTCTCAAATAAACTATTTCTTAAGCAGCGCCTTTACTGACTTAAGATGGTTGAAGGATCAAAATTAAATCAACATATTAATACATTTAATCAAATCATAAGTGATTTGATGCGTGTTGATGTTAGGTTTGATGAAGATGATAAGGCTTTGATATTACTAAATTCTTTGCCAACGACTCACACTTATGAAAATTTAGTTACCATTCTTACTTGGGGAAAATAGTCTCTTAATTTAGAAGAGGTGACAAGTGCCTTACTGAATTTTCATCAAAGGCTGAAAATATGTGATGAAAGAGAAGACCTTGTGGTGAAAGGTAACAATGAGTGTGACAAAGGAAAGTTCAAAAGTGGGTCAAGTCAAAAATCCCGTACTCAATCCAAGAAAAAAAAGTATATCTGGTGTCATAAATGCGGTAAAAAGGGGCATGTGAAATTGGTGTGTTCAGATTAGAAGAAAGGAAATGCTGAAAAGCATGAGGTTTACTTCAAAATCCGCGAATGTGGTTCAAGAAGGAGATTCAGTTTGCAGTGATGGTGATGTTCTTTTAGTTTTGTCGTGGTCGGATAACCTTACGGATTCATGGATACTTGACTCTGCATGTTCTTACCATATGACTCCAAACAAGGAGTGGTTCAACACCTACAAGGTGGTAAACTCAGGTTCAGTTCTAATGGGTAATGATGTTTCTTGTAAGATCATTGGCATAGGAAACGTTAAGATAAAAATGTTTGACGGTGCTGTGAGAACCTTAAGTAATGTGAGACACATATAGAAGTTAGAAAGAGTTTGATTTCACTTGGCTCCTGGGATTGTAATGGTTTCAATTACAGGTTCAAAGGTAAGGTTATGAAAGTATGGAAAGGTAATCTGACGGTGATGAAAGGGCAAAAGCTAGATGAGAATATTTATACATTGTAAGGAACTACCGTTGTAGGTGGAGCTGCAACCATAGATGCTGAATTTGATGAAACCATCTTGTGGCATATGCGCCTTGGGCATATGGGGTTACATGGTATGAAAGAACTACACAAGAAGAAACTCTTGAAAGGTATAAAATCATGTTAGCTGGACTTTTGCAAGATTTGTGTTCTTGGAAACCAAAAAAGGGCAAAATTCAAGTCAGTCATTCACAAGATGAAAGGTATTCTTGATTATGTGCATTCCGATGTTTGGGGCTCAGTTAGAGTAACATCAAGAGGTCGACTTGTGTATTATGTGAGTTTTGTTGACGATTACTCACGGAAAGTCTGGGTATGCTTCATACGGCACAAGTTTGATACGTTTGTCAGGTTCAAGTTGTGGAAGTTTGAAGTGGATAGACGGAGAGGAGAATCAAATATCTAAGGTTGGACAATGGGACCGAGAACGCTGATTCTCTGTTTATGAAGTTTTGTGAGCAGCAGGGCATTAAGAGACATTTTACTGTTTGCCGGACACCTTAGCAAAACAGTGCGACTGAAAGGATGAACCGAACTTTGGCTGAAAGTGTTCGGTGTCTCAGGCTTAATGCAGGGCTACTGAAGAACTTTTGGGCTGAGGCAGTTAGTTTGACTTGTTTTCTGATAAACCGATCACCAAGGGCATCACTAGAGGGTAAAGTGGTAGAAAAGGTATGAACGGGAAATGCAGTAGACTACTCCGAATTGAAGGTATTCGGGTGACCAGCCTATGTTCACGCATCTAGTGAGGAGAGATCAAAGCTTGACCTAAAATCTCGATGTTGCATTTTTTTGGTATATCAAAAGGGTGTGAAGGGATACAAGCTGTGAGATCCAGCGGCAAACTTGGTGGTGATTAGTAGGGATGTAGTCTTTGATGAGAAGGCTATGGTGAAACGTACTCAAGATTGTGATGAACAGAAACAGGAGCTAGGAAGTTGAGGCAGTGATGAACATGTTGCACAAGTAGAGTTGGAAACTCAGGGCAACGACAATGATCATGGTCCTTTGGTTGCAGGGAGTTCTAGCTCGAGAAGCCAGTAAGTCGTCAATCTTCCTATACGGAGATCCAAACACACTATCAGGCCTCCGCCAAGGTATGAATTTGAAGAGTTAGTGTCTTATGCTTTTCTTACTAGTTATAACGATCCAACTACATTTCAAGAGGCATTGCACGACTAGGAGAAAGGTAGGTGGATGGGCGCAATGATTGAAGAGATGAAATCACTATATAAAAATCAAATTTGGGAATTGGTGGAGCTTCTAGATGGGAAGAGACCGATAGGTTGCAAATGGGTATTTAGGAAGAATGAAGTAATTTCATAAAAGGAAAGAGAAAAATTCAAGGCACGGTTTGTGGCAAAAAGGTACTCATAGAAGAAGGGAATAGACTATGATGAGATCTTTTCACCCGTGGTCTGACACACTTTGATCAGAATCGTGTTGAGGTTGGTAGCCCATTATGATCTTCATTTGGAACAAATGAATGTGAAGACGGCGTTTCTTCACGGTAACTTGGAGGAATAAATTTATATGGTGCAGTCGGAGGGATTCAGTGAACCAGGGAAAGAAAACTTAGTTTGCAAGTTAAAGAAATCTATTTACGAGTTGAAACAGTCTCCAAGGCAATGGTATAAAAGATTTGATTCCTACATGATCGAGATTGGTTACAAAAGGTGTGAGTATGACTGCTGTGTGTATGTGAACAAGTTTGATGATGGTTCTCTTGTTTTCTTGTTATTGTATATCGATGACATGTTGATAGCCACAAAAGATTTAATTAAGGTGAATCAGTTAAAGGAACAATTGCATAAAGAGTTTGACATGAAAGATCTTGGTCCGGCTAAGAAAATACTTGGGATGGAGATTCGCCGGGACAGAACTGCAAGGAGGTTATGGTTATCTCAGGGCGGTTATGTACAGAAGGTGTTGGAAAAGTTTAGCATGGCTGATGCAAAACCGGTGTGTACACCTCTAGCGAGTCATTTTAAGTTGTCTACTGCAGATTGCCCAAGTACGGATGAGGATATCTGAGACATGTCAAAGGTCCCTTATGCAAGCGCCGTGGGGAGTTTGATGTATGCCATGGTGTGTGCGAGGCTAGACTTGACACATGCTATGAGTGTGGTGAATAAGTTTCTTTCTAATCCAGGAAGACAACATTGGGAAGCCGTCAAGTGAATCTTCAGATACTTACGGGGTACATCGAGATATGACATCATGTTCGACAAGCAACAGGGTTGTCCTTCAGTTATGGGGTTTGTAGATGCTGATTATGCAGGGGATATGGATGACAGAAGGTATAAAACGGGTTATGTTCTTACCCTTGTAGGAGGACCTATATGTTGGAGATCTATGGTTCAGTCTCCGGTGGCATTGTCCACGACTGAAGTTGAATATATGGTAGTTGCCGAAACTGCAAAGGAAGATTTATGGCTTACCTGTTTGGTCAAAGAGCTGGGCTTACAGCAAGATGAGGTTGTGCTGCGTTGTGACAGTCAAAGTGCTATTTACTTAGCAAAGAATTAAGTGTACTATGCTAGAATCAAGCATATTGATGTTAGGTTCCACAAGGTTCGGGAGTTGATTACTTCAGGTGAGCTTGTATACGAGAAGGTTTGCACGTCTGAAAACGCAGTGGATATTTTAACAAAACCACTCACTAGCGAAAAGTTCAAGCATTGCTTGAACTTACTCCATGTCCCCAAGTGATAGAAGGGAGACAAACCCAACCGAGTGTTCCAAGTTCAAGATGGAGCAGTCAGATATGTTTTTCGGGTTCTCCTAAGGGGCGTATAATTGCCAAGATGTAGATTGTTGTATTTGTATTTGTGGCTCTTATACTTAAGGCTCATAAACAAAGGAAGAAGAAAAGCATATGGATTAAATGGTGTTGCACGACAGGGAATACCGAGAGGCTCAAAAGTTCAGAGGTTCTGAGATACCGAAAGCAGGAAATCAGAAATACGAAGACTCGTTGACGAGTGCTTTGTTCTCATTGATGAGTGCATTTGGGCTGCGAGAAGGAATTTGAATTTTGAATTGGAACGTTGGGGTGGTTGGGAATTTGGAGGGAACCTTTGACGGATTGTTATTTATGCTCTTCTGGGCATACTTTGACAAGAGAGAGAGATCATTGTGAAGTGTATTGTGTACTTCCATATTTCTTAGTGAAATTTTTGTGCCGATTGCTCCCGTGGATGTAGGCATTGGCGAACCATGTATATTCTCATGTTGTTCTCTTTATTTGCTTTCAGAATTTTGGTTGTGTATGAATTATGTCTTGTGGTGCTTTATCATTCGCTGCAAGTTTAATTATTCCGCTGCACATCCTATACTCGATTTCCACAAGAAGTTCCAATCTCAATAATGAGTTAGAGGTGTTCTTATTGAGAGAGGACATGAGCTGGTCTTAGGAACCTACGGTGAAGTGGGTGAAGGAGGGGGATTATCACTTTGGAAATTTCCATGGTGTAATGAGTGGGAAGAGGAGGAAAAGTTATATCAAGGAGCTAATAATAAAATTAGGCTAGGTGGGAAGGGTTCAATATTAGATAGGAGTTAAGATTACCAACTTCTATAAATTATTATTTAATGCGGAGACCACAAATAGATTGATGGTGGAAGGCCTTGACTGGATCCGTGAAAGTTGTACTTAGTGGCTTGAAAGGCCTTTTGAGGCTGAAGAAATTAGAAAAATTATAGGCCCTCGTGGCTTATAGATGGCATTCTTTTAGGACAACTAGGAGGTTTTGGAAGTTGATAACCTCTAGGTCCTTTTATTTTTTGGGTGTGAAGATTTCCATCATAAGGGTGTGGCGTGCCAACTCTACCTTCATCACCCTTATCCGAAAGTTAGGGACTTCAAACTGATCGGCCTTGTTATGAGTATCTATAAAATTGTGTCCGAAGTCCTAGCTAATATACTTAGACTAGTCTTTGGGGATGCTATCACCTTGGTGCAGTCTGCATCTATTAATGATTGACTAATTTTAGATGCAGTGCTGGTGGCTAATGAGGGGGTGGAGGATGCAAGGAGGAGGGGGAGGAAGGGGCTTCTCTTTAACATGGATTTCGAGAAAGGGTGTGACATGATCAATTATTGAATTGGGGTTTCTTAGACAAGGTGATGTGTAAGAAAAGCTTTGTGGACCTGTGGAGGAAGTGAAATAAGGGGTGCCTGAGTTCAGCCCACCTGTGAGTCATTGTCCACGGTCAGCCTAGAGAGTGGTTGAGAGCCTCTCAGGGACTTGGACAATGATCCACTATGACCTGTGGAGGAAGTGAAATAAGGGGTGCCTGAGTTCAGCCCACTTTTGAGTCATTGTCCACAGTCAACCTAGAGAGTGGTTTAGAGCCTCTCGGAGACTTGGGACAATGATCCACTATCTACTTTTTCGGTCACCCTTGTAGTAGACACCTTGAGTAGGTTGCTAGTGCATGCTCAAAGGTTGGGGGCGCTTAGAGGTCTCCTTGGGAGGGGAGGAAGTGGAGGTCTCATATCTTCAGTTTGTTTGATGAAACTCAGCTCTTCCTTGAGGACAACATGACAAAATTCTGGAAGTCGTTATATTTTGCTTAAAATTTTTGAGAAGATTTTGGGTCTAAAAACCAATTTATCCAAGAGTAGGATTGCCTCCATCAATATGGGGGATGGAGTCCAGAGTTCCACACTTGAGGGTCCTTGAGTGGCCTCTGTCCTATATCAGCCTCCATCTAAGAGGCAACTTGAACTTTGAAGCCTTTTGGGGTCATGTGTTAGAAAAGGTGGGTAGGAGACTGGGAGGGTTGGAAGAGGGCATAATTTTCCCTTGGGGTTCACTCCACACTCGTTAGTGTCTGTCTCTCCAATTCCGATCTATTACCTTTCCTTGTTTAAAATTCCTTTTAAAGTAGCTAGATCTTTAGAGAGGTTGATGTGTGATTTCCTTTGGCCGGGTTCAGGGGAGGGTAAGAGAGAGCATGTAGTTAGTTGGGTGGTGGTTGGCTGACATAAGTCTGAGGGGGGCCTGGGCATTCATAATGTGGTATCCAAAACCATTTCTCTAATTGGTGACTTCAGAGGTTCCATTTGGAAGTTAACTCCCTATGACAAAAGGTGATCAAAAGCAAATATGAACCCAACCTAACAGGTGAGAAACAAGAGGAAGCGGTATCTCATGCATGTTCTTGGAAATTGGTATTTCAGGTGGCCAGTCAGTTCTTTCCTCCCATTTGGTTTGATGTGGATAACAGTAATAGGGTTCGTTTCTGGGAAGATATGTGGGTGGTTGAGATTTTGTTGGAGCTGAAGATCCTTCACTATTGGCACATTCTTCTTTACATAACTCACCCAGAGCTCATTCATTTCTTCCTGGGGTTTCTGTACATGGGAACTCCACTTTTTTAGGAAATGTTAAAAGAATGGTTGATGAACTCATTGCCCCACTTTCCTTGTAGGACCATTTTATTGAGGATGAGAGAGCATGTGAGGTGATTCTTTGGGTATGTTCAATCTTTTTTCTCACACCCATTGAAAACCCCATCCTCTAACCTTTTCCCTCGGAGCCACATCCTTTGGTGGGTAAGGTTCCTGTGAAGATTCGGACCTTTATCTGGACCCAATCCTGAGTAGTATTAACGTGCATGATCTGCTTCAGAGAAGAAGGGAATGCCCTACAGGGCTATCAGTCTCCACGTGTATCATGTGCCATGAATGCAATGAAACAAATGCTCCACCTCTTTGAACGTTGTAGGGTAGCAACACAGCTTTGGAATGCTCCCTTATCTTACGCAGGTGAAGAGTGGGTGGCACCATGGAATGTGGCAGAGGTTTTATGGTTATGTGTAAAGGCTTCAATAGAAATAATAGAGTTGTTTGGAGTGATGCAGTTTTTGCCGTTCTTTGGACCTTGTGGATTGAGTGGAACGCCAGAATTTTTAAGGGTCACGCAACCTGCTCACAGCTTTTATGGGATAGAGTGATCTTCCTCATTTTCATTTGGGTGCATTCTCTCAGCTTCTTTTAGGGTTTATCACTTTCCGATCTTAAAAGGTTGTGGAGAGCAGCTCTTTTGTAATTTAAGTACCTGTATTTTCTGTTCTTTGGATCTTTGGAGAGGGCTTCTTGTCTTCCAAGCCTTGTTCTATGTGTTTTGGATGTTAATAAATTCTCTCTTACCCACCAACACCCCCTCCCCTCCCAAACCCACCCCAACGACGCAAGACCTTGAGTGTCTAGAAGAGTAACCATCGCTAGCAAATTAAATTCTTGCCTACAGTGGTTCAGAAATGCAGCAAAATGTTCGAAACTTATTATAAGTAAAACTGGAATTCAATTTTTTATCAGAAAAAAAATTACTTTCTAGATTAAACAATAATTTAAAAATTAAAATATTTTTCAGGGTTTACATTTTGTTGTCAAACTGTCTTCCCTAAGAAAGGTTTGTGTTATGTTTTTCAGGGTAGCAAGCTTAGATTTTTTTGAGTAGTAATCCCCAGGGATGTTATAAACCTCATCCGTCGTCCATGAATATTGTTTTGTCTGGCAGGCGTATATATAATCAGGTTTTCTAGACTATGCAAGGTTTGAATTGCTTTGTGCACCTGTCTTCCTTGAGAAAGGTTTACATTACGTTTTTCAGAAACAAGCTTAGAAGATTTCCGGAACTGACTGAACGTTTAATGGGTTTACTGTTTAACTGGTTGTTTGTGTCTTGGTACTCGGTGGCTGTTGTTTAATTTGTCTAAATTAGTTGTTTGCAAATATTTGTGACTGCAGTTCCCCCAGACGAAAATAAAATGAGTTGAGTCTTGACATGTTTTGAAATCAGATAATAAAAATAAATAGTTAGTGCATTTGAGCATAGACAGGCAACTCTACTTTTTTCCCTACGACACCAGCTGATTAACCATGTTCATCATTTGATCAGGTTTTAGTTGATTTATACTCACATTTCTTTGACAAAAGAAGAAATGAACATGAATCTGGTAAAGGGCTGTTTCCTTGCGCCATTGCGGTTCTGTTCAATTGCAAATTAACTTCTTGATTATGTTAAAGAGGCCGTCTAACAGTAGAAATATTGTAAGCCACAATGTTCATTAGTTAGAATGTAAATTTATGTTGTTGAGGTGGTTGTACCTTATGAATTTATTATTTACAAAACATACTATAGGCATTGACTGAAGTTCGTTCGCAAGCGATCATCAATGTTTATAAGACAAATAAAATAAATTAAAAAATGCACTACCTAGTGCAGCGTTATGATGTACGCATCTTACCTTTATGCCTAGAAAGATTGGACCTCTTTATCTTTAAGTTTAGATAAAATACCCTTACGATAAAGTCAATCGTAAATGATATTCGTACACAAACGTTAATGCAGGTGAAAACCTACTAAAGTAAATTTTTAGTTGAATCAAATTCTTTTATTTTCATATTTAAATAATAATAATAACAATAAATTTCAAAATATTTTTGCCTTTATCTCCTGAAAGATTAGACCTCTTATTTTTAAGTTTGGATGAAATACCCTTACCAAATGGTGATGCATGTGAAAATCAACTCAATGTTGAATCAAATTCTTTTATTTTCATATTTGAATAGTAATGATAATAATAATAATAATAATAATAAATTTTAAAAATAATTTAAAAAATAAAAAAATACAAATTTTATTTAAAATATTATTAGTGATTATTTTTTGCTATATAGCTTTAAGTGGTTATGCTTATGATCATTATTTTTTAATATTAACTCTGTAATATTCTCAAATTAATACACACATTGTACCGTCATACTCACGCTACTAGTTTAACTTTCAATTTAGCCCACAAAACTAACCACAGTTAATGAAGAAAATGAAAAGTATAAACAAACCAATAAATTAAGTTGATACCAAACACATTTATTTTCTATCCACAATCTAGTTTGGTCTTTTATGTCTTATTTAATTTCTTCCCCTCCTAACCCATTCACAATTTCACACCCATATCAGTGCTCCTGATTGCACCATCCACTAGCTGCATTGGCCTATGAACAAGGTGGTAGACCCGGTTTACTTTTTCTCTTCTGAGCGACAAGGGGGTTTTGGGGATTTACAACCATGTTTGAAACGTGATTTCTAGAAGTTCGCAATTACTCTCCAAATTTTTCGTGATTGCTTGCAGTGCTTGTGTGCATCATCTCCTTCATTTGATGAGATGAGCTCCTATTTACTAATGAAATTTCACTGAGCGACGACACAATTCCCTCGTCGAGGGACTTGACAGTCTCTGGATTGGGTCTTCGCACAACAACTTGGCTGGGATCCTCTTTTGGTGCTTGATTAGGGCTGATTGAATGTGGTTGAGATGGGTTTATTTGTGTTTGTTTCAAAGGGCGTGAATTTGGTCGGACATGGTTTCTTGGAAGTCTATCAATGGGTGAAGGTGGGGTTGTCTGCTTTGATTTTGGGGTTGGATTGATTTCTAGGTCAATGATAATCGGGCGTACGGGAGATGGGATTGTAAGTGTTTGGTTTGAAGGTATTGGAGTTGGTTGATTAGGGTTCTTTGGAACTTGATTTACGGGTGGTGGCAAGGTTTTGGTATTCTTTTCAAGAGTCGTGTTGGAGCTTGATCAGCCAGTGGAGACGGGATTTCAAGTCTCCCTTTGGGGGGCAGTGTCACTGGCGGAGTAAAGGCTTGAGGGCTGTGTTTTGGAGGCACTAGAATTGGTTGAACTAGCGCATCTTTACAGTAGGCATTGGGGGGAGAGGGGATTGTTAGGCTTTCTTTCGGAGGAGGTAGAACTACTTGAGCTGGTGGTGTCTCCAGGACCTGGTCAATGGGTTGTGGTGGTGGCGGTGGAGGAATCAGCCGAGGATGGGTGGTGGGAGCTTGCTCATTGGGCTGAGATGCGGTTGCAGGAGTCTCTTCCTGAGGCGGTGGAATTGATAGAACAGGTGTTGTTCGACCCTGGAGAATCAGTGGAGGTGGGACTGTTAGCCTATATGCCAATGGTGGTGGAACTGATTAAGCTGGTAGTATCACTAGGGTGTTATCAATGGGTTGTGGTGGTGGCGGCGGTGGCGGCGGGATTGAAAGGCTATGTTGTGGAGGTGGTGAAGCTGGGATTGTCGGCCTTCCACCATTAGGTGGCGGTGGCGACAGAGTATCTCCCATGGTATAACAATACCTTTTCACCAATGGAGGTAAGAAAGGGTTAAAGGGTCGTAGAGGGAACATGTTAGGGGCGCAGTTGTCGTCGTTCTCCTTGATGGCCTTGCAGCATGCAGGACCCAAGTACATGCTGCGGGCATAAAAAAATGTCATTCTCTCATTTACACAACCCTGGGCACTCTGGACCAACATTGTCGCATTACTGGATGAAGCATCCCAAACCCAGGCAGCCACCATGGAAACTTCTGTTGAGGCTGAAACTCAGCAGAACTGGCACAATTAGCATGGCTGCTACCAATACTACGACAAAGAGCAGCGATGTTTCTTGGACAACTGCTCTCATTTTGATCAATAGAATTTTGGTTATAATCCAACCAAGTTTAAAAGGTGGGCTGTGATTTGCTAGGCCTGGCTTTGTAGGAATTCTGACATACACACATACATACCCATACCGACCCTGCTATCTAACTACTACTTAAACAACTGCGGATACTTCTAGTGTATTTCCGTTTCTAATTTCCAAGAAGTTTCCTCAACCGTGTGATTCCGCCACAAAACCTTCACTAACGATATCTCCTTGCTGCGTAACTTCTAAACTTTACTGTCTAGAATCTGAATAGGTACCTCCTCATACGCCAAAGCATCCCCTATCTCTAAAGATTCGTAACTAATAACTGTAACGGATCTGACACGTACCTCCTCAACAAGGATATGTGAAATACATAGTGGATCCTTGAGAGTGTTGAGGGTAGTGTAATCCTGTAGGCCACCGGACCCACTCGTTCTAGAACCTCGAATGGTCCGATATACCTCGAGCTCAGCTTGCTCTTCTTCCCGAATCTCATCACTCCTTTCATCGGAACGATCCTTAGAAATATCTTACCCCCAACCTCGAATTCCAACTCACAGCAGCGAACATCCGGGTAATTCTTTTGCTGACTCTGAGCCGATTTAATCCTATCTCGGATCAAACTCACATTCTCAGATGCCTGCTGTATGAGTTCAAGTCCTTACACCTGACGTTCACTAACCTCATTCCAATACAGAGGAGATCGACACCTCCGGCCATACAGAGTCTCGAACGGTGTCATCCCGATACTAGCCTGAAAGCTATTCTTATAGGCAAACTCTACAAGTGGCAAAAACTGAATCCAACTACCACTAAAGTCTAATACACAAACCCATAACGTATCCTCCAAGATCTGTATTGTCCTCTCCGATTGTCCATTAGTCTGGGGGTGGAACGCTGTACTGAAAGTAAGTTTCGTCCCCAGTGCTTCCTGCAAGCTCTTCTAGAAACGAGAAGTAAATCTCGGGTCTCAATCTGAAACAATGGACACGGGTACCCCGTGCATTCTTACTATCTCATGCACGTACAAGTTTGCTAGCCTACTCAAAGGGTAGCTAACCTTTATTGATATGAAGTGAGCAGATTTCGTCAACTTGTCCACAATTACCCAGATAACATTTTGTTCGTGAAGCACTGGCGGCAATCCAGTAACAAAGTCCATGGAAATATGCTCCCATTTCCATACCGAAATAGGCAAAGGCTGCAACGGCCTCGCCGGCCTCTGATGCTCAGCTTTCACCTGCTGTCACGTCAGACACTGTTTCACAAAACTAAGGGTGGCAAAACGGGCGGGCGGGTCGAGTTTGGGCGGGTCATCAACGGGTTGGGTCATAAATGGGCCGGGTCATAAATGGGTTAACATTAAATGGGTCACACACATCTCAACCCTAACCCGCCCGTTTAATAAATGGGCGGATCACGGGTCAACCGATTAATAAATAATTATATATTTTAATTTTTTAAATTTATTTTTTATTTTTAAAAATACTTATTTTATTTATTGAATCTTAAAAAAAAAAAAAGATGAAATGGGAAAAGAAAGATGCAGATTGGGGTCTGATTGACTGAGAGAACCGAGAGAGGGAGATTGACCATTGATGCTGTCACACCGAACTGAGTCTGAGAGTGAGAGGGAGAGTCGAGATCGTGAGAGGGAGGGGGACGGGCTGTATAGGCACTCAGGCAGACAGCGTGCGGCGTGGGCGACGACATACGGCATAGGTGACAGAAACGACGTGCGGTGTGGGCAACGGCAACGGCGTGCGGCATAGGTGACGGCGATGGCGTGCAGTGTGGGTGACGGCGATGGCTGGGCTGCTAGAGCCGAGAGGAGAGGATCGAGATGAGAGGTTGAGAGAGTGAGAGCCGAGAGGCTGAGAGCTAGAGGAGAGCGAAGCTGAAGCACCGAAAGGCGAAGGCCGAGAAGAGCCAGAGGAGAGTGAAGCGTAGAAGGCCGAAGGCTCCAAGAGATTAAGGTTTTTTTGGTTAGGGTGGACAGTGAGTGATGTATGATATAAAGGATTCAAATTAACGCCCAAACCCGGTTAAACCCGGTTATAAACGGGTCAACCCGTGACCCGCCCAATTATTAAACGGGTAAACTTCTTTAAATCCGAACCCGTTTTAAACGGGTGGGTTCGAGTGACCCGACGGGTTATGACCCGTTTTGCCAGGCCTACACAAAACAGACAATCTCCCTTTTCATACCGGACCACCAGAAGGACTCGCGCAAATCCCAATACATCTTTGTACTACTCGGATGTACCGCATACAAGGAACGATGCGCCTCCTCTAGAATCGTCCTTCTGATCTCGTTGTCGTTTGGAACACATAGTCTGGTTCCAAACCTCAACATACCTCTCTCATAGATGTTAAAATCCGCAGCCAACCCCTGCTGTACTTTCTCCACAATCTCCGCTAACTCTGCATCACTAGCCTGCGTGGCTTTAATACGTTCGAACAAAGTCGGCTGGACCACCAAGCTAGCAATGAAAGCCTGATGATCATTAGACACCAACTCTACATCGAGGCTTTCCAAATTCCGTTCGATATGATGCTGAGCTACAAGTGCAGACACTGCCGCATGCTCTGACTTCCAACTCAACGCGTCGGCTACCACATTAGCTTTCCCCGGGTGATAAATGATCATGCAATCGTAGTTCTTGATCAACTTTAGCCACCTTTTCTACCTCATATTCATTTCATTCTGTGTGAAAAAGTACCAGAGACTTTTATGGTCAGTGAAAATCTCACACTGAACACCGTACAGGTAGTGTTGCTAGATCTTTAGCGCATAAACTATAGAGGTCAATTCCAGGTCATGCGTAGGGTAATTCTTCTCGTATTCCTTAAGTTACCGAGAAGCATAAACAATTACCTTTCCCTGTTGCATAAGCACACATCCCAAACCTTCCAAAGACGCGTCACTATAGATCACAAAACAGTCATTCCCCAAAGGAATGGTCAAGATCGTAGCAGTAACCAATCGCCGTTTCAGCTCTTCGAAACACTGCTCGCAATCCTCGGTCTAATCAAACTTCACACCCTTCCTGGTCAATCATGTCAGAAGCCCAGACAACTTAAAGAATCCTTCCACAAACCGACGATAATAACCTTCCAGTCCTAGAAAACTCCGAACCTCCTGCACACTCTTCGGTCTCGGCTAGTCAACCACAGCTTCAACTTTGCTAGGATCAACTGAGATACCGCCCTTAGACACCACATGACCTAAGAATGCAACCTTATTCAACTAGAACTCACACTTCTTCAGATTGACATACAACTTCCTCTCTTATAGAATCTGTAGCACCAATCTCAAATGGTTTTCATGCTCTTCCGGACTCTTCGAGTATACCAGAATGTCATCGATGAACACTACTACGAACTGGTCCAGATACTCATGGAAAACCTTATTCATCAGATCCACGAACACCGCTGGAGCATTCGTCAGCCCAAAAGGCATGACTAAGAATTCGTAGTGACCATATCTAGTTTGGAAAGCAGTCTTCGTCACATCCTCAGATCGAACCTTCACCTGATGATACCCTGATCGTAGGTCGATCTTCGAAAAGACCTGCGTACCCTACAATTGATCAAAGAGATCATCTATACGAGGTAAAGGATAACGATTCTTCACGGTTACCTTGTTAAGCTCACGGTAATCAATGCACATACGCATCGACCCGTCCTTCTTCTTCACGAACAAAATTGGAGCTCCCTAGGGTGAAACACTCGGTCAGATAAAACTCTGGTCCAGTAATTCCTGTAATCGCTCCTTCAACTCTTGAAGTTCTGCTGGAGCCATCCGGTATGGAGCTTGAGAGATCGGTGTCTTACCATACAACAATTTTATCGCAAACTCCACCTCACGATCCATAGGTAAACCGGGTAAATCTTCTGGAAACACATCCGGAAACTCGTTGACCACTCGAATATCCTCAAGCTTCAAATCATTTCGCGGTGGTTCCTTCATACAAGTGAAGTACCCCTGACATCCGTCCAAGAGTAGTCGAACGCACACACGATCCCATAAACTCATACTTCTGCTCCCCAGGAGGTCTAAACACTACTACCTTCCTATGACAATCAATCACCGCATAACTAGAGAATAGCTAATCCATCCCCAGTATGACGTCGAAACCAGACATGTAATATATTACAAGGTTTGCCAGTAGCAGTCTTCCCTGAATAATCATTGGGTAGTCTTCTAACATCTTACTACAGATCGTTACACTCCTAGTTGGCGTAGCCATAGACAATTATTCATCCAATACTTGAGTTTCAACCTCACACAATTTCACAAAACTAGAAGATATAAACGAATGAGTTGCTCCCGAATCAAATAAAATAATAGCTCTACTCAAAAGTAAGAACATAGTACTTGTCACCACGTTCCCAATGCGTTCCGCATCTGTCGGAGTAAGTGAATATACCCTCGCCGGAGCCGTGGTTGCCTGGTAGTTTCTCCGAGGCATCTGATTATTCCACGGTTCTGGATTTGTACAAGCGTATCTCTCCTCGGTGCTTGACAGCTCCGTGACAAGTGGCTCGGTTTGCCACAATTGTAGCAGTTACCTCAAAATGGCCGACATTCGCCATCGTGCCGTTTACGACACTTGGCGTACGGTGCAGAGGATGGATCCCCCTGAAAATTCTTCCGCTCGGTGTTCTGGCGATAACCCGAACTATAGTTCTTCTTCTTCTTCCACTATCCCTGCCGAGGACCACTCCGAGAACCAGAAGATACCGACCTCTTCCTCTGATCCTGCACCCCTTCATCTCCCTGAAGGTTGGTCTCAACTATGGTGACTTTATCCACCAAAACGGAGAACTCACGGATCTGCAACATCCCCACAAGCCGGCAGATGTCCTTCCTCAGACCCCTCTCAAACCTCCGAACCTTCTCGTACTCATTCGAAACCAAATACGGTGCGAACCAAGATAGCTTGATATATCTAGCTGCATATCTCTACATTGTCAGAGTACCCTGCATCAGACTCAATAACTCATCGGCCTTCGCATCACTAGTGGAAACCGAAAAGTATCTTTCGAAGAATACCTCCTTGAAGCGGCCCCACGCCATACCTGATGTACCAGCTCTCTGCTTCTCAAGCAGACTCATCGAAGTCCACCAACGCCCAGCCTCCCTAGCCAGCTGGAAGGTAGCGTAAAGGACCTTCTGCGTATCTGTGCAGTGAAAGACTTCTAGAATCCTCTCGTTCTTCTCGACCCAGTCCTCAGCTATAATTGGATCGGGTCCTCCTGCAAATGTTGGAGGGTGCATGCATGTGAACCTCTCGATGGTACACCCTGCATCGGCAGGAGAGCTCTCGCGTCTCCTAACACTCCTCCCGATCTCTTACATAACCTGCCTCGTCAAACCCCAAGGCACGGAAGGAGACTCATCACTAGTAGTCCCCTAGGAGCCACTATCCAAGTTGTTATCCTTGGGCTTCATTATGAAAATAGAATAGGATTCGGTTAGAATTCTTATATCGTACACAGTTAACACAATCATTACAACTAATCATGTCAACTACTCCCTGCCAGGTCTAGGTCTGTCCTATCACACCGACACGAAAGTCATCAATGGTTTGCCCTGTTTTTACTGAAATTGTCATTCCAGGAAAAACACGGAATACTGCCGACAAGTCCCGGTCTAGCAAAGGAACAACCCCCAACCAACTCTACCTGCATCCAACATCCTATACTCTAGTATGTACTCATAGCTAAGCCTAACCAAGTCTACAAGACTTAACAACCTGGTTAACTCTGATACCAAGCTGTCATGTCCTGAACTTGCAGATGGATCCCAAGTGTGAATATAGTAACCTAACCTGTCTCTGTATCAATTTAAACATACATGATACAACACTGAAAGAGGGTCCGACCCCGTGGGGTATGAAGAAACCCTATACATATGCACATACACATACATTCTCATCAAGTACACAACGGAAATCATTCAGTCTATCCATATATCATACCATACCAGAGTCTATACAACACTAGGATATACGTTCCCAAAATTACAAAACATACTTCGGGTGTCTACAAAAACCATCACGACAACCCGGTTACAAAACTCATACCTATCCAGGCACTAACTGTAGCTAAATGACACCCCCGCTTCCAGATGCTAGAATGTCAGTTTAGGCTACCCGAAGGACTTGAAAACATTTGTATATACATTCGGGGTGAGAAACCTCTCAGTAAGGAAGAAAGCAGGTTATATCAGTGTGTGGCATACCAATGTTATTTTACGTAAAAACATAACACCATACTATACAATACAGTTCAAAACATTTCCATACAGTTCCATACAGTTCTACACAGTTCCAGTATTTTCACAAATCTATTCTAGTACATACGATACCCAAACATACGGTCAGTGCCGTCACACTAAATACACAACTACCCTCCAAAGATCGGAGCCTTCACAGCGATTACGTTGCCAATACGGTGTAGCTTACATCCCTCGGTGACCAGCTGGAACACATTGGTGATATTTCACACCTGCGGATATAGAGCTAGACACTCTCGCCCACGGTAATGAACCAGTACATAGCGCAGCGTACGGTAATTAGCCGCCACGTAGTTGTTTCAGCGTACAATATTTAGCCGCCACCAGCTGATTTCACAAAACCTGGAATCATTTTGGAACTCATGTTCCTATATTCATCAGCGTACGGTAATAAGCCGCCACATAACTGCTTTACAAAATACATGGAACAATTACATACAACCATACATTCCACACTTATTTGGTTTACGGCAAATTATATCATTTTTCAGTTTAAGAATACAATTTTATACAAATATGAATTACAGTCATCTCAATAACATGATTTAAACATAACCAACGATTTTCCCAACAAAGTAGAGATGATTCCCGAAATCCCCAATTTTCTCGAAAACTGTAACCCGAAAATCCCGTATTTTTACCCGATAGATTTCCCCAAATAAGTTACCAAAACATACATACGATCGTAACTTATAGGTTTACCGTTCCCGATTTCAAAAAGTAACCGATATAAATAGAATCTCCTTACCTTAACCCGAAATCCAATTGCAAACTCTACGGTCCCCAAAACTACGAACCAAGACTCCAAAACCTATATACCACAGTACAATATACGCTTACAACTTGTACTACTACACATATTTCAAAATAGAAATAGAAATCGAGCCTTACCTCGATTTTGAGTCGAAACTAGAAAATCTCCAAAACGAGATTTCGATCCGCTAAAAATGTAGAGAATCCTTCCTTGATCCTTGCAGTAACGTCGGATTTACGAATTAGGCGATGAACGATGAAGAAATTAGAGAGAGAGAGAGAGCTTCGAGTTTCTAGAGAGAGAGAGAGGGAGAGAAATACATTTCTTAGCCCCAAAGCAACCCAAAATATCTTTTATAGCGCCTTTGACTCGGGCGAACTTGTCGATGAGGTGACGCCTTCGTCAACGAGACAACCGGGTATTTCGTTGACGAGACGGTGGCTTCGTCGACAAGCTTGAGGTTCCGGATTTATTCAAACTTTTCGGCTTCTTCTCGTTGACGAGCCTCTGAATTTCATCGACGAAGCCTACTCAAATTACCGTTTTACTCTTTTAATATACATTCATTCCATATGTCACGGTTCGGGTTCTTACATGAGGGTTTAAATCATGACGTACAATTTTCTAGGGTATTTTCACAGTTATGTATATGTATACAGATTTACAGAATATCAGCAGACATATTATAAAACTAGAAGTATGAATAAGTAGAAACTCAGATATTAAAGATGTATTTTAAACCATAATTGATATGAAATGTATTGTATATTGTTTTATCAGCTTTCACTGTTTCAATTACTTATTAGTATAGTATTTATGTAGCTCTGTTGCCACACACTAGTAATAACATATTGCCTCTTACTAAGTGTTGTCTCACCCCAGTGATTTAATATTTTTCAGGTGATCCAGTTAAGCAAGCGGATCAGGATCGCAGATAGAGATGGTGATTGCACTACCCTGTTTGTAGGGTAAGTGTATACAAGAGATTGTATTTTTGAGTAGATATATACTGGGGTGATGTGTATATACGTATGTATGGTTTGGGAAGAATTACTGAATTCTGGTATTGTAAATGTGGATGTACAATTTATGTGTTTCGCTGCATAGGTGTGTACATGATCAGGATTCCTCAGTGCTCACTTGGGGTCCGAGATGTTATTGTAGATAATATAAGGGTATCAGAGTAATTTTAAGTTTAATTAAATGAAAAAAAAATGGTAATGAATTTCAGGTCGTTACATCAAGAGTGTGTAAGTCAAACTTGTCAAATACAACTCTAAAAATGTGTCTTTGGATTATTTCAATCATCTGCTCTGGGTTAATATTCTTTTTTCAAACCTCATCTTGTTCCTGAAGTGCCATAGGAAGAAAATTGTAGTAGACAAACCAACCCTTTTCCCTACCACACTTATGCCATTACCTTTCACCCCTTTATGTAGCCACTTCACTGCAGCTTTCAATGTAGACATCGCCCTTTGGATTCCCAACCATCTCCTAATAACATTCCATACATGTGAAAAGAACTTGCATTTAAAGAAAATATGATCAATAGTTTCACTATCTTCTTTACAAAAAACACAAAGATGATCCTCATTTCCCCAGCATATTTTATCACATATGAGTAGCTTCCCTATGATCCCCAACCACAATGTAAAAGAATGTTTGGGGAACTACCACTCTTCCATACTTCTTTAACCCGGGGGACTTTGTCCCTCTTTAGTCTCTAGAAATCATAGCATTTCTAGGTATTGTTGTGGTCCAAATCCCACCCCTCCAGAGTTCTTTCTGCCACATCAACTTGGTTCCCACATTTCATAAGTAGCTGGTTCTTTATATCAATCATTTTTTTGAAAAGGGGGGAGTCATCATGCTTCGAATTCGTCCCCCAGATATTTAAGCCCTTCATATAGAAATGATTAACCCATCTAGATCACAAGGAGTCTTTTTTGGTCTGTATGTTCCAAAAAGTTTTAGTAGGTAAAGTCTTGTTCCATGATTTGAGATCAAAGACCCCCAGCCCTCCTTCGAATTTTGGGAGATAAACTACCTTCCATGCCACTAATGGTTTCTTCCTTCCCTCCCACAAGAAAACCCTACAAAGTTTAACCACATGCTCAAGGACCTTGTATGGAATAGGAAAGATGACAAGCCAAAAGTACTCAATGCCCTGTATAACAAAATTAATTAGTTCCAACCTTCCAGCTTTAGTATAAGGATTAGAATGAAAAGAAAGGTACACCTCTCGCTTTAGTCTATTTTCAATAGAACATTGTTGATATACCTTCAAATTCTAAGTGGCTATATACTGGTGCTGTAATGACCCAGTCCTTTATACAGACCCAGATGTTACCATTCATACAGAATACCTGTACTTGCAAAACATACATGAACAACCCGCCCTAAACAGGGACATATGGGTATAACTCATACATAACTATAATGTAAATGTTGCAGAAAAACATAAACATTCATCGGGATTTCTACTAGACATATACCAGAGTTTCCTTGTCGTATTCTTAATTACAGACATTTATACCTAAAACATAACCAATGCTTAAAATCTCCAAGAAGGTACTCCAACTACGTTCAATACATGATTAGAACACTTACGTAAGCTAACCCAAAAACAACCTCCCCAAGTTCCTCTAGTAACTAGGACCGATGTCCTAATGGACCTAAAAACAAAGGTTGTATAATGGGGTGAGACACTTCTCAGTAAGGTGGAAAAATATTACAGCTCTGTGTGTGTCACACCCCGAACCCCGAAATGGGACCCAGGGGTGAGAATGTAGCCTAACCTGTCCCTGTATCATACAAATCATCATAGATACAGTACACAGGATGAGGGTCCGACCCCGTGGGGTTAACAGGCACCCTGAACACATCCAAACACAATCATATACGTAGCGGAAATAGGTCATCTATATACACCTATGCAGTATCATACTAGAGTCTATACAAGAGCAGAACATGGCTATATAAAAAACGTACAAACTGGGTGCCCAACACATCCCAAAATGGAAACCCATCAAAACACAGTCCTAGCACTTACCCAAGCGGTAAACGCAGTACACTGGCGACTACGCTCCCTACACCAGGACGCTAGTTTCGGTTACTCGAAGGACCTGTAAAAAATGTACGTACAGTAGGGGTGAGACACCTCTTAGTAAGGAAGAACGCAGGTTATATCGATGTGTGACATTTGAGTGTTATCATGATACAACATACATACAGTTAAATGCATTCCAATACTAATTTCCACAGTGCATACACGCACACATACACATACACATGATCAGCAATCTCGGTGTCGTCACACCCTTCGGCCCGAAGCTGGTCCGCAACAATCTGGCGTTGGCCCAGCCAACCCATGAAGCACGGCGCCACCGGCACATGGCTAGTCCCCGACTCCCATGACATCGTACCGGCGCTAACTGGTGGATCCACACCCTTCGGCCTGATCTGTCAGTATAGGCTTACACCCTTGGATATAGAGCCAAACACTCTTGCCTAGGTGGTAGGCGATAACACGCCCTCGGATATAGAGCCGGATACTCTCAGTACCTGGACAATTCGGAACCCCGTTCCTACTAGCCATTTAACATATCACACACACATGCATGCTCATATAACCAAACAAACCACACCCATTTGGTAATCTAAATCATGATTTTCCAAACAAATACAGTTTAAACAAGTCAAGGTACGACCCTCCCAATATCACAGTATAAATCAACATATACCCATGGTTTTCAACAAAACTAGGGATGCAGCCCGTCGCCCCCTTTTTCCCAAAACTGTAATAATAAAAAACCCATAGTTTTCCCCGTTAGATCCCCCTAAATGAGTAGCCAAAACACACACAAGACCGTGAACCACAATTCCACTGAGTCCGATTTAAAAAATAACCAATATAAACATAGTTCCCCTTACCTTTTCCCCGAATACCAAATCCCAAACTCCAAGGCTCCTAAACATCCAACCGAGTTCCAAAACCTACAAATCACAGTACAAAATATACTCATAAGACGGTTACCTACAAAACTACCAGATCAGAATTGAAAACCGAGCCTTACCTCGATTTTTTGCCAAAACCCGAAAACCTCTGAAATGAGATTCCGATCCTTAGAAGTTGTAGAGAATCCTTCCACGATCCTTGTGGTAACTTTAGATTTCTGATTCCATCAACGACCAGCGAAGAAATCTAGAGAGAGAGAGAGAGAGTAGGGAGAGGTTGAGAAAGAGAGAGAGATATTTGAAGTTTCTTAATGAAGAAGTAAAGGAAATTTCCTTTTATAGCCCTTTGACCCGGCCTAATCTTGTCATCATCGACGAATCTTTCACTGACTTCGTTGACGAATCGGTGGCTTCATCAATGAATCTAGCATCTCCGGTTTTTTCGAGACTCCTCGGCTTCTCCTCGGCAAAGAGTCTCTGAATTTCGTCGATGAGAAGAACAAAGGCTTCGTCGACGAAATCTGCCAAATTCCTAATTTTGACCCTCTCTTATTCATTTAACCCATTTATCACGATTCGGGTTCTTACAATCTCCCCTCCTTATAAAAATTTCATCCTCGAAATTTGCCATCTCTCATTCACAAACTCATTCATATAATTGGATACGTAGACACAACTCTATAGAAAACTGGTAACCACTATAGCGTAGCCCCATCATATACATACACATACATACCCTCACATATGGCGAAGGAATACCATTGTTACATATACAACTGTCTCAGGAGTTCACAATACACACGCACCCTCGATGACCAACCACCTATCCCAACCCAAAGTAGGATCATGTACAGTGCTTAAAACAACTATGGATACTTCCGACGTATTTCTGTTTCCAGTTCCCAAGAAGCTTCCTCAACTTCGTGGTTCCGACACAATACGAAGCTTCCGAACTTTACGGTCTAGAACTTGAACAGGTATCTCCTCATGCGCTAAAGTATCCCCAATTTCCAACTCATCATAGCTAATAACATGTGAAGGATCCAACACGTACCTTCTCAACATATATACGTGAAACACATCATGGACCCTCGAAAGTTCTGGAGGTAATGCAACTCTATAGGCTACCGGACCCACTTGCTCAAGTACCTCGAATGGTTTGATATACCTCGGACTCAACTTGTCCTTCCACCCAAATCTCATCACCCCTTTCATCTGAGCGATACGCAGAAATATCTTACCTCCCACTTCGAACTCTAACTCACGGCGGCAAACATCTACGTAACTCTTCTGCCGACTCTGAGCCGATCTAATCCTCTCCCGGATCAAACCCACCTTCTCAGACGCCTATTGCACAAGTTCAGGTCCTAAAACCTGACGTTCACCAACCTCATCCCGACACAAAGGAGATCGACACCTCCGACCATACAGAGCCTTGAACGGTGCCATCCCGATACTAGACTGGAAGCTGTTATTATAAGCGAACTCTACAAGTGGCATAAACTGTATTAAGCTACACTGAAGTCTAACACACAAGCTCGCAACATATCTTCCAATATCTGTATCGCCCTCTCCGACTATCCATTAGTCTGGGGGTGAAATGCTGTACTGAAAGTAAGTTTCGTCCCTAATGCCTCCTGCAAGCTCGTCCGGAATCGAGAAGTAAACCTCGGATCTCGATCTGACACAATGGATACCGGTACCCCGTGCATTCACACAATCCCATGCACATACAAATCTGCTAGCCTACTCAAAGGATAGCTAACTCTCATCGGTAGGAAATGAGTAGATTTCGTTAATCTATCTACAATCACCCAGATAGCATTCTGCCCGTGAAGTGCTGGCAGCAATCCGGTCACAAAATCCATGGAAATATGTTCCCATTTCCACACTGGAATAGGCAAAGGTTGCAACGGCCCTGCCGGCCTCTGATGTTCAGCTTTCACTTGTTGACACGTCAGACACTGCTCCACGAACTGAGCAATCTGCCTCTTCATACCAGACCACCAGAAGGTCTCACGTAGGTCCCGATACATCTTTGTACCACCATGATGTACCGTATATAAGGAACGATGTGCCTCCTCTAAAATCGTCCTTCTGATCTCATTATCGTTCGAAACACATAGTCTGGTCCCAAACCTCAACACACCTCCTTCAGAGATGTTAAACTCCGTAGTCAGTCCCTGCTGTACCTTTTCCCTAACCTCTGCCAACTTTGCATCACTAGCTTGCGCGGCTTTTATACGCTTAAATAAAGTTGGTTGGACCACCAAACCAACTAGATAAGTCTGATGATCACCAACCACCAACTCTATACCTGAGCTTTCCAAATCCCGTGTGATGTGACACTGAGTTACAATCGCAAATACATTCGTAGGCCCTGACTTTCAACTCAACGCATCAGCTACCATATTAGCCTTCCCCGGGTGATAACTGATTGTGCAATCGTAATCCTTAATCAACTCTAGCCACCGCCTCTGCCTCATGTTTAACTCCTTCTATGTGAAGAAATACCTGAGACTCTTATGGTTAATGAAGATCTCACACTGCACCCCGTACACATAATGTCGCCAGATCTTCAGTGCATATACCACAACAACCAAGTCCAGATCATGCGTAGGGTAGTTCTTCTCATATCCCTTTAGTTGCCGAGAGGTATACGCTACTACCTTACCCTGCTGCATAAGCACACATCCCAAATCCTTCGGAGACGCGTCACTATAAATCACAAATCCACCATCCCCCAAAGGAATGGTCAATACTGGAGCAGTAACCAGCCGGTGCTTCAACTCCTAAAAGCATTACTCGCAATCACTGGTCCACTCAAACTGGACTCCCTTTCTAGTCAATCGTGTCAGAGGTCCAGACAGTTTAGAGAAAGCCTCTACGAACCAACGATAGTAACCCGCCAATCCCAGAAAACTCTGAACCTCCTGCACATTCTTCGGCCTTACCTAATCGACCGCAACTTCAATCTTGGTAGGATCAACTAATATACCATCCCTAGTAACCACATGACCTAAGAATGCAATCTGACTCAACCAGAATTCACATTTCTTCAGTTTAGCATACAATTTCTTTTCCCGCAAAATTTGTAATATTAACCTCAAATGATCCTCATGCTCTTCTGTACTCCTCGATTATACCAGAATGTCATTAATGAATACCACCACGAATTGATCAAGGTACTCATGAAAAACTCTGTTCATCAGATCCATGAACACCACCGGAGCATTCGTCAACCTGAAAGGCATGACTAAGAACTCGTAGTGGCCATATCTGGTTCGGAAAGCTGTCTTCGCTACATCCTCCTGATGATATCTTGACCGCAAATCGACTTTCAAAAAGACTCGCGTCCCCTGCAACTGGTCAAAGAGATCGTCTATACGAGGTAAAGGATAACGATTTTTCACAGTTACCTTGTTAATCTCACGGTAATCAATGCACATTCACATCGACCCGTACTTCTTCTTCACAAACAACACTGGAGCTCCCCAGGACGAAACACTAGGTCGAATGAATCCCCTGTCCAGTAATTCCTACAACTGCTCCTTCAACTCTCGTAGTTCCGCTGGAGCCATCCGGTACAGAGCTTTAGAGATCGGTGCCTTACCAGGAAATAACTGTATCACAAACTCCACCTCACGATCCGGAGGTAAACCGGGTAAATCATCTGGAAACACATTTGGGAATTCACTGATTACCCGAATGTCCTTGAGTCTCAACTCATCCCGCGGCAGTTCCTCTATACAAGTTAGGTACCCCTGACATCCGTCCAAGAGTAACCTCCTCGCCTGTAGTGTCGACAGAATCTGTGGCACTGAACGCACACACGATCCCACGAATTTGTACTCTTGCTCCCCAGGAGATCTGAAGACTACCACCTTCCTACAATAGTCGATCACAGCATAACTGGAGAATAACCAATCCATCCCCAGAATGACATCGAACCCCGACATGTCATATACCACAAGATTCGCCGGTAGCAACTTCTCCTAAATTTCCACTAGGCAGTCTACCAACATCTTCCTATAGAAAGATACACTCCCAGACGATGTAGTAACAGATAACACCTCATTCATGTCTTGGGTCTCAACCCCACACCGTCCCATAAAATTCACAGATACAAAGGAATGGGTTGCACCCGAATCAAACAAGACAGAAGCTTTATTCGAAAGAAATAATAAGGTACCTGTCACCACGTTACCTGCATGCTCATCGTCCGCTGGAGTAAGAGAGTATACTCTGACCGGAGCTGTATTCGTCTGAGCGGTTCCCCGAGGTATCTAATTGCTCCCTTGGTCCCCACTGAATGTAGATACATCTCGCTTCGGTGCACGATAATCACGAGTCATGTGACCAGGTCGACCACAGTTATAACAGTTACCATCAAAAGACCAACACTCACCCTCATGTCATCTGAAGCACCTAGTACAACGACCACCAGTCTGGCTTACCTGAGAATCCTGGCGCTCGGTATTTTAACAATAACCCGAGCCCTTGCTCCTCTTCTTCCACGATCCCTGACGAGATCCTGTTTGAGGACCAGAAGGTACTGTCCTATTCCTCAATTCGTGATCCGCCTCATCCTCTCGAATACCAGTCTCGATCACCATAGCTTTATCCACCAATATCGAGAACTCGTAGATCTGAAGCATACCCACCAGTCTGTGGATATCCTTCCTCAAACCCTTCTCGAACCTCCGAGTCTTCTCATACTTGCTCGAGATCATACATGGTGCAAAGCGGGACAGCTTTATGTATCCAGCCGCATACCCCTACACCGTCAGACTCCCCTGAGTCAGCGCAGAAAACTCATCTGCCTTCGCATCACGTATGGAAGCCGGGAAGTATCTGTCGAAGAACACCTCCTTAAAACGGCTCCACGTCATCTCCTAAGGACCGGCTCTCCGCTTCTCCAGCAGACCCACCGTAGTCCACCATCGACCCGCCTCCCCAGATAGCTGGAAGGTGGCATAAAGGACTCGTTGCCTATCCGTGCAGTGCAGGACTTCCAAGATCCTCTCAGTCTTCCCCACCCAATCCTCTGCTATCGTCGGGTCAGGTCCTCCAGAGAACGTCGGAGGATGCATGCGTGTGAACCTCTCAATGGTGCATCCCGCAGCAGTAGGAGAGTGCTCGCGTATCCTCACACTCCGCCCGATCTCCTATAATACCTACCTCATCAAACCTCGAGGCACAGAAGGAGACTCATCACTCGCAGTCTCCTCGGAGCCACTTCCTAGGTCATTATCCTTAGGATCCATTCTGCAGCACAATAGGAATCTAGCAGTATCCTTACGACACATACAGTTAACACCATGATCTACACTATTCGTGTTAACTATTCCTTGCCAGGTCTAGGTCTGTCCTATCACACCGACACGAAAATCATCAACGATTTGCCCTGCTTTTACTGGAATAGTCATCCCAGGAAAAACACGGAATACCGTCGACGAATCCCGGTCTAGTAACCGAACAACCCTCAACTAACTTTACCCATATCCAACCTCCTATACTCTGGTATGTACTCATAGCTAAGCCTAATCAAGTCTACAAGATCTAGTAACCTAGTTAGCTCTGATACCAAGCTGTCACGCCTCGAACCCTGAAATGGGACCCAGGGGTGAGAATGTAACCTAACCTGTCCCTGTATCATACAAATCATCACAGATACAGTACAAAGGATGAGGGTCCGACCTTGTGGGGTTACCAGACACCCTGAACACATCCAAACACAATCATATACGCAGCGGAAATAGGTCATCTATATAGTCATCTATATACACATATGCAGTACCATACTAGAGTCTATATAAGAGTAGAACATGGCTATATCAAAAACGTACAAACTGGGTGCCCAACACATCTCAAAATGGCAACCCATCAAAACACAGTCCTAGCACTTACCCAAGCGCTAAACGCAGTATTCCGGCCACTACGCTCCCTATACCAAGATGTTAGTTCCGGTTACTCGAAGGACCTGTAAAAAATGTACGTACAGTAGAGGTGAGACACCTCTCAGTAAGGAAGAACGCAAGTTATATCGATGTTTGGCATTTGAGTGTTATCATGATACAACATACAAGCAGTTAAATGCATTCTAGTACTAATTTTCACAGTGCATACACGCACACATACACATACACATGATCAGCATTCTCGGTGTCATCACACCCTTCAGCCCGAAGCCGGTCCGCGACAATCCGGCGTTGGCCCAGCTAACCCGCAAAGCACGGCGCCACCGGCACATGACTAGTCCCCGACTCCAATGGCATCATACCTAGGGGTGAGCATAATTCGGTGAAAATCGAATTAACCGAATTAACTAGCCGAAATTGGCCGATTCGGTTTAGTTCGGGTAAAAATCCCGGTTCGGTTGGTTCAGTTATAATTCTACAAAATTTCGGTTAATCGATTTCGGTTCGGTTAAGGGTAAAAAAAAATTTCGTTTAACCGATTAACCGAATTACTAATTAATTAGATTTTAAATATAATTTATGAATATAAATTTTGCTTATGCAAGTGCATTAAGGAGTTTAATTAACCTATTTGGATTCTTTGTTCTATGGTAAAATATTATTTTCATTAATATAATTAATAAATAAGGTATTTAATTAAGTTGGATTTGGTTTTAAAAAAAATTTATAATTGTATTATATTTTTAGAAATTAATTTTAAATTATTTCGGTTAAAATTGGTTAACCGAATTACCCAAATGGGCAATTCGGTCGGAGTCGGTTCAGTTAATGGTATTATTTAACCGAATTTTTTGGTTAATTCGGTTTATTACCCGAATTTAATCGAACCGACCGTTTGCTCACCACTAATCGTATCGGCGCTAACTGGTGGATCCACACCCTTTGGCCTGATCTTCCGGTATAGACTCACGCCCTCGGATATAGAGCCAGACACGTGGCAGGTGATAAACACGCCCTTGGATATAGAGTCGGACACTCTCAGTACCTGGATAATTCGGAACCCCGTTCTTACTAGCCATTTAACATATCACACACACATGCATGCTTATATAACCAAACAAACCACACCCATTTGGTAATCTAAATCATGGTTTTCCAAACAAATACAGTTTAAATAAGTTAAGGTATGGCCATCCCAATATCACAGTATAAATCAACATATACCCACAATTTTCAACAAAACTAGGAATGCAGCCCGTCGCCCCCTTTTTCTCAAAACTGTAATAATTAAAAACCCATAGCTTTCCCCGTTAGATCCCCCAAAATGAGTAGCCAAAATACACACAGGACCGTAAACCACAGTTCCACCGAGTCTGATTTAAAAAATAACCAATATAAACATAGTTCCCCTCACCTTTTCCCCGAATACCAAATCCCAAACTCCAAGGATCCTAAACCGCGAATCGAGTTCCAAAACCTACAAATCACAGTACAAAATATACTCACAAGACAGTTACCTACAAAACTGCTGGATTAGAATTGAAAACTGAGCCTTACCTTGATTTTTCGCCAAAACCCAAAAACCTCCGAAATGAGATTCCGATCCTTAGAAGTTGTAGAGAATCCTTCCACGATCCTCGTGGTAACTTCAGATTTTTGATTCCATCAACGATCGACAAAGAAATCTAGAGAGAGAGAGAGAGAGAGAGAGAGAGACATTTGAAGTTTCTTAATGAAGAAGTAAAGGAAAATTCCTTTTATAGCCCCTTGACCCAGCCCAATTTCGTCGACGAAATGGTGTCTTCATCAACGAATTAGTGGCCTCGTCGACGAATTTGGCATCTCTGGTTTTTCCGAGTCTCCTCGGCTTCTCCTCGTCGATGAGTCTCTAAATTTCGTCGACGAGAAGAACAAAGGCTTCGTTGACGAAATATGGCTTCGTCGACGAAATCTGCCAAATTCCCAATTTTTTCCCTCTCTTATTTATTGAACCCATTTATCATGGTTCGGGTTCTTACAGTGTGACTGCATATGCTTATTTCAATTAAATCTGATATATATATATACAACGGATATTTTCAATACTGTGGTGTAACAGATATAACAACGTAAATACCATAAATTTCTTCTATAAAATCCTTTAAATCATGTATATGAATATTAGAACAACGACCAACTTGGTATGACATAATTATGTCTATTTACCCCGTGGCACGGGTTGTGCACTGATGACTCTAACATGCCCTGTTTGTGCAGGCATTGTTGAGCATCTATTCTACAGTTCGACTTTCTCCAACTGGTCCATTATTTCACTAGTGGTTTCATTACTCCTGCAAGTTGACTGTCTTGGTACCCACACTAATTCACATGTGTGATTGCACTATACAATACTAGCTACGGAACCGAGCCTTTGGGAGTATCTTTCAACCCCTATACTGAAGTATGTTTCAACTCCATTAACTGAAGTCTCTTTCAACTCCTTTGGTAGCAAGTTGTGTTTCCATTTATTATATATACAATTTATAATAAACATAATAACCTGTGCAATTCCAGTATTTTCACAAACTCATACAATCACATCAGCTATAAACCGGCACATTCTCTCTCGATTTACCCTTTTTACGTATATATAGCACGGTATACAACCGGCACCTGTTTTCCACATTTTCAATATAGCAAAGTGGAACTTCCGTTCCCATAATTCACACAAGTATTATAAAAGACTCGCACATTCCATTTCAGTACATATGTCACACTGATTTGAATAAAAACCCACTATATCGTATAAAATTTCATAACATCATTTACATAGAAAATAAAGGATTCTAGCATCTCCTACGCTAATAATAATATGAATAAGTAAGTTTTGAAAAGTTTGGAGATCATCTGCCAAAATCCTTATTTTTACCAAAAATTGTAAAATCATAAAACCGGCATTTATACCCAGTGGAATTTAGCAAATAAACAGTTAAATCATACATATAAACGTATACTATCCTTTTAGCGGTTTAGTTTTACAAAAAGACTGTTGTAAACAAGTTTCCCCTTTACCTTAAATCCAAAAATGGAAATACGTATGGATCGGTCCAAAACATTGACCCGAGATCCTCGAAACCTAAAAATCACAGAACATTACCTCACTACAATTTCGACTACTTTCCAACTATCTATTCGAAAATGAGATCGGATCCTTACCTCAATTTTTGGGAAAGCCCAAAAATCTTCGAAACAACGATCTGATCCGCTATATCTGTAGAGTTTCCTATTTTTGATCCACGCGAGAACCTCCGTTTTAAGAAACAGATGATGAACGACGAAGGATCATAGAAAGAGAGAGAGAGAGAGAGGAAATTCGCTGGTTCTATATGAGAGAGAGATTTTGAGAGTTTCTTAGCCCTTAAGCAACCAAAATGGATATTTATAGGGCTTTTGACCGAGTCAAACTCGTTGACGAGGCGGCGTCTTCGTCGACGAGCCAGCCACATAACTCATCGACGATGCCATTCCTTCGTCGACGAACCCCATCCGAATATTTTTTTGACTCGCTTGGTATTCCCTCGTTGACGAGACTCTGAATTTTGTCGACGAGGCACTGAAGGGACTTCGTCGACGAACATGCTGCCTTCATCGATGAACCCTGTAGAAATTCCTCCTTTCTTTTGTTTGTTTTCTATTTATTTTCTTATTTACGGGTTTGGGTCTCTACAGGTGCTACTATTCATGTAATGAATTCCTTGTAGGGATTCAAAAACCATTGAAACCAAATGAATGACAGTTGAAGGTGAACATGGAGAGTGGAGTCAAAGTCAAAGTGGAACCGATGGGAACCATTAGACTTCGGTTGACTACAAGTCATGTTTTAAAATTGAGGAACGTAGCTTATGTACCCTCCATAAGGAGGAAATTTGATTTGTGTTTCACTATTAGACAAATGTGGTTGCTCTTAAAATTTTAGTAATGGAAAAATAATTTAGAGTTTTAATTTTTCTATTGTTGGTTCAGCTTCTTTGTGTGATGGATTATATAAACTTGACTTGAATTTAATTTTTCTTGATTGTCTCTTTCTTTATCTACGGTGAATGTAGTTGTTAGATGTAAACTTAGTAAGGTAGATGGAAATTCTTGTTAAATCTACAGTTCACTCTATAATGATTTATTTTCTCTCCAATATATATTTTCTTACATTGATAGAATACATTTAAATAGAAAAAATTCCTATCCTATTTTGGTAATACATATATCACAACAATTAAGGATTTACATCTACAGCTAAAAAATTAATCTCTCACAGCTCATGCCAATACTCCCCCTCAAGTTGATGCATACATGTCTCTGATGCACAACTTTTTGAGTGAGTTGTGAAACTCTTTACTTGATACAACCTTTGTGAGTATGTCTGCTAGTTGGTCCTCGGACTTCACAAATGGAAATCGAATTATTTTTGCCTCTAGGTTTTCATTGATAGAATGACAATCGACTTCCACATGTTTTGTACGATCATGTTGGACTGGGTCATGAGATATTGCAATAGTAGCTTTATTGTCACAAGAGAGATCCATTTCTGAAGTAGAGGTGAAGCCTAGTTCAGTAAGTAGTCTATTGATCCAGAGTAGTTCACAAAGCCCTTTTCCCATTCCACGGAATTTTGCTTTGGCACTAGAAAGTGCTACCACCTTCTGCTTCTTGCTTCTCCATGTAATAAGATTCCTACCAACAAACATAAAATAACCTGACGTAGATCTTCTGTCTGAGATATTTCCAACCTAGTCTACATCTATATAACCATTAATTCTTAAATGACTATTCTTTGAAAACATAAGTCCCTTCACAGGCGAGGGCTTCAAGTATCTGAATATTTGGGTTACAACATCCATATGATCTTCACTGGGATTATGCATGAATTGACTAACTACACTTATATCATAGGCAATGTCTGGACGAGTATGTGAGAGGTATATAAGTTTGTCAACTAACCTTTGGTACCTCCCTTTATCTGTTGGTACTTGATCTAAGTATTCTCCAAGTTTGTGGTTTTGGACAATTGGAGTATCCACTGGTTTGCACTCCAACATTCCTACCTCAGTTAATAAATCCAACATATACTTCCTTTGGGAAAGAAATATTCCTTATTTGGACCTAGCAACTTCAATTCCCAGAAAGTACTTGAGTCTTCCCAAGTTCTTCATCTCAAATTCGGTGGCCAACTCCTTCTGTAATCTGGACATTTCTTCTTCATCATCTCCTGTGACAATCATGTCATCCAAATATATTATCAACACGGTTACCTTGCCCAATTTGTGCTTTAGGAATAGTGTATGATCTAAGTTGCTTTGCTTGAATTTGTATTTCCTCATTGCCAGACTAAATTGCCCAAATCATGCTCGAGGTGATTGTTTTAATCCATATAGTGCTCGTTGCAATTTGCACACGGCCTTGGTTTTAGTGGAAGCCATGTAGCCCAGAGGAAGGTCCATGTACACTTCTTCTTCAAGATCGCCATGTAGAAATAAATTTTTTACATCAAATTGATTTAATGGCTAGACAAAGTTAGCTGCTAGAGATAACAAATTGATCAAATTGAGTGCTCATTTTGAAGTATCTCTTGATTTCTTTGATGATTTCAAGTTTCTAAGTGTCTCTATACATGGTAGAGCACCCTTACTGATATTAATTGATCTTTTCTTTAGAGTACTCATGATTTCTCTACCCTTAAAAAAATATTTTTTCATAAAAAAAAAAAAAACAAATGGATTTGCATGATTTTTAATTTTAAAAAAATCATAAATGATTTTGCAAAGTTTTCAAAATGTTTGAGATCATACATCCATAAAGAAGCGTTTAGGTGTTTTTAAATCTTTTTAATGACTGTTAAGTCAAGTTTGTGGTTCTCCTTTAAAAAATACATACTTTTTCAAATGGTTTTTATAGTTTTCCTTTAAAATAAACCAAGTCCTTTGGAAAATTTAACTTTGTAATAAAACATTCATGATACGGCTGTTGAATGGATTAAAAAGTCTCTTTTCTAAAAGATGATTCATGGATTTTTAAGTTGGGCTTTATAGTTTTCTTCCCAAAGAAATAAAAAATCATGCAAACTCCAAATTTTTTTCATAAATAACAAAAAAAAAAAAACATTATTAGACTAAAATTAAAAATATTTTTTTGGAAACTATAGATAATCTGATTTCTCTTTTGAGAATATATAGACAGTTTACTTTGTACAACCAGTCAAACCAAACAAAAAAACCTAAATTTTTCCTTCATCTTTTTCATTTTTTTCTTTGTTATTTGTGTATTATATATGTCATGTATATTTGTTTAATTAGGCATTAAAGCAATTGGATTTTCACAAATCCTATGAGAGCTTTTTAAAAGGGAATAAATGTCACGACCTGCTCATTTTCCACAATTTTTTTTTTATAATAATAATAATATCAATGTCATACATTCCAGCTCAGCAGATCACCATCCACCCAGACTCGTGGGTACCAGGGATATAACAGAATATACTTAGCAGAAGCCTAAGCAGCAGAAAGCATATAATCATATACATCTCATCATAACATGCATTACAATACCAGAGTTACTACAATCACTGTATCTTAGTATATACATCCCAAAAATCATATCTAGGGACATTCCCCACAAAATCTAATTGTCCCTACAAAAACTTACCCTTCAAAAGGGCAGATAAACAGTACTATATCAGCGGGGCTTTTCCTGCTCTCCTATTTGGGGCTCCTGAAAAGTTAATAAGATTTGGGGGTGAGACACCTCTCAGTAAGGGAAACAAACTAATACCAGTGTGTGGCAACATGAGTATTCTGTGTTCTACCTATACCATACATAACATATTTAGTACTGTTTCGTCAAATCTGGAAAACATATATATATATATCAACACATGGCAGAACATACTGCATTTTCATAAACATATCTCATCTTATACAATGATAATATCACAAAAAAATTCCTGGTAGGTTAGCTGACTGTTGTCATGTATTACCCCCACATGACTGGGTTGTAGCCCGAAGGCGAGACCTGACAATGGTTGGCTGACCACTGCCAAGTCAATCATAAATTTGTAAGTCTGATGGGTCTGCCAGACCTAGTCCATACGCCAGGGGCGATCACAACACACTTCTTTAATAACCACATCAACCATCCAATCTCACACCACTCCGTACAGCGGCGTTAACACAAATATTATGATCACGAAGACCATGAACACTTAGCAATGATACTATGCAAGTGCTAGCCTAGACCAAGTCAACCAGGTTCTGCTATCATATAACATATACTAAAACCGTGATACATAGATATCTTATATCATTTATTTTCACATCAATCATATCATTTTGCATATATACATGTATCATGAAAATCATCGGCCCGTACACCGGTATTACACATTTTATCATAGCTCGGCTTGTACGCCGGCAAATCACATCATAGCATAGCCTGTACGTTGGCAAATCACATCATAGCACAGCCCGTACGCTGACAAATCACATCATAGCACGGCCCATACGTCGGCAAACATATCATAGAACAGCCTGTACGCTGGCAAATCACATCATAGCACAACCCGTACGTCGGCAAACATATATAAAAATCTCGGCTCGTACGCCGATTTTCCCATCATAAAAATCAATATCATAATCCCATTCTAGAAAACAGTATTCCTCAACATTTTATACTCATGTCACACAGAACAGATTTTTCACGTATTCAACATATCATCATTTAAACAGTATTTTCCCAAATATAAATTATATATATATGTATATAAATAACATTTTTACTTTCCAGAAATCAAATACTATATATATACATACATTTTCTCAAAAGAACTAGCTTAGTTTATCCCCTTACCTGATTCCTGCAAAGCCCCTAAGAAAATCTTCCCTGCACCCGTAGGGTTCCCAACTCAACAACCCTGGAAATGAAAATCCCCAGTATTAAACTTCAATATTTCTACGTGCATAACACTTCTTATAACTATCGTTAAGTCAAATTCGGCTTAAAACGCCCTACCTTAACTTAGGGATGATTTCCAACGTTCCCAATTCAACTCCCCTGGAAATGAAAACTCTCAGTATTAAAGTTTAGTATTTCTAAGCGTATAACTCTTTTCTTAACTATCAAAAATCCAAATATTGAGTAAAAAACCTTACCCTGGATTTAGGATGGTTTCCACCTAACTTTCACCAACGATCCGCTCTAACAAATTTGGAGAGAACTTCCCCAGGAGCATCGTGGTGACTTCGGATTGTCGATCAGGCGAAGATCTGGCCAAAAATCGACGAAAGAAAGAGGGAGAACCGAAGGCGAGAGAGAGAAAAAGAGGTGGCTTCCTCTGTAAGTCAAAAATTCGGATTTCTTGTATTTATAAAACAGGATTCGTCAACGAGCGACGTCTTTCATCGTTGAATTCTCATTAATTTGAGGATAGAATTTCTAAGTTGTGTTTGTTGTTTCCAGGATGGATTTAGGAGGAAATAGTGCCCATGCTAGTGGCAGTGATGGAGCAGGACCATCAGGTGCAGTTGGGACCGACTCTGATGCGGTATTACGTAGCGTGGCTCAGCAGGTTATGGATGAGATCGCTAGGAGCTCGAGGGAGTAGAGTGGTCCATCTACGGGCTATGGGTGCACCATAGAGAAGTTTATGAAGATGAATCCTCCAGTGTTCTCAGGTGGAGTTGATCCTGTAGCTGCTGAGAACTAGATGCAGGAGACTGAGAAAATCTTGGATGTAATGCAGTGTACTAAGGAACAGAGGGTCCTTTTCGCCACCTATAGACTGACAAGAGAGGCCGAGAGGTGGTGGACTGCGGTGAGACTATTGGAGCAGCAGAGGGTGACTCCGATAACCATGACATGGGACCGATTTAAAGGTTTTTTCTTTGATAGGTATTTTCCAGCTACTGTTTGAGAGGCTAAGGTAGAAGAGTTCCTGAGTCTGAAGCAGGGACTTCTATCTGTCTAGCAGTATGTAATACATTTTATCAAGCTTTCTCGTTTTGCCCCATATATTATTCCTGATGAAGTAAAGAAGGTGAGGCATTTTGAGAGAGGCTTGAAACGGAGCATATTCAAGCAGGTGGTGGTGCTGCGGATCCAAGATTTTGCTAAGTTAGTCGACAGGGCGGCCTTGGCAGAGATTTGTGAGCATTTTGATGCAAAGGAACGGGGACAAAGGAAGAGATCTGCATCTACCGGCTACCAGCAGGGTCATAGACCGGGCCAGTGGAGGAGAGGAAATCATGGCAGAGGACGGAGACAGGAGACGGGAGGACGTGAGGTGCAGACAGGACAGACAGGGTCCTCCAGTCTATCAGACTTGTGGTAGGAGGCACTGGGGAGAGTGTCGAGCTAGTGGTGTAGTGTGCTATCGCTGCGGTAGATCGGGGCACATGGTACGAGACTGCCCTACCCCACCAGATGCAGTTCCAACTCCCAGACCACATCGAGGAGGTTATCAGGTGCCACGTGTGGGCCAGTAGAGGAATACAGCACCAGCTAGGGTGTTTACTTCGACGCCGAGTGAGGCTGAGACGTTAGGTGATGTGGTGACAGGTATGGTCATTATGCTTTCTTTTAAAGTTATTGCATTATTTGATTCAGGAGCTACACACTCGTTCATGTCTTCGGGGTGTGTTAAATTATGTGAGGCTGAAACACAATCACTGGATGTTGAATTGTTGGTATCTACACCGACTGGGTCGGTAGTGAGGTGTAGTAGGGTGCTCTGAGGTTGTCCAGTTGATATTCAAGGAAAGACTTTGTCTGCTAATCTGATAGTGTTAGATATGCACGAGTTCGATGTTATATTTGACATGGATTGGCTAGCAGCTAATTTTTCCAGCATATATTGTCGTGCACGAGAAGTGATATTCAAATCTCCAGGGAAAGCAGAGTTTAAGTTCGTAGGGTTGCGAGTACAATCCCCGCCTCAGCTAGTTTTAGCTATTCAGGCCAGGAGACTACTATTGAGTGTGTGTCAAGGGTTTGTGGTTGTGGTGAAAGAGATGTCCGAAAATGAATCGAAAATTGCTAGCACGTCTGTAGTAAAGGGGTATACATATGTCTTTCCAGACGAGTTACCAGGTTTGCCACTTGATCGAGAGGTAGATTTTTCCATAGATCTACTTCCAGGTACAACATCTATTTCCAAAGTACCTTATCGAATGGCACCAGTAGAGTTGGTAGAATTGAAAAATCAGTTGCAAAATCTGCTTGATAAGGGCTTCATACGACCCAGTGTATCTCCGTGGGGAGCCTCGGTTTTATTTGTGAAGAAGAAAGACGGGACTATGAGGATGTGTATAGACTATAGAGAAATTAATAAAGTAACAATCAAGAACAAGTATCCTCTACCCCGTATCAACGATTTGTTTGACCAGCTCCAGGGTACACGGGTGTATTCGAAGATTGACCTTAGATCCGGCTACCATTAGGTAAAGGTGAAAGTAAAAGACGTCTCGAAGACGGCCTTCGGGACCTGGTACGGGCATTACGAGTTTCTCGTTATGCCGTTTGGATTGACGAATGCTCCTGCGGTATTTATGGACTTGATGAACAGAGTCTTCCACCGATACCTAGACCAATTTGCTGTTATTTTTATTGATGATGTACTAGTCTATTCGAGGAGCTATGAGGAGCATGAGATGCACCTGAGGCAGGTTTTACAGACACTTCGGGAAAAGAAGTTGCACGCCAAGTTCAGTAAATATGAATTTTGGCTTGAGAAGGTCGTGTTCTTGGGGCATGTTATATCTGGAGACGGTTATTCTGTGGATCCTAGCAAGATTGAGGCGGTAGTGAATTGGGCTAGACCGAGAAATGTCCAAGAGATCAGGAGTTTCTTGGGGCTAGCTGATATTACCGTCGTTTCGTTGAGGGATTCTCAGCTTTGTCAGGACCCTTGACACGACTGACAAGGAAGAATGTCAGATTTGAGTGGGACGACTGCTATGAATAGAGTTTTCAAGAACTGAAGCAAAGGTTAGTTACAACACCAATATTGGTTATCCCATCTGGGGGTGAGGGGTACGTCATTTATAGTGATGCGTCCTTGAAGGGACTTGGCTGTGTATTGATGCAGTATGGTAGGGTAGTTGCGTATGCGTCCAGGCAGTTGAAAGAATATGAAAAGAACTACCCTACCCACGATCTTAAATTGGCTGCAATGGTACACGTGTTGAAAATTTGGAGGCATTACATGTACGGTGAGCAATGTGAGATTTTCTCCGACCACAAGAGCTTAAAGTATTTCTTCACACAGAAGGAACTGAACATGAGGCAGAGAACGTGGTTGGAGCTGATAAAGGATTTTGATTGTACCATTAGTTATAACCCAGGGAAAGCAAACGTGGTAGTTGATGCGTTGAGTAGGAAATCCAGGGAACTAGTGTTGACGGCTATGGAGATCCAATATCCGATCATGATGGATCTGGAGAGACTCGGCATAGAGTTGGTGGAGAGTGATCTCCCAGTGTGTATTGCCAGCCTAGTAGTACAACCTACTCTGCAAGAAAGAATTAAAGCCGCCTAGAACGAAGACCCAGAATTAGTAGAGGTGATAGACAGAGTACAGATGGGTTAGGGAGAGAATTTCAGTATTGCAGATGACGAAGCTTTGCAGTTACGTTCTAGATTATGCGTTCCTACTAATACTGAGATCAGGAAGACTATTTTAGAGGAAGCTCACAGATGTTTGTATACAGTTCATCCCGTAGTACGAAGATGTATAGAGATCTGCGAGAGTCATACTGGTGGAGTGGTATGAAGAGAGAGATCGCCGAGTATGTAGCCTAGTGTTTGACGTGCTAGCAAGTAAAGGTTGAGCACCAGAGGTCGGCAGGACAGTTGCAGCCGTTATTTATCCCAGAGTGGAAGTGAGATCATATATCTATAGACTTCGTGTCAGGACTACCGACGACGTTACATGGCCAGAATGTCATCTGGGTGATTGTTGACCGTTTGACGAAGACCGCCCACTCTATTCCTATCAAGATCAACTACTCCCTTAGCCGTTTAGCTGAGATTTACATTTAGGAGATAGTTCATTCTCATGGGGTGCCTGTATATAGTGTGTCAGATCGAGACCCACGATTCACATTACGATTTTGGAGAAGTTTGCAGGAGGCTATGGGATCTTAGTTATCGTTTAGTACAACATTCCATCGTCAATCAGATGGGCAGACTGAGAGGATGATACAGATATTAGAGGATATGCTCCGAGTGTGTGTATTAGACTGTGGGGGTAGTTGGACTCAGTTCATGCCGCTGGTAAAGTTTGCGTATAATAACAGTTATCAGTCCAGCATTGGCATGACACCATTTGAGGCTCTGTACGGTAGGAGATGTCGATCTCCTTTATTTTGGGATGAAGTGGGTAAGCGGCGAGTAGTGGGGCCAGAGCTTGTGCAGCAAGCGTGTGATAAAGTTCGGCTTATCAGGGACAGGATCAGTGTAACTCAGAGCCAACAAAAGAGTTATGCCGACCATTGCCGTAGGAATCTGGAATTTGATGTGGGTAATCATGTGTTTCTGAAGATAGCTCCGATGAAAAGGGTTATGCGATTTGGGGAAAAAAAGGGTAAACTTAGTCTTAGGTTTATCGGTCTATTTGAGATTCTAGATAAAGTAGGCCTCGTAGCCTACAGGCTAGCTTTGCCACCTGTGTTATCCAGGATCCACGACGTATTCCATGTTGCTATGTTGAGGAAATACATCTCAGATCCTTCTCATATCATCAGTTATGATGAGTTGGAGCTTAGTGATTCACTGGTATATGAAGAGGTACTAGTACAGATTCTGGATAGGAAGGTGCAGGAGTTACGTAACAAGAAGATTCCTCAGGTAAAAGTTTTGGGGAGGAATCATGTAGTAGAAGAGGCTTTTTGGGAGTCTGAGGAGCAGATGAGGCAGAAGTATCCACATTTGTTCCAAGAAGTTTAATTGGGTAAAATGTAAGTGGTTAGGTAGTTTTCTTTTGCAGGTACATGTAATGGTTTAATTAGCGTAGCATTTTAGTTTTGGGAGAAATTTTCTTTTATATATGTAATTTCCTAGGACTCGGAATGTAACCACGGTATTCCTCCGCCATAAGTGAGGGTAGGTAATAAAATAAGTAGACCATTTTCTTGTTAAGGGATGACGAATTATGTGAATAGTAAATTTTGAGGACGAAATTTTATAAGGAGGGGAGAATGTAACGATCTAAATTTAAAATGGTATTTAAATAATAGAAGAAAGGGGAATGGAAACCGGAAACAGAAGGAGGTAGTTGACGACATTGCATTTTGGAAGGAATAACGGAAAAGGGGATCATTAGGGCTTCGTCGACGAATACAAGGGATTCGTCGACGAAGGCTTAAGAAGATTCGTCGACGAACACAAGGGATTCGTCAACGAAGCCCTGATGATCTCTTTTTCTGTTATTCCTTTCAAAATGCAATGTCGTCGACTGCCTCCTTCTATTTCTGGTTTCCATTCCCCTTTCTTCTATTATTTAAATACCCTTTTAAATTCAGGTCATTACAATAAAGGTTGAACATTTTCAAAAAGGGATTTACGCACACACACTCACATAAGGTGAGCATGGTAACCATTCATGAGAATGGATGTTTTAGGGCATAATTGTACTCCTGAATCTAATCTCTTTTAAAAAGATTTTTCTTTATTTTACCTTTCAAAAAATTAAAATAAAGTGGCGACTCCATTTCCAAAGATAAAAAAGGACAAGTTAGACTAACAATAGTTTGGTGGTCTATATTTATTTTGATTTCAAAACGATTACCAAATGTTGGCAACCTAAACGGGTCCTCAAAACCAGATGTTGATTGTATGTAAATCCAAATGGAGGATAAAAGAGTGAGATCAGTTATGTAGATTAGTTTGATAATTTGAATACCCAATGTTTACCTCTATCGTTTGCTTGAAAATTGAAAAAAAAAATTAGAAAAGAAAGAAAGAAAGAAAGAAAATATGACATAATCTTTTTTTTCCATTTAATTATTAAGAAAAATAAAAAATAAATATACTAGTAAGCCTATAAACAAATTTTTTATTTTGAACATTATTAACTTTTGATTTCTTTTAGTTTTAATTCGATTAAAATAAATTTTTATTATTAATAATATTTGATGGAAAGAGGAAAATACCATAAAAAAGTATTTATTTATTTTCAAACAAATTATTTAAATTAAAAAAATTTAAAAAAATTAAAAACAAAATGAGAGAGGGGAGATAGAGAGAGACACCCAAATGGGCACTCAGGAGAGAGAGAGAGAGAATTTTTAAAAAAGATGAGAAAAGATAGAAGGGAAAAAAAATTGATGAGCCAGGCACAACAGACCACCTTGACAAAAGAAAAAAAAACCTGAAAAATCCTGATGGCGAAATATGTCCCACCAAAGTTTTAATGGCTATTGAGTCTAGGGATCCATTTGGGTAAAAGGTTTGAGAAAAAAAAAAAAGGAAAGGAAAGTAAGAAAATTAATTTTTTATATTTTCTCTCTATCTCAAATATTACTAGAAATTAAAATTTTTTCTATATGATTAAAAAGGAAAACTCAAATGTTAATAATGTGTCTAAATATTATATTTTCCTTCTCACTTTTCTTCATAACTAAGTATGAAAAATGGATCCCTTCATATTTTTATTCCTTTCTTTAATATTTTTCAAATTCCAAATAAAACCTAAGGGCTTGTTTAGTATTGTTGCTATTTTCTATTTTTTATTCCCATTTTTGTATAGTAAAAAAATAGGTTATAAAAATGCATTTGTCTATGGTATTAGTTTTCTGTTACCATTGTCGGATTTTAGCAATTTGCGAAAAAACTGAAACCAAATTTTATGATTTTCAGTTGTTTTGGTAAACTTATTACTAAATATTTTAATATTTGAGAATAGCTCTTTTAGAATAAACCATTCATTTTTTACATTTTAAAATAAAAATAAAAATAAAATGATCATACAAATTTAAATATAATTAAAATAAAAATGCACATAAATTTAATAAATTAATAATAAAACTAATTACAAACTATTTTTACTATTTTTCAATTGTCATGTCCAAAATTTTTTATTATAAAGTAACTTTTGAAATTATAACAATTAAGTAAAATAATTATAATAAATTTTATTTTTACTATCATTTTTTTAATGTATTATTTGTAATTTTATTATTTTAATCATATTTTTATAATATTAGACAAAAATTGCATTTTAATTAAGTTTTTAAATTGTTTTAGTCTTATAAATATTAACCAAACAGATTGTTGGTTATTGGTTTGTGTTTCTATTTCCGGCTTTTTATATTCATTTTTAATTTTCATTCCTATAATATTTTACAGGAATACCAAATGGGTACTAAATATTTGTTAAGTCTCTGATTGCATTGACATGCATGTTTCATAAGCTAAGGAGTATAAGATTGCACTAAAGAGTACCATATAGTTTTGCTCCTAATACATAATGACTTGTTTGGTTTAGTAGAATACTTATTCCAAATTCTTGGAATAAGATAAAAATATATTCTAAATTTTAAGAATCGAGAGAATAGTTATTCCTATATATTCATAATTTTTTTATTTAAGATGTAATATGAAAGAAATAGACATCTTCTTATTCCTTGTATATACCTTGTTATAAATTTATAAAAAATTGTACATTGTTATTTATTGTATAGTAATAACCTATTAAAATTAATCTATTCTTAAAAATAGACATTCTGCAAATCAAACAACATAAATTTAACCATGAAAATACTTTTTCTTGTCTTCTTTCATGTGAGGAGAAACAACACAAATTTTGAATGAATGAATTGTTTCTGAATTAATTAATTTCAATTTAAATTTAACATTTCTAAATTATTCTTTTTGTATATAAATTTATTACATTCTCATTACATTACATCCGGAACAAATATTACTCAAAAGGAAATATATATATATAAATGTTGTGTTTGTAAAATGAATTTAGAATTTGTTAAATATTGTATTCATTTTTCAATTGGCCAAATTGGTGGAAAATCTTCATAGTTGAGATCCGCACTAGAACATTACCCTTTCACTTGTTTGAATTCAAATGCTAACAAAGTTTTTTAGAGCATTTGTCAACCCGAATCTTATATTGACAAACCATCCTTTACAAGTTTTTCCTCCCACAAAAATTAAAAATAATGAGGCATTTAGGACGTCTGCTAATGTGCATAGCACTTCCCATTTTCAAAAAAATTAGAGAAGAATTTAAAAAATCTAAATTTATTTTATAAAATTTGAAAATTAAAAAAAAAATTGTTAATTTTGTGATTTTTAAACTGAAAATAAAAAATAAAACTATTTCTTTCAAGTGAATAGGCCTTCAAGTTGCATTGGACCATGGGCTAGTGGGCTTGTCCTCTGTCAATGGCCTCAGCCCCACAAATAGGTGGAGTAGGCTTGTTCACATCAAGCCCATTAGGTTGGGCTACACTGGCGCAAGTAGAGTTTTTTCTGATTTTAACTTTTTTTTAAAAAAAATATATTAAATAATACCTCATTTTGGGAAGTATTTCCCAGAATGACTCTGACGTAATCTCGCTATTTCAAATAGCGAGATTTACTTTTGACTGAAGGACTAGTGCTGATGCGTGGCAAATCTCGCTACTCCAAGTAGTGAGATTTTATTCGGATTATTAATGCTCCTCCAACCGCTTTTCGACGCGTGGTAAATCTCTGCCAACCGCCTTTTGACACGTGATAAATCTCGCTACTCCAAGTAGCGAGATTTTCTTGGGATAATTAATGCTCTGCCAACCGCCTTTCGACGCGTGGTAAATCTCGCTACTCGAAGTAGCGAGACTTAAATGACCATCCACCCGGCTTTCCACGCGTGGCAAATCTCGCTACTTGGAGTAGTGAGATTTGCTTCAGAATAATCTCGCCCGTTTTTCCTCCTTTCTTGCACGAACAGACAATACCTTTGTTTTGTTGCAGAGTCGAGCAGGTTACCGTTGAAGGAAAGGAGACTCCGGAGCAGGTGACCGTTGCAGGCTTCATCAAATCGAGAGTTATATAACGATATGGGGTAAGTTATGTTTTCCATGTTCGGTGCATAGATTTTAAAATTATTTTTATTTCATCCAAAGCTTTGATAATCGGAGAGACAGAGTTTGTGATTTGTGTTGAAAGATTCGTGGATAAACACTTTTCTTAAGGTTTGTATTTCATTTTTTTGGTATTTGAATTTAATTTTTTGCCAAGAATATTTTATTTTTTCCATTTAAACTGTTGTTCAATTTTTATTTTTATTTTTTGGATTGTTGTTTCATTGTAAAATGCATTATCATTCCTGCCCTAGAATTTGTTGAAGTTTCCTCCACTCACTAAATTTGTTGAATTTCCTTTTGCTCTTTTTAATATAATTGTGCAATTATAATTAGATCATATGGTTTACCTTCAAAATGGGAAAATTTTTTATTCAATCTTTGAATTTCCTTCTGCTGTTTTTAATATAATTGGGCACATCCACTAAAGTTTTTCAAGAACATGTAAATTGTATGGTTTTAATTGATGCTTTGAGTTAATGTGAGTACACATTGTAATTATAAATTGTATTGTCATTTATCGTATTAAGTGCATATACTTTTCTATGAGTTAACGAAATTTAGAATTTTAATTTTCACTTATTTTATTTCCTACACAATCGTTAATAATTTCAGCTCATTTAAGAATGTAACGCATAGAGTATATATATATACGTGCCTTTGATGTTTCTTATATTTAATTTCAAGCTTTAGTTTTCCTTGAATTTTAGTTTCAATTCCTAATGAATCAAGCTCATACCTTGAACTAACCACATAATAAAGTTCAAGTTGAGCCGCATGTTTGAAACATTTGGAATAGATTAGAATAAAACTTTATAATTATAATATAAGGAGTATCATTTGTGAATTTTTTATTCTCAAATAAGAGGTCCTAGTGACGGGATTAAGTCCCCTCTCCCTCTCTTATGATTACTAGAATACAATAATTAATAGGATAAAAGATATTCATTTTTTTTAAGTTTGCTTAAAAGACAAATATCTTTCCTGAAATTTCAAAAATGTCACAGACGTCTCCTAAAGTATAAAAAATGTTAAAAACCTCATTTGATGTTTGTCAAAAGAAAATGAACTTTCTCTTGAAAAAAAAACTTGTCTTTTTGCAAAATTTAAAGTGAGATTTGTGTATTTTTAACAAATCTCAAGAGAGCTCCTTGAAATTCTTGAAATGTCAGCGGACGTTTTACAAATTCTTAAAACCCCTGGTATCATATTTAAAATTCTTGAAACCTTAGGAAATGTGATTGTTTTTTTATCAAATTTTTGGGAAGATTAGTGTCTTTGCCTAAATTAATATACTTTATTAAAATTACCTAATAATTTAGTTTACCAATCACACTAAAAAATTGAAACTTGCAAAAATTATATTTAAAATAAATAAAAATATCCAAAGGAAGTAAGAGCAAATAAGGTGGGGAATTCATCATGAGACAAGCCCCATATGTATAAGATCCTAGGGGGGGGGGTGCCTGAGGAGGCCACAGTCCACAGAGCACCATTAAAGATCCAACAGTACGAGGGCGAAGCCGGCCTCGACTAGTCACCGTCGATGACGCTGACTGGAAACACCGTAGAGATGATAGCTAAAAGGTCACATTATTATAGGAGAGTAGTAATGAGTTTTTTCCTCCCCGAACTTGTGTATTTTTCACCAATATATCGATATAAATGTAGTGTTCACATTTTAAAGCACTTGCCATAAGACGATCCCATTCCCATTTCATGAATCGGGATGTTATGCGTCCTAAGTAACATTTTTCCAAAAGATCCCTTCAACTCCTTTGAGTATGGCTGTTCGGATTAGCAATGAATCCTCAAAAGGCTACTGAACAAAATTGAATTTCAAATTAAGTGGCAACCCAACCCATAATGAGGCAAAGTATGAAGTACCATTTTGGAAAAATTACTCTTAAGAGCACCATTTCATAGTTCTTTGAATTCTAAGTTGAATTACAATTTTGGGAAAATCCGAAGTATATGTTATATGGGGCAAATCAATACATATTCATGTTGTTTATTCCTAGACATTGAATTCATCTATTTATTTTCTTGGTGGGAAAGTTAGGTCTAAATTCTAAGTTCATTCATTCATTAGAATTTGTATACATCTATTTGGTTTATAGTTATTAGTTATTCGTCTCATTTACACATATCACTTATGCATACAATTTTGTCTTGCGTAGGTTTTTTTTATTTCCCGATCGCCAATCTAAATGGCAGGAAGCTCAAGCAGTGTTCCGGTGACGGTATTTTTATATATAGGGGGGAACATTATAACCGCATTAGATGATGTTAGGTATAGTAGTTGACCAGTTAGACTTATTCGAATTGGCCGTAGGTGTAAATTAAGTAAATTATATACGAAGATATATAAATATTTGCATATTGATTCAGATCAATATGCATTGCGGGTGACCGCAAGATACCCTGCGCGAGAGTTAAATAATTCAGCCTTCTACGAGGCTGTTCCAATATCAGATGATTATGGGTTGCGCATTGTATTGGACGCACACTGTGTCGGTGAGACATATTTAACGATGCAATTGTATGTCGAGACCATTCCTCAAGTGGGTGTAATCACAGTTAGGCAGCCAGACGCGCCCGAGGCCCGCGGAGCAATTGGATGAAGTCGGTGAAGACACCGAACAAACACATCAGGTCGATGTTGGTGGGGAGGTTCGTGCTATGTCCACGGTCGATTTTAACGAATATCCGGGATCGTCATTCTAGCCGTTGGAGTACGAAGCACCTATTCCTCACACGTTTTCGCAGGGAGGTTGCGAAGACATCCCAAGTACGGGACCAGCATCGTTGTTCGCCATTGCGAATGACACATTGGATGAGGGCATGAACATTACAAACGATGTTCATATTGAAGACGAACACATGCACGAGCAGGAAATGGGTGAAGGGTTAAATGATGTCCCCGATGATGTGAACTTACCTCACCATGACACGGACGACGCAACGTTTGACGCGCAATTCATGGGCGAGCTTCCGATGTACAGTCATATTGACCTAGCTGCTGCAGATTTAACTGCGGTCAATGAGCTTCCTATACGCGTCACTCGTTGGGAAGAATCCTTTGAGTTGAGTAAGGGGATGCTCTTCGGATCGAAGGATCAGCTGATCGCCGCAGTGCAAATATATCACGCTCGCACCCACCATGACTTCCACGTGGTGCGATCTACTCCTGAGTTGTGGGTTGCTAGGTGTAAGGACCACGATTGCGCATGGAGATTGCATGCCATGTATTGGATGATACACCATTTTTTCGAAACCACCCAATTTGGTGGTCCGCATACGTGTTTGAATGAACTTATATCGCAAGACCATAACCAAATCACGTCGTCCCTCATTGCTGGGGAGATAGTGAATATGATCGGGGGAGATGCGTATCGCTACATTGAAGGAGTTCATTGATCGTCAATTTGGGTATTCAATCTCTTATAAGAAGGTTTGGTTGGGCAAACAGAAGGCAATAGCCCAAGTATTCAGTGATTGGGAGAAATCATATGAAACGTTACCGAAGTGGATGGAAGCGATGCGCGCGTACAATCCTGTGACTATAGTCAGGTGGAGGTCAACTCCTATTCCAGGTAGCACTAACAGCGCAACCTTTATATCTTTATTTTGGTCATTTGCAGCATCTATTCAGGGTTTTCATCACTGTCCTCCCGTTATATGTGTGGACGGGACACACTTGTATAGTAAGTACAAGGGCAAACTCCTTATTGCGACGTGCCCCGATGCAAATAGGCAAATATTTCCCCTTGCATTCTCTATTGTGTAAGAGGAAAGCCTCGACACATGGAATTGGTTTCTGTGTTCTCTGCGTTTGATTACCGACAGGGACGACATTTGCCTCATATCAGATCGACATCCAGGGATTATCGCTGCGGTGTAGTACAATCCTGATTGGCAACCACCGCGTACGCACCACCAATTCTGCCTTCGACATGTCGTGAGCAACTTTAATACGAAAGTGCGGAGTGTCAATATGAAGCGAATGGCTGAGCGAGCGGGAAGGGAGCATCAGGTGAGAAAATTTGACACATGGATGGAAAGGATATTCGATGAGGGTGGAGAGCCTGCCAAATCGTTCTTTGATCAGATCCCTCCTCATATGTGGACTTAGTGCCACGATGGTGGAAAAAGGTATGGAAACATGACCACCAACCTGGTCGAATGTTTCAACATCGTCCTAAAAGGCGCACGTAGCCTTCCCATAACGATTCTCGTGTAACTAACATTTTATCGCGTTGCACATTACTTTAATAGCTGACGGGAGGCTGCTCGTAACGCAATATCTGGAGGAAATACGTTAACTTCGCATATATTGCTAGCGATGGAAAGAAGGAAGCTGAAGGCGACCGGACAATGAGTCACGACGTTTAAGCGGTCTAGGGGTACTTTTAGCATCACGATTGCGCAGCGGGGATCCCATAAAGGAAACAATGTCCAAACTTTGAGCATCCAGAGGCGCAAATGCTCCTGCGGGAAGTGGCAATCTTTACACTATCCCTGCTCTCACTTGCTTGCAGCCTGTGCCGAGACACGGCTAAATGCGAGCCAGTATGTTGAGCCATATTGGAGCACTGCCGAGCACTATGCAACATATGCTGCCGAATTTTATCCAATCATGCATGAGGCATATTGGCCAACTTGCTCGTTGCCAAAATTGCAGGCAAATCCTGCATACGCTCGACATAAAGGTCGGTCTAGGAGGTCACGTATACAAAACGAGATGGAAGCTTGGGAAGTTCAGAAACATATCACGTGTAGCATATACCGTCAAGAAGGACATAATCACACAAGATGTCCGAGAAGGACACAACTTGGGGATGCAGCTGGATCTTCGCACTGACCTATAACTTATAGGTTAACGCGATTTGCATACTCGTACTCCTCGCATCACGACAAGTTTTCAGTTGCCATTCTACTCCCTCCTTCTGAACAAGGCGATTGTAAATAAGTCAGCCGCATCCATCTACGTGAAGATTCATGAACTTGGGCATGGGTTAGGAGAGTCTTCTTCCTATATTCCAAATGTAAGATCCTCAGATCGCTTTCATTTTTCTGTGAACACGCGAATGCTCTCATGCTCAATTTGGCTCTAAGCAATTGAGTCACTGTGTTCATCAATCGAGAATAGTGCATGTTCAGATGAAAACTTGGTGAGATATTTTCATCTGTACACATATAGGACAAACCCTGAGATTTTTGTTCGGTTCCACCATACAAAGCACTCGTGACAGATACTCAATTCTGATGATTTCTATGTTAATGCTTTCAATATTCTGGCTTGTTTGCAGGATCAATCCAGGGTCGTCCGATACTAGTGTACTGAGTATGGGCGATCGGCACCGGTCCAGTTGGGCATGGACCGATTCGCATGCTGACGTGTGATATTGCCAAGGGGGCAGTCAGAGCGTACAGGATAGGATAGGCGCAGACCCTCGCATTATTGATTGGATACGTGACACGGGTTTTTATGAGATATATCAGATTGGTCATATCCAGTTAGATTGGCATCTTGTGACCACGTTGGTAGAGCGATGAAGGCCAGAGACACACACTTTCCACTTGCCGCACAGGGAGGCGACTATCATATTATAGGATGTCGCGGTGTTGTTCGGGCTACCGATTGATGGGTTGCCCGTCACTAGTCGTACAACTGGACCAGTATAGGATGGAGGCGCCATTCCGGGGGGAGGACTTTGCCATATGTGTGAGAGATTTTTAGGAGTGGTGCCTCCAGATGGTGAGCTTGTTGGTGCCCGCATTCGCATACGGTTTCTATAGGGGGAGATGTTTCGCCAGCTTCCGATTGATGCCGATGATCACACGATAGCGTGTCACGCACGTGCCCACATGCTGCGATTGATATGTGGGATGCTGTTCTGTGACCTATCGAGGAGTTACGCACACTTGATGTTCCTTCCACGAGCAGAAATACACCATTATAGTTGGGGCTCTGCGACGTTAGCTTGGCTGTACCGGGAGATATGCCGCGCCACTGACGTTTCGCACTCACAGATCGAAGGAGCACTCCGCTTATTGCAGGTTTGGGGGTGGGAGAGATTCACGTCGTTAGCTCCTACGCGCCGCGGTCTCCGACGTCTTATTCAGAGGGACGAGGACGGACGGTCGATTGACCCAGCTCCACTCACGTGGAGGTTAGTAACTTTACTTACAATCATTTCCTTCAGTTGTACTACGTACTAGTGGTTACACCTTGTTAACTTATGTTTCATTGTGTACAGGTGGAGGGATCAATTATTGGCGCCTAATGTTGCGCAACACACGCTGCCCTGGTACATATTCGAGCTGGACATGCACCGGGAGCATGAGGTAGTGTCGGTTATGTGTATTGATAGTATTTTTCAATATTTGTATATATTCCCGTCCCACCTCTTACATTTACTATATGTATACGCGCAGTTCGTATAGGTGCCCTACACTGATGACATTGTTGCCGACCTACCTACTATCTATGCAGTTGGGTCGGACCTCTGGGTTGCCCGAGTGCCACTCATATGTTTTCATATTGTCGAGTGGCATCTCTTAGACCGAGTGATGCGCCAGTTTGGATTTCGACAAGGCATCCCTAGTCGCTTTTGTACTTCGGGGGTCGATGTACGTGGGGAGGACTTGCACGAGATTGATGGTCGCGGTCGAGGGAACACAGATTGGGCTGCGGAGCACGTGATGTATGTGAGTATGTGGGGACATAGGTGGGAGTACATCGTCGAGGGAGTGCGGGCAGATGTCCCAATGCGTCTGGAGGATCCGTATTACACGTGGTACAGGTCGATCACACGTCGCTTCGTAGATAGGACTGTGGCGGTCTACATGAGCCTCGTACGCTTACTTAAATGTATACCTAATTTGTTACCGTTTACATTAGCAGTTCAATGTTGTAAGCACTATTTTCGTATGCTCTAGGCTGACGTATTACACCAGGTCGACTTGCTATCATCAGACCCCGCTGTGAGAGATTTAGTGAGAGCTGGTTTGGATATTGTCTACGAGGACGGGCGACGGATCCCTACCCCACGCCGGCCCCTGGCCCCACGAAGTGGTCGAGCAGCTCCAGTACGAGGGGGTCGAGCAGCTACCTCCAGCCATCCATTGAGTTCGACCTTATCACCGCCCATTGTACATGAGGAGTATGTGTTTGGGCCATCTGCACTGTATGCCCCATCGACAACTGTTGATTTTGTAGGACCCTCCAGTAGATCGACGGATTATCGATCTGACTCTGCCGCGACGCCGTCGATGTCGTACTTACTAGATGACCCTCTCGATGCGGAGGAGGTGGACGCATCCGGGTTGCCACCTCGGACTCGTCCAGAGACTACATACGACATAGCTCCTCGTCCGCTTCACCTAGAGATGGATTATCCAGTACGTATGGGCGGAGATGACAGACATGTAGCCCCTCGACGTGACCGGACGCTAGACACGGACGAGCAACCAGGTGAGGGTAGACGCAGACGGCAGCCACCCCGACACCGAAGACGACCTCCATGCGGTACCGAGTAGGCGATATATGTATTTGTTAATTAGTTCATACTTTCATTTGTACATCAGATATATGTTTACAACTTCATTTGTACATAATGTATTTATTCATTATTCATTTGGGCATAATGTATTTATTCATAACTTCATTTGTACAGCATCTATTTGTATAGAATATCATTTGTACATAATGTATTTGTTTGGAGTATCATTTGTACATAATGTAATTGTTTGGAGTATCATTTGTACATAATGTAATTTTCTTAATTCTGAATCTATAGAGCAGCACTAGGTAAAGTGCCAAGCAGGTATCATTTAGTGTAGTAATTTGATACGTTGAATGTATACGAATCTTATGAATGTAACGTTGTGAACATACTGGTATCAATTGTATTTGAATAATGTTTTCTTTGAACAGGTGCGTGGATGGATATTGTCAATTTGTAAACAGGACTCTACCGAAATTAGTATAGTATTTTGATAGGTTTAATGTATATGAATCTTGTGAATGAAACGTCGTAAACATACTGGTATCAATTGTATTTGAATAATGTTTTCTTTGCATAGGTGCATCGATGGAAATGCTCAATTTGTAAACAGGCCTCTGCTGAAATTAGTATAGTAATTTGATAGGTTGAATGTATACAAATCTCGTGAATGTAACGTTGTGAACATAATGGTATCAATTGTATTTGAATAATGTTTTCTTTGCACAGGTGCATGGATGGATATGGTCAATTTGTAAGCAAGACTCTGCCGAAATTAGTATAGTATTTTGATAGGTTTAATGTATACGAATCTCTTGTAACGTTGTGAACATACTGGTATCAATTGTATTTGAATAATGTTTTCTTTGCACAGGTGCATGGATGGATATGCTCAATTTCTAAACAGCACTCTGCCGAAATTAGTATAGTAATTTGATAGGTTGAATGTATACAAATCTCGTGAATGTAACGTTGTGATATATAATTTAGTCTCTCTATGTATGCTTCTTAGGTTTTATTTCTACTTTTATTTTCACAATATTGAAAGTAACACCAAACGGCCCCGAGGAAAAAGGAAAGAATTCAATTAGGTGCAGTTCAACTTGAATAGGGTTGAAATGTATACTCAGTAAAAGAACTGTATGATATGATGATTTATCTTTAGAACTACCCAAAAAAAATAAAATCCTAAAAAGTGTATACCGAGCCTTTTGTATTTCTACAACAGTTGGTTCGTGGCATCATTGTATCCTTTCACTTTCGGATCCTTCAGAATTGTGTTACTCAAGATACAAAATTTTCATGAACATAAGAATTTTAATGTTTTGACCACAAACATATTGCTAATAGATTCTTTGGCATGGAGCATTAATCTTTTGTTCATAATAAGATTGATATGGAAAGGAGGGTATGTCTTATTTTTTTAAATATAAATTAATATTTTTTGTTAATTAATACCAAGTTGCGAATTTAGATATGAATGAACAGCTTCAATGAAAAATCTTTATTCTCGATAATGGAAATCGAACTAAACGAGGGAAAACATTGGAATACTTTGGAATCATTGAATGCACAAACCAAATGCCAAGCAAAGGCACAATAGAACCAATCATTAAATCAGAAATGTAATGACAATCCAAAATGTAGAAAGTTAAACATGAGCCAGACGGAAATAATAACCTATGATCTGTAAAGGAGGAAGTTCTATTAACTCCTATCGATAATGGATACATATATGATGAAGAAGTCAAAGTTAAAAAACATTAAATGCAGGACAGTGTTGTCCCAACTCTATATGCTAGAACATGTTAATAACATAGAAGAAGGAAATAATTTACAAATCTCTAAATTTTGTAGGATTCATGAAGGGTGAAACCGTTTTAACATTCGAAAATGTAAAGACAATCCAAAGGGGGATTGTCGTCTGAAGGAGAAGCATAATCAAAATTCATCTTCTCTCTGCAACTCGCTGCCTTCTCTTCATTACCACCTACCGAACACTGAACTACTCTTCTTTTCTGGTGAAATCCATGGATTCTCTGCAGGCTTCAAAATGTCCGTCAGCAGCTTCTGGCCTACTAGCTGAGGTTGTTGCTTATTATCTTGTCCTATTTTCTTTCATGCAGCTGTTGCGGCCGATTTGGCATTTGTTGCTGCTTGTTTTCTTCTACCCTCAATCTTTCCAAATTTTGGGCCAGCAGCTACCACATCCACCTTAAAATCTTCATCGCTGAAAACATTGTTTTCATCTTCCCCATCAGATATCTTTGTAATAGTTAATGACTTTTCTGTGCTGCATCCTTTGATACTTTCTTCCTCGCTGGCACTTGGGGAATTTCATGTTAATTCCCAACATCAAGATCAATAAGTTTTGAAATGAGCAGAAGACTCGTGAATATAATTGTAGTAGTCATTGGAGGAGTAATGACTAGTCTATCTGATCTGAGATCATCAGGGTGTTCCCTTACTTGGACAAATGGTACGGTTTGGAGCAAATTGGCCAGGGTGATTGCTAATCAGAGATGGAGTCTGGGGGATCTAAGGGCTAAGGTTGAATTCCTTTTCCCTATGATTCTCCCTAATCACTCGTTGTGCCTAATTTCCCTATTTGAAGAGGGGTGTTTGGGAAGACGATCTTTAAATATTTTCAACATGTGGACTCTAAACCATAACTTTCTCGACATTATCAGACAAGGTTGGGATGCGCAGGTCCAGGGCTTTAACCAATTCAAATTGGTGAGGAGAATTCAGGGTCTGAAAAAACCTGTAAAGGCTCTTAATGCATCCCATTTCTCCCAACAAAAACTGCACGACAATCCCTCGGATGGTGACCTGCAACTACTACTGAATAAAAGGAGAGGGACTGTGAAATGATAGATGGGAAAGGAGAGGGAATGTGAAATGATAGGTGGTCTGGGTGTGCTGGATCTGAAAGCCTGGAATCTTTCCTTACTCACAAAAACACTCAGGAATATCCACTCTAAAAAAGACTTTGTCTGGTCCAAATGCATCAATCAAATCTACCTGAAAGGTTCAAGTTTGTGGGAGGCTAGGATAACAAATGATGAATTCTCACTATACAAAAAGTTCATTAGAATTAAGAATCAGATTATGTGAAGATGTGTGAACCACCTGGATGCATTACTTCAGCTTTTTGAGGAATGTGACCTCGATCATTTTAGCTCTTTCATTTGCTATAACTTCTGGATAACTAAAGGAACTACGGTTCCTTGGTCCATGGTGGTTTGGCAGAGTGGAAGTACCCCTATACATGCTTTCATTCTTTCGCTGAGAATTATAAGGAAACTACCTACTTGTGATAGGCTTATTGGGTTTGAAGGAAACTTGTATTGTTCCTTTTGGTTGGTAAAAGAGTTGGTCTGGCCTCTACTGTTTATCTCATATGGAATGCCAGAAATAGGAAAAGGTTTGAAGGGAAATTCATATCCTTAATGGAGTTGATTGTAACCATTCAGAAATATATATATATATATACAGTATTAGGCCAAAAGGCCCCTAGATTTGCTCAGGCTCTCTTAAGATCCTGAGTGTTAACTTTATTGCTTGTAATTTTGATGGGGCTTATTTTCCCCCTATATCTGCCCAATGTTCCGTGTAAATACTCATTTTGATCAATATATTTACTTTTCGATCAAAAAAATAGTATGATAAATTGATAGATCATTGATTCTCTTTGTGCTACAGATAGTGGTAATAAATGGAATATAACATTTAAATATTTCCTACTCAATAATAAAATATATAAAGATTTTCCTATTTAATTAAATATAATTAATGTATATATATTTATAGTGTATGATAATTATATATTACATTTTAACTAAATCACAAAATTATAAATTAAGCAAATCTCGCTGCTTGGAGTAGTGAAATTTAAAGGTGAGACCCTATTCTTGTGGAGACGCGTGGCAGCGAAATCTCGCTACTCCAAATAGTGAGATTTGCTTAATTTATAATTTGTAATTTACAATTTCCAGTCTTAATACACGTGACAAAATCTCGCTACTTGGAGTAGCGAGAGTACGTCAGAGTCATTCTGGGAAATATTTCCGAGAAAGAGGTATTATGTAAAATATTTAAAAAAAAAAAAAAAAAGATAATCCGAGAAAAAACTCGGCGCAAGTTTCATCGGTGTGCTATTGTGTACCATTTGCAGGGAGCAGTCGGAGCAATGGCTGCAGCAATCCCTTCGAGAACAACCGGCGGTGGCGGTGGAAGGAGTTCGAGCAGAGAAGGTGCGGCGAAAGCTACGGTGTCCGATCAGATTTCCCAGGCTGTTCAATCCACATCCAATCTCCTCCATCTCATGCAACAATCGTCTTCTTCTCAGGTATTAGTATTCTCTAATTTATGTGTTTCTTGAAGTTATTGCGTGGCAATTATCTCATCTGACGATGCTTATAGTGATTTTTGCTCGATTAAGAGGCGATTTTGTATGTTTCTGTTTGTGGCTTTGTTTTTTTTTATATTCAGTGGTAGTTCTTCATTTTCCTGGAATTCATGTTACTGTTAGGGACCAGCGTGAGTCATTCATGGTCAATTTAGAGTCTTTTGGGAGCTTTCATGGCTTCAATTTAGTTATTTCTTTTGCACCTTTTTATTTTCCTGAATTCTTTGGAGGATTTGCTGAAGCGTGAGTCATTCATGGTCAATTTAGAGACTTTTTGGAGCTTTCATGGCTTTAATTTAGCTATTTCTTTTGCACCTTTTTGTTTTCCTGAAATTCTTTGGAGGATTTGCTGTTAGGGATCTTAAGGTCCAGCATTTGGTGAGGCACCTCTCTCTCTCTCTCTGCGTGCGTTTGTGTGCTAGGAAAAGAGCGCTAATTTAGGTTATTTTTTGTCAGTAAGATCCTTGCAAGCTCATTTTTGTAAGGAATTGATATTTTCTCTATCATTTTCGATCTTCCTTTCTGGGGGTGCTAACGAGGAAGAAAGTCTGCTCTGCTTGTAGTGTCTTAATAAATTATTAAATTTGTTGTTCCCTAGAATACAAATGGTCAATCTATTTTTACATGACCTTTTTTTTTTTTTTTCAAATAAAAGGCGCTTAATCATTCAAGAGGAGGCCATTTATGTTAGTGGGATTGGGCTTTTGTGATGTCTCCGTTTTTGACATAGCCTCATTCGAGATCACCGATTTCTAGCTCTTAATGTTATGCAAATACGAAAGGGTAACTCAATTTCAATGAACTTCCAAACATGGTCTCGTGATGCATATTGCCTGTATTTACCCAATGCTAATGATATTTTGGGGCATGTTGGACATTTTGTGGAAATAGGATATTGAATGGCTCATTGTATTTATGTGGCATTCAAAGGGACAAATTGTCTTTTAAAATGGAGCCCAACTAAAATATGGTCCGTCAATTGATGATATAGATATTAGGATCCTATGAAATGTCGCTATTGTAGTTTTCAGGTCACCTTTCTTACGATGACTATTGGTGAGTAAATTGGGTTGACTTAAAAATGTGGGTATCTTAGGGATCTACATTGGCCTCATCCATTTCCTATGCATTTCTTATACGACAACAGTTGATGCTCAATTTTGTTGATGTCGGAGAGTAGCCACATTGCTAAAGAAGGTGGCCTCTCTTTTATAGAATTCATTGATGGTTACCTTGAGTTGGTTGAATGAATTATGGAGTTGGGTTGCAATTTGTTGAACAAGGGTTTGATCGTTTTTTACAATCTCAACATCTTTCTTCATGGAAACATGGACCTCTTTTAAATTTTCATTGGTTATGAGGCAAGAAATTAATGCAAGTAGGCAAGGTGGATTGATATTAGACTCCAGAAAACTTCAAGTACTAATAATGTTCATTGCTATAGGTGTGTCCATAAGTATAACAAAAACAACAACAATAATAACAACAACAACGAACTTGGCCTTAAGTCCAACTATGCGGGGTCGCCTGCACTAATCCTTTTACGCCAATTTACATAATCATGAACAATTTCTTCTGACAAATTCAAAGCTATTAAATTTTTACTACCTTATTCCAAGTTATATTAGGTCCACCCTACCCATTCTACTACCTCTTACAATAACTAGCTTAATCATGCTAACTGGTGCACTATTTGGCATACATTGCAGATGCCTAAACCACTTGAGTCATTTCTCCCTTATCTTCTATAGGAGCTATATATAACTTGCCATAAATATGTTCACTCGTAGTTTATCTTTTAATGTTATACCACTTATCCACCTTAGCATCCTCATTTCTACAACTTTTACTTTTTGGATATGTCTTTTCTTAATTGTCAAATATTCTGATCCATATAGCTTAGTTGGTTTTACAACCATCCTGTAGAACTTCATTTTTAATTTTAAGGGTATTCTATGATTACACAGCACACTCGAAGCACTTCCTTTAATTCTATGCATTACATCTTCTTCAATTTCTCCTTCAGCTTGGATTCTAAAGCTTCCCTCCATACTTCTAAATTAAATTCTATTCCACCCCTAGTTTCATCAATCAAGACAATATCATTTGCAAACAACATACGCCATGGAACCTCATTTTAGATACTCCTAGTAAGTTCATCCATCACTAGAGCAAAAAGATAAGGGTTCAAAGTAGATTCTTGATGTAATTGTGATTAGAAATTCCCTAGCCTCTCCACTTGTAGTCTTAATGCTAGTCATAACTCCTTTGTACATATCCGTAATGACATTAGTATATTTACTACATATTTCCCTTTTTTTCAAAACCCATGTAGAATTTTCCTAGATACCCTATCATACACTTTCTCCGAGTCAATAAAAACCATTTGCAAGTCTATTTTATTCTTTCTAAACTTTTCCGTTAATCTTCTTAAAAGATATGTAGATTCTGTAGTGGATCTCTAGCCTAAAAATCAAATTGATTTTCTAAGACCCTCATTTCTATCCTTAATCTTCGTTCAACTATTTATTCCCACAGCTTCATTGTATGACTAATAACTTTAATTCCATGATTGCTATTACAATTTTGTATATCTCTATTATTTTTGTATATAGGCATTAAAGTGCCTTTGAGGATAGACTTTGGATTAACGGTAAGGTTGCTCCTTTGTGACCGGTTGGCCACAAGTTTGAGTCCAAGGAAATAATCTCTTTGCGTAAAAGCAGGGGTAAGACTGCGTACATTGTACCCTACCATCGCAAAGCGGGGAACCTTGTGATTGTTGATGCAAGCATGGTATATTAGATGAGAATTCTTCTGTCATGGCATGGAAGCCTTGGGGCACATTTTGAGAAAGAGAATGGAGAGATTGTTTAAGAAGGGTTTTATCCATGTCTTATATTTTTCTAGTTTCGAGACTTGTGTTGACTATGTAAAAAGGGAAACTTACAGGTAAAGCTAAGTCCAAAGAGACTAAAAGAAGTTAAGAGTATTCTGAAATTAATTTATATTGATATTTGTGGTTTTCTCACTCTTGCTGCGATGAGTGATTATAGATGTTTCATCACTTTATTGATGATTTTTCCCATTGTTGTCTTGTTGAGCTCATTCATGAAAATTTATCTCATTAAAGGCATTCAAGGCATCAGCTAAGCTCAATGCGTGAAAGAGAATAAAAAAAGTGAGATTGAAAGGTATAAGGCTAGATTGTTAACTAATGGCTGAAATCAGCAGAAGGACATTGATCGTAAACAAAGTTTCTCTTTGGTTTCAAAGAATGATTCATTATGTGTTTTGATGGCCCTAATGGCTCATTTTTATTTAAAACTTCACTAGAATGATGTTAAAACAGATTTCCTCAATGGAGATCTATTGGAGGATATGCATATATATATATATATATATATATATAGAGAGAGAGAGAGAGAGAGAGAGAGAGAGAGAGAGAGAGAGAGAACAATTGATTGGTTTTATGGAATCCAGGAAAGAACACTTGGTATGTAAAAAGTTGAAGAATATCTTTTGGTATTAACTGGGGGACCGTAAACTGGGTGACCTGCAGCATGATTGGTTTTTTTGAAAGGAAAAGGATATATGAGATGGGAGCTGCATAGTGTGTGTGTGTGTGTGTGAATACATATTAATGTACAATTTAGGTAAGAGTGTGGTGCCAAATTAAAGGCACCTAAGTCGCCCCTCCCTTATCTTCTACAGGAGTTATGCATAACTTGCCATGAATATGTTAATTTGTGGTTTATCTTTTAATGATATTCCACTCATCCACCTTAGCATTCTCATGTCAATAACTTTTATTTTTTGATATGTTTATTAATTGTTAGCCTTTGATCCATATAGCATAGCTGGTCTTCAACCATCCTATAGAACTTTCTTTTTAATTTTAAGTGTATTCTACGATCACACTACACACTCGAAGCACTTCTCCATTTTACCCAACTTGCTTGAACTCTATGCATTATATCTTCAATTTCTCCTTCAACTTGGATTCTACAACTTCGTTTCATAATTCTAACTTAGATTCTATTCCATCCTTAGTTTCATCAATCAAGACCATATCACTTGCAAACAACATACACCATGGAACCCCATTTTCGATACTCCTAGTAAGTTCATCCATCACTAGAGTAAAAAGATAAGGGTTCTAAGTAGATAGTTGATGTACACCTATTGTGATTGGAACTCCTTAGCCTCTCCACCTATAGTCTTAATGCTTGTCATAACTCCAGTATACATATCCTTAATGACATCAATACACCTACTACATATGCCATTTTTTTTCCATGATCCACATAAAATTTCCATTGATATCCTATCATACACTTTCTTGAAGTCAATAAAAACAATATGCAAGTCTCTTCTTTCCCCTAGACTTTTCCATCAATCTTCTTAAAAGATATATATCTTTTGTAGTAGACCCCTAGGCATACAACCAAATTGATTTTTTGGAATCCTCGTTTCTAACCTTAACTTTTTTTCAACTCCCTTTCCCATAGTTTCATTGTATGACTCATAAGTTTAATTCCACGATAATTATTACAATTTTGAAAATCTCCTTTATTTTTGTGTATGGCTATTAAACTACTTTTGATGATGGACCTCAGATAAACGGTAAGGTTGCTTCTTTGTGACCGGTTGGTCGTGAGTTCGAGTCCAAGGAAATAACTTCTTTGCATAAAAGCAGGGGCAAGGTTGCTACACTATCATGACCCTCCCCCTACCATTGCAAAGTGGGGAACCTTGTGGCCTGGGGATGCATTTTTTTTTTTTTAAGGTATTGAAGTGCTTTGCATTTATTTTTCTGGCATTTTTTTAGTTTTTATAATTGTGTAAATAAATTAGTTAATCATATAATTTTGCTATCACGTAGGCATTTCCAAACTTCAATTGGTATGTTATCCAGTTCTATAGATTTTTCCATTTTTCATCTTTTTTAATACAAGCTTAACTTCATTAACTCTAATTTTGCAAATAAATCTCATATTTTTAGTTTTTTTTCCTAACTTATCAACTCTAATTTAGGTCTTCTACTTGGTTTTCATGAAATAGCTTGCTAAAGTAACTTTGCCACCTTTCTTTTATGTCTTCTTCCTTAACCAAGACAAGATCATCCTCACTTTTAATACATTTTACATTACCTAAGACCTAAGTCCTTGCGCTTTCTTTCTCTAGCTTTAGCAAGTTTAAATATGTCTCTTTATAAATTATTACATGATCCATGTTTAGCTTTAATAACGACCTTTTTTGCATTTTTTCTCGTCTCTGTATATTTTTCAAAGTTTTCCATGTTCTACATTTTTGCCATATTTTATACCACATTCTTTTTGTATTACAGGTTTTTGAACATCTTGATCTAACCATCAATTTTCTTTGCTATCTAAGAATCTTCTTCTTGTTTCATCTAAAACTTCTTTTGCTGTCCTTTTAATAAAACTTATACTACTCCAAAGAGGGTTTTTGTCTACGCCATCTTCTATTGCCGTCACCATCTTTGATCATTTTATCTTTAAATCTTATTGTATTTTCTCCCTTTTGGTTTCGCCATTTAGTTCCCTGACATTAATTTATATTATCCTTTCTCTTCCATCTTTTAATATATATATCTAACACTAAAACTCTATGTTGTGTAGTGAAGCTTTCACCTGGATAACTTTACAATCCTTACATGATAAGCAATCTACGCTCCTAGTTAAAAAAAAAAAATCTGTTGGACTTTACTTTGTCCAATGACTTGACTCTAAAAACACCTTAGAGAATAACTCTCAAGTATAAGAGTGTCAGCAAGTAGTAATTAAGGAAGTCCCTAAGTCATTTCCACAAGGAACGGTATGGTTGAATTCCAAATTTAACTGTTATCCAAAAATGAAGGAAATTAAACCCTATGATCAACTAACATGTTATTAACAATGGAATGGGGTTTCGGAGATGATCCAAAGATGGTTCTTTTTCTTGGTTTTGTGTGAGATTTGTAAGTTATCTACTCAATAGACTAAATGAAATTAAAATGCAGCATGTTTATAAACTCAAGTAAGACGCAAAACTTAGTTACGTAACAAGTTTAAAATTCACGTGTCGACGTCCTTGTCACCAACACTACTTTTGTACCTAAATTATAATAAATTGAGGACGTGTGTTCAATGAATAATGATTATCCTTGCTTCGAGGAGCTAAACCACATTCAACAGCATCATCTAATCCACTATTTCTGACATGGCCAAATTTAATGTTCATGCTCTAAAGGACATTCTATCAAACACCTTGTGTGCAGCCTTGTTACTTAACTAAATCTTAATCTCCTTGTGTTTTAAAACATCTCATAAACACAAATTAAGCTTAACACACTACGCAAACCCAACGCAACAAAGATAACTCATTCAATGATCCACTCAAACAATAAAATAAACGATAACAAAATTAAACGAACAAAATGACCCTACATTTAAACATTCAAACAAAGAATCAAAGATAAGAACTTCATTAATCAAATAAAACATTCAACCATAAAGAGTACTCAATCCAACATTAACTTAAACAAAACAAACTCAATCCAACAATAACTTAAACAAAACAAAGTATTGAAATTAACATTTAAGTAAAGAACACAAAGAACAAAAGCTAGAAGAGTGAAAAGAGAAGAGAAAAGAGAAAGTAGTCTATGGCAGAATGGAGGGGATTCCTCTCTAGGTTCGGCAGCTCCAACTCCTCAATCTGCAGCTGTTCCAACTTCCAACACTTGCGCTCAAAATAAACGTCAAAAGTGAAGAAACAAAGAACAAAAACTAGAAGTGAAGAGAGAAGAGGAGAGAAGAGTAGAAGAGAAGAGTCTATGGCCATGTGGATACACAAGGCTGCTCCCAAATCCCAGCATGCGCTGCCCTCAAGCCCATGGCCTCCAAACCTCCACAAACATAGTGCCATACCTAGCTTAAAACAATCCTTCTCCTTTGCCACAAGCTGCCCTAGCCGTGTTAGACTCCTCCATGCGCATGGGCCTTCTTTGCAAGGCCCATGTGACTTATTTTACTTCTTGCACAGCTGCTCCCTTGCAGCCCACACACATATGCATGGCTAGCACTAAGTTAAAACATGTTTTTCTTCCTTCAAATCTGCCCTAGCTATGTGGACTTCTCCAAGTAGGCGCATGGGCCTACTTTGCTTTGGCCCATGCCTTCTTTTCTCTCAAGCACGGCTGCCCTTGCAGCCCACACACATGCATGCCAGCCCTTGCAACCTTTAAAGCTCTAAATCAACCAATAATTGCCACATGGGCCTTCTTTGCGTGGCCCATGCTCTTGTTTCTCTCTAATCTTCATGGTCCATCAAGTGTGTCCTCCTTATGCATGCCACTTTCCTTGCTTTAAAATGTTTGGGCCTTCACCTTTTATTCCTGAAAATTGCCCTGCAATAATTAAACAAGAATGTTCGTAAATTTACGAGCAAAGAAGGGATAATTATCTTAGTATCACCAATTGTGCACATAACTAGGCATTTAAGTAAAATTGCAATACTTAATTAATGCATTTAAACACCTAATTATACAACTTTGACGGGTAATCATCCACTCGTGAAGGTTATTAAGTGTTCTTCTCTTTTCTTAAAACAGGTATTCATTGTAATAAAATCATATGATAATGCGAAATCTAGGATCATATCCCTAGACTCATTTTTATCTCCATATTTGTTTCCTCTATGTATACTTTCATAGCCTTTAGTATCCTTTCCCATGTATCCATTCAAAGTAGCTCCTATAAATATTTTCTTAATCCCTTATATGCCTTGTATAATAGTATCATTATCTTCACAAAATTGTCTCTTGAGGTCTTCTGCTAAGCTTATTTGAGTAGTATAAATACTAATGACGTTTTTATCTTTTCACCTAAGATCATCTTGATTTTATGACTTTATTCCCTACTCTTTTGACATCTACAATACTATCTTTTAAGTTTTTGTCTATAATGATTCCTACCCATTCTTATGTTTTTCTTTTCTAGTGTATTACCAGGGTTTGAATCCTGATATTTCAATTTCTCTGTTCATTCTGGTTCTTTTCCTTCTTATCTTTCTCTGGTTCTGATCCTATATTCTATTTCAAATCCCTGCTGCCCAGCAGTATCTGCTCTCTTCTTCTTCCGTACCTTTCCTCCTCCTCTTCTTTTGTCTTCTCCTCCTAATTCTCTCCCACAATTCTCTCAAATGTCCCTCTAATTTCTAATTTTCTCCCTTTATTCTCTTTCTTTCTCCTCTGTTCTGTCTAAAACCTGCTTCTGTTTTCTCCTCGTCTACCATTTTACTTTCTTCTTCTTCTTCCTAATTCTTTCCATCTCTTGCTCTCTATTAAAAAAGAAAAAAAATTTAAAAGCATTTCTGAACTTTTCCCAAAATTTCAGGCCCATCCTTGCACCATTAGAAGCAGACACCACCAAAAGGCCTACTAAGAAAATTTCAACATTGTCCAACTAAGAAGCACTAATATATGACACGATACTGACACAATGATACAACAATTTTGAAAAAAAGAGGATGTGACACATTAGGGATACTTTAATTAATTAATATAAAAGTATATATATATAGGCATGTCTTCCTTTTAGATGACAAATATTGTAGTAATTTTGATTTTAAATGAAATAGAAGCACCATTTATGCAAAATTATTAATTACACGTTTTAAAAACTATACTTATACAATCATCAACTACATTCATATTGTTGAGTATTGGTCCAACAACAAAAACACAACTCAAGGGCATGGCTAACAGGGGCAATGAGCATGTCTTATCAAGAAATTAAATATATATATATATATATATATATATATATATATATGAACAGAGAGCGGCAAAAAAACGATGGTTTTATTTTATTTTTTGGAAGAGGGTAGGGGGTTCTAGGGGTCAGGAGGTCTAGCGGCGCTCTACAAGGCTGGCACAGGCACTAGTGCTTCAAATCCTAACCACTCAAATGTCAAAGAACCTCTCGACTCTCAATCTTTCAACTTCTCAATTTTGTTGTGAGATTTTATTTACAGAATTAAAGAGGGCAACCAAACACAGCATTTCAGTGCAAGAAATGTCTTGGAGGTGTCCTAGTTGTATGACAGAGTGTTGGAAAGTGTTTTCGTTGTGTCCAATAACAAAAATAAATAAATAAATTCCTGACACGTGTTGGATACGTCTCGGGGGATGTCGGGCAGGTATCGGTATCCGATACGTGTCGGAGACCGACACTTCAGACTTCCAGGAGTGCCTATGTTTCCTAGCCGTCCGACCAAGCGTATGGGCACACACCAGTGGAAGAAGATTGCCCAGCCATTAGCCTTCATAAAATTCCAACTACTGTGCTTTTTTCTCATCACATAACCACCACCATGCAACCTCCACTCTTTGATCTATCTTCGCTTGAAATCTCATTGCTTGAGGACCCTCTCCAGAAGCTTATGCCCCCAACTCGCCATCGACATGCTTGAGGAACTTTGCCACTCTTTGCAATTTCTTGTCTCGTGATAAATTGTTCCAGCCATGCTATTTTGGGTTTTCTTCATGGTATTTTGAACTGCAGCAAGATATCTTGACTACGGACATGATATTTTGCAAGCAAGTGTGATAATTTGCCACAAAAAGTGAGAAATTGTCGCTGCCAGCACTAAAAATCAGGTTCTATTGCTGCATTTTGTGAATTTTTAAGGTGAATTTGTTTCTTTTTGTGTGACACTCAAGATCTAAAGGTAATTCTTGAAAATTGGGGGGTTAAATTTATGATTTTGCATGAATAGATTGTGAATTATGGGCAATTGTGTTTAAGACTTTTGGTGATATATAGTTGCAGCCTGCGTGTGTGTGTAAATCCAGCAATACGGTGACAAATTATTGGAAAAATGAATGCCTTCCTTGGGCACAATTTTAAGCTTTTGCAAACCTTTCTCAACTACAGAGTAAATGTTTGCAAAATCATCACTAATAGAAGATGCTCATGAATTGGTTTCTACAAATGGGGTCAATCATCTGCAACTTCATCTCGAACCTCACCTATAGCATTATGAGATGTCTTGAAATGATAACACCACCTTTCATGTTTGTGAAAGATGTTCAGTTCCAATCCAGATGGGTGATTATTTTGATTATGTTTGGTGTGATATCATACCTATGAATAATGGCGTGTATTCCTTGATTCTTCTCAGTTAGATGATTTTTGGTGTGACTCAAGGATTTGAACACGTCTTCCACTATAATAGTAAGAACATCATTTTGAAGCACACTCTACCAACCAATTAACCAACCAAGATAAAGTATCTGCTAGAGTTACTCAACTTGAAGACACTACAGGGAATAAAATATATGCATTTGAAGACGTCCAAAGTCTTTCAGACATTCCTATTGTAGAGTTTGTCATCCCTGATGATTTTATTGATGCCAACTCAATTCAAGGCTACGATGCTGTCAAAGAATTGTTGTTTCTTGTATTACTAAAGCATTGGCTTTCAAAGAATCCAAGTTTGCTTCTTATTTCTGATCCTGCAACATTTCAAAATTTGAGGCCGAATTTTTTCTAAGGGAGATTTGACGTAGGACAAGAAGCCAAACCATGAATTGACTCTTGTTTGAGATTAATGGAGAAGAATAGGACATGGATTGATGTATTTAATTAATTAGATTTATTATTGTTGACCTAACATGACTTACTAATCTTATTTTGATGATAACAAAACTAAGGTAATTTAACATGTTTTGTTGAAAGTGATGATACTTAAGGAATCGGTTTTTTTTTTTAAAACTCAAGTTCAAGTAATCATGAAGCTCATTGCAAGACTACGTGAAAAGGACATGAAGGCTTAAAGGACATGAAAGCATAAATTCCAAAGATGACTTGATGAAAGCTTAGAGAATTGAAGCTTAAAGACAAGATGGACTCAGCCAATGACAAGCATGAAGACTCCAAGCTTAGAATATGTTTAAAGTCTTAAGAGAGTCTCTATGTAAGTACTTCATTCAAATGATGATATGATTGGATTTGAAGCTTATTAGGAAACCCATTGACTTAGAGACCATATTTTGCAAAACCTCAGAAAATTTTAAATAATTTTGGGAAAAACAAAAGAGCAAAAAGATTTTGGAAACAAAATGGAAAATCAGTTTTTTTGGTCTGTCTAGGCGCCTAACTGAGATGGCCTAGGCGACTGACAAATAAACAGAAGGAGTTTGAGAGAACCCGAGAGGACCCAGGCGACTGACTTGTAACGACCCAGTCGATTGACACCCTACTGCCTTTGAAATTCTCAGTATTTTTAATGATCCAGGCGACTGACTCTTCGTACCCAGTTGACTGACTCTTAGAGAATTCAAATTTTAAAAATAGCAAGAAGTTTCCAAAATTTAGTTTTTGAATTCTAAACATTATGAAAACTTAGGAAACACTTCAAGTCACTTAGGGAACACGAAATACTCTTTTCTAAACATCTATAAATAACCCCCAAGACAAAGGATTCAATACACAAAAGCAATACACAACAATCAAAGCTTCCTTGCTTACAATACTCTCAAAAGCTCTCTTGCTCACATACATTTTGAAATTATCTACTGAGTTTTGCTTTGAAACTCTCTCAAATTTCTGAGCATATTTTGAATTCTTTCCATCAAGAAAGAAGCTGACGGTGATATACTTCTAAAGTTTCAAATTCTTTCTATTGTTATTTTGAATTGAAGTATATAGAATTGTGCTTTATTGTTGTACTAATCAGCTTTTTCAGAGAGTGTCTTTGTACACCAAATTTGTTCTTGTTTTTGTAGGCGGGTCAGGTTTTGAATCATTGTTGGACCAAGCGTGGGGTATCGTTTGGAGAGGCGAACTCTAGCCTATTGAAAGAGGGATTGTAAAAGGTTGCTCCTACCCGTAAAGGAGTGGTATAGTGGAATCCTTAGGTGTGTTGCCTAAGGCAAGGACGTAGGCTGGGATAGCTGAACCTCGTAAAACTTGCGGTGTCACTCTCTTCCCTACTCTCATTTAATTTCCTGCTCGTATAAACTGCGTGGTTGGATATTTAATTTTTTCCTCATATAAACTACGTAGATTGGATATTAAATAAACTGAAATTAATTTGACTTTGGGATTGCGGAAACCGAAAGGGAGTACGTTGATTGATCAATACTAATTGCAGAAACTGTAAGGGAGTACGTTGATTGATTAATACCCAAGACTCATTCATTAATTGAAAGTTTGTTTAAATTCTTAGTTTTGGAAGAGTAATTGGAAATTTCTATTGTGCTTCATATTGAGAAATCATGTGTATTAATACAGGGCATTTATCAGCTACATACTTAAACTCTACTTTGACTTACTAAATTGCTAAATCTTGGAAGCATTGCTAGAATTATTCTTTATTGTGAATCTTGTCTTGATTATCTTGGTTGGTTAAATTAAATTGCTGAAAGAAGTATTCAAATTGGAATCCTCATTTATAAAGGTTTATAACTAAATTAATTTTCTGCTGAACTTGTGATTATAAACCAACTTTGTATGTGTGTTTGCTGAAACCAAAAAGAGTTAAGAAAGAATTAATTAAAGAGGGTAAAAGGAATTTTTAAAATCCCAATTCACCCCCCCTCTTGGGAGTACACCTTACTTTTCAATTGGTATCGGAGCGAGGTTGTAGCAAATCTTAATCTAGACGCTACATAAGGATTTAAATGGCACATCTAGGTGTATCCCCTTTTGCTGAGGGTCAATCCTCAACTAGACCTCCTATTTTCTGTGGTGTAAACTACACTTTTTGGAAATAATGAATGAGAATCTACCTTCAAAACATGGATTGGAAGGCATGGAAAGTTGTCACACATGATGACCACATCCTTACTAAATTAGTAGATGGTAAAGAAGTGCCTAAGGAAAAAAAAAGATATGATTGATAATGACTTTAAAATGTTGCAAGTTAATTCAAGTGCCATGAATGCACTATATTGTGCCTTAGATGTAAATGAGTTTAATAGGGTCATGACATGTAAGTCAGCCAAAGAAATTTGGGATAAGTTAGAGGTAACCTATGAAGGAACGGTCGATGTTAAAGATAGTAGAATCGACATGCACACAAGTGAGTATGAGGCATCTAGGATGAACCCAGAAGAAATTATCACTAACATGTATACTAGGTTTACCCACATAATCAATTCCTTAAATGCTTTAGGGAAAAATTACTCAACATATGAAATGATTCGAAAAATCCTTAAAGGACTTTCTTCGATATGGGAACCTAAAGTCACAGCAATCACGGAAGGAAGAAACCTGAAAAATACTTCTTTTGATGAGTTAATCGGTCCCTTCTCACATATGAGATGACAATGAACGAAAGATTTTCGAGAATAATAATAAAAATAAGAAACCAATAGCCCTTAAGGCTGCCAAAGAAAGCTCTAGTGATGAAGACGAAGAAAAGGAATTAGATGATGAAGAACTAGCCTTCATTACTAGAAGACTTGGAAAATTTTTCAGAAAGAATTCCCTTGGAAGTTTAAAGGATAAAAAACTGACAAAGGAAAAACAAACAAAAAGGAAACTAAAAATGAACCTCCTACGTGTTATAATTGCAAAAAGGTTGGACATATTAAACCTGATTGTCCACAGCTGAAGAAAGATAAGAAAAAGAAAAAAAGGCAATGAAGGCTACATGGGATGATACAAGCTCAAGCGAATCGGAGAACGAATCAAGTGAACAAAAAGTGGCCAACATATGCTTCATGGCTCACAATGCTGAGGTAAACTCCTACTATAGTTCATCAGAAGAGTCTAGTGAAAAGTCATGTAATGATTCATGTGATAGTATGCCTTCATACAAAAAAATCTAGGCTGAATTATTTGTCTTATACAATAGGTTCATAAAAGTAACTAAAAGGAATATAGCTTTGAAAGAACAAAATGAAAATCTGAAAAATTAGCTGAAATAGAAAAGGACTCTCATATTGATGATCTCATGAAGAAAATAAACAACATGTCCCAAGATTTGGTAAAACTACAAGTAAATGGTGAAAGTAAGAAAGACTTAGAAATAAGGAACCTTAAAAGTAAAATTGAAGATAAAGACAAGATCATTTACAATTTTATTAGAGGAAAAGAAAATTTTGAAAAGATGGTTGGACAACAAAGGATGATTAGTGATAAAGAAGGAATTGAATACAATGGAATTGAAAGCAAAAAGAAGAACCTATTTATGGGATATTTCGTAAAAGAAGCTAAATACTTTGCTAGTACATCTTCTACAAATATTTATGAACACACTACTTGCTTCTTATGTAGGAATAAGGGACACATAAAGTTTAATTGTCCACTCAAAAGAAATATGTCAAAATAAAAAAAGAATGGAAAGTAAACACTAAAAATAGATTGACTTAAAAAGAATTAAGAAGGTTTGGATTCCAAAAATAACACCTTGAATCCTTCCTTGTAAGTATGCTTTAGGACCACTCCATCAAAGGAAAAATGGTATTTGGACAGCGGGTGTTCAAAACACATGACCGGAGATAAAACCAAGTTCACCACCCTAGCTCAAAAAGATGAACGGTATGTCACTTTCGGCGACAACGCTAAAGGTGAAATCATTGGAATTGGAAAAATAGGTAAAGAACCTTCCTTACCATAGATGATGTTTTACTAGTGGATGGGTTTAAACATAATCTTTTAAGCATAAGTCAACTTAGTGATAAGGGGTTTGACATAGTCTTTAAACAAGATAAGTGCATAGTTCAAAATCCAATAAAACATGAAGTTCTATTACAACTTATAGAGTCAATAATGTATATTGTATAAATCTTGAAAATCTAATCTCTCGAGAAGTAACATGTTTGGCTGCCATGAATGAAGCCAGTTGGCTTTGACATAGAAGAATAGGACATGCAAGCATGGATTTGATATCAAACTTATTTAGAAAGAAGTTATTCAAAGGTTTATCAAGCACAAAATTCATAAAAGACAAAATTTGTGATGCTTGCCAACTTGGGAAGCAAATTAAGACAAACTCTAAAAAGAAGAAACATATTTCTACTAGTAGACCTTTAGAACTTATTCATTTAAATTTGTTTGGTCCTACTAGAATACAAAGTATAGGAGGAAAGCAATATGCTTTTGTCATAGTTGATGACTACTCCAGGTTTACCTAGGTACTCTTTTTAGCCTCCAAGGATGAAACATATGTTAATAAATTTGTGCAAGAGACTTCAAAATGAGAAAGGATATGGTGTCTCAAATATTAGGAGTGATCAAGGAAGAGAATTTAACAACAAAGAAGTTGCAAAATTTTGTAATGAATATGGAATAAGTCATAATTTTCAGCACCTAGAACTCCCCAACAAAATGGTGTTGTTGAAAGAAAGAATTGAGCTCTTCAAGAAATGGCAAGAACAATGCTCAATGAGCATAAGCTACCTAAGTACTTTTGGGTTGAGGCGGTAAATACCGCGTGCTATGTAATAAATAGAGTATCCATAAGATCAAGCCTAAACAAGACTCCCTATGAATTATGGAGAGGTAAAAGGCCTAACATATCTTACTTTCATGTATTTGGATGCAAATGTTTTGTACTAAATGATAAAGATGATTTAGGTAAATTTGATGCAAAAGCTGATGAAGGAATATTTTTAGGATATGCATTAAATAGTAAAGCATTTAGAATCTATAATAAAAGAACTCTTACAATTGTGGAATCAATTCATGTAACATTTGATGAAGAAAATCCATTTAATAAAACTATAAATGTTGAAGTAGTTCAAACCACTCAAAAATGAGAAGACTTAGAAATTATAGAAGTGAAAGAAGAGAAAAATGAATTAACTTCAAATGATGATACTACAGAAAATTCTGAGTTACCCAAAGAATGAAAATTTGTAAGAAATCTTCCTAGAGATCATATCATAGGAGAACCATCACGAGGTGTATCTACTAGATCTTCGTTGAAAAATCTATGTAATCATTATGCATTCTTATCTCAAAATGAACCTAAGAACGTTGGAAAAGCTCTAAGTGATGATTCATGGATAGTGGCTATGCAAGAAAAATTAAATCAATTTGAAAGAAATAAAGTATGGAAATTAGTTCCTAGACCAGATGACCATTCAATTATTGGAATAAAGTGGGTATTTAGGAATAAAAAGGATGAAAATGGAATTGTGGTAAGAAATAAAGCTAGACTTGTGGCTCAAGGATATAACTAAGAAGAAGGAATAGACTATAATGAGATTTTTGCTCCTATAGCTAGAATGGAAGCCATAAGAATGCTATTAGCCTATGCATCTCACAAAGAATTCAAACTTTATCAAATGGATGTGAAGAGTGCATTTCTAAATGGTTTTATAAATGAAGAAGCATATGTAGCACAACCTCCAGACTTTGAGGATATTCAAAATCCTGATTATGTGTTTAAGTTAACAAAAGTCTTGTATGGATTAAAACAAGCCCCTAGGACTTGGTATGAAAGGTTTAGTGGATTTTTACTAGAAAAGGGATTTTCTAGAGGAAAGGTAGATAGCACATTATTTATCAAAACTAAGAAGGAAGACATGCTCATTATCCAAATCTATGTGAATGGTATCATATTTGGTGCAACAAATAATGTTTTATGTAAGGAATTTGCTAAGTGTATGCAAGAGGAATTTGAAATGAGCATGATGGGAGAATTGAACTACTTCCTAGGACTACAAATTAAGCAAGCCAAGAATGAAATTTTTATAAATCAATCCAAATATATAAAAGACATGCTTAAGAAATTTGACGTGGAAAGTAGCAAGCCTATAAGAACTCCAATGAGTATTTCCATAAGTCTTGGTAAGGATGAAAAAGGAAGACCAGTAGATATGAAAAACTATAGAGGTATGATAGGAAGTTTGTTATACTTGACAGCTAGTAGATCGGATATAATGTTTAGCATATGCATGTGTGCACGATTTCAATTAGCTCCTAAAGAATCTCATCAAATAGTTGTAAAAAGGATCTTAAGATACTTAATAGGTACTATTGACTTAGGACTTTGGTATCCTAAGGACATTGGATTCGAATTGATTAGTTATTCAGATGTTGATTACACTAGATGTAAAATTGATGGAAAAAGTACAAGTGGTACGTGTCATTTTCTAGGACGATCTCTAGTATCTTGGTTCTCTAAGAAACAAAATTTCGTAGCCTTATGTACTGCTAAAGCTGAGTATGTGGTAGCAGGGAGTTGTTGTGCACAAGCACTCTACATGAAGCAACAATTAAAGGGCTATAATCTAGAATATTTTGTCATACCAATAAAGTGTGATAATACAAGTGCTATAAACATTTCCAAAAATCCAATATCACACTCAAGAACCAAACATATAGACATTAGACATCATTTTCTAAGAGATCATGTGCAAAAAGAAGATATCATACTAGAATTTGTAAATACAAGTGATCAATGGGCGAATATTTTTACCAAACCTCTTTCAGAAGAAAGGTTTATATCAATAAGAAGATAACTTGACCTATTACACAATAGGGAAGTGGTTTAGAAAGAATACAAGAAGAGAAAAGAAGAAAAATTGAAATTTTTGGGAAGTTAGGTGACTGAGTTCAGTGATCCCAGTCGATTGACGAGCCACTGACTTGCAGGAATTTAGTTTCTCAGTTAGTCAAGCGACTGACTTCTGAGACCCAGTTGACTGGATCATTGGGGCTTTATATATTTTGAGCGCGAGACCCTAATTTCTTTTATTCTAGTCAACTGGACTTGGTTCCTCAACTCACCCGAATTCGTTTTCTTCCATTCCCCTTGCTCCTAAACCCAAAATCTTTCATTGAAAGAGTGGAAATCATCTCCCCACATCTTCCACATACGAATTTCTAGGGCTTTCAATTCGTTCATCAAAATGCCACGAACCAAATGAGCAGTGAATCAAGGCTCTACCTCCAGACAAGAAGTAGACAACATTGATCAATGGCTTGTTACTTCTAACACCAAACAACGATATAGGATTCATCTTCGAGCAACCAATCCAATACTTGGTAAGATCATCGACACAACTTTCTTTACGGTAGATTTCCGAACATACTACCAATGTTTAGCGCAATAGGTTGAAAAAATCTTGTGGTTTATCAAGCAAAGGGCCTATACCCAAATCTCATTAAGATATTTTATGCGAATATGGTTCAGAGTCAAACGGTACTCACTACTGAAGTCAGAGGACAAAGAATAGTATTAACACCACAAACCTTGGCCCCTATTCTTCGTATTGACCAAGGTGATTTTGAGTGTCCTGCATGCTCACGTACTTGGATCATGGACCAAGGATTCACCCTCGAGGAATTTTTACCGTTAATTATGGTTGAAGTACCTGAACAATTTAGGACTCCTCTTAAGTATACATAGTTGAACCTTCAAGCACAAATACTTCAGAAAATCATAGCTTACGATATCGTACCCTAGGCCGGCTCACACGATTACATGTCATTTGTGGACTGCTTTATTATGTGGTGTCTTTTGTAAGGGAAGAAACTTGACTTGTCTAGTTTGATTCTGAAATGGATGTGGACAAGATTGGAAGCAAGACGGGTTACTCTTCCATATGGAGGCATCCTTAATATTCTGTTTTCTCTTCTTAGTATTATCAGTCCAAATGAGTTGTTCATAAAGAGTACTCGATATGATCTTTTCGACTCTACAACTCTAAAACAGATGGGATATGAGAAACATGAGTAGGGTTGGTTTCTGAGAGGCAAAAGACCACCTTGGCCAGCTCCTGAGCAAGCTCCACCTCCTGATCAGCAGCCAGAACCTCAGAGTGATGCTCCTTCATGGTTCATACCATTTCATCATCAGTTTACTACTTTTACTAGTGATGTACACTTAGGACTTCAATCTCTTAAGGAAAGTAATACCTCACTTCAGTCTAGTATCTGCTCACTTGATCAAAGACTTAGCCGTTTGGAACAATATCAGGCTAGTTCCTCACGTTATCCTTGTGATGATGCATTAGATGAGAAATTTGAGGAAGAGAAAGATGAAGGAAATGATGAAGGATCTGAAGATGATGATGCAGCTGATGTTGATGCTTGATGTTTTTGTTGCTATGATGTGTATTTCAGTGCTATATCAGTCCTTTTGTTGTGCATCTCATTACTATATATATATATATATATATATATATGTAATTAGTTCACTATGTTTCAGATTGTATCTCAGTTTATTTATTTATTCATTTTCTACTTATGACACTGTACAATTATGGTTCTATATGAATGTCTTGTTGTGTATGAATTTGTGTCTACTTTGGACTTTGCCTTGTTATTTCCTTTCTTTTTTTGATTGATGTCAAAAAGGGGAGAAGGATTGAGCAAAATTGAGAGTAAAGTTGCAAAGCAAAAATTGAGGATGTTGCAAAATTGAGAATACTATTGATATGTTGGTATATGTTGGTATATGAAATGGATATTATTGAACTAAGATCTTGCAGTACATATGATATGCTGATATATGTCGATATATGAAATGAATATTATTGAAATGAGATCTTGCAATATGAACTTTCATAAAACTGAAGTTGATACTATTTGAAAAACTATCATATGGATGATTATTGTACTTTCAAAACATTGTTAAAAATATGCTTATTGTAAGGGGGAGCCTTATCAAGGTTCACTTACCTTTGCTCCTTATTTGTCATCATCAAAATGGGGGAGATTGTTGGCCTAATATGACTTACTAATCTTATTTTGATGATAACCAAATTAATGTAATTTAACATGTTTTGTTGAAAGTGATGATACTTAAGGAATCGGTTTTTTTTTTTTAAACTTAAGTTCAAGTAATCATGAAGCTCATTACAAGACTACGTGAAAAGGAAATGAAAGCTTAAAGGACATGAAAGCATAAATTCTAAAAATGACTTGATGAAAGCTTAGAGAATTGAAGCTTAAAGACAGGATAGACTCAGCCAATGACAAGCATGAAGACTCCAAGCTTAGAATATGTTTAAAGTCTTAAGAGAGTCTCTATGTAAGTACTTCATTCAAATGATGATATTTTGGATTTGAAGCTTATTAGGAAACTCATTGACCTAGAGACCACATTTTGCGAAACCCTGGAAAATATTTTTCAAAAGTTTTAAATTACTTTGGGGAAAACAAAAGAGCAAAAAGTTTTTGAAAACAAAATGGAAAATCAGTTTTTTTGGTTTGTCCAGACGCCTAACTGAGATGGACCAGGTAACTGACAAATAAACAAAATGAATTTGAGAGAACCTGAGAGGACCCAGGCGATTGACTTGTAACGACCAAGTCAACTGACACCCTACTGCATTTGAAATTCTCAGTGTTTTTAATGATCTAGGCGACTGATTCTTCGTACCCAGTCGACTAACTCTTAGAGAATTCTAATTTTAAAAATAACGGGAAGTTTCCAAATTTTAGTTTTTGAATTCTAAATGTTATGAAAACTTGAGAAACACTTCAAGTTACTTGGGGAACACGAAATACTTTTTTCTAAACATCTATAAATACCCCCCAAGACAAAGGATTCAATACGCAAAAGTAATACACAGCAATCAAAGCTTCCTTGCTTACAATACTCTCAAAAGCTTTTTTGCTCACATACGTTCTGAAATTCTCTACTGAGATTTGCTGTAACACTCTCTCAAATTTCTGAGCATATTTTGAATCTTTCCATCAAGAAAGAAGCTCATGGTGATATACTTCTAAAGCTTCAAATTCTTTCTATTGTTATTTTGAATTGAAGTATATAGAATTGTGTTTTATTGTTGTACTAATCAATTCTTGTAGTGAGTGTCTTTGTATGCCAAATTTGTTCTTGTTTTTGTAGACGGTTCAAGTTTTGAATCGTTGTTGGGCCAAGCGTGGGGTATCGTTTGAAGAGGCGAACTCTAGCCTATTGAAGGAGGGATTGTATAAGGTTGCTCCTACTCGTAAAGGAGTGGTATAGTGGAATCCTTAGGTGTGTTGTCCAAGGCGAGGACGTAGGCCGGGATAGCCAAGCCTCGTAAAACTCGCGGTGTCACTCTCTTCCCTACTCTCATTTAATTTCCTACCCATATAAACTGCATGGTTGGATATTTAATTTTCTACTCATAAACTACGTGGATTGGATATTAAATAAACTGAAAATTAATTTGACTTTGGGATTGCGGAAACCGAAAGGGAGTATGTTGATTGATTAATACTAATTGCGGAAACCGTAAGGGAGTACATTGATTGATTAATACCCAAGATTCATTAATTAATTGAAAGTTTGTTTAAATTCTGAGTTTTGGAAGAGTGATTGGAAATTTCTATCGTGCTTCATATTGAGAAATCAAGTCTATTAATATAGGGCATTTATTAGCTACATGCTTAAATTCGACTTTGACTTACTAAATTGCTGAATCTTGGAAGCATTGCTGGAATTATTCTTCATTGTGAATCTTGTCTTGATTATCTTGGTTGGTTAAATTAAATTGCTGAAAAAAAAGTATTCAAATTGGAATCCTCATTCATAAAGGTTTATAACTAAATTAATTTTCCACTGAACTTGTGATTGTAAACCAACTTTGTATGTGTGTTTGCTGAAACCAAAAAGAGTTAAGAAAGAATTAATTAAAGAAAATAAAAAGAATTTTTAAAATCCCAATTCACCCCCTCTCTTGGGAGTACACGTTACTTTGCAATTATGTTTGTTTAGTATTAACTGGAATAGGATGTGTATTTGGGGACTTGTTTGTAATATTTGTGTATTATAGAGGTATGTTTCTAATGTAATGTAGTTTTAGGAGCATATGCGAAATTTCATATGAGGGGGCTTTTTTTTATAAATAGTGTGTGAAAGCCATGTTGTAAGTAGGTCGATGAATTTGAATTTGAAGTGAGCATGTGATTACCTCCCACCCACCCCCGGTATCTCCTCTTTCTCCCTTCCCCTTCCTTCTTCTCTTCAATTTCTTCTCTCTCCCATGGCTTTAGATCCTTGATGCTGCCCCTGCATAATTTTGGCTATGAATTATCAATAAAATTGAGCAATAGTCAATTCTCAAAATTGCAACTTGTATCTTTTCCCGAAGTTTCAAATCCTACCAGTTGAATTACTATAATACTGCAGATGATATGGCTGACAGACCACAGCAATCGGAAGAATTAATTTTGAAGCCCTTAAGTTGCTAATGAGCTTACTGAGAAGCTAGCACAAACCAACAAGCCAAAAAGTTGTCTAGAAGGTTCAATTCCATGAAGAAGATATGCCAAAAAGGGAGAACAATTGTCTAATTAAGAGATTTCTCTTTGTGTGTGTGTGTGTGTCTGTCTGTCTGTCTGTCTGTCTGTTTTGCTTAGCTCAGCTTGACACATGGTTGGGCTTGGGCTGGAACCGAGCTGAGAAGAAGAAATGGAGGTTGGGGGATGAAATGGCGGTTTGGGGTTTCTTGATGAGAGGAAGAGGAGAAGAAACCTATGCTAGTAGTGACAGCTTGCTGCAGTTGATGGTGATGTAGCAACCTTCTTATTTGCAAGAGAAAGGAAGGAAACTGACATTTCAGATTCTGGCAGAGTATATCTGAGTTGAGTTTTTTCTCTTTTGATTTTTTTTGTTGTGCTTATTTTTGTTATTGTTGTTGTTGGTAAACAAAGAATAATGTTAAGGGAGATGGAAAAAGAACAGCCAAAGAAAAGTAGAACAAGATAAGAGGAGGACAAGGAAACAAAGAAGAAAAACACTGCAGAACAAGTCAAATGTTGTGAAGTGGTACAACATCTCTGCAAATTTTCTAAAGAAACATTTCTAATGAGCAGCACATCATAATGAGGCAAGGAAATCAACTCTGCTCCAAACCAACTGAGAAGAAGTACCAGCCCCCCTGCAAGTTCTTGCATTCCTAGTCTTGAGCCAAATACACCAGATAATAGCAAGAACTGCAAAATGCAATAGAGCTATCCTCTCTTTTTACCCACAATATCCTCTAGAAGTAACAACACAGAAAGCATAAGAATAAAAATAAAAATAAAACATGGAGTAACCCAAATTACCGTCTCCCCAGTCTAACGATCTGTTTCAAAGAGTCTAAGCAAATGGGCCATATAAGAAGAAATGAGCACAGTTCTCCTCACTCCTAAAGCGAAGGACACCAACATCAAATGGTCCTTAATTATGGAACAAGGGTATTTAAATTAGTGACTACATTGTTTTACTTTGTTGTTTAATATTTTTCTTTTATGGTGGACTGTCCATAAACTCTTTAAAATTGTTGCTATTATCTCCATTGCAGGCACAAATAATAAAGCTCCCAAAAAACCTTTTGGCGAAAACCTCTACAATCAGGAATACTGGGCAAGTATGTTGATTTTTGTATACAGAAACAAATATGAGCATTGGATACTCCCGCAAAACATTTAGTTCTCTGATCATCTTGCTCTTTCTGTTGTCTGAGCCAGGTATTGGAGCATATGCCTCGGGTAATTTCAGCTTTAGATGCACACATGGAAAATGGATTGCAAAGGTTCCCCGTCCAAGCCCCTCTTTGCCCTCATATGGCTTTAACTTTTTGTGGAATTAAATATTTATTTTTCAAATAAGTAAATAAATAAAATAGAACAAACAGAAAAGAAAAAAAAAAAAAAAATTACAGCTTATTGTCTTAATACAAAGTAATTTTTGGAAAGTTTATGCCTTTTTTTTTTTGAATAAAAGAATACAACATTATTAAAACCAAGAATCAGAGTTCATGATTTAGATGACAAGGAGTTCCCACAAAATTAGAAATGCAGAAAAGCTATAATACATCAAAGGAAAGCAGAAAAAACAATGGAAGTAACCAATACAAAAGCGCTGCCCTCCAGTATCTTATGAGGTCAGACAGTGATATTCTCTAAAAGAAGTCAAAGAGTGCACCCATAAGGAGGCAAGGAAAGTTGCTCTATCCCATAAAGGCCATGAGCAGGTTGAGCAACCTTTAAAAGTCCTGGCATTCCTCTCAATCCACAACAAGGTCCAAAGGATGGTGAAAACAGCCGCACGCCAAAGAGCTCTACCATTTCTATTCTTTCCAAAACTCCTGAAAGTTGCTCTGATTTTACAAGAAATGTCCAAAATATGCTGCAATCATAGGTTATGATTAGATAAACATACTATTCATGGGTTAGGTAGCTAAAAATTTTCAAATGACATATTTCTGTTCAGGTATGACAGCGTTCCCAGAAAATGTTGAATTTAACAATTGTATAATTATGAAATATTTACTTGTATTCTTTGGAGGATGACTGGAGATAAATGAGGTAGGAATACCAAAAAATGGTCTGCATGAGACTAAAGATAGTGGAAAATTTAAACCCAAAAAAAATCTGTTTGTGTTGTGTATATACCTTTTGTGGCCTACAACTATGATTTGAAGTAATCATAAATCCGTGTGTGATATGACTTCCCAACATTTTTTATGGATTTTTTTGGTCAAATAGAAATTTTAGTGTCTGAGGATACCAACTAAACTTTTGAAAATTGTGGAATTTACAAGTTTGCGCTGCCATGTTTCATGGACTTGCTTTTAACTTTGGTCTGATTGATGTATTTAATACCAGCATATGCATTTGATGTTGGAGTTTCAGCAATTTTTTCCAGCTGCCTATTGGCCTACTAATGCATGAGCATGCCTGCATATTAGTGGAAATTTTTGTTTTTGTGCATGCCAGCCTGCAAGCATTTTCTGTGTGCATGCTTGTGTGAGTGCATGTGTTTGAGTGTGAGAGAGAAAGAGAGGGATCAATAGAGATTTTTGTGTGTCTATTGGTTGGAGCACCAGTCTCCAATTCAGTGGTCCTCATTTTTTTTCACTAAGATTCTCATGTTTGTTGATGATGCTGCTAAAAGGATGCATTTGCACCTTCAGATAATAAATAGACAGCCACGTGGACTTATTACCCATGAGAGGTGCAAACTTTCTCCAGAGCCTCAACTATTCAACATGATAAAACATCCCCCTTGAGATGGATGTTTTTTTTTTTGCTTTTCCTGTGTTAGGAACCCCCAGTAAGAGTGTCCCATAAAGCAGCCGATACCATTCTTTGCGAATGAATCTATTGATGGATCCATGGGATTAGGTTTTAAAATGAAGTTGATTTATTGATGGATTGATGAGAATAGGGTTTAAAATGATAGTGCAGAGGCCAGAGTGGGCCTTGGAACATTAAACTACACGTCAAACATTGGAGTACATTTCATTGCTCGGAGTAAAAATAAAAAATGGAGCACTAGTAGTTTTAAGTAGCCGATACCATTTTGAATGAATCTATTGATGGATCCATGGGATTAGGTTTTAAAATGAAGTTGATTTATTGATGGATTGATGAGAATAGGGTTTAAAATGATAGTGCCGAGGCCAGAGTGGGCCTTGGAACATTAAACTACACCTCAAACATTGGAGTACATTTCATTGCTCAGAGTAAAAAAATAAAAATAAAAATGGAGCACTAGTAGTTTAAAGCGGCCAATACCATTCTTTGTGAATGAATCTATTGATGGATCCATGCCATTAGGTTTTAAAATGAAGTTGATTTATTGATGGATTGATGAGAATAGGGTTTAAAATGATAGTGCAGAGGTCGGAGTGGTCCTTGGAACATGAAACTACACCTCAAACATTGGAGTACATTTCATTGCTCGGAGTGAAAAAAAATGGAGCACTAGTAGTTTAAAGCAGCCGATACCATACTTTGTGAATGAATCTATTGATGGATCCATGGGATTAGGTTTTAAAATGAAATTGACTTATTGATGGATTGATGAGAATAGGGTTTAAAATGATAGTGCAGAGGCCGGAATGGGCCTTGGAACATTAAACTACACCTTAAACATTGGAGTACATTTCATTGCTCTGAGTAAAAAAAAAAAAATGGAGCACTAGTAGAACCCATCTGTGCTTACTAAACCAAAGTCATATTTGTTTATTATTTGGATTTTGGGCCTTCCATTCTCTGGTGCCCTTAAAAAATTTCTTTTTGTGGTCCTTCCAGTGTTCCTCATCTGAAGACAGTAAGTCAGTTGCTTGTAAATATGGAAAGCTGCCAGCTAAGTGCTCTGTCTCAAGCCCATCGTTCCCAAGAGGTAAAAACTCTCCTCCCTCCTTCCCACCCAGTTAATATCTAACTTGTCGAACAAGGTTGCAAACAATTTTGATAATTTGTGTAGTTTGATAAAATCACTCTGAATGATTAGTTAAGACTGCATTGAGCTTCTTTCTAAAATTGAAAGCTTTAGTGTCAGTTTGATTTAATTCTCTTTCTAATTTTTTAGTTGGAGGAAACCTAATCACAGAGAGCTTTAGTGATCTTTATTTCATTTACTTCTTTCTCTTTATATATATATTTGTTTTGTAGGAACCTCATGAAGTGGACCAACCTCCAGTGGCAGACTAGCAGACCAACCTTTGGGACAATGTCGATACGAACCCAAAACAACAGGTATACTTCGTATAATTCAAGCAAGCAAGAAGCTAAAGCCTTGTCAAATGTGTGCAAATTAGGAGGCAGGCAGACAGGATATTTTTTCAGCTGGGCAGTGCCATAGAGATCAGATGTGTGATTTTTTAATGCATTTTGAGTGCTTTTAGCATCTCTGCTATACACCCTATAGGGTAGGCTGGACATTTAATATGATATTATCCATTGTGCAAAGAATCCATCTTCAATTAAGTAATATCTGCCGTTCAATGAATCTAGAGAGTATCTGATTCTCTCTCTCTCTCTCTCTCTCTCTCTCTCTGTGTGGCAAGTATCAAACCTTCACTGGCTTCACCTCAAGAACTGCATTATTAGCTAATGTTTAAAATGGAAACAATTGGTTTAGCATGCAGTTTTTTTGTATGGATCTTTCCGAAAAGGCGCATGATGCAGGCAATGAAACCTGAAGTATTAGGAACCGAAGGCATGCTGAGTCATGCTCTCTCTCTCTCTCTCTCTCTCTCTCTCTCTCTCTCTCTCTCTCTCTCTCTCTCTCTCCTGCTTCTTGTTGCCTAACATGATTGCTTGCTTGTGTTGTCATCCCTAACATGATTGGAACCGAGAGAGCCGTGTCTGGGAAGGCGGCACGGAGGCTACTGCACTCCCAAAATTGTCTTTTACATTAACATTTGAAAAAAGCTCACCAGGGTTAAGAGGTATGCATGGGTGTAGCTTCATACCATTCTTAACGTTTTAAATCTTAATATAACATTTTATGATTAATAGGTTACAAATTTGGTACGTTGTACCTTGTAAGTGTTTCTCCATAATGACTTGCGAGGTTTTTGTTTAGTTGGCTTTGTAAATGTTTTTACGCCACGTTTTGGTAGCATGGATTTCATGTTTGGGATTTAGATTTTGATAGATTTAGATAAATTTTAACAATATTTTGTATTACTGTCTTTTAAAATCAACTCAAATCCAAATTGAAGGGATCTCCCAAACATAGGGTAAGAGCATTTTCAATGTTTTTTCAGAATAACAGTGCCTAATTTTTTTAAACTGCTGTGCATTTTATCATATATTCTTGATTACTGGGGAAGTTGATCGCAACAGTTCAAAATTCGTTTTTGAATTTCAAAGTTTATTTCCATAAGCCATATCAAAATGATCCTAGTTTATGTGTCGCATCATTGGGTCTATTCTCTATCCTGAAAACTCTGTAAATGAAATTCAAAAACGAAAAAATAAATATGGAAAACAAAACAAAAATATAAGAGTTAAAAACTGGTAACAGACTTGTTGAAATTCAAACATATCAAAAACTTGATTGTGAACGTGTTCATTTTTGCCTTTTTTATCAAATAATAATTATCATACTGATCTTCAATTGCCATGAAATTGTTCATCTTCAATTACAAATTATTAAATCTCCACAAATTATGCAGTTAGAAAAAATTTTAAACTTGTATCGTCTATAACAATGAAAATGTAAATTAGATACTTTACTAGAATGGCCTAATGACTATTTTACTGAATAATTATATTTTCAAATTATTTTTTTAATATTCCAAGAACAATCTTATGTTACATATGGAGGTTGAAAATCATGAAAAAATTTTGTAGAGATTTCTTTTGTAGAAAAATGTGTACACAGTTACTTTGTTAACACAAGTGAATTGGGGATACTAATAGAGGTAGAGAAATTGAAAATTGACAGTATAATAAAAAATGTTACCAATGTAACCTTGTTGGAGTTAAAAGATAAGAATAGTGATTGAATTTATCACTCAAAGTTTAATTTCATCACACTTTAATTTTGCAATTGTAATCATTCACTTTTGGAATTGTTTTAATGTCATCTTTTCAATCAATCAATGTCATCCAAAAGTCATAACCATTAGAAAAATTAGAAGGAATGCTTTGTTGATGTCCTAGTCTAAATTTCTGCTTCAACTTGTTGAGCATATCATTATGTTTAGAGGGGTTATGGGTGACTCGTTATTATACTTTAGGAGGTTATGGGTGACTCGTCATTATGCTTAAAGGGATTTTAGGCGACTCAAGGCGATTATATAGAATATCAATAGTAGCTCTTCTTACCGCATTAAGGGTCATGGATAACCTGAAGATGGTTATGCAAGTCATCAAATGTTATCCAATGTACAATTATTGAAGGACATTAATTATTGTTTTTGTAAGATGAGTTGTCATTATCTTAACAAAAATCAAAATATTTATGTTTGTGAAATAAAATTTTATCATTTTAAACTTCTTCAATGCTATCTTTAGAAACATGTGCTTTATTTTAAAATTTTTCCATGTCAAACAAAATTTAATACATATTTATACCATAATTTATTTAAATTCACAAGAATTTAAGCATAAATAGTGAATTTTGAGCTTTCAAACAAAGAAAAACTATTTTCTATTTTCAAAATTATTATTGAAAAATTATAATTATAAATTTGAACCTTCTTAACTTGATAGTTAAGACCAACTTAAGATGGAATGCTTAAATCATAGTAGCATCGCATGTATTTTAATAACACAAGGACAAAAATTTCATGCATTGCTTAAAAAGTACATAATTTTAACACCAAAATAAGATCAAAATTAAGAATGTCTCAAATTTCAGTTTAAATTTTATTATCTCAAAAAATAAATGAAGATCTCAAAAATATTATAAAAAAATTAATTAAACTTAGCCGACCCCACCTAGTGGGACTTAAGACTTGATTTTTTGTTGAAAAAAAATTAAACTACATCTACTAAAAAGAAAAATCACAAAAAGACATTAAAAAAATATGGATTTAGAAAAAAAAGAAAAAAGAAAAGGAAACATAATGTATTCCTAAGGGACTTGTATTTTTACCATCTCTCGGGAAGATATAAATGGTGGAATTTACTTTTAACTAGTCTATTTCCTAGGAAGATACAAAGAATAGAGCCAAATTATAGGACACGAAAAAATAAATGCAAGTGGATTTCACACCTTTTGTGTCTTCACGAAATTCTCGCAATTAAATTTTAAAAAGCCTAACTAATTTAGGGTTGTTTAGTATCACTGTCAAAACTTACAAAAATAAAAACTAAAGATGAAAATTAAAAATCATAAATAGAAACCGAAAATCAAAAACCAACAACCTATTTGGTTAATATTTATAACAATAAGACAAATTAAAAATTAATTAAAAGTATTCATTTTTGTCTTTAAATCAAATAATTTTATAAAAATATAATTAAAACAATAAATGCAAAATAGTATACATTAAAGAAATACTATAATAAAAAAAATTATAATTATTTTACTTAATTGTTGTACTTTAAATTCTTACTTTACAACAATAATTTTTTTAGACATGAAATTGAAAAATAGTAAAATGTTTTGTAATTAGCTTTATTATTATTTTTTAAAATTTATGTATGTTTTTATTTTAGTTATATCTAAACTCATATGATCATTTTATTTTTATTTTAATTTGAAAGTCTATAAAATGAATTATTTCTGGATATTAAAATTCTATGGCAACTGGTTACTTAAACAAATAAAAATCATAAAATTTATTTTCAATTTTTTAAAATAATTGAAAATTAATAATAAAAATAGAAAACTGGCAACATAAATAAACATTCTTATATATTTTATTTTTTCACTGTACAAAAATATAAGTAAAAAAAAATAACAACAAAATTAAACAAGCACTAAAAAAAAAAAAGAATTGGTTTTGATTTTCCATTTTTGTTGATTAACATAAATGTGCACCTTCATTTGTAAATGGAGAGGCTGCATAGGGCACTAGACACGTGTTACACATGGGGAAATCCAATTTAAAGCAATTAATATCGTCCATGTCTTGTAACGATCCAAAAAATAATAAATAAATAAATAAAATAAAAATTTATTAATTAAAAAAAATTTATTATTATTATTATTATTAATTAATTATTATTAAGAAAATTAATTAAATTAATAAATTTAAGGATTTTGGATATATATATATATATATATATATATATATATATATATATATATAAAAATGGATAAAGGAGAAAGAAAGGATAAAGGAAAGAAGAAAAGAAAAAAAAAGAAAAGAAAAAAAAAACGAAAACTTAGTGTGTAAGTTTTCTCGCTGGAACAAAACAGAAGGAAAGAGGAGAAAAAAAAATTCACGCGCACAGAACAGATAAGAAAGGAAAGAAAGAAAGAGAAAGAAAAAAATTAAATATATTCTCTCACTCTCCACTCCTCTTTCTTTTACGATTTTACGGTCGATTCTCACCCAATTGGAAATCCGAAGATATCATCGAACTCCATTCTTCGCCACCGACATATCTACCGAAGTGGATTTATCGTAGGAGTAACGTGGGAATATTTCGTGGGGTAAGCCAAATTCTCATTCTTATCTCAATTTTTCCTAAATTTTAAGCCAAATGGGCGATCGGACACCACCACGAGAATCTAGGGATGATTCTCTACAAGTCTAGCGGAGTGAAATTCTCGTGGGGTTATTGTAGAAATAGTCCAAAATTAGGATAAATGTGTTATTTAGAAATTAATTATCATTTAATTATTATAAATTAGGAAATGTTAAAATAATATTTTATTGGGGTTAATTTGATTGAATCAGGGTTCGGGTGAGCGTCGCGAGTATAAGTTTGGGAGCCCTGCAAGCGTAATTCAGGGAATTAGGTAAGGGGGAATAAAATTATATCAGTATTTTATTAAAGTGAACCAATTATTTACGAGCATACGAAATTTATTATTTATTTATATGATTTTCAGAATAGTTTGATTACTGGAAAAAAAAATGATTATTTGGTTTACGGTTATATTTGGGATAATTGTTTATGATATTAAATTCGTGTGACATGGGAGTAATTTTCCTAATAAATTGGATATGAATTACTGTGGTATTTGGGTTTGCATGTGGGGGTGTTTGAAATGATTATGGTAAGATGAATGAGTTGTTATGTTTGACTCTTGTGTGGAAATGATTTAATGCGTTTGTGTGAACTAACTGTGTGGTTATTCATATGCATCTCAATATAACGTTGGCATGAGGAGGTTGTTATATTGCCTAGATGTAAATGATGATGTGACGTTGGCAGGTCGAGGAGCTCGTCGTATTGTTATTTATATGGGGTAGGACATTGGCAGGTCGAGGAGCTTGTTCTACTGATGTATGACGGGTAGGTCATGGGGATTGGATACTGGTGAATAATGGCGCCTGTGTGGGCCATGTTATATACCCTGTGTGGGTAGTGGTGCCTGTGTGGGCCACGTTATATCCTGTGTGGATAATGGCACTTGTGTGGGCCATGTTATGTACCCTGTGCGGTTAGTGGTACCTGTGTGGGCCATGTGTAGATAAGAAGTACGTAGGTGCCTGTGTGGGCCACGTACTGACATGTACGCAGTTGCTCTGTGTGGGCCACGTACTGAGGACATTGGAAGATAAAGTATGAGATGCATGATTCCTGTGTGGATGTGTTGTGTGCATGTGAATTTAATTATAGCATAAAAATAATGGTATAGCATATTGTGAATGCATGTGTGTGCATGCGGCGAGGTAAACATACCACCGGGAGCTTGCTGAGAAAGGCGAGTGCTCTGTTAGGTAGTTTCTTGGTATCAGTGCAAAGGGATGCTACTTGTATGGGCGGGTAGACATCTCGATCCTCGGAAACCTTCGCCTTTAAAATAATAATTATCTGTGGACTAGCGGCGAGGTAATACTTCACCTAAGGGCTTACTGAGTAAGGTGAGTGCTTTGGTAGGTAGTTTTTAGTACCAGAGCAGAGGGAAGCTACTTGTATGGGCGGGTAATCTTCCCTATCCTTGGGGACTTTCGCTTGCATAAAAATTATGTACTTGTGCATATTGAATGTGTGTGTGATATTGGATGTCGGGAATGTTGTTAATGGTACATTTTCTCAGTTGTTATTGATGTTATATAAGAAGCAATTTATTTTGAGTTATAAATATTAAAACTCATTTGTCACACACTGTTATAATTTATTCCACCCTTACTGAGAAGTGTCTCACCCTAGTGGATTAACAATTTTTCAGGTTCTTCTGGAGACCGGGTTTGAAGGCCTAGGCTGGGACTGTTTGTGATAGTTTCTTTTTGGGGTATTGTGAGATACTAATATATGTATAGATATATTTGTAAGGAATTACGTTTTAAATGCTGGTTGTGGATACAGTTATTTGGATGTTATAGTGTTGATTTTTGGTTGTTATATAGAACTCTGGTATTTATTTGAGATTATTTATTCATGTGACGCTGCGTGTATGTTAATTATGGTATCAGATACAGGTGATTGAAACACCTGGCACTCGGGCCCCACTTGGCGGGTCAGGGCGTCACATGTCTTCCGGTTGCTTTCCGTATAACGCCTTCACTATGCCCTACTACACTTACAAATCATTGACCCTCCTCTACCATAAACCAAAATTTCCAAATTCGTCGAACTTGACCATGTCGAATTTCACAGAAGAAATCCCAGCCATCGTAACCTATACTCTGATACTAATTGTTCAGAAAACGTGCAACAATTATGATGAATAATATGAAAAAATAAAGAGATAAAGAAAGCAAAGAAAACACACAAATTTAACGTGGTTCGATAATATGCCTACATCCACGGGAGCAAGCGGCAGTTGAATATCATTATCTTCAAACTAGGGTTACATCATATGTATTTATACTAACCCTAGTCATACATAAATATTAGAAAAATTCCTCAAATATTCTTGTACCGTATCGCAGGGGCATTGCCCCCGCACCCGCAACCTATTAATCGTCCTAACTAATGAAATAATAAATTTCAAACAGATGTCAAAAAAAAAATCATCGATAGATCTCTTCAAACTAGCTTCCTAATTTTCTTTAGCCCGCTTTCTCTCTACACGTGTTCCACTCGATATGAGCCACATACTACAACAAAAACCTCCAATGTTTGAAACATTGATACCACAACTGGACATCACTATCCAAGTGGTAACCAGTCATGGGAAGTTTCTCTGCCTCTTCCATGTGTTGGAAATTAAAAATAGCTTCACTCAACAAATCCACTCGGTTGGATCTTCCATGCCACCATAGCGTGGAAAGTCCAACTTTGTGATTTTGAGTGTGAGAGAGCCTCCTCTCGAGGGGCTACGATGGGGCCCATGAGAAGACTCGATATCGTCGCCATGTCCCTCGTCATGCATAAAAATATGTGCAAACATGTTTTCCAAATGCTTCAAGAGGCTCTTCACTAGCCCTCATGGCTTGTTGTAGTTCCTTTTAGCCCACAGCCAATGAGCTAAGCTCATTCTCCACTTGCTCGAGGTGGTGGTCGAACATGCCTAGCTCAGATACCAAATTTTTATGTGCCTTTAAGGGAGGAAAAATGGGTCGAACCTCGATGGGTGACCCGTGATCCGCCCATTTAAACCAAGTTAGGGTTTAACACCAACTGGCACATTTATAAGCTAGTCAACACGGACCCGACCTGTAACGACCTACTTAATTAACTGGGTATATTTTTTATTTTTTTTATTTTTTACACTAATAGTCTACATGCTTTGATACCGTTCTGGGGGTAAACCCAACCAAAACCTAAGCAGCAAGAAGCGGAAATCGTGTAACATAACCATAAATCATTACATACAATACCAGAGTTTAGAAAGGTTTTCCCCAAAATATATGCATATATCACTGTTCCCAAAATAACCTCAAATGGTGAGGGCTATACAAAAATGTTTCCAAAAATGATACTCACTCTCTGACAGGGCACTACTGACGCCCCTCTACTTGCGAGTCTGATCTGCTCGCCTACCTGAATCACTTGAAAAATGTTTCAACATTGGGATGAGCCAACACTCAGTAAGAAGAAATATGCTATTACTAGTGTGTGACAAAGTTTTCATATAAACATGAATAACTGAATACAAAAGTATAGTACAAATAATAAAATACATCACCCCTTTCCATGTTGTTTAACATAGCAGCATTATAGGTTATAATTCAAAGTACTTCTAGTGTACATAAATATGGTCCCTGTTTCTGTAAATCCGTACATATGTAATAATAACTAAAACTGTTCCCCATGGCTATCTGTGTGTCATGACTTGCCCCCCTTATGACAGGGTTGTGTGGCTCGTAGGCTGGATTTACCCTGGCTGGCCAACCAAGAATAAATCACTGAATTCCGTCAGTTGACCTGCCCACCTCAACCCATATCTGGATGGAGAGCCTAACCTCTTCAAGGGCCTAGGTGATCGACCTTACCACGTATTATCTGAATAGGTGGTTGCACTAAATAAGTAACATAGTATCTGTAGCAACGGTACCGTGCTCTGTAGCTGCAAGTCCAACAGGGTCTGATATCATATAATATATTTCTATATATATATATATATATATATATCTGATTTGTCATGATTCTGAAGTATTGAAATAATCATGATGTTGTATAAACTGTAACTGTAATTCATACGTAATTCTGAAAACTGAATAATCATAATACTGAAGCTGCATGATCATAATACTGAAATTCTTGTAATCATGGTACTGAGATCCGTATAATCATGATACTAAAATCCATAAAATCATGGTACTGAAATTTGCATAATCATAATACTGAAATTCATAAAATCATGAAACTAAATTCGTAAAACATATCCTCGTACCATACACATATTCACAAGCCACATCATACTAAATACATAATTTTTGTAATTAAATAAACGGTATCATATTTTAGGAAATGCCTAGCATAGCATATTTTCCTTCCCTGACTACTGGAAAGCCCCTAGGGAATACAAGCCTAACACCCGCAGGGCCTCCTTCAAAACACCCTGAAACCAACATATGTCAGAACATAATATTAGTATTTTTTTCGTCTATATCATTTCCTATAACTGCCAGAAAGCCAAAAACTAGCTAAAAGGCCTTACCCTGATTTGGGATGAAATCTAACTCTGTTTTCCCGACGATCCGCTTTGGCAGATTCGCAGAGAACTCCACCAAAAGTGTCGTGGTAGCTTCATATTGTCGATCCGGTGACTGGTGGGGCCGAAATCGAAGAGAGAAGGGAGAGGGAGACGTAGAGAGAGAGAGAGAGAGAGAGAGAGAGAGAGGGGAAAGAGAGAGCTCGATGAAAAATGATAAAAATCCCGGGTTTCCACTATTTATAGGGTCAGGTTCGTCGACGAGCCCTTCATAAAATTCGTCGACGAGACCCTGTGTTCGTCAACGAAATTTAGAGCAGCTCGAACCGTCTCTCAGCATTTTCTCGTTGATGAAGTCGTGTGTTCATCGACGAAATCCTTATACCTTCATCGACGAAACCCTGTGTTCGTCGATGAAGTCTACGACCTCCTTCTGTTTCTATATCTATTTTCTCTCCCTTTTATTATTATTAAAATGCTATTATTCTTCCGGTCACTACACGACCTATTTATTAACGGGTTAAATGGGTTCAGGTTGGGTCACTCGACAGGTGACCTATTTACCTTCCTATATATATAAAATAATTAAATAAAACCTAAATCTACCCTAACCCACTCTCAGCCTATCTCTGCCTAAGCCCTTAGGTCCCTCACGCATGACACAACTGTTGTCGCCCCTGCCCCTCCCTCTACTACGGTGCTATCTAGAGTCCAGACGGCACTCGGATCAGCAAGATAAATGCCTCATGGCCCTCGCCCCCTCTGGCCCTCCCTTGTTGGTTGCTATGGTGCTACCCTCCCCAGACGAGAGACCTCTGCCTCCACGAAACAATGCAGCATTGGCCGAGAGACTTGATGTCGCTGATCTTGTTGAAGACAAAGAGTAGAGAATCTGGCAATCGATCGAAATGCCCAGTGGTGCCATGAGCTATCGGAGGGCTTGAGCTAGATATTAGATGTGAGATCTGGGTGTAGTTTCATAGAGAAGTTGGAGAAGACATTGGATGGGGCATGGGGGAAAGAGGATAGGGAGAGAGAGGAGGATTTGGGGGAATCATGAGGGAGAGTAGGCGAGTAGCTACAGAGGTCAGAGAGAGTGAGAAAGGGATAAAATGGGGGAACGATATCTTCACTTTTTATTTAAAAAATTTTAAAATAAATAAATAATTTTTTAAACAGGTCACCTGTTTATGACGTGTTTATTAAACGGGCGAGTGCGAGTTTACCCATTAGTGACCTGTTTATTAACGAGCCAACCCGAACCTGAACCCGTTTAACCCTAACCTATTCTTGACTTGCCCAAACTGACCCATTAACCCATTTTGCCACCCCTACGTTGTAACGACCCACTTAACTTAATATAAGAATGAAACATAATAAATCGAAAAGTCAACTTGAACCCGTGGATAATGGGGACACCAGTCATTCACAGTAGAAACCTACGCAACAGTAAATATAAAATTACAACCATCCAATCATAAAAACATAATACCAGAGTCTACTTACTCCAAAATGACATATTTATATATATATTTTTTCAATCTCCCATAACATTCCAAATATAACTAGGATCTCACAACAAAATAGTCCTGATTCTAGTACAAACTCTTACCCTCCTAGTGGGGTAACTCAATAAGCTCAACGGCGGCCACGACCCGCTGGTCTCTCAAGGTCTCCTGAAAAATTAATTAGGTTCGGGGATAAGACACTTCTCAATAAGAGAAAATAAACTAAATACAGCTGTGTGGTAACATGAATATTTATTTCAGTTATACATACTCAGTACATTTCATATATCTAAAAACATACATCATAACATGGTGGAATAATCATATACTTTCATATTTTCTAATAATTCATACTAATAATGAAATGTCTGTTATAGCTATTAATACTGAAAACACACCCAGGATGAGTAGTTAGCTGATGTCATGTATTACCCCCCATGACAGGTTGTGTAGCTCGAAGGCGGGACCCGACAATGGCTGGCCGACCACTGCCGATTCAAAAATGTCTGTAAGTAAGATGGGCCCGCCACACCCTGGTCCGGACTTCCAGATAGACGTCCACACTCTACTGAAAGTCACATCGACTATCCATCTCCCACCCCCTCGTGGGGTGGTTAGCACCAATCTGATCATAAATATCTGATCTATAAGTTACGGTACTGTGCTCTTGAACTAAACTAAACTAACATCCGGGTTCTGATAACATATAATACATGATATTATAACATTTTTCATCATTTCATAAATACAGTCTCGCATAAAAAATTATTTCATAAATACGGCCTCGCGCCAAAATCATTCCATATATACGGTCTCGCGCCATACATTTCATAAATACGGCCTCGCGCTAAAATTATTTCATATATATCATTCTGAAAATAAATCAATTATCATGTATTTTCAACATCATTTGTATTGTAACATTTCATATTCCTGAAAACATGCTTCATTCGTAACAAAGTCACATCATAATACATTTCACGTAAAGTAATATTCATATCACACATTTGTTGTATAAAGTCATACATTGTATTCTAAAAATCATAATTTCTGGCATCTCATACATATATACACATTTCAATATAATAGCAGTATTTTCCTAAACATGCATTTCCTTTGTAATATACAGATATAATACATGCTTTCCTGAAAATAAATTTACTCATATATAATAATAATTTGCATGGAAAATAACTGCTTTAGTTTATTCCCTTACTTGGCTACTGAGAAAAGCCCCTATAAATTCTGGACTCACACCCATAGGATTTCCTAATCAATATCCTGAAAATGAAAACTCTCAGTACTAAACTTCAATATTTTCATGCGAATATCATTTCCTATAACTATAGTAGGACCAAATTCGACATAAAAAGTCTTACCTCAACTCAGGGATTATTTTCAACGAAGTTCTACAGACGATCCGCTCCGACAGATTTGGAGAGAACTTCCCCAAGAGTGTTGTGGTGGCTTCAGATCCTCAAACCGGCGAAAATCCAACCTAAAATCGAAGGGAGAAGAGGAGGGAGCCGAAGGGAGGGAGGGAGAGAGAGAGAGAGAGAGAGAGAGAAGAGAGAGAGAGAGAGAGAGAGAGAGAGAGAGAGAGAGAGAGAGTGAGTGATCTCTTAATTTTGAAGATTACATCTGGGTTTTTGGTATTTATAGGACTAGATTAGTCGACGAGACACGTTTCGTCGACGAGACACGTCACCTCATCGATGAGTCCTGTAGAAGGTTCGTCGATGAACCTGCACCTTTGTCGATGAATTTCAGACTTCCCTAAAACCCCCTCTCTGTATCTTCTCGTCGACGAATCTTGTCTTCGTCGACGAGGTCCTCTTATACCCTCGTCGACGAATCCCCTGTGTTCGTCGACAAAGTTGACTTCCTCCTTTTGTTACTGTTTCCACTTCCCTTCCTCTTTATTATTTACATCCCATTATTATTCCGGTTGTCACATACGTGCCTTAGTTTGTGAACTCGTGGTGTGTTTATGAACGGGTAGAGAACAAGGATCATCCTTGCATTTTCTACCTATGATGGTAAGTTTATAGGATACTTCGAGGGATCCTAGGCCTCATTAGGTTGGTTTAATTTGAGGAAAACCACGACTCCAAGTCAACTATAGGTTGAGAATAATAATCATGTGATACTTTTATTCATGACCTCAAGTTATTAAATAGTCGAACGACTCTTGATGTAATAGACAATAACCATTTCTTAGGGAAAGGAAAATTACACTTGCATAATTCTAGTATAAATTTATTGAAAGGAAATAACATTGATTTTAATTGATTGATGGTAAGCATCAATAACTCTTATCCCATGATGTTTGGTCCCTGACAGCGTTGTTCAAGCTTGGTTCATTTAGCATATGAAAAATTCTAGTTTAGGTTGAGCACGATTCGACTAAGGTTCATTTCACACTAATAAACAAGTCAAGTTTGATAGTTTGAGTCGAAGTTTAAGCTCAACTCGACTAAAGCTTATTTCAAATTAATAAATGAGTTGAGTTAGCAAATAAGTTAAAAATAATTAGTATCTAATAAAGATAATTTTAGGAAAAATATATTTCAAAATTTGGAAATCAAGGATTTAACAAGCCTAATATCAAAATAATTCATAAGCCAGTGATGAGCTACTTCAACAAGCCAGTAAACCAGTTGCGTCACAAGCTTAATATGTTAAGCTGAAATGGAAACGGAGAAAATATGGAAACAAAGAAAATGGAAATGCCTTGAAGAGGATGTGCAGCAACAGAGGAGAATGAGCGTGCCAAATTCATTCCATCAAAAAACACAATTATCACGTGCTCAAATAATCCATTAAAAACAATGTGCTCATTATCCATTAGAATGCAATAACTCCTTTTCTTCTATATCTATCCTATGTATCTATAAATAAGAACATTTGTATTGTGTGAAGAGTGCAAGTGAAGTGAGTGAGCGACGAGTGTGAGAGTGCTCAAGGTGAGAGAGAGCAAAGTGTGAGAAGAGTTGAGTTGAGTGTGTGTCTACTCCTCTTGTTTTTGTGGCGACCTGCTTAATTTTCATTTTTTTTCCATAATACCAATATCACAAAACTCAGCAGATCATAATCCACCTAGATCCATGGGTACCAGGGATACATCAGAACACATATCGGAAGTCTAAGCAGCAGGAAACATACAATCATAATATCATAAATACAAAATCATCCATCACAATACCAGAGTTACTACATCCATTATATTTATATATAAATCCCAAAAATAAAAACCTAGGGACATTTCCCACAAAAATCCAACCGTTCCCATCAAAACTTACCCTTCAGAGAGGGCAGATCAACAGAACTATATCAGCGGAGCTTTACCCGCTCTCCTATCAGGGGCTCCTGAAATGTTTATAAAATTCGGGGTGAGATATCTCTCGGTAAGGGAAATAAACTAACACTAGTGTGTGGCAACTTGAGCATTTCTGTGGTATACATATAATCATAAACATAACCAGTAAAACTGTATATATATCATTTCTGGAAAACATTTATAATCAAAACATGACAGAACATAATGGTTTCCGCATAATTCATCTCATATGAATAATAATACAAAAGCAATCCTGGTGGGTTAGCTGGTTGTTGTCATGTATTACCCCCATATGATTAGGTTGTGTGGCCCGAAGGCAAGACCTGACAATAGTTGGCTGACCACTGCCAAGTCAAAAGTACAGTCTGTAAGTCTGGTGGGTCTGCCAGACCTGGTCGGTACACCAGAGGCGCTCACACACTTCTTAAAACCACATCGATCATCCAATCTCACACCACTCCGTACAGCGGTGTTAACACAAATATCATGATAAATCATGAACACATAGTATCGGTACCATGCAAGTGCTAGCCTAGACCAAGCCAACCAGGTTCTGATATCATATAGCATATACTGAAATTGTGATACATGGATATTTCATACCATTAATTATCAAATCAATCATATCATTTTGCATATATACGTATATTATGAAAATCATCGGCCCATACGCCAGTATTTCACATTTTACCATAGTTCGGCGCGTACGCTGGCAAATCATATCCATAGCTCAGCCCGTACATCGACAAATAATATACATAGCATGGCCCGTACGCCGAAAAATCATATACATAGCTTAACCTGTACGCTGGCAAAACATATAAAAATCTTGGCCCGTATGCCTATTTTCCATTATAAAAATCCATATCTTTATCATATTCTCAAAAAAAAATATTTCATATTAATTTCAACTCATGCCACACGAAACAGGTTTTTCGTATATTTAACATACCATCATTTTCAGCAGTATTTCCAAAATATAAATCATATATAAATATATTTATTTTCCTAAAATCATATGCTGTAACAATATACATATTTTTCATAAAATTACTAGCTTACTTTATCCCCTTACCTGAGTCCTGAAAAGCCCCTAAAATAAATAGCCCCGCACCCACAAGGTTCCCCGTTCAACACCCTGAAAATGACATTTTCTAGAACTAAAGTTCAGTATTACTACGTGTACTACACTTTCTACAACTGTCAAATAACTAAATAGTGAGTAGAAATCCTTACCCTGGATTTGGGACGGTTTCCAACTCAGCCCCACCGATGATCCGTTCCAGTAGACTTGCAAAGAACTTTTCCAGGAGCATCATGGCAGCTTTAGATCATCAAATCAGCGAAAATTTGGCCCAAAAACTTAGAGAGAAGGATGAGAGAGAGATTTCTGCGCACAATTGGGTTGAAAAATCACGCTTATGTAGTAACCAGGAAAAAAAATAAAATTTAAAAAATATATATATAATAAAAAAATAATAAAATAAAATTAATTAATTAAATTAACAAGTAAAATGAATAGTATGATAAGGAGCAAATATATATATATATATATATATATATATAAGTAAGTTATTATGATATACATTTAATATATAGGTTAAAGGTATATATATATAAGTGTGAAAACTTCTTCAAGAAGTTTTACTTTAATTAATGATTATTATGATATTAATATATATATACAAAATGGTGTGCAAGCTTCTTCAAGAAGCTTGCTTAGATCTTTTTTTGGAAGTACTCTCTCTCTCTCCTCTCTCTCTCTCCTACGACTCTCTCTTTCTTCGATTCCGAGCTACTTTTACGCCGGATCGACAAACCGAAGCCACCACGAAGCTCCTGGCGAAGTTCTCTACAAGTCTGCCGGAGTGGATCATCAGGGAAACGAAGTTGGATTTCATCCCAAATCCAAGGTAAGGCTTTATATTCAATATTTGGATTTTTGACAGTTGAAGAAAGTGATATACTCGTAAAAATACTGAACCTAAATACTGGAAATTTTCAGTTCCAGGGTGTTGATTGGAAACGTTAGGAATCATCCCTAAGTTGAGGTAAGACATTTTAAGTCGAATTTGACTTAGTGGTAGTTATAGAAAATGTTGTACGTACGAAAATACTAAACTTTAATTCTGCGAGTTTTCATTTTCAAGGTATTGAGTTGAGAACCTTGTGGGTACGAGGAAGATTTTCTTAGGGGCTTTTCAGGAATCAGGTAAGGGGATAAACTAAGCTAGTTTTGTTTTGAGAAAATGTATGTATATATATATATATATAGCATCTGGTTTCAGGAAAAATAAATATATTTATATATATGATTTATATTTGGAAAATACTGTTTAAATGATGATATGTTGAATACGTAGAAAATTTGTTTAGTGTGGCATGAGTATAAAAATGTTGTGAAATACTGTTTTTTTTGGAATGGGGACGATATGGATTTCTATGATGGAAAATCGGCGTACGGGCCGAGATATTTTTATATGTATATGTGATTTGCCGGCGTATGGGCCGTGCTATGTGGATGAGATTTGCCGGCGTACGGGCCGTGCTATGTGATTTGCCGGCGTATGGGCCGTGCTATGTGGTTTGCCGGCGTACGGGCTGTGCTATGTGATTTGCCGGCGTACGGGCCGAGCTATGATAAAATGTGTAATACCGGCGTACGGGCCGATGATTTTCATGATACACGTATATATGTGAAATGATATGATTGATGTGAAAATAAATGATATGAGATATTTATGTATCACGATTTTAGTATATGTATATGATATCAGAACCTGGTTGGCTTGGTTTAGGCTAACACTTGCACGGTACCGTTGCTATGTGTCCATGGTCCTCGTGATCATGATATCTATGTTAACGCCACTGTACAGAGTGGTGTGAGATTGGATGGTCGATGTGGTTATTTTCAAGAAGTGTGCTGTTATCGCCCTTGGTGTACGGACCAGTCTGGGTAGACCCATCGGACCTACAGACTACTGTTTGATTTGGCAGTGGTCGGCCAACCATTGTCAGGTCCCGCCTTCGGGCCACACAACCCAGTCATGTGGGGGTAATATATGACAACAGCCAGCTAACCTACCAGGATTGTTTTTATGTTATTATTATTATGATGTGAGATGAAAAATGTTTATGAAAATGCAGTATGTTCTGTCATGTTTTGATATGCATATGTTTTCCCAGATTTGATAAACAGTATTGAATATGTTATGTATGGTATATGTAGAACACAGAATACTCATGTTGCCACACACTGGTATTAGTTTATTTCCCTTACTGAGAGGTGTCTCACCCCTAAATCTTATACATTTTTTAGGAGCCCTTGATAGGAGAGCAGAAAAAGCCCCGCTAATTTAGATCAGTTGTTTGCCCTATTTAGAAGGGTAAGTTTTTGGTAGGGACAGTTAGGTTTTGTAGGGATTGTCCCTAGATTTCATTTTTGAGATGTATATATTGTGAGATAGTAATGGTAGTGACTCTAGTATATGTTATGCACATTATGATGAGATGTATATGATTTTATACTTTCTGCTGCGTAGGCTTCTGCTGTATGTTTTGTTATATCCCTGGTGCCCACGGGCCCAGGTGGATTGTGACCTGCTGAGCTGGAATGTATGATGTGATGATAATTTATTTATATAAAAAAAATTATGTGAAAAAGGAGCAGGTCGTTACAGCTTAGCACTATTTATACTGCGGGATTCGTCGACGAGCCATGTCACCTCGTCAACGAGCCCCGTAGAAAATTCATCGATGAACCTGAACCCTCGTCAACGAAATTCAGACTTCCAAAAATCCTCTCTCGATATCTTCTCGTTGACGAGATGGAACTTCGTCAACGAGATCCTGAAGAACCCTCGCCAACGAAACCCCTGTGTTCGTTTACGAGGCCTAGAAAATTTCTTAAGATTATCCCATCCAAAATGCAACGTCGTCAACAAACTCTTCGCGTTCGTCGATGAAGTCGGCTGCCTCCTTCTGTTCCTGTTTCCATTTTCTTTTCTTTTTATTATTTAAATACCATTATTCTTCGAGTCATTATAGTTTTTCTCCTAGATTATAGTATATTCGGTGTGCTCCATAGACGTGGGTCAGATTAGACCAAACCATGTAAATCTGGTGTTCTTATTTTGTGTGATTATTTTGCTTGTGTGTGTGATTATTGTTTATAGATCCCTAACAAGTGGTATTAGAACCAGGTTGGAGCAAAGTCACCAAATCAGAGCAAGATTTCTAGATCAGAACAGATTAGAGGTCTCAGGAGCTATATTGTGCTAATTACGTGTCTAAGGAAAAATCTGTCTAGGAAAGTGAGACTTAAGCAGTCTATCGTGACCCCCCACTTTCCTGGAAATTTACCTGGTATAATTTAGCACAATCATCACTAGGCTCCACTGCCATGTCAGCAGGCACATCAGTACTAGGCTCCACAGCCACGTCAGCACTAGGCTCCACTGCCACGTCAACAGATACATCAGCACTAGGTCCCATTGCCACATCATCATTGGCCCCCATTTGCCACGTTAGCTCCACATCATCATCGGGTATCACCTATCACATCAACAATTTGTTAACAACGTTAATTAACGTTGTCAGTAACGGCGTTAGAATATTTTGTTAAGTGGGAGTATATTCTGTTAAGTTTAACGGAAAGTTAACCAATTTTGACCAGAAGGTTTGACCAGATTTTCTTTGAACGACTTGAACCATTTCTAAGGTTTTCAGCCGTTACGAATCTAACCGTACTGTCCATTTGAGTTGATTTCATCTCTAGATTAATGAATCGAGATGTCAAACGAAAATAGCTCAAAGATCGAGATGTTTAACGACACCAACTTCGGTTTCTAGAAAATGTAGATCGAAGACTACTTGTTTGGTACGGAGTCGCACTTACCATTGAAGGGAAAGTCAGATTCCATTAAGGAGGACGAGTGGAAGTTGCTTGATCGAAAAGCTCTCGGAGCTATCAGGATGACATTGGCAAAGTATGTTGCCTTTAATATCAAGCACATGACAACCACCAAGTCTCTTATGGATGCGCTCTCCACCATCAGCCGCCAATAAGGTACACTTAATGAAGAAGTTATTTACCATGAACATGTCCAAAGGTGAAAGTTTTGGACATTTAAATAATTTCAACGAGCTATCAGATCAACTCGCCTCAGTTGAAATCAAGTTCTATAGTGAGATCCGTGTCTTACTGATTCTTACTCAGTTGTCTGAGAGTTGGAAAGGTATTGTTATTGCGATCAGTAGTTCTGTAGGAAAATCAAAGCTAAATTTTGATGAAGTCGTCAGCATGATTTTGACGAAAGAGATCAGGATGTCAAACACTACTTCCACTTCAAGTTCAACATTGAATGTGGAAAGCCGAGGAAGAGATTCATGGAAAGGAAGCAGGCATGGCCGATCAAACAATCACGACAGATCTAGGTCCAAGTGATCCAAATATAGAAATCTCAAAGATTCCCAAGGCACAAAGAACATTGAGTGCTGGAAATGTGGAAAGTTTGGTCATTTCAGAAACCAGTGCAAAGGTCCAAATAAGGAATATGAGGAGAAGACAGAAGAAAATGTTACTTCAGAAGAAGGTGATATGTTGATATGCTTTTTGGAGAGCAAGAAGGAGTCTTGGGTCTTAAATTCTAGAGCCTCATTTCATGCTACTTACACTAAAGATTGCCTAGAGGAGTATATACCAGGTGACTTTGGTAAAGTATACCTTGACAATGATCAACCTTGCAACATAACTAGCAAGAGACTTGTGAAGATCAAGATGAACGAGTCAGTATAGAAGCTAAAGGATGTCAGATATATTCTAGACCTAAGAAAGAACTTGATCTCAGTTGGTCAACTGGCAGATGAGGGATACATCACAACATTCATTGGCGATGAATGAAAGATTTCAAAGGGTGCATTGACGATTGCACGAGGTAAGAAAAGTGGGGTGCTTTATATGACTTCTAATGCATGTATGTCTATTTTAGTTGCTACAGGAAATGTTGATAGCAACATTTGGCATCAACGACTTGGTCACATTAGTGAGAAGGGACTCAAGGTGATGCACTCAAAGGGAAAGTTGAGTGATCTACGGTCAACAGAGATTGATATGTGCGAAGATTGTATACTCAGGAAACAAAAGAGGGTTAGTTTCCAGACATTCACTAGTACCCCAAAGAAGGAGAGACTTGAACTAGTTCATTTAGATGTATGGGGACCGAGGACCGTCTCATCCCTAGGTGGAAGGAATTACTTCGTGACATTTATTGACGATCATTCTCGAAAGGTATGAGTTTACTTCCTAAAATACAAATCTGATGTCTTTGATGCTTTTAAAATTTGAAAAGCAATGGTTGAAAATGAAACTGGTTTGAAAATCAAGAAGCTGAGAACCGATAACGGTGGTGAATATGATGACACCGAGTTCAAGAAATTCTACTATGAGCATGGCATCAAGATGGAAAGAACTGTGTTAAGTACGCCTCAGCACAATAGCGTAACTGAGCAGATGAACCGAACATTGACTGAAAGAGCCAGAAGCATGTGTATGCAGTCAGGCTTACCAAAGCAGTTCTGGGCAGAAGCAGTCAATACAATAGCATACTTGATTAACAGGAGCCCATCAGTACCATTGGACAACAATCTACCAGAAGAGATATAGAGCAATAAATAGGTAAGACTTTCATATTTGAAAGTTTTTGGTTGTGTAGCATATGTACATGTTAATGATTATGTCAGAAACAAGCTTGATCCAAAGTCCCGAAAATGCACCTTCGTCGGTTATAGTGAAGATGAGTATGGGTATCGCATTTGGGATGATGAAAACAAGAAGGTGATCAGAAGCAGAGATGTGATCTTTAATGAAAAGGTGATGTACAAAGACAAATACACAACAGAACCAATAGAACCTGCAGAACTAGACCATACATTAGTCAAGTAGTGGGAGCTGTCAGTAGGTTTATGTAGCGTCCCTCAATTTGTTAATATAAAATGTCACATAATAGATCAAATGGTCAACTCGAACCCGTGGGAAGTGGGGACACCTATCAAACACAGCGGAATTCTACGCAGCAGTAAACATAAAATCTAAACATCCATCCATAAAGCATAATACCAAAGCTTTCTATAACATTATAAAACTATACTTCTATACGTCCTCATATACATCAAAATATCTCTATGGTCGAATACAAAATAACTCTGACCCTATTACAAAATCTTACCCTTCTCACAGGGTAATCTCACTAGTTCAACGGCGGCCTTGACCCGCCGATCTCTTAGGGGCTCCTGAAAAATTAATTAAGTTTGGGGGTGAGACACTTCTCAGTAAGGGAAAATAAACTAAATACAGCTGTGTGGCAACATGAATATTTAATGTAATTATATATATACAGTACATTTCAGATTTCGTAAACATTCATCATATCATACTGAATAATCACATGTTTTCATATTTTCTAGTAAGTCATATCATACATAAAACATCTATTATACTAGTAATACTGAAAACATATACCCAGGATGAATAGCTAGCTGGTGTCATGTATTACCCCCCATGACGAGTTGTGCAGCCCGAAGGCGGGACCCAACAATGGCTAGCTGACCACTGCCTAGTCAAATATGTCTGTAAGTACGATGAGCCCGCCACACCCTGGTCCGGACTACCAGGTGGATGTCCACACTCTACTGAAAGCCACATCGACTATTCATCTTCCATCCCCTCGTGGGATGGTTAGCACTAATCTGACGTAGATATCTAATCTACAATATAGCTTTCGTACTGAGCTCCTGAACTGAACTAAACTAACATCCTGGTTGTGATAACATATAATACATGATCATATATATAACATCATTACGGCCTCGTGCCGAAAATATAGTAATTATGGCCTCGTTCCAAAATCATACATAAATACGGCCTCGCGCCAATATAAAAAATACGGCCTCGTGTCGATAACATAAATACGGCCTCGTGCTGATAACATAAATACAGCCTCGTGCCGATAACATAAATACGGTCTCGTGCTGATAACATAAATACATGGCCTCGCGCCAAAATTGTTTCAGGTATATATATATTCTGAAAATAAATCATTTATCATATATTCGTCAAATTCATCACAACATAACTCATTTTTTTATAATACCTGATATCATGCTTTGTTCGTAAAATCTTTTACATCATATTACACTTCACATAAAATAATATTCATGCCACACATATGCTGTTAAAAGTCATACTTCATATTCTAAAATTATGATTTTCCGGCATCTCATACATACATATATATTTTAATCATCATAGCAGTATTTTCCCAATCGCACATTTCATTCATAATAAACAATATAGCATATGCTTTTCTGAAAATAAATTTACTCATAATTAATAATAATTTGCATGGAAAATAAATGCTTTAGTTTATTCCCTTACCTGACTACTGAGAAATTCGTTAGGACCCAAAATTTCACGCCTTTGGCGCCCGAAATTTAACTCCTGCAATTTACATTTTCCTCTGATTAATTAATCTATTTCTCTAAAATAATACTCATCTAGCCTTCCCTAGGTTCCATATATCTCAAATTAATATTTAAACTATTACTTAACATCCCCACTTAATTTTCCAAAATTTGCCTGCGGGTCTCAAAATTACACCCGCGGTGCTCACCCGGGCCCTAAATTCTAGAAATCCTACTTCAGTCCCAGATGTTTAATATTTTAGCATTTCTAAATTAATACTGATTAATTAAAAATAAGCCCTTTAATAACCCCCACACCCCAAATTTGGGGTTTTGGTTCGACACCCCCACGAGAATTTCATCCCACTAAACTTGTAGAGAATCATCCCTAGATTCTCGTGGTGGTGTCCGTTCATCAATTGGGCTTATATTTTACAAGAAATTAAAGAAAAATGAGAACATGGCTTACCCCAGGGAATACGCCTACGCTGCTCCTACCATCGATCCGCTCCGGTAGAAATGACGGCAGCGGCGAATGGAGTCCAGTGGTATCTTTGGGTTTTCGATCGAGTAAAAATTTGTCACGAAATCGAGGAGAGAGGGAGAGAGAACGCGAGGAGAGAGAGAGCTGCGTTGCAGCAAACAGAGAAAAGAAAAGAAAAGTGCAGAAGAAGAAGAAGGAGAAGAAAAAGAATGAATGAATCTTTTTATAAAAAGGTCTCTTGAAGCTTCTTTAAGCTTCAGGAGATAACTATAATAATAATAATAATAATAATAATAATAATAATAATAATAATAATAATAATATATTTTATTAATAAATTAAAATAAATTTTAATTAATTTTTTTTCTTATTTTTTTTCTTATTATTATTTTTAAATATGATTAATTAATTAATATATATTCATATATTTTATGAATCAATCCACTAATCCTTTATATCTCTTTTTGGGGTTTTTACAGTTTATGTCAAATCCATGGAAGACTCATTGGGAAGTAGTGAAGTGAATTTTGAGATATCTACGTGACACTATTGATAAGTGTCTATGTTTTAGCAAAGGAGATATGAAAATTCAAGGATATGTTGATGCTGATTTTGCAGGTGAAATTTATCATCGCAGAAGCACTACCGGATATGTGTTCACTGTTGGCACAACATATGTTAGTTGGATGTCACCGATACAGAAGATTGTTATTTTATCCACTACAAAAGCTGAGTATGGAGCAGTGACAGAAGTCAGTAAAGAGATGATTTGACTTCAAGGTTTGTTAACAGCACTTGGAATAAAGCAGGAAAGAAATGTTTTGCACAACGACAGTCAGAGTGTGATACATCTGGAAAAGAACTTTGTATTTCATTCCAGAACCAAAGACATTGGCTTACGTTATCATTTCGTCAGATCTCTATTAGAGGATGGAGTGTTGACACTGGAAAAAATCCAAGGTAGTAGGAATCTGGCAAATATGTTGACAAAGGTGGTGACTACAGAAAAGCTGAAGTTGTGCTCAACTTCAGTTGGTCTTTATACTTGAAGACAGATTTAAGCACATCATTATCTATATATTGGTTGAGATAGTAGCTTTGTCTCCAAGTGGGAGATTGTTAAGCTGAAATGGAAACGGAGAAAATATGGAAACAAAGAAAATGGAAACGCCTTGAAGAGGATGAGCTGCAGCGAAGGAGAATGAGCACGCTAAATTCATTCCATCAAAAAACAAAATTATCACAAGATCAAATAATCCATTAAAAACCATGTGCTCATTATCCATTAGAAGGCAATAACTCATTTCCTTCTATATCTATCCTATGTATCTATAAATAAGAACATTTGTATTGTGTGAAGAGTGCAAGTGAAGTGAGTGAGCGAAAAGTGTGAGAGTGCTGAAGGTGAGAGAGAGAAAAGTGTGAGAAGAGTTGAGTTGAGTGTGTGTCTCCTCCTCTTATTTTTCTCCCAAATTATAGTATATTCAGTGTGCTCAGTGGACGTAGGTCAGATAAGACCGAACCACGTAAATCTGGTGTTCTTATTTTGTGTGATTATTTTGCTTGTGTGTGTGATTATTGTTTCTAGATCCCTAACATAATATATCGGGTATGACTCAACTTAAGGTTTGCTTGTTTAGTTGATGAGTTCAAAGTTTGAGTTTAAGCTCAACTCGTTTAACTTAATAAACGAGTTCTAGTAAGTCATTATCGTGTAGAACATCAGGTTGCCCATAAGCAGCTTGCATCATTTGTAGCCATAAGATTGGTAAGAAGGAACCTTTGATGGGAGATAAGTTGTCTCCAAACTAAGCGTAGACCTTCAAAAAATCAAAAATAATGACAAAGAAATGATACTAAACAACATTTTAATTTTCAAAGAAAAAAAATTTAAATGTCTTGAGATAATTATAAATGACACTTAAATTATGAAAGCATTCATTTATTGAAAGGAATTATAGAATGATAATAATCATTGTTTTTTGCAACACGATTTATTATTTATTAAATTCTTTAATGTTATGTTGTGTTTGAAAACACATACTTGATTTGAATTTTTTAGACTAAGTATGAAATTTAATAAAAATTTATATTGCAATTTATTTAAATTTACATAATTTTCCAAATACTTAATTGTTGTCATAATACCCAAAAAAAAATATTATAGTAAATATATTGTTATTACATGCTTTTTCACTAAGTCTATGCATATGGGAAATCTAATATATATTAAACAACCTCTTATTTTTCAAATAATTTTTGAATGTTAATTTAAATGACACCCTAGCCACGAAAGTCTCAAAATGAATATGGAACGATATTAATTATTATTTTATTTTATTACATAGGAACTCCAGCTACCAACAAGCCCTTTGGATCCCCTAGTGTGGCACCAAACCTACGGATCAGCGTCCTCCGCCCTCAGGTCTCGCTAATTAGGGTAAAGTTCGGATGCGGACACAGCTTCCGTGCATCAGTTGGACGTTCGGCTAACCCGGTTCTCGGGACACATCTCCATTACCATCCACAGTCACCATTGGCTCACAGAGAACTCTCACCATCCACGGTCCCCGCTGATTCATAGAGCGAACTCTCACCATCCATGGTCCTTGCTGGCTCACAGAGTAAACTCTCACCATCCATAATTCCCTCTGACTCACAGAGTAAACTCTCACCACCCACAGGTATCGCTAGCTCTGTGAGTGTGTCTATCTGGAATTGAACCCCTGATACTCCTTCTTACTTGCTGATGTCTTTCCACCGCGCCATGTCGTGGGGGCAGAACGATAATAATTATTGTGTTATACATCATAAGTTATATTATTGTTACGTTTATGAATTTAAATTTTTATATTTTTAAATTCTTTAATGCTGCATTCATAATTGATTTGAATTTTGTGGGTTTGGTTAAAATTTAATATAATCATTTATATCACATTTTGTTGAAATTCTCACAAATTCAAGTGTAAATTTTGAATTTTAATTTCCAAAAATATTCAATTTTTTTCAAAATAATTAAATTTTTTTTTTTTAAAAAAACGCTAACAATATAAACAAACACATTTATTGAAATTCACATGTTTGTTTTTTTGAATTCTAAATGAATTAAAAAAAGGGTATTCGATGAGAATAAGTTGCATACGTTACTAGCCCAAACTCATTGTGAATCTCTAAACTACATATAATAATAATAATAATAATAATAAATTCTATTTTTCAAGTAATTTTTGAGTATCTTGAGAATTATCAATAATACTCAAAGTTATGAAACTTTATTATTAAATGCAATTATAGAAGGAAATTAATTATTGTTGTTTAAAGATGATTTGTCATTATCTTAAAAAAAATCAAAATATTTATGTTTGTGAATTAAAATTTTATCATTTTAAACTTCTTCATTGCTATCTTTAGAGACATGTGCTTCATTTAAAATTTTTCCATGTCAAAAAAAATTTAATACATATTTATATCTTACTTTATTTAAATACACACGAATTTAAGTATAAAGAGTGTATTTTAAGTTTTCAAATAGAGAAAAACTATTTTCCATCCTCAAAATTATTATTGAAAAATCATAATTATAAATTTGAACCTTCTTAAGTTGATAGTTAAAACCAACTTAAGATTGAACGCTTAAATCATAGTAGCATCTCAAGTTTTTTATAACACAAGGACAAAAATTTCATACATTGCATAAAAAGTACATAATTTTGATGCCAAAATAAGATCAAAATTAAGACTGTCTCAAATTTTATTTTATATTTTATTAAATATCTCAAAAGATAAATGAAGATCTCAGAAATATTTTTAAAAATAAATTAAACTTAGCCGATCCCACCTAGTGGGACTTAAGACTTGATTTTTTGTTGAAAAAAAATTAAACTACATCTACTAAAAAATCACAAAAAGACATTAAAAAATATGGATTTAGAAAAAAAGAAAAAAAGAAAAAAGGAAAGATTATGCATTTCTAAGGGACTTGTATTCTTACTATTTCTAGGGAAGATATAAATGGTGGAATTCACTTGTAACTAGTCTATTTCCCGGGAAGATACGTACAGAGAATAGAGCCCACTTATAGGACAAGAAAAAATAAATGCAAGTGGATTTCACACCTTTTGTCAGTTTGTCACTATGCGAAATTCTCGGGATTCAATTTTTAAAAAGCCTTACTAATTTAGGGTTGTTTGGTATCACTCTCAAAAATTACAAAAATAAAAACTAAAGATGAAAATAAAAAATCATAAATAGAAACCGAAAATCAAAACCAGCAACCTATTTTGTTAATATTTATAATAGTAAGAAAAATTAAAAATATTCATTTTTGTCTTTAAATCAAATAATTTTATAAAAATATAATTAAAAGAATAATTGCAAAATAGTATACAATAAAGAAAATACTATAATAAAAACAAATTATAATTATTTTACTTAATTGTAATACTGTAAATTCTTACTTTACAATAACAATTTTATTAGACATGAAAATTGAAAAATAGTAAAATGTCTTGTAATTAGCTTTATTATTATTTTTTGAAATTTATGTATGTTTTTATTTTAGTTACATCTTGTTAGAATTGGTGTATTCCCAAGAGGGGGATTGAATTGGATATTTAAAAATTTCTCCTAAGTTTGGTCCAAATTTTACAAATAGTATTACCCAAATCTAGGATCTTTCTATATAATCATAAACTCAATCATTCACAATAATACTACACAAACATTCAAGTGCTGAAATATAAAATGTAGAAATTAAAAGTAGGCACCAGAAATGTTATCGGGGTTCGGCCAATACTGCCTACGTCCCCGCTTCAAGCTCACAAGTAAGAGGATTCCACTAAGGGCTCACTTCACGAGTGGAGCGACACCGAATACAACACCTTACCAGGATGGTGCACCTAACTTTCCTAACTGGCTCAAGCCAATCCGAGACTTTTCACATGGCAAGTCTCCCTCTTCAAGCCCACGCCTGGAATACAACAAATAATTAAATTTTCGTACAAACAAATATGTTTCTTACACTAAGCAGATGTGTACCAGTAAGCACAATCAATTAATGCACTCATGTATGATAGGATATTAAGTTCAAGTGAGATTTTGTTAACCAATGTGTTAACTCTCAATAATGTGTATGTCAATGTGTATATGTGAGAGTGGTACCTTTGATTCAAGATATTATAATCAACAAATGATCAAAGGACTTTCTAACATTCTAATTAAATATCTCAACAAAGATATTTTCAATATTAAGCACAATAGAGATTAGGATCTATGGATATAATCTCTCAAAAGAACATATCAATCAAGTAATATGAGAGATATTGTAAAGATAAATCTTTGAATTAAATAAACAGAAGTTAATAAAACATATTCTAAAGATTTATACTTCAACTATCTTTATCTCCACAAAAATATGTTCAACAATGAACTTAGGAGAGAGTGAAGATTAGCTTCTTAAAAAAGATATTTTTTTAATAAGCACAAACACTAGCCTTTGAATCCTGCAACAAAGATGCAAAGATTCTCAAGCTGAAAAGAGTTATCCCAAGATAGTATTTATCAATAAAATAATCTGGGATCAATTCAGGCTAACTCTCTAAAAATAATTTCAACAGTAATAGATGAGAGAGTATGCTAGCTTTAAAATAATGTATGAAGTACATAAATGTATTCACTCTTCAAGTTGCAACAATAATGCAAATGAAGAGAATACAATAAACGCTCTCTTTATCAAAGATGGATTTGCAAAGACGAATCAAAGAGAGTGTAAAAAATTTGGCTTGAAAAGTAAGTGGTATGGCAAATGGGAGTATAAAATATTTATAAGATTTTTTATAATCTTATTTGTTAATCATGCCCTAATATGCACAAATGAAGGAATATATATAGAGTTTCCAAAAATTTGAACCGTTGTAGATACAGAGGGAATTTTGGAAAAAGTTTAAGTATGGTTAATAAAAATAACCACGTTTTAACCTCGATAAAATTCGAGCAACCCGAGAGGGTCGGTCGACCATTTTTATGGTTCAGTTGATCAGGTTACTTAGTGCGATCGACCAGGGAGTTTTTGAATTGAAGTGTTGGTCGACCAGACTTGAGGCAATTTTAGAACCTCCAAGGTTTGGTTGACTGGGCTAAGTTCGGTTGACCGAAGTTTGAACGTTCGGTCAACCATGCCATTTTACAACTGAGAGTTTGGTTGACCAAGGCGTTGGGATTTCCCCACGTGCCAGTTCGGTCGACCAGGGCGTTGCAGATCATTTTAGAAGTGGTTGACCAACTAGTCAACTTTTTGACCCTAGAGAGGTTCAGACGACTGAAGTGTTTTTGTGTGTTGGGGTTCGGTCAACTGAACACACCAATTTTGTCCATTCAATTTTTAACTCCCTTTTAAAGATGCCCTTATTCACATATTTGTTAATGCTAAGTTATAGGGGGTTTTTTCATGCAATGATTTGGGACCTATAGTCAGTCTAAGGTCTTTGAGTTTATCTGTCCTGTCATGCATGTAATGCATTAATTATTGCAGACTTTTCCTACTTAAATATTATAGATCCAAATTAAATTTAATATTTGAATTACAACAAATGAATGTTCTGAGTCTTTATCTTCTTTAGGTCCATTAGCGTGCACCATATAATACTTCCAATTGATCTTGCATACAAACTCACCATACATTAAATATCAAAGTATTTGTCATAATTAAAACGGGATATGACCTATAAGGTCAACACATCTAAATTCATATGATTATTTTATTTTTATTTTAATTTAAAATTATATGAAATGAATGATTCAATCTAAAAAATTTATTTCTAGGTATCAAAATTCTATGGCAACAGGTTAATGAAACAATTAAAAATCATAAAATTTGTTGACTTTTGTGTAACCCCAAGAGGGGGGCGAATTGGATATTTTAAAATTTCTAAGTCAAATGATCAGTAATCAGTATGTTCACAACCTAGGGTCTGTCTAAAACTCGTATTTTAAAATAGTAATGTGCACGGATATTTACTTCAGATATTCTCAATCAATCACAAATATGTATTCAAGAACAGATTCAAAAGATATATATATCAAGAAGTAAGTGCTAGAAAGTAAAGCATTCAGAATACGAGATAACGACATATATGTTATCGGGGTTCGGTAGCAATGCCTACATCCCCGCCTCGAGCTAATAAGTAGAAGGATTTCCACTAAACATTTGCTCACTTGCTGGTGGAGCATCACCATTTACAAATCCTCTCCTTACTGGGCGAGGTAAACCTCACGTCGGATTAACAAGGTTGACCCCAACCTTTACAACCAATCCTTACGGGTTAGATCAACACTCCCTTAGGCCACGCTTGGAATACAACAGATAAACAATATAAATTTTCATGTACAATATCAATGCTTCTCCAATAAGTAAGTATGTACCAATACGCACAATAAATACACTCATAGATAATAGTAATTTATGCTCAAGTGAGATAAAGGTCAATCTATATGTCAACTCTCAACCAATGTGTATATATTGTATATACGTGAGAGTGATTCCTTTGATTGGAGATAATATATTCAACAAGTAAATAATCAAAGGACTTTAAACTTCTATGAAAATATCTCAACAAATATATTTCAAATATTAAGCACAACTGAGATAGGGTTTCAAGCTTGCAAGAAAATATTTTATCAAATAACACAAGCAGGCCCTTGAATCTAGCAATAAAAATGCCAAGACTCGGAAGCTAAATATGAGTTCTTTATAAATAGTATTTATCAATAAAATAGAATGGGAAAAACTTTAACTTACTCTCTAAAAATCAAGTTCAAATCATGCAATATGAGAGAGTTGTAAGCTTCGAGAATATGTATGAAATGAGCACACTAATATGAAATCAAACTCCCGTACAAGTTGTAATCAGTTTGCAACCAAGGGATATAACGGATGATTCTCCTTAAGAACTAATTTTGCAAATCAAAATGTAAGGAGAATGAGTAATCTGTTTGGAAGATTGGAAGTATATGAGCAAAATGAGTATGAAAAATTTAGAGGATTTTTTGCTAATGATATTTGCTAATCTTATACTAATTAAAACAATTGAAGCGATATTTATATACATCCATAAAAAATTAACCTTTGGAGACACGGAGGACTTTTGGAAAAAGATTAATCATGTTTAGTTAAAAATAACCTCGTTTACTTGCGGTAAAAAATTGACCAACCCAAGAGGTTCGGTCGACCAAGGACAAGGTTTGGTCGACCACTTTTATAAGTTCGATCGGCTAAGACAAATTTGAACTATAGGTTTAATCGACCATATCAGGGTGTTTCTAAACCCTTCATGGGTTCAGTCGACTGAGGCAAAGGTTGGTTGACCATTCATATAAATTTGGTCGACCAAGGCTAATTTGAACTACAAGGTTTGGTTGACCAATTAGTTGGGGTGTCAATGGTTAATAGTTCAATCGATTGAGGACGGTGCGTTCAATTTAGTATGGTCAACCGAGCGAAATCAACATGTTGACTTCTGGCCTAATCGGTCGATCGAGCCAGTTTGTGCATGATGGGGTCGGTCGACCGAGCTAACCAAAAACTTAGAATTTTGGTCCTCTTTGGTCCCCTGTGCTTTAACAACCTTATGTGAACAAGCATATGTCTTTTAAGTTCAAGAGTATTGGTCCTATGGTCATTCTAAGGCCTCTTGAGCATAAATACCTATTATGCATGATATACAGATTATTAAAGACCATTATTATAGACCAACAAAGTTAAATTGCAATTACAAGAATGAAAGATTTGGTCTTCATTTCTTTTTGCTTCTTCAAAAAACATCTTGTGGTGTGAGCATTAAGATCTCTATGACTTCTGTTGTATCCTTACCCTTGCATGCAAAGTTTGGTCCTATTTACGAACTCAAGGTACAAGTAAGAAACAAGGATATTTGTCATTATCAAAAGATGTGACTAATAAGGTCAACAAAATTTGATTTTTAATTTTTTTTAAATAATTGAAAGTCAATAATAAAAATAGAAAACTGGAAACATAAATAAACATACTTATATATTTTATTTTTTTACTGTACAAAAATATAAATAAAAATTAACAACAAAATTAAACAAGCCCTTAAAAAAAAAAGAATTGGTTTTGATTTTCCATTTTTGTTGTCTAACATAAATTTGCACCTTTATTTGTAAATGGAGAGGTTGCGTTGGGCACTGGACACATGTTACACACAGGGAACTCCAATTTAAACCAATTAACGTCGTCCATGCCTTCTAACTGCTTTCCGTATAACGCTTTCCCCATGTCCTACTGCACTAACAAATCCTTGACCCTCCTCTACCATAATCCAAAATTTTCAGATCCGTTGAACTTGACCATGTTGAATTTTGCAGAAGAAATCTCAGTCATCATATCCTGTGCTCCGATACCAATTGTTGAGAAAACGTGCGATAATTATGGTGAATAATACGGAAAAATAAAGAGATAAAGAAAGCAAAGAAAACACATGAATTTAATGTGGTTCGACAATATGTCTACATCCACAAGAGCGAGCGCGACTGAATATCACTATCTTCAAAGTATGGTTACATCATAGGTATTTATACGTACTAACCCTAGTCGTATAGAGATATTAGAAAATTTTTTCAAATACTCATGTACCGTACCATGGGGACATTGCCCCTGTACCCCAAACCTATTAATCATCACAACCAATGAAACAATAAATTTCAAACAATTGTTAAACAAAATCGTCGACGGTTTTTTTTAGGTCAGCTTCCTAGTTTTCTTCAGCTTTCTTTCTTTGTACATGTGTTCCACTTGATATGAGTCACATACTACAAAAATCTCCAAATTGACACCTTCCTGTTGATGTTTGAAACGTTGATACCACAACTGGACATCACTATCCAAGTGGTAATCAGCCATGGGAAGTTTCTTCGCCTCTTCCATGTGTTGGAACTTGAAAAAATGCTTCACCCGACAAATCCACCTGGTTGGATCTTCCATGCCATCATAGTGTGGAAAGTCCAACTTTGTGATTTTGGGTGTGAGAGAGCCTCCGCCCGAGGGGCTATGACGGGGCCCATGAGAAGACTCGACATCATCATCATGTCCTTCACTGCATGTAAAAAAATGAGCAAACATGTTCTCCATATGCTTCAAGAGGCACTTTTCACTAGCCCTTATGGCTTGTTGTAGTTCCTTTTGGCTCGCAGCCAATGAGCCAAGCTCGTTCTTCATTTGCTCGAGGTGGTAGTCGAACATGCCTGACTCAGATACCAAATTTTTACATGCCTTTAGGAGTGGCAAAATGAATCAAAACCCGACAGGTGACCCATGATTCGCCGTTTAAATTGGGTTTGGGTTTTACACCAGTTAGCTCGTTTATAAACAGGTCAACCCGGACCCAAGCCCTTTATCAAACGGGTGAAGCATATTCGGGTCGGGTTACTCGGTGGGTGACCCGTTTACTTTACTATATATATATAATAATTAAATAAAACCTAAATCCACCCTATCCCACTCTCAGCCCCTCTCTGCTTACGCCCTTAGGACCCTCGCGCACGGCACGACTGCTGTCGCCCCTCCCCCTGCTACACTGCTATCCAAAGGCCAGACGGAACTCGGCTTGGTAGGACAAAAGCCTCACGATCCTCACCCCCTTCGGCCCTCCCCTTTCCGGCTACTACGGTGTTACCCTACCCAGAGGGTAAACCTTCGCCTCTGTGAAACAACGCAGCATCAGCCGAGGGCCTTGACGTCGCCAATCCTGTTGAAGACAAGGAGTAGAGAATCTGGCAATTGATCGAAATGCTTGAAGGCACTGTAAGCTGCCGAAGGGCTCGGGCCAGATCTTGGATGTGAGATCTGGGTGTAGTCTCATAGAGAAGTTAGAGAAGACATTGGATGGGGCTTGGGAGTAGACAGGGGAGGGAGAGAAAGGAGGATTTGGGGGAATCAGGATGGGGAGGAGGTGAGTAGCTACAGAGGTTAGAGAGAGTAAGAGATTGATAAAACGGGGGAAGGATATCTTCAATTTTTATTTTAAAAATTTTTAAATAAATAAATCATTTTTTTAAAATGGGTTGCCCATTTATTAAATGGGTGGGTGCGAGTTTACCTGTTAGTGACCTGTTTATTAATGGGTCAACCCGAACCCATTTAATGTCGACCTGTTTTTTGACCCGTTCGAACCTGACCCGTTAACCCGTTTTGCCACTTCTTCGTATAAATGGGTAGAGAACAAGGATCGTCCTTACGTTTTCTACCTATGATGGTAAGTTTATAGGATACTTCAAGGGATCCTAAGCCCCCTTAGATTGGTTTAATTTGAGGAAAACCACGACTCCAAGTCAACAACAGGTTGAGAATAATAATCATGTGATAATTTTATTCATGATCTCAAGCTATTAAATAGTCGAACGGCTTTTTATGGAATAGGCAATAACATTTTCTTAGGAAAAGGAAAATTACACTTGCATAATTCTAGCACAAATTTATTGAAAGGAAATAACATTGATTGAAAGGAAATAACATTGATTTTAATTGATTGATGGTAAGCATCAATCACTCCCATCCCATGATGTTTGGTTCCTGACAACAACGTTGTTCAAGCTTGGTTCATTTAGCATATGTAAAATTCCAGTTCAGCTTGAGCTCGATTTGACTGAGGTTCATTTTATATTAATAAACAAGTCAAGTTCGATAGTTTGAGTCAAAGTTTAAGCTCAACTCGATTAAAGCTTATTTCAAATTAATAAATGAATTGAGCTAGTAAATAAGTTAAAAATAATTAGTATCTAATAAATATTATTTGAGGAAAAATATATTTCAAAATTTAGAAATCAAAGATTTAACAAGCCTAATATCAAAATAATTCATAAGCCAGTGATGAGCTACTAAATGAGTTGGCCCAATGAGCTAGTAAACGAGTCACATCACAAGCCTAATATATCGAGTATGACTCAAGCTAACGTTTGCTTGTTTAGTTGATGAGTTTAAAGTTTGAGTTTAAGCTCAGCTTGTTTAACTTAATAAATGAGTTCGAGTAAGTCATTATCGAGTAGAACATCAAGTTGCTCAAAAGCGGCTTGCAACATTTGTAGCTATAAGATTGGTAAGAAGGGACATATGATGGGAGATAAGTTGTCTCCAAACTAAGAGTAAACCTTCAAAATTTCAAAAATAATGACAAAGAAATGATACTAAACAAAATTTTAATTTTTTTAAAAAAATTAAAATATCTTGAGATAATTATAAATGACACTCTGTTAGCTTTGGTGTATTCCCAAAAGAGGGGTGAATTGGGTATTTAAAATTTTATCCTACCTAGGTTTATCCAAATCAGCAGTATTACGCAACCTAGGATCTGTCTATGCAATTATAAACTCAATCAACACATGTACAACATATAATGAATCAAGCATGCAACATACTAGTGCTGAAAATAAAAGTGTGGAAAATAAATTGCGAAAATATAAAGTACACGCACAATATGTTATCGAGGTTTGGTCATCTATGCCTACGTCCCCGCCTCTAACTCACAAGCCCGATGATTTCACTAATGCTCACTTAACGGGTGGAGCGGCACTAGTTACAACCAAGTCAATTAATGGGGCTGATCTCAACCTACACCTTACCAGGATGGTGCACCTAACTTTCCTAACCGGGTTTAAGCCCATCCAAGACTATTCAACAGTACTTATCTTCCTCTTCAGGCCCACGCTTGGAATACAACAAATATAAAAATTTGCATACACAGAAATACTTCTTACACAAGCTGATATGTACCACTAACAATCAATCAATGCACATCAATGATATAGGAATTATAAGCTCAGTGATGTATATGTGCTATCAACACTCAGTAAGATGTATAATCTCAAATATGAGCAGAGTGTTCTAACAAGCTAATCTTTGAAAGTAAAGTACATCAAATCTCAATATCATATTAGTGTTTCAAACATGCTAGCAATAATATTCAAACGAAGTCAAAAATATTTTCTCAAATGTATCTACCACAAGAGTTGTTTGAAATCAAGCTTTGTAAAATATTCGCACACAAAAATAAAATTAAGGAATCTTGCAATGTCGATGTAAAGACCCTAAAGCCTATGAGTTATCCCACACAATATTTATTTATTTAAATCAGTGGGAAGAACCCTAGTAAAACTCTCAATACAAACACCAAATAATACAAATTTCAATGAGAGTATAAGGCTATTTAGAATGAAGCACTAATAATAATCTAAACACTCTCTCTAAGTTAGGATGATCAAAGAAAATGAAGTAGGAGAGTATTTGAGAAATATAGGCTTTGGAAAATTTCAGAGGATTTTTCACTAATCACTTTACTAATTAATTACTAATCCTTGCAAATGAACCCCTATATATAGAAATTGTAAAAATTATAATCGTTGGGGACATGTAAGGAATTATTAAATTTGTTTTAAAACGGTTTAGTAAAAATAACTCTGTTTAACCGTCTTAATAGTGGTTATAATACAACTCAAGAGTTTCGGGTGGCTGACCCATGGTTCAGTCGCCTGAACAGACTCAATGAAAAAAGCGGTTTTTCAAAGTTCGAGTGCCCAAGTCAAGGTTCGGTTGGTTGAACAGATGCGATTTCCACACTATCCGCGATTCGGGTGCCGAAACTTTAGTTCGGTCTGCCGAAACCATGTATTCAGTAGCTCAAGACAATTTTGAACATGAAGTTCGGGCTGTCGAGTTGGTAGGAAAAAGTGAAATCAAGGTTCGGTCGCCCGTGGACAATACGTTCAAAAATGTTCGGTCGTCCGAAACCAAAGTCAACATTTTGACTCAGCAAGGGTTCGGGCGCCCGAAACCTCACAATTTTGGTCGTTTGTGTCCTAACTTAATTTAATTGACTTCCTTGATAATATATGTGCTATTGGGGATTGTCTTACGTGTATGTGCAAGGACCTAAGGTCATTCTAAGGTCTTTTGAAGACACTGAAAAAATCCGGCGTTGTTCGACCTTCAGTCGACCGAAGGGTGATCCTTAAGGCCAATCTACGGTCTTGAGCTTATAAGATCCTATCATGCATGATATGCAGATTATTATAAACCGATAGATAGTTAATATTACATACCCTGAATGAATGAATATAAAATACAACAACTGAATCTTCTGGGCCTTTATATTCTTCAAGTCACTGTGTGCCGTATGATATTACCAATTGATCATGCACACAAACTCGACAAACATTAAATACATTGTATTTGTCATTATCAAGAACGAGATAGGACTCAAAAAGTCAACACACTTAAATTATGAAAGCATTCATTTATTGAAAGTAATTATAGAATGATAATAATTATTGTTTTTCGCAACACGATTTATTATTACCTTAAGAAAAATAATAATTTATATTCGTAAATTTAAAGTGCATCTTTTTAAAATTCTTTAATGTCATGTTGTGTTTGAACACACATACTTGATTTGATTTTTTGAGACTAAATATGAAATTTAATAAAAATTTATATTACAGTTTATTTAAATTAACATAATTTTCCAAATACTAATTGTTGTCATAATAACCAAAAAAATATTTATAGTAAATATATTGTCATTACATGCTTTTTCACTAAGTCTATGCATATGGGAAATAAAATATATATATATATATATATATATATATATATATTTATTAAACAACCTCTTATTTTTCAAATATTTTTTGAATGTTAATTTAAATGACACCCTAGTCATGAAAGAGTTCATTGTTCAAAATGAATATGGAAGGATAATCATTATTGTGTTCTACATCATGAGTTATATTATTGTTACGTTTATGAATTTAATTTTGTATATTTTAAAATTCTTTAATGTTGTGTTCATAATTGATTTGAATTTTGTGAGTTTGGTTAAAATTTAATATAATCACTTATATCACATTTTGTTGAAATTCTCACAAATTCAAGTGTAAATTTTGAATTTTAATTTTCCAAAAATATTCAATCTTTTCATTATAATTAAAAACTAAAAAAAAACACTAACAATATAGATAAACACATTTACTGAAATTCACATGTTTGTTTTTTGAATTCTAAATGAATTAAAAAAGGTGTTCGATGAGAATAAGTTGCAAATGTTACTAACCTAAACTCTTTGTGAATCTCTAAACTACATATAATAATAATAATAATAATAATAATAATAATAATAAATTTATTTTTCAAGTAATTTTTTAGTATCTTGAGAATTATAAATAATACTCAAAGCTATGAACCTTCATTATTAAATGCAATTATAGAAGGACATCAATTATTGTTGTTGAAAGATGAGTTGTCATTATCTTAAAAAAAATCAAAATATTTATGTTTGTGAATTAAAATTTTATCACTTTAAAATTCTTCAATGCTATCTTTAGAAACATGTGCTTTATTTAAAATTTTTCCATGTCAAACAAAATTTAATACATATTTATATCGTACTTTATTTAAATTCACACGAATTTAAGTATAAAAAGTGAATTTTAAGTTTTCAAACAGAGAAAAACTATTTTCCGTTCTCAAAATTATTATTGAAAATTCATAATTATAAATTTGAACCTTCTTAACTTGATAGTTAAGACCAACTTAAGATTGAATGCTTGAATCATAGTAGCATCTCATGTTTTTTTATAACACAAGGACAAAAATTTCATACATTACATAAAAAGTACATAATTTTAATGTCAAAATTTTTGTGTCGGGCACTCCACTTGTGTCAAACACCAATACTACAACTATTGCTATTGAATATATAAGAAATTAAAGTAATGCAGAAACTAATAATAAAACAGTAAAAAGAACAAGACAAGAAATTTATAAGGTTCGGTATAGAATTACCTACATCCTCGAACGCCGATGATCAATCCACTACTTCTTGACAAAGTACAACTTTGAGGTGTGTTTTACAAATGAAGAGTTGAGCTCTTTATATAGCTTCAACCTCAAGTCTAAAAAATACTTCTCTCCAATGTGGGACAAATAATATAAAATTCAAAACAAAATTTTATACTAATGTGGAACTATTCTACCAATGTGGGACAAAAAAACAACAAATCTCCACCTTGACGATAAATTCAACAAATTTTTCAGTCACCAACATTTTCTTGAGTTCCACATCATCGGCGCCTTCCAAAATTATTTAGACTTGCAGGATATTAATCAAGTCCAAACAATGTTTGAACTTAATTGTTGTCATAATCTTTGTCAACATATCTGCAGGATTTTTAATTGTAGCAATCTTCTGAAGAAGTATCTTACCTCCATCAATAATATCCTACTTAAAATGAAACCGAACGTCGATATGCTTCGTTTGTGCATGGTAGACTTGGTTCTTTGCCAAATGAATAGCACTCTAGCAATCACAGAAAACAACAATGTGCTTTTGAACAACTCCCAAATTTTTAAGTAAACCCTGCAACCAAATAGCTTCCTTAACAGCCTCTGAAGCTGTCATGTACTTTACTTCTGTTGTAGACAAGGCAATGGTAGACTATAAGGTAGACCTCCAACTCACTGGACCATTAGAAAATGTAAAAATATATCCTGTAGTTGATCGACGTTTATCCAAATCACCTGCAAAATCTGAATCCACATATCCAACAACACTTTGATAAATATTATTATTTTTCTCAAATACTATACCAATATCAATCGTATTCATAATATATCTCAAAATCCATTTCACAGCTTGTCAATATCCTTTACCCGAATCATGCATATACTTGATCACCATACTAACAGCTTGTGAAATATCAGGTCTAATACAAACCATTGCATACATCAAACTACCAACAGCACTTGCATAAGGAACCTGTGACATATACTTACATTCCTTATCTGATTTAGGAGATAAAGCATCAGTAAGTTTGAAATGAGGAGCGAGAGGAGTGCTTATTGGTTTTGACTGCTCAGACATGCCAAAACTCTGCACTACCTTCTTCAAATACTGTTTTTGAGACAAACTAACTCTTCCACTCATTCTGTCTCTGCGAATCTTCATGTCAAATATCTTCTTTACTTCACCAAGATCTTTCATCTCAAACTCTTGATTTAACTGACTTTTCAACTTGTTGATTTCTTCCCTATTCTTTGAAGCTATCAACATATCATCAACATACAAGAATAAATATATAAAAGATCCATTTTGTAGTATGCGAAAATAAACACAATGATCATGTTTATTTCTGATGTACTTTTGACCCATCATAAACTGATGAAATCGTTTGTACCACTGTCTTGGAGACTGTTTTAAACCATACAACGATTAACCCAGTTTACATACCCAATTTTCTTTTCCAGCAACCTGAAATCCATCTGAGTCATATAGATTTCCTCTTCCAAATCACCATGTAAAAATGCAGTTTTTACATCGAATTGAACTAGTTCAAGATCAAATTGTGCTACCAAAGCCAACAAAATTTGAATGAAAAAATGTTTAACAACTGGAGAAAATACCTCATTACAATCAATGCCTTCCTTCTGTGCGTAGCTTTTAGCTACCAATCTAGCTTTGAAGCGAACATTATTTGCATCTGGAAATCCTTCTTTCTTTACATAAACCCATTTGCAACCAATTACTTTCTTACCCTTGGGCAACTGAGCTAGCTCCTAAGTCTGATTCTGATGAAGAGACTGCATTTCTTCATCCATTGCTCTTTTCCACTTGTCTGATTCAGAGTTCCTCATTGCTTCTTTGAAAGTATAAGGAACATTATCATCCACAACTGGAAGTGCATAGGCCACCATATCAGTATAATGAGTAGGTTTTCGAATTTCTCATCTTGGCCTCTAAGAAACAATTGATTCTTGTTGCTGTGAAAATTCTCGAATTGAAATCTCCTATTCTTGTACACTATTCCCCACCGTAACTGGAGAGTTACCTTATGTAGTCTCATTTCTCACTAGGTTTCCCAAAATTGTCTCAACCTCCACTTGTTGTTGAGTACCACTGGTCTTCTTTTCAACTCGTGACTCCTTGCGTATTGTTTTCTTCATCATCGCAAGTTCATCAAAAGTTACATCTCTACTTAAAATAATTTTTACGTTTCTAGACACCAAAGACGGTATCCTTTGACTCCTGCACTTATCCCCAAGAATATTGCTTTCTTGGCTCTTGGATCCAACTTAGATTCTTTAACATGATAATAAGTCATAGTACCAAATACATGTAAAGAATTATAATCACTAGCAAGCTTTCCAGATCATACCTCAGAGGGTGTTTTTTCCCCAATTGAAGATGATGGCAAACAATTGATGAGATGACACGCATATCTAATAGCCTCAACCTTAAACCTTTTGTCTAACCTAGCATTAGACAACATACATCAAACTTTCTCCAGCAAAGTCCGATTCATGCGCTCTGCCACCTCATTCTGCTGTGGTGTATTTCAAACTGTGAAGTGTCGAACAATACCTTCATCCTAACATATCTTCATAAACGGGTCACTCGTGTATTTACCACCATTATCTGATCTGAGCCGTTTAATCTTTTTGCCAGTTTGAGTTTCAACTAATTTTTTTCACTTAAGGAAAATATCACACTTTTCATTTTATGCTTCATAGAATACACCCAAACTCTTTTGGAAAAATCATCAACAAAAGTGACAAAATAATGCATACCACCCAACAAAGCCGTTTTTATGGGGCCCCATACATCTGTATGGATGTAGTCTAAAATACCTTCAGTATGATGAATTGCTATGTCAAATTTCACTCTAATTTGTTTTCCCAGAATGCAATGCTCACAAAATTCAAGTTTGCACACCTTTGCACCATTTAACAAACCTTGCTTAACTAATTGTTGCCAAGATTTTTCTCCCGCATGTGTTAATCACATATGTCATAACCTGGTTGTATCTGAACCTGCATCTTTCTCAGAAACAACAGCTGCTGAGCCAATAACTGTACTACCTTGTAAATAATACAAGTTATTTTTCCTTATTCCTTTCATCACCACCAGTGCACTTGATTTAATCTTTAAGGTTCCATCTTTCAAAGTGATAGTGAACCCTTTAGATTCTAAGGCACCCAATGAAATCAGATTCTTCTTTAGGCTTGGAACATACCTAACATCAGTCAAGGTCTTAATAGTTCCATCTTGACATTTCAACTGTATTGATCCTATTCCAGTTGTTTTACAAGTATTATCATTTCCCATAAAAACAACCCCACCATCTAATTCTTCAAAATTAAAAAATCATTCCCTATTGGGACACGTGTGATAGGAACAATCAGAATCCAAAATTCACTCACCAAAATAATGTGACGAAGATGTTCCAACAAGAGAAAAGTCCGACTCACTTTCATCATCATTGGCTATATTGGCATTAGTATATGCTTTTCCCTTGTTCTTCTACTGTAATTTAGGGCAATCTTTCTTCCAATGCCCTCTCTCACGACAAAAAACGCATTCATCTTTAGCAGGTCTCCCACGAGATTTACTCCTTCCATGAGATTTACTCTTCCTCCCAGACATACGACTCTACGAACGTCCCCTTATTGTTAGTGCTTCTGCTATTTCCTTATGAACCTTCTGATCATTCTTTTTGTATTCAGTACTAATCAATGCAGTACAAACAGCATCATAAGTAACTTTATCTTTCCCATACAATAAAGTGGTGATCAAATGTTCATACTAATCAGGGAGAGAATTCAGTAACAATATGGTTTTATCCTCATCTTTCACCTTTTCATCTAAATTTAACAAATCGGTCAAAATTTTACTGAAAACATTTATGTGGTCATTAATCGAAATACTTGGTTGATACTGGAAGTGAAACAATTTCTTTTTCAAATAGAGCCGATTTTCCAGAATCTTGATCATAAATGTATCTTCCAATGTCTTCCACAATTTCTTTGCAGATGTCTCCCTCATAACACAATATTTCTGATTTTTGGTGAGACATAGATGAATCGTACCACATGCCTGACGATTGATCTTTTCCCAATCTCTGTCACCCATATCTACTGGTTTATCATCCAAAGCAATATCTAGTTCTTGTTGATACAATATGTCCATCACCTCATATTGCCACATACCAAAATTATTGGTACCATCAAATTTCTCCACCTTAAACCGAGCATTAGCTATCGTCTTCGATGATGATATCGAAGCCGAAGGGGTTGGAGTTCGTATGGACGGTGTTTCTTCTACTACTGCACTAGTTTCTGTCATCTTCTATATATTCAATAGCAACCAACAAAGCAAAAGGCCTAGGATGAATAGTACGTACTAACTGTGTCTACTTTATTTTATCCTATGAAATTCCACTTTGACCAGGCCGACCTCTAGGGAGCGACTGAGCCGCAATGGTCTCTGAACATTCGCTTAGATAAGGTCTTTCTTAGGCATCAAACGTGGAATCAAGGATCCAAACAGAGGAACACCTCCGTATCAACACTATTCAACCTAGCTCTGATAACAATTGTTATGTCGGGCACCCCACTTGTGTCAAACACCAATACTACAACTATTTCTATTGAATATATAAGAAATTAAAGTAATGCAGAAACTAATAATAAAATAGTAAAAAGAACAAGATAAGAAATTTACGAGGTTCAGTATAGAATTACCTACGTCCTCGGGCGCCGATGATCAAACCACTATTTATTGACAAAGTACAACTTTGAGGTGTGTTTTACAAATGAAGAGTTGAGCTCTTTATATAGTTTCAACCTCAAGTTTAAAAAACACTTCTCTCCAATGTGGGACAAATAATATAAAAAATTCAAAACAACCTTTTATACTAATGTGGAACTATTCTACCAATGTGGAACAAAAAAAATAACAAAAATAAGATCAAAATTAAGACTATCTCAACTTTCAGTTTAAATTTTATTAAATATCTCAAAAAATAAATTAAGATCTCAACAAATTTTTTAGAAAATAAATTAAACTTAGCCGACCCCACCTAGTGAGACTTAAGACTTGATTTTTTTATTAAAAAAGAATACACCTGCTCAAAAAATCCACAACAAGGCATTAAAAAAATATGGATTTAGGGGGAGGGGGGGGGGGAATGAAAGATAATGTATTTCTTAGGGACTTGTGTCCTTACTGTCTCTTGGGAAGATATAAATGGTGGAATTCACTTGTAACTAGTCTATTTCCCTGAAAGATACAAAAAGTAGAGCCCACTTATAGGACAAGAAAAAATAAATACAAGTGGATTTCACACCGTTTGCCTTTATGAGAAATTCTCGAGATACAAATTTTGAAAAGCTTAACTAATTTAGGGTCGTTTAGTATCATTGTTAAAAATTACAAAAACAGAAACTAAAGATGAAAATAAAAATTCATAAATAGAAACCAAAAATAAAAAACCAGCAACCTATCTTGTTAATATTTATAACAGTAAGATAAATTAAAAAATTAATTAAAAATGTTCATTTTTGTCTTTAAATTAAATAATTTGATAAAAAAATGTAATTAAAATAATAATTTCAAAATAGTATACATTAAAAAATACTATAATAAAAGCAAATTATTATTATTATTTTAATCAATTGTTATACTTTAAATTCTTACTTTATAATAAAAATTTTACTAGACATAAAAATTGAAAAATAGTAAAATGATTTTGTAATTAACTTTATTATTCTTTTTTAGAATTTATGTATCTTTTTATTTTAGTTGCATCTAAATTCATTTGATTATTTTATTTTTATGTTTATTTAAAATAATGTAATATGTAGGATTCGATATGAAAAATTTTATTTTTGGATATTAAAATTTTGTGACAACAGGTCACTAAAACAACTGAAAATCATAAAATCTGATTTTTAATTTTTTTAAATAACTAAAAATTAATAATAAAAATAAAAAATTGGTGACATAAATAAACATACTTATATATATTTTATATTTTTATGGTATATAAATATAAATAAAAAATAAAAAATAACAACAATATTAAAGAAGCCCTGAAAAAAAAATAGAGTTGGTTTTGATTTCCTATTTTTGTTGGGACTAACAAAAATTTGCACCTTCATTTGTAAATGGAGGGGCTGCGCAGGGCACTGGACACGTGTTACACACGGGGAACTCCAATTCAAACCAAAAAAAATAAATAAAAGATTAAAATGTGAGGAATGAGAAGTCAAGGTCCAAAAAGTGCGTATGTCTGGCCGTGTTCGTGAATTTCGTTAAACCCCAGTTGTCATAAACGGCGTCGTTTTGTTCCTTGTGAGGAATGAGAAGTCAAGGTCCAAAAAGTGCGTATGTCTGGCCGCGTTCGTGAATTTCGTTAAACCCCAGTTGTCATAAACGGCGTCGTTTTGTTCCTGGCGCCCGCCGCTTCGCTCGCAAAATGAAAATCCGAATGTCGTGGAACTGCAATGAACCGCCATAGATAAAGCACCTCCAAACCTCTGTCTCTCTTGCACAAGCCTGAAACCTCCAACCCTAACCCTAGTTCATCTTCCAATCCACTCCCCTCTCTATCTTCCATGGCTTCTCTTGCTCTCCCCTCGCCTTCTTCATCTACTTCCTCCTCGTCATCCTCTCCGTCGACGTCTCTGGTTTATCGCCGCTCTCTCGGCAGCTGCGGAGCTTCCGTTTGTTCTCGAGCCAGTCACGTAGTATGTTCTTCTTCTTGTTTTGTTCCCGATAGAACAGACGGATTGCGCTTCTGTGTATTCGTCATTGTCCGGTCACTAGAAATCAATTTTTTGATGGAAATATTTCAAATTTGAAAATTTTATTCGCGTTGTTTCCCCCGACTCCACCCTGTCTAGTAACTGATTTTTCAATCGCATTATTGTTAGTTCTTTTATTTTTGTTAACTGGAGCAGAAGTTGATGTGGCTTTTATTCGTTATATAAATTATTGTATCCCAGCAGGGGACGCTTATAGCTGCAGGGCAAATTTGAGCTTCTTACGTTATTGAGTTTAACTGACATAAGTATTATTGTTTCAGAGATGTAATCTGCCGGAGCCATTGAAGGTTGAGAATGGAAAGTCATGTGTACCGGTCATTAATGAACAGTCACTGCCGAGGTTCATGGACTCAAAGCGTCTTGACAATACTGTTAACCGAAATAGTACCCGGCTGAAAATATTCTCTGGCACAGCAAACCCTGCACTTTCTAAGGTAATCATTGTCCTACTAAATTAAATTTCGTTTCTTTTGTCTTATCAATACCAAACTAGACGGTAGGATTCCATTGTATGGATGAGGAACCATTATTTATGACCTTTGTCTGGCATTCCATTGGGTTATAATAAAATTATGATTTTGAGAAGAAAAAAAAAATCTCGGAATCTTTACATTATGAAGTATGACAACCGGTTTATTACATTTTTTACAACATCCAAGCTGGTGTCTTAACCAAGCATGCTGTATGACAAGAGTTTCATGTGAGGTTTGAAAACCCCCCCCCAAAAAAAAAAAAAGATATTTGAATATATTTGTTAATATTGAAGTTTCAGACATGAAATCAATCGTTTTTGTATACTGGAGTAGCCATCTCATGTACTTTGCTGCAAGATCTTGCAGAAATTTCTCTTTTCTGATTTTTTTGAAACAAATTTATGTAGCTAATGACTAATGTATTGTAAAGTTTGGGTAAACACACCCCTTAACTATCTGCTACAATACAAGTGTCCTAAACTTTCAAATCTAACACTAAAACCCCTTTTAATTATCATTTTAGTTATAAAATACCCTCCTATTGTTAGGATTGGGAAGTTCTATGTGGGTATACATGAATAAGCGCCTACTTGACCGAAAAGGACAAAAGCTTAAGTTGTTAGGGTCTTGGGCCATCTATGTTTATTAGTCACCCATCCTCTACTTACTTTTCCATGTGGAAAAATTCTTTAAGTCACCCTTTACTTGTGAGTCTATTTAACTCTCCCTCGAGTGGGAGCTTACGTGCCTAGGATTGCATTTCACAAGCGTTTAAATTAATTCTACCTCTCATGTTTCGACCCATATCAGGAGTTAGAATTGGAAAGTTTTTATGCTGATTTGATATATAAAGGTAAGTGTCAAAATGACTCAAAAGCTTAAGCTTTTAGCCTTTTAGGTCATGCGCCCATCCATGTCTGTAAGTCATCCATCCTTCACTTAATTTTCCTATGTGAGACAACTCTCAGAACTGAAATTTAACATTTACTTACGAAATCATTCATTATAACAGATTTGCAGCATGTGCATGGCACATGAATAATCAATGAATTTTTTAAGATGAAATTGCCCTTTTGCCTAGGTAACACAAACAATCCTAAAATTTGACTTAAAAGAACCTATATGGTGTGGATACTTTTCACTGGAGTTCGTTATAGTTCCCTTTTTTTTTTCTTTTTTTTTTGGAACATTTATACATTTTTATACAATTTTTTTTATGTTCTTTTATTAATTGAGTTTATGGAAAAAATAGTTGGAGTTTACTATTGTTAATTGTCAACTGTTGGACATTTTTTTGTCATTTGAATCACATTGATACTGATTTTATTAGTTTTGTTATATATCTATTGGAACCTGTGATATTTGCTGGAAAGTCTCCCTCCTTTTCTATGTTGATAGTATGGGTGATTAGCAATTATGGGGTTTTTTTGTATTAAGTTTTTGTGTCACAAAGTGATGTGTGATCTTATTACTCTTGTTTTCTAATGGATGAGTAATTTATTCTATTAAAAGAGATAAAACAAAACAAATAGGTGCAAGATATGTGACAAATATGATTCTCAATCACATTCATAGAGTAAGATTTATTGATTATAATCTTTCCTTCTCTGATAAGGACAATTTTTCAATTAGCCTTAAAAACATGGTTTTTTTTGGGGGGGGTGGGTTAAGTAGTTCAGCAGCTGTTAAGTGTATTTTCCTCATAAATTTTTAATGCATTCTTTATTTTCAAATAGAATAAGACCTTGAATGAGCACTGTCCTTGTACCAAATCCCATTCTTTTTACCTTGTCATTACCTATTAAGGGTTCCATTTGATAATAAAAAAGTGGATGGCCAAACATAAGACAGTGGGAAAGGGCCATGTGATATCTATCTATGGTATATAGCATTAGCCAAAGCCAAATGGAAGAAGGCACACATTGAACAAGTTGTTGGGTTGACTTGAACCAACCCCCCTCCCCTACCCAAAAAAAAAGCACACGCACACACACACACACACACACACACACACCATATATATAACAGAATTAGGTCATTCAAAGCCTAAAGATACCAAAAGGTTCTTGAGAAGTTACTTGTGCCCATACAATTAAATTTGTGAACTTCACAAAAGCATCTGTTCAGAAAAAAGGAAGGGAGAAAAAACAGGAGGAAACAGAAGAAGGCCTGATGAAGGTAGGATTGGATCTGGTTTCTATAATTTTTTGGACAATAGATCTAAATCCTATATTACACTTGTCTGGCAATTTTACATGCAAGCTAGCTGGCACCTTTTATGTAAATTTCTTTTTAACACGTGGAAACTTTTATAGTTTCCTTATCAAATTCCTTGTTATTCCATACTCAGGAAATTGCACGGTACATGGGATTGGAGCTTGGAAAGGTTCACATAAAGCGGTTTGCCGATGGTGAAATATATGTTCAGTTGCAAGAGAGTGTTAGAGGATGTAATGTATACCTTGTGCAGCCCACCAGCCCTCCAGCAAATGAGAATCTCATGGAACTTTTGATAATGATAGATGCTTGTCGAAGAGCATCAGCTAAAAACATCACTGCAGTAATCCCATATTTTGGATATGCAAGAGCTGATAGGAAGGTAAGATTTCATTGTGTTATATCAGTTTATCTAAGATAAATCTGTAGGTCATGTGTAGCTGATGATGACAAGTTACAAACAGAAATTGGGATATTTAGCAGAAATGCAGCTGATGGAATTCAATTATTCCATTCATATGATCAATTAATCTGTTCAGATGATCTCCTAGGGCAGGACAGCATATTTATTTGAAAAAGCTACAATTTAATCTCAATTTCTGTTTTTTTTTTTTTATATATATAAGTATCAGTAGATTGAGTTTGGTGTTATTGAAGGCCTGTGGAGAATTTATTATGTCGATAGGATGGCCTTTCCTTTCGTTTCTATTCATAATTTTAGAATGTGAGCGTAGTTGAGGGCCTCATGCCTTACGATTGGCAATGCTAATTGTGCTGTGAAGATTGCACTTAGTTGTAGCAACAACTTCTAGAATCTAAACAATATTGTGTTATGAATAGGATGCTATAAATTTCCAGGAAAAATTCCATCTTCTCCATCCCTATTTTATTTTCAGACACAAGGGCGTGAATCCATTGCGGCTAAACTTGTTGCAAACCTTATCACAGAAGCAGGTGCAAACCGTGTACTTGCTTGTGATCTGCATTCTGGGCAGTCCATGGGTTACTTTGATATTCCAGTGGACCATGTTTATGGCCAGGTAAGAGTTTTATGGTTTTGAGATCTTCTTTTCATTGATATCATATTTATTGATGGCTAAACTATTGTTTATTTGGTGTGTGCAAGCCTGTGATCCTTGATTATCTTGCCAGCAAGACGGTTCATTCTAATGATTTGGTTGTGGTCTCACCTGATGTTGGAGGAGTTGCAAGAGCACGCGCATTTGCAAAAAAATTATCTGATGCACCTTTAGCAATTGTTGATAAAAGGCGTCATGGACATAACATTGCTGAGGTATTTTTGGCACCAAAGCTTTGTAATATTTTTATTTTCATTTTGGCTATGGAGGTGGGGAGGTGAGCTTAGAAATATTAAAAAAAAAATAATTAAGAACCAAGGATGCGACAAGAATGAGAAATATCCTGAATATTATCCCTACTCTGGCAAAATGCCTAGGAAAACTACAATCTCAAATAACAAGTGTTAGCGTGGTAACCACTATTTGCAAATGGTATTGGCTGCATGATGGGAAATAAATATGTCTGAGTTAGCCCGATCAAATCTCTCTAGCGTATCTTTGTCATGAATAATATCCCTTTCAATGGAGGTGGAATTTTTCCTTGAAGATGCTTAAGAACAAATTTAGAATCTCCTATTGGAATTTTTTGTTGGATGGGTTTAGGAGCAAATTTTATCCTTTCTTTTAAACCCTTCTCTGCCAAGCAGTGTTAATTTCAATGTTGCTTCCCCTAACTTTCAAGCCTTTGCCCCAGGCCCCCTATAGCAAGTTACCTCTAGTAATAAAATCCAATGCAGCCATAGCATCATTACTGGGTTTAAGCGTTCAATGGTATTTTCATCCAAAGGATTCCAATGTTTTTCAAAAGTTTGTTATATTTGTTCTTTTTGTCTTATCATTCAATGTAAAACATCTAGGGCATGTCCCACAAAAATTGCTGCCTTATGATACTGTTTACTGCACTGCATCATCTTGAATTAATATCTTTCTGCAAATAAAAAAAGGTTCTTTCTTCAAGTGAGGTTGCACTAGAAGTGGTTGCCTTAGACTTAGAAATGTATGATGGGTCCAGGACTCCAGGAAGCTCAGGGCTGTGGATTGGTTGATGTCAGCAATCAATATTAGATGTTTAAATTGAGGCATTGTGAGATTTAAGTTTGAAAATGTTGTAATTTTAATTTAATATTTTTCAAATTTATTGTATTATTATGTCCTTGCATAGGGGTTGATTGAAGTCTAGACTCTGTTGTAATTTTAATTTAATATTTTTCAAATTTATTGTATTATTATGTCCTTGCATAGGGGTTGATTGAAGTCTAGACTCTAATATCATGTTTGGTTCGCACAATATAATTGTGTGGGAATGGAATTGTAATTGCATAGGTATATATAATAGTTTACAAACTACAAAGAAAAAGGCAGTGCTATTTTAAGGCAAATTATCATGCAAAAGTTGGTTTTTCTAATCATCCCAAATCTTATCACAAGAATGTCTATTCCAATGTTACTCCTTGTTATTTAGAAATTGGAATAACATCAACTTTTGCAGAGTCATTTGCTTTAGAATGTCATTCCTTTCTTCTTTTTAAGCTATACTATTCCTATAAAATGACACTTCCATTTCCACCTTATTCCATTCACTTTCCTCTTTTCTGTCCAGAATCTTTCGCTGGCTATTCAGTTTTCCTCTAGTAGTTCCAGAATCGTTATAGTTTCTTCTGATCTCTTGCTTGGACACAGTTTCTTTTTTTACATTCTAGATTGTCGAGGGATTGTCCTATCAAAGTCACTTTGGAAATCTGTTCAATTAGATTGTATTAGATGCAATACATTGACAGCACTACTACTGTCTGACGGATTAGTCATTAGCCTTGTTGATGTGTGGCCATCAAAGTAGTCTTTCAGATAAACTCCCAAGACGAGTTGCTTGCAATGCTAACTCCCTAGAGATGCATTTTTTTTCCCCTTGTTCTTTCATCAGGAATGTCCTCAAATCTATGTCCATCATGTATCTTGCAGGTTATGAATTTGATTGGAGATGTTAGAGGAAAAGTTGCAGTTATGGTGGATGACATGATTGACACTGCAGGTAAGTCAAGAGCTCGTCTGGATGACATACTTCTGATCTGAACCTTTCTTATAAATGAAGACAGGAACAAGAAAAACAGAATGGAATCAAGGGAAATAAATGTTTTGAACATCCAACTGATGATGTTGATGACTATAAACAATCAGGAATATTGATGCAGTTTATAATATTTTTTTCTTCTCTCCTTTCAAAGGTGACACTATCCTGGGATTGCATTTATGCTGACTATTGAGCATTTTTTCTTTCGACGCTTTTTCATCATTGAGAATGCCTTGTTGGTTTTGTTGAATCCATTTTGAGGAAGACAATATTTCCATGGATAATTTCTGGCACCTAAAGAAAAATATTCTGCTAAAGAAGAAACATTGAAGGGGCCTTTGATGCACAATGAAAAAGAGAAATGGGAAAAAGCAAGTACCATATTTTTTTGTCTGGTTCCATTTAATTAGTGAATTTGTGGTGGGCTGCAGGGACTATTGCAAAAGGTGCCAAGCTTTTACACCAAGAAGGAGCCAGGGAAGTCTATGCATGTTGCACTCATGCTGTTTTTAGGTATCAACTTCATTCATCTGTTTCTTTTTTCTCTAGCCTTCCTAGATCAATGACAAACTTATTATGTTTATCTATTCACTGGCTTTCCATTTCATTTCAAAAAATTATTTAAATCAACATTTCTTTAGCTTTGGCGGCCAAAAGTTAGCGACAATTGGTCTGGTGTCACATTTCATGGACAGGATCTATATATTTTTTCGCTTTATTTTCTTGTGAAATGACCATGATTACTCCATAGGACACCAAGTTCCAAACAACCAAATAGGACAGCCCCATCAATCAAGGTGGTATTTGGCACTTGGAATCCAAGGGCCACTTGGTTAAGGATCCAAAAATGAGATTCCATATTTTTGTTTTTGAAAATGAAAACAAAGCATGTTATCTACTTTGTTTTCAATATTGTTTTCAGAAATCAAAACAATTGAAATGCATTCTATTATGGTTGATCCTAGGCAATTTGTTAATAAAATAATAATAGGCATGAATTTTGTCTATTCTTTATATCCCTTGTTTCCATATACCATCCAACCGTGCCCTAAGCTTTGTAGAGTTTCACATTTTAAAAATGTTTTGACTCAATGTCATTTTCATAATATTTTGTATGTTAACTAAAGATCAATACATTGTGAGCCTTCAAGTCTTAATTTTTAAAATTGAAATGTGTGTGTGTGATTCCATAGAGGGTGAAGTAAATCTTGTAGAATTAAGCTAATGTAATGATCCCCCTGATTTATGGGATGGGGAGCAAGCAGGTAGCTCTTGAATGTTTTTTCCCTCTATATTCTGGTATGCCTTCTTTTTAAAAATCACAAATTTGAAGAAAATTTGGGTTAATGGTATTGCAAAGTGGATGATTATAGGCTCATTTATTTTGGTTTTAGGCATAGCATAATAATATTGCTACGAGTTTCCATGAGGACAATCTCATGCGATAATTTGATTGTTCTTTTTTCTTTGCCAACAGCCCCCCTGCAATCGAGCGGTTGTCAAGTGGTCTATTTCAAGAGGTGATTATTACTAACACAATTCCAGTGAAGGAGAAGAACTACTTCCCCCAGTTGACAGTTCTTTCAGTCGCAAACCTGTTGGGTGAAACTATTTGGCGTGTTCATGATGATTGTTCTGTGAGCAGCATTTTTATGTAAAATCATTCGACTTTCCTTTTGTGGTTAAACTAATGGCCTCTTGCTCTTTTTAATTCACATATGGGTTCCATTCCTCCGGTTTCCACCTTAATTTTTTCAAATGATCATGTTTCATATTATTTTTAATGTCCCCTTTTTATTTGAACAAAAAAATAAAATAAAATAAAATAAAAAGGTGTTGATTAGCACATGCCATCTCAAAACGCCCAAATATGCAAATAGATTGGTTAGAATGGAGGGCAATGTTTTCTGGCGAGTAGGGAAAAGGAGACCTGCTGTATGCATTTTGTTTTTTCTTTTAAAACAAGTGAGCTCTCAAATACAAATTCCTGATGTAGAGTTGAGTAGGGAAAATAAGAATGAGCTGGAGGAAGCTTGAAGACATTCATGGCATATGCAGTGACAGATTGTGCAGCTGATCTGATGAGGATTTTCTTTGCCCATATTAGATAGCAGCTTCATTTTCCACTCAGTTATCTTCTTCCACATCCAATCTTTGGTGTTGGAAGCTTGGTATGCGATCGAAATCCATGTTAGGGTTGGCACTTTCTGATGGATCAGCTTCGGAGAAGAAGTTGCTTATTTCCAAATAATGAATGAATTATAGTTAGAGCATCCTTGCAAATTGATAGTTGTGAGCAATTTCCTTTCTCAGACAATAAAACCCTAGGTTTCTATGGTAGAAAATTTGGAGAAATTTTGAAAAATAAATTTAGGGAGAACAGGGGCGATTGGCCTTCAAATTAGTTGAAGACTTTATATTGGTATTATTCCTCGTCTTAGAAAGCTCTATAAGGGTTACATTTGTAGACGAGTTTTTAGTGCTCTTAGTAAACTAAGCTTCCATTTGGTTGGGGAGAGGGGAAGAGAATAAAAAACTTCTAGGAGAGTGGAGAAGCCAAGAGAAAAGAATTTATAGGAGGAGAGAGGAATATAGAGAATAAAATTAGTACTTATCTATGCCTTGTTTTGTTTTGTTTTGTTTTGTAAGAGACAAAGTGGAGAGAAGTATAAAGAAGAAGACAAAATTTGTCGTTTACAAGAATGTTCTTTACATAACCATTTTCTAATATTACATAATAGCATTTATATTTTTTCATCATTTTTTTTTTCCAATTTGGGGGTAAAACAAAGCGATTGCTTTTTCACTTCCTCCTCCGAAACAATTAAATATATATTGCCTTCATGGACTTTTACGGTCATTCCCTATTTAATTAATTTAATAAATTCCTACGATCACTCTTGATTCAATATAAAATATGAATAAAAAGAACGATTATTGAAATAAGAACCACAATTCAACTTGGAATCATAACATTCTTGTCATCAAAACAACTTTGCAGTAATAAACTTCAAAACTCTATCCTCTATTCCTAATGTGCTCAAATTTAGATAATTGAATAAGTACTTCCCGTGACAAATCAATTTCTTTATTTAACCATTTCGTATCCAAAATAGCTTGAAGTTGCATTTGAATTTTGTCATTTGATACAATATTAGGCAAATAATGTTGCACCATGACATTATCTCCTAACTTTTCTTGGGGCAAGAGACGGAGAATATGATGTAGTTTAGAAATTGTTGGTATTGTACCAACAACTGGTATATATGAGTGATGAGTGGATACAACCATTCCCACCCAAATAAGCTATCACACCCAATTTTTTTTCGCTTCTCACTAGTAAAGTAACGAAGATAATCCTCCAAACAACTATAAACTACAGTTTGTCCATATATATAGGAATGATATGCATTGCTCATATTTTGATTTGTTCCCTTTAAATAGAATATTCTTTGCAAGCATTGCCAAGGAAAACTTTATCACGATGTTCGACAATAGATGGAGGAACACCATGTAACTTAACAATCTTACCAACAAAGAATGAGTAACACCTATAGTAGTACAAACGATAAGCTATGGTACAAAATTGGCATATTTGGTAAGATGATCTTGGAAGCCTTTCAATGAAATTCTTTGTATTGGAATTGGTGTATTCCTAAGAGGGAAGTGAATTGGGTATTAAAATTTTCTCCTAGTTTGAACTCAATTCGCAGCCAGTATTTCACTACTTAGGGTCTGTCTAAACATTCCCAGTTAATCAAGTATGCAAATATTTAAGCCAAATAAGACATTCTCTAAATTAAATATTTGCATACAATCACCACGTCATATCCCATTTAATCTTCAGAGTGTGTATGTGAAAATGATTAAGTAATGAAAGTAAACATACAAGTAAGGCGCATATCTCATTTAAATAAAGGGCATGTATGCAAAAGTAATGACAGCGATAACTGAATAATCATACATGTGTGGAAATTAAAGTGCACAAATTTAAACGAGAGAGAGAGAGAGAGAGAGAGAGAGAGAGAGAGAGAGAGAGAGAGAGAGAAAGAGAAACACATGATATTTGTTATCGCAGTTCGACCAAATCAGCCTACGTCCCTCGCCTTGTGCATACCCCCCAAGGATTTCACTATCCTTGCTCACTTAAACGGGCGGAGCAGAAGCCATTAGAACCTCTCCTTACGGGGCGAGGTAAACCTCAGCTCAATTACCAAGCTGAGCTCAACTCGTCTCTCCTACGGGGTGGAGACACCCCAGTTTAATTACCGAGCTGAACTGAGTCGGTCTCTTTTGCAGGGCGGAGACTCCTCAATTCAATTTACGGGCTAAACCCAATCAGTACATTAAAAATATTTTTGTACATAATAATGCTTATGAAAATACAAGCAAAGATATACACGTTTAAGCTCTACAATGCACTCTCTAATATGATATGATTTATGCTTAGTAGAGAAATGGTGTTTTCTAAAAACAATATTTTCAATCTTTTAGAAATGAAGTGTATGATAAAATGCTCAAAGATATGACCCTAATAAAATTCTCTCAAAAATATATTTCAATAAAAATATAGGAGAACCTAGGGTTTGTTCTTCAAATAGTTTTTGCACAAATAAAATATATATGTATATATATATATATATATATATATATATATATATATGTAATAATTAGTTCTCCAATAAAGATTTTTGCAATAACAAATTATTTGGAGAAGCCAAGATTTAAGCTCAAAAGGTATTTGTGCAATAAACACAATTAAAAAACAAATGCCCAAACAAAATACTCTCATAAAAATATTTCAAAGAAAATAACAAAGAGAGTTGGAGAGATTAAAATATTTTACCCCAAACAAATGATTTTTGCAACAAAAATAGTTTGGGGAAACTTTGATTAACAAGAGATTAAAAATATTTGAGAGAAAATTATTTGCTAATCAAAGTTACTAATTTCAGCTTATGAAGGGGTATATATAGACTTTGTGAAAAATATGACCGTTGAAGACACGCTCGGTATTATTATAAAAGTTTAATTAATGTTAAGACGAAATTAACATTTTCAAAATGTTAGAATCCAAGAGGTTCGGTTGACCAAGAATATGGTTAGGTTGACCACCTTTATAAGTTCGGTCGACTGAGGTAAATTTGAACTACAGGTTTGGTCAACCATATTAGGGCGATTCTGAACCCTTCGTGGGTTCGGTCGACCAAGACAAAGGTTTGATTGGCTACTCATCTAGGTTCGGTTGATCAAGGCTAACTTGAACTATATATTTGGTTGACCAAGTAGTTGGGGAGTCAAACACTTTATGGTTTGGTCGACCAAGGATGGTGCGTTTAATTCAGTATGGTTGACTGAGCGAAGTCAACATGTTGACTTCTAGCCTGTTCGTTGACCAAGCCAGTTTGTGCATGATGGGGTCGTTCGACTAGGCTTTTAAATTAAATCCAAAAATTCAACGTCGGTCGACCGAAGTCTTTGTAAACCCTAATTTGACCCTAAAGTTATATTAAAACCTTTGTAAGATTTTATCTTTTTATGAAAAGGTTTTGTATGAAATATAGGTGCTCTAAGGTCAGTCTACAGTTATCTGAGCATTCTAAACATATCATACAAATGCATGCATTATTATAGACTAATTAATAAAAAAATTAAATGTAATACAAATAACATCAAAATATTTTCTTCTTTTGCTCTTCATTTTCCATGAAATTCGCCAGGAGTGTGTGAGTTTTATGTCCTTACAAGCTTCCATTTTTCGGTATCTTATGTTCGTGCTGAAATGAAAACCTATTCACACACTAAATGCACACATAAGATACACGTGCTTTGTCAACATCAAAATAGGGATCAGACTCAAAAAGTTAATAATCTCCCATTTTTTTATGATGACAAACGTATCAGAGTAAAATGGGTACAACCTAAAAAGGCTCCCCCTAAGAATATGCATAACGTAAAATATAGACAGTAAAACTTAAGCATATTCACGAAAGAAGACATTACAAGAAATTATGTATTTAAATTTTTGTATTAAAACACAAGTTTAGATATTTTACCCGTAAAAATTTTTTCCTTTCGGTTATAAACATTTTGCTCATAAATATTCTCTCCTTTTTGACATCAGCAAAAAGGGTTAAGCTAAGTATAAAATATTTTGATCATTTAAAAACAAACTTAGCTTAAAAGACAATCCCCCTTTTTAAAATAATTTTTATTTTTCTAAAAAAAACTCACCCCTTTTTTGGTATAGGATTTGAGCATAGAAAAATTTTGAACTGTTTAAAAAAAAAAACAATTAAGCACACAAAATGGTTTAACTAGTCATCTAAAAGATAAAAATGGTATAATAAACTGTAACGACTTGATATTTAACTTGGGGGTTTTTTTTTCTTTTATATATATACTACAAAATTTATAATGCTCTGATACCTACTAGATCAAACCAATCCATCAACCTAAGTAGCAAGAAGTGGAATTCATATAAACACAATCAAGAAAATATACAATACCAGAGTGCTAAAAGGTTCCTCAAAATATACATATAAGACTGTTACCCAAAATACCCTCAACTGGGCTAGGGTTATACATAATTACTCTAAAAAATATTCACTCTACTGATAGAGCAGTACTGAAGCTCCTTTATCTGCGAGCCTGATATACTCGCATACCTGGATCACCTGAAAAATGTTAACGTAATGGGATGAGTAACACTCAGTAAGACGAAACATGCTATTGCTAGTGTGTGGCAAATGAGTTACAATACTGAGAAGATTTGTTTCTATATAAACACATAACTGAATCTGAAAATATAGTACAAATAATATAATAACTATCATCCCATGTTGCTTAACATAACTATATTTTTAGGTTTCTATACATAATACTTCTACTATACATAAGTACACCCTCAGTTACTGTAAAACTGTATATACATATAATAGCTGAAAACTTCCCTAGATGGTTGTATGTCATGATTTAACCCCTCATGACAGGGTTATGCGGCCCGAAGGCAAGATCTACCTTGGCTGGCCAACCAGGAATAAACCACTATATTTCATCAGTCTGATCAGCCCTCCTCAACCCATATATGATGGGGAGCCTGTCTGCTCCTAGGCATTTGATTGACCTACATACTACGTATTATCTGAATAGGTGGTTGCACTCTGTATTGAATATCTGTATATAGCAACGGTACCGTGCTCTGCTGTCTGATCCATCAGGGTCTGATACTAAATAATACATTATTATATACAATCTATCTATTTTACCATGATTCTGTAATATTTGTATTAACCATGACGTTGTGATAAACTGTATCTGTATCAATTGTATTTCTGAAATAAACTGTAAAATTGTATGTCATGGTACTGAAAACTGTATAATTATGGTATTTTAAAAATACTATAAAACATATTCTCTGTTTGTATAATTTGTAAAACATAATCCTGAAAATACTGTAAAACATGTTTCTGTACTATATCCATATTCTCATGCCACACAGTAATTTAAAACATTTTAAACGTATTTGATACACTGTATAAATTCCTGCTGTGAAATAATAATCTGATAAAAACATATATTTCACACTAAAATCATACTAGTATTTTCTAGCATAGCATATTTCTCTTACTTGATTTCTGCTAATATCTCCCTACTATGAAGGGTCCTACACCCGCAGGGTTCTCCACTTAACACCTTGAAAACCATAAATCCCAAAACAAAACATCATTATTTTTACGTCTATTACATTTTCTACAGCTGCTACTAAACCAAAATTTGCTTAAAAGACCTTACCTTGAATTTGGGATGAAATTCAACTTCATTCCACCGACGATCTGCTCCAGCAGACTTGGAGAGAACTTCCCCAGGAGCGTCGTGGTGGCCTTAGATTGTTGATTCGGCGAATGATGGGGCCGAAATTAAAGAGAGATGGAGGTAGAGCTGTAGGAGAGAGAAAGGGAGTGAATTTCTATAAATTTTCTACGGAAAAATCCAACTTTTAGTTATTTATAGAGTCGGATTCGTCGACGAGACACGTCACCTCGTCGACAAATTTGCACCATCGTCGATGAATTTCAGACTTCCAAAAATCCTCTCTCGTTATCTTCTCGTCGACGAGACGGAACTTCGTCGATGAGATCCTGAAGAACCCTCGTCGACGAAACCCCTATGTTCGTCGATGAGGCCTGGGAAATTTCTTAGAATTATCACCTCTAAAATGCAATGTCGTTGACGAAGTCGGCTGCTCTATTACTGTTTCCATTTTCCTCTCTTTTTATTATTTAAATATCATTATTCTTCGGATCGTTACATGAACAGTGTCATATCATAATTATGCAAAAAACCCTTTCAATTTAAGCACAACATAAGACCCCGCAAAATAGTGGAATTTAAAAGCATGCAGCATATAAAAAATTGGTTTGAGTATAAAAATGATCTAACTAATTCACATACATTTCATATAAAATCCATGAACCAGTTATGTAACGCAACACTATTAGCTTTGGTGCAATCCCAAGAGGGGGGTGAATTGGATATTTAAAAATTCTTTCCTAGGTCAACCAATCTAACAACAGTATTACGCAACCCAGGGTCTGTCTATGCAAATATAAATCTAATCATTCAAAATAAAACATACACAGGTGGCAAATAAATTGTGAAAATGTAAATTGCACTCACGATATGTTATCGAGGTTCGGCCAAAGTGCCTACGTCCCTGCCTTGGCTCACCAACAAAGGGATTCCACTATAAGCTCACTTTACATGTAGAGACCCGAATAATTTTCATAATTTAATAATAGGAGAATGAGAGAACAGGAATTAAAATTGGAAAATTAAACAGGGTCTCATCGACGAGCACCAGGGCTTCGTCAACAAGTACACATGAGGGGCTCGTTGATGGGGATGTGTCTCGTCGACGAGAGGATATATCTCAGTTCTGAATTTCATTGACAAGGATAAGCATTCGTCGACAAATTTTCTTCTTGACCTTGTCGACGAAGTGACGTGGCTCGTTGACGAAGGTCATTGTATAAATAGCCTAAACCTCATTTTTCAATTGGAAATTCACGCACAAAATTTCCCTTCTCTCTCATGTTCGTCTCCCCCACCTTTTCTTTAAATTTTTCGGGCTGGATTCTTGCCAGTTCAACTATCCAAGGCCACCGCGACACTCCTAGGGAAGTTCTCTTCGAGTTTGCTACAGTGGATCGTTGGTGGGGCTACTTTGGATTTCAACCTAAATTCAACGTAAGACCTTGTATTCAATATTTGGCTTTTTCATAGTTATAAGAAATGTAGTACACAGAGAAATACTAAAGTTTTGTTCTGGGGGATGTTATTTTCAAGGTGTTTAACGGGGAACCCTGCGGGTGTAGGACTAGTCATACTAGGGGCTTTCCAGTAATTAGGTAAGGAAAATATGCTATGTTAGGGATTTTAGAATGTATGTCAGAAGATTATGTTTATGTATATACATCAATTTATTGACCAGTTATTCCAAAATATTATTGATATTAGTATTACAATAGAATTACATAAATTGAGCATGAGATTTTGATTATTGAAATGTGTGGCATGAGTTTACAACAATTTAGTATGATGATTAAACAACTTTACAGATATCCAGTCATACAATATATTAGCAGAAAGTATGATTTACAGTTTTTTTTAGAATGACATGATTTCTAAAACCATGAAACTCATACAGATATTTTAGGCAGATATTATAGATATTTCAGTTCAGATTTATAGTGTTATGGTTATCTTGAAATCATGTTAAAACAACAAGATAAATATATATATATATATATATATATATATATATTAGTATTACACAGTATCAGATCCCTGATGAAATTTTCAGACAGATACAGATAGTAGAGCACAGTACCGTTGCTATTTCAGATAGAGTGCAACCACATAACTCAGATAGTATGTGGATTCCATCTAACCGCACCAGGAGAGATTGTAGTCTCCCCAACGAGTTGGGTTGAGGTGGCTGGTTAGACGAGATAGACTTGGTGATTGCCTGGAGAGACTGCAGTGGGCTAGATTGTCGATTTATAAAGATATAAATTAACTTGCCTAGTAGGCCAACCAGAGTAAGTCCCACCTACAAGTCGCACAACCCTATCATGAGGGGTTAAATCATGACATATAGATCCTAGGGTATTGTCACAGAAGTTCTTATGTACAAATATATCACACAGTGGCAGTTATATTATAATATTAGAAGTATGTATGAATAAAAAACTCAGATATACAGTTATATTTGAAAATATAATACATGTGATTTATACAGTATATCAGCATACTTGTTTTACAGTATTAGTATTCTATTTATATATTAAATGTGTAACTTAGCTGCCACACACTAGTAATAGCATATTTCCTCCTACTGAGCATTGTCTTATCCTAGTGACTTACTATTTTTCAGGAGATTCAACTAGGCGAGCAGATTAGGCTCGCGGGTAGAGGACTGCTTACGCTGCCCTTACTGGAAGGGTGGGTGTTTCTATGGTGCGAGTGGTTTGGGGTAGATCCCAAGATTTTGATGATATCACTGGGTATTTTGTGATATATGTATAAATACTTTGGGACTTATAGTTTTCTGGTATTGTATAGAGATGTTTATAGAACTGTACACCGCTGCTTAGGAATTTTTGGAGTACAGAGTTTCCTTAGTGCTCTTTTGGGCTTGAGATGTTTTCAGAAGTATTACAGGAAGATTGAATTTATTATATATATAAGTAGCAGGTCGTTACATTACGGGTGGAGCGGCGCCAATTACAACCAGGTCAATTAACGGGACTGACCTCAACCTACAACTATACATTACCAGGATGGTTGTAACGACTCGAAGAATAAATATGGAATTCAAATGATAAAAGAAAAGGGAAATGGAAACTGGAAACAAAAGGAATCATCAGGGTTTCGTCGATGAATCCCCTGTATTTGTTGACGAAGACTTTAGAGAATTCGTCAACGAGGACTTTAGAGAATTCGTCGACGAGGACTTTAGAGAATTCGTTGACGAAGAATTATTGAGAGAGGTTTTGAGTCGACTGAATTTCGTCGACGAAATTAGTGAAGGATTCGTCAACGAATGACGTGGCTCGTCGACGAATCCCCTGCTCTATAAATATCAAAATCTGGATTTAAACTTCATTATTAAGCAAGCTTCACTCCTCTCTCTCTCTCTCTCTCTCTCTCTCTCTCTCTCTCTCTCCTCCCTTCAGTTTTCTCTTTCTCTCTCTTCGATTCTGGGCCAAATTTACGCCGGATCGACAATTTGAAGTCACCACGACGCTCCTGGAGAAGTTCTCTCCAAATCTGCCGGAACGGATCATTGGTGAAAGTAAGTTGGAAATCATCCCAGAGTTGAGGTAAGACTTTTTAAGCCAAATTTGATCTTATGGTAGTTATAAGAAATGATGTACGCATGAAAATACTAAAATTTAACACTGACAGTTTTCATTTTCAGGGTATTGGTCAGGAAATCCTACGGGTGTTAGACTAGAATATTTTGAGGGCTTTCTTAGTAGTCAGGTAAGGGGATAAACTAAGCTAGTTTAAGAAAATATATGTATATATAAAACATGTGATTTAAGGGAAATGAATATATATTTATGTATGACTTATATTTGGGAAAATACGGTTAAAATGATGATATGTTAAATATGCGAAAAATATATTCAGTGTGGCTTGAGTATAAAATGTTGTGAAACACTGTTTTCTAGAATGAGATTATGATAGGGATTTTTATATATGTTTTCCAGCGTACGGGTCGTGCTATGATGTGATTTGCCAGCGTACGGGTTGTGCTATGATGTGATTTGCTAGTGTAAGGGCTGTGCTATGATATGGTTTGCCAGTGTACGGACTGTGCTATGATATGTTTGCTGACGTACGGGCCGTGCTATGTTGTGATTTTCCAACGTACGGACTGTGCTATGATATGTTTTCCGGCGTACGAACCGTGCTATGATGTGATTTGCCAGCATACGGGCTGTGTATGATTTGCCGGCGTACGGGTCGGGCTATGATAAAATGTGTAATATTGGCATATGGGCCGATGATTTTCATGATATACATATATATGCAAAATGATATGATTGATGTGAAAAGTAATGATATGAAATATCCATTGTTGACTCTACGAGTCCAATCTTGTTTTGATAATGACAAATCACTTGGTATTTGATCTATGCATTGAGTTTGTGAATAGGAATCATATTAAGCATGCACGGAAAGATAACGAGCCATGGAAGCCATAAACTAAGCTGACACATCTTGGCAAGATCCATGGAACTCAAAGTGTATGGGAATCAAGATGCAAGCGGCAAAGTTCAAGAATATCTTGGGAAAGGGTATTTAGAACTCATGTATTAACATTTTCATATGATTTAATTTGAGGCTCATGTTTTATGATTCATGCAATTCATGTACATCATTAGGAAACTCTCATGGACCTTGAAATGTTTTCAAAATCATGAAAAATATATTTTATGAAAGACCCAAGAAAAGAAGCCAAGCAGATCTTTTAGTTAGAAATGAAAATTTGAGAGAATGGGGAGTTCGGTCGCCTGAACTGAAATCTCAGTAGCCTGAAGAATTTCTTCGGTTGCCTGAAAATTAAGTTCAGTCGCTTGAAGAATTAAATGGAGAAGATAGAACCTGGCCGAGGCTCTTCGGTCGCCTGACCTTGGAACCTCAGGCGCCTGAAGTTGATACTTCAGGAGCCTGAAGTCGAGTTCGGTTGCCTAAACTCGCGAGAGAGCCTAAAAATCAGCTCTTTATTAAAAAGACACGTGAAGTATCTTATTGATCCAATAGCTGAGATTAATTTTAAATGTAATATAATATATATTATGAATATCTAAACCCTACATAAGCTAAGGGACACAACAAGAAATACATACTTCTCATTGCAAGATTTGAACCCTAGAGCCGGTTTTCTACACTTCAATCTTCTTCCATCTTCGTTTGGGAAAATCTCTACTGAAATCAAAAGGGCATTCATTCATCCAACTAAACTTTGATCCAATATTAAGGTTTGATCTATCAAGTTATTACTTTTCAAGAACCTCTTATCTCTTTACGTGTTTATCATTAGAAAGAGGTTTTGATCTTGAGTGTGTATTCACATATAAAAACTGATTTTCGGGAAGATCATGTTTTGAGAAAAACTTGTTAGCTTGGTTGATTGATTTGAAATTCAAGAAGTACATAAACACATATTCATATATATTGTTCACTGGGCTTCTTATTGAAAAACTTACTTTGATTAAAATATTGGAACTTGAAGGAAAACTTTGTGATTTTTGATTAAGTTGTATTCAAGTCAAATTTTTGTTAAATAGCTCACTTCAAATATACTTGAACATCTTTACAAAGTGAATCAAGAACCCTAGTAGACTCCAAAGCATTCCAAATATATTTTCACTTGGGAGTTTTGATTAAATACGAATTTGTGTGTTGACACATATCATACATCAAACGATTGTATCGTTTTTCATACATTCTTGAGCTTCAAGTTATATCATATGTTAATGTACTAGGAATTGAATTGTACTCACAAGCTTTTGTTAGAAGCATTGTTTTGAGTGTTAGTTTTCAAATTTCATTGTAAACACGGTTCGAGTTGTGAATTGAGTGTGAGAAGGAAGTTGTACCTCTTGTGAGCAGTAGATAAGGAAGGAGTTGTACCTCTTGTAAGCAGGGGTTTGTAAGGGAAGCTCCGTCCCACTTTAAGGAGCAGGATTTTTAGTGAATCCTTGAGTGGTTGCTCAAAGCGAGGACGTAGGCCAAGTTGGCTGAACCTCGTAAAATCGCGCTTGTCTTCTCTCTTCCTTTTACTCTTTATTTTTCGTGTTATATTTAAATTGAGTATATTGCATGCATAGATAGGATTTCCATACTCACACATAATTGAGCAACTAGAAGTAGTTGGTAAACTTATAAGAAGTGTGTAAAAGAAAATTAAGTGAATTTTTTTTTAATATCCAATTCACCCTCCTCTTGGGATTACACCTTAATCAACATCCATGTATCACAGTTTCAATATACGTTATATGGTATCAGAACCTGGTTGGCTTGGTTTAGGATAGCACTTACACGGTACCGTTGCTATGTGTCCATGGTCTTCGTGATCATGATATTTGTGTTAACGCCACTGTACGAAGTGGTGTGAGATTGATGGTCGATGTGGTTTTTAAGAAGTGTGTGATCGCCCCTGGTGTATGGACCAGGTCTGGCAGACTCATCGGACTTACAAACTATATGATTGACTTTGCAGTGGTTGACCAACCATTGTCAGGTCCCGCCTTTAGGCCACACAACCCAGTCATGTGGGGGTAATACATGACAACAGCCAGCTAACCTACTAGAAATTTTTTATGTTATTATTATTATATGAGATGAGATTTGTTTATGAAAATGCAGTATGTTCTACCATGATTTGATATATGTATGTTTTCCTAGATTTGACAAAACAGTTACTGAATATATTATGTATGGTATACGTAGAACACAAAATACTCATGTTGCCACATACTGATATTAGTTTATTTCCCTTACTGAGAGGTGTCTCACTCCTAAATTTTATATAAACTTTTCAGGAGCCCCAGATAGGAGAGCGGGAAAAGCCCTGCTGAATTAGAACTGTTGTCTGCCCTTTTTGAAGGGTAAGTTTTAGTGGGGACAGTTGGATTTTTGTGGGAAGTGCCCCTAGATTTTGCTTCTTTTGGGATGTATATACTGAAATACAGTGATATAGTGACTCTGGCATTCGTAGTAATGTGATGGATGTTTTTGTAATTGCAACATTGTGATTATATGTTTCCTATTGCTTAGGCTTCCGTGTTGTGTTCTGATTTGTCTCTGGTACCCATGGGTCCAGGTGTATTATGATATGCTGAGTTGGGAATCATGATATTGATTATTATAAAAAAAAATGTGGAAATTGAGCAGGTCGTCACAGTGTGGTATTAGAGCCTTTTGAATGCAGTGGAAACAATACCAGAGTTTAGGAAATGATTTAAGGTTGTTCTACAGTCTAGAGGCAGGACTTCTGTGGTAGTTTCTGTGTTTCTCCTGGGGTAACGATTTCAGGAAAACCATAGTAAGCTATTGTCGGGTTGTGTTCCTAGAATGTAAGACTGGGAAATTAGAAATGAGTTAGAAATGTTAAGATAAGTGGTGAGGATAGGTGGGTAAATTATGAGGATAGGATTACTGAGTTGCAATAGTTATTTTTCAAGATGGATCTAGAAGGAAATAGTGCCCATGCGAGTGGCAGTGATGGAGCAGGACTATTAGGTGTAGCTGGGACCGACTCTGACACGGTATTACGTAGCGTGGCTCAGGAGGTTATGGCTGAGATCGCTAGGAGCTCGAGGGAGCAAAGTGGTCCATCTGCAGGCCATGGGTGCACTATAGAGAATTTTATGAAGATGAATCCTCCGACATTCTCGGGGGGAGTTTATCTTGCAGCCGTTGAGAACTGGATGCAGGAGACCGAAACGGTCTTGGCCGTGTTGCAGTGTACTGAGGAACATAAGGTCCTCTTCACCACCTATAGACTGACAGGAGAGGCTGAGAGGTGGTGGACTGCAGTGAGACTATTGGAGCAGCAAAAGGCGACCCCTATAGCCATGACATGGGACCGGTTTAAAGAATTGTTCTTTGATAGGTATTTTCCAGCTACTGTCAGGGAGGCTAAGGTAGAAGAGTTCCTGAGTCTGAAGTAGGGACAGCTATCCATCTAGTAGTATACGGCGCGTTTCATCGAGCTCTCTCGTTTCGCCCTATACATTGTTCCTAATGAAGTGAGGAAAGTCAGGCAGTTTGAGAGAGGTATGAAACGGAGCATATTTAAGCAGGTGGTGGTGCTACGGATCCAGGACTTTGCTGAGTTGGTTGACAAGGCAGCCTTGGCAGAGATTGGTGAGCATCTCGATGTAGAGGAGCAAGGACAAAGGAAGAGATTTGCATCTACAGGCTACCAGCAAGGCCATAGATCAGGTTAGTGGAGAAGAGGAAATCATGGCAGAGGACGGAGGCAGGAGACAGAAGGATGCGAGGTGCAGACAGGGCAGGGTCCTCTTGTCTGTTAGATTTGTGGTAGGAGGCACTGGGGAGAGTGTCGAGCTGGTGGTGTGATATGTTATCTCTGCGGTAGATCGGGGCACATGGTGCGAGACTGCCCTATCCCACCAGATGCAGTAGGTGGTGCGGTATGCTATTGCTGCGGTAGATCGGGGCACATGGTGCGAGATTGTCCTATCCCACCGGATGTAGTTCCAGCTCCTAGACCATACCAGGGAGGTTACCAGGCACCATGTGGGGGCCAGCAGAGGAATACGGCCCCAGTTAGGGTGTTTACTCTGACATCGGGTGAGGCTGAGACGGCGAGTGACGTGGTGACAGGTATGGTTACTATGTTTTCTTTTAAAGTCATTACATTATTTGATTCAGGAGCTACACATTCATTCGTGTCTTTAGGGTGTGTCAAATTTTGTAGGGTCGAAACACAACTATTAGATGTTGAATTGCTAGTATCTACACCGACTGGGTTAGCGGTGAGGTGTAGTAGAGTGCTCCAAGGTTGTCCAGTTGATATTCAAGGAAAGACTTTGTCTGCTGATTTGATAGTGCTGGACATGCACGAGTTTGATGTTATATTTGGAATGGATTGGCTAGCGTCCAATTTTGCCAGCATAGATTGTTGAGCATGAGAAGTGATATTTAGATCTCCGGGGAAAACAGAATTCAAGTTCATAGGGTCGGTGCAATCCCCGCCTCAGCTAGTTTTAGCTATTCAGGCCAGAAGACTATTACTGAGTGGTTGTCAAGGGTTTGTGGCTGTTGTAAAGGAGACGTCAGAAAATGAATTGAAACTTGCTAGCACGCCTGTAGTAAAGGAGTTTACAAATGTTTTCCTAGATAAGTTACCAGGCTTACCACTCGATCGTGAGGTAGATTTCCCTATTGATTTACTTTCAGGTACAGCGCCGATTTCTAAAGTACCATACCGAATGGCGCCCGCAGAATTGACAGAATTGAAGAATCAATTGCAAGAACTACTTGATAAAAACTTTATACGACCCAGTGTATTTCCATGGGGAGTTCCAGTTTTATTTTTGAAGAAGAAAGACGGGACTATGAGGATATGTATAGACTATAGGGAGATTAATAAAGTGACAATCAAGAACAAGTATCCTCTACCCCATATCGATGATTTTTTTGACCAGCTCCAGGGTACATGGGTGTATTCGAAGATTGATCTCAGATCTAGCTACCATCAAGTAAAAGTGAAAGCAGAAGACATCTCGAAGACGGCCTTTAGGACCAGGTACGGGCATTACGAATTTCTTGTAATGCCGTTTGGTTTGACGAATGCTCCTATGGTATTTATGGACTTGATGAACAGAGTCTTTCACCAATACCTAGACCAGTTTGTTGTTGTCTTTATTGATGATGTACTGGTCTATTCGAGGAGCTTTGAGGAGCATGAGACGCACCTGTGGCAGGTTTTACAGACACTTCGAGAAAAGAAGTTGTACGCCAAGTTTCAATAAATGTGAATTCTGGTTTGAGAAGGTCGTGTTCTTAAGGCATATTGTATCTAGAGATGGTATTTCTGTGGATCCTAGCAAGATTGAGGCGGTAGTGAATTGGGTTAGACCAAAAAATGTACAGGAGGTCAGGAGTTTCTTGAGGTTAGCTGGCTATTATCGCCGTTTCATTGAGGGATTCTCAGCTTTGTCAGGACCTTTGACATTACTGACAAGGAAGAATGTCTGATTTGAGTGGGACGACAGCTGTGAGCAAAGTTTTCAGGAATTGAAGCAGAGGCTAGTCACAGCTCCAGTACTGATCATCCCGTTTGGGGGTGAGGGTTATATTATCTACAGTGATGCGTCCCTAAAGGGGCTTGGCTGTGTATTGATGCAGCATGGCAGGGTAGTGGCATATGCGTCAAGGTAGTTGAAAGAATATGAAAAGAACTACCCTACACATGATCTTGAATTGGCTGCAGTGGTACACGCATTGAAAATTTGGAGGTATTACCTGTACGGCGAGTAGTGTGAGATTTTCTTTGACCACAAGAGTTTAAAGTATTTCTTCACATAGAAGGAACTGAATATGAGGCAGAGAAGGTGGTTGGAGCTGATTAAAGATTTTGATTGTACCATCAGTTATCACCCCGGGAAAGCAAACGTGGTAGCTGATGCGTTGAGCAGGAAATCCAGGGAACTAGTGTTGGCAACTATGAAGATCCAGCATCCGATCATGATGGATCTGGAGAGACTCGACATAAAGTTGGTAGAGAGTGATCTTCCAGTGTGTATTGACAGCCTAGTAGTACAGCCTACTCTACAAGAAAGAATTAAAGCCGCTCAAAAGGAAGACCCAGAATTAGCAGAGGTGATGGATAAAGTGCAGAATGGTTAGGGGGAGGATTTTGTATTGCGGATGACGGAGCTTTGCTGTTCCGTTCCAGATTATGTGTTCCTGCTGATACAGAGATCAGGAAGACTATTTTAAAGGAAGCTCACAGATCTTTGTATATAGTTCATCCCGATAGTACGAAGATGTACAGAGATCTGCGAGAGTCGTACTGGTGGAGTCGAATGAAGAGAGAGATAGTCGAATATGTAGCCCATTGTTTGACGTGCCAGTAGGTAAAAGCTAAGCACTAGAGGCCGGAAGGGCAGTTGCAGCCATTATTTATCCAGAGTGGAAGTGGGATCATATATCTATGGACTTTGTGTCAGGATTGCTGACGACATTACATGGCCAGAATGCCATTTGGGTGATTGTTGACCGTTTAACTAAGACCGTCCACTTTATACCTATCAAGATCAGCTACTCCCTCAACCGCTTAGTGGAGATCTACATTTAGGAGATAGTTCATTCTCATGGGGTGCCAGTATCAATTGTGTCAGATCGAGACCCGCATTTTACGTCACGTTTTTGGAAGAGTCTGCAAGAAGCTTTAGGGTCTCAGCTATCATTCAGCATGACATTCCATCCTCAGTCAGATGGGCAGACTGAGAAGAGAATACAGACATTAGAGGATATGCTCTGTGCGTGCATATTAGACTTTAGGGATAGTTGGACTCAGTTCATGCCACTGGTAGGAGATGCACCATTTGAGGCCTTATATTGTAGGAGATGTTGTTCTCCTTTATTTTGGGATGACGTGGGTGAGCAGCGAGTAATGGGGCCAGAGCTCGTGCAGCAAGCACGTGATAAGGTTCTGCTTATCAGGGACAGGATTAGTGCAGCTTAGAGCCGACAGAAAAGTTATGCTGATTATCACCGTAGGAATCTGGAGTTTGATGTGGGTAATAATGTGTTTTTGAAGATAGCTCCGTTGAAAGAAGAAGGGTAAACTTAGTCCTAGGTTTATCAGTCCATTTGAGATTCTAGATAAAGTGAGATTGGTAGCCTACATATTAGATTTACCACCTGTGTTATCCAGGATCCACGACGTATTCCATGTTGCTATGTTGAGGAAATACGTCCCAGATCCTTCTCATATCATCAGTTATGATGAGTTGGAGTTTAGTGATTCACTGGGGTATAAGGAGGTACCACTACAGATTCTGGATAGGAAAGTACAGGAGTTACGTAACAAGAAGATTCCTCAGGTAAAAATTTTATGGAGGAATCATGCGGTAGAAGAGGCTTCTTGGGAATCCGAGGAGCTAATGAGGCAAAAGTATCCACATCTATTCCCAGAAGTTTGATTCGGTAAAATGTAAGTAGTTAAGTTATATTTCTTTTGCAGGTACATGTAATCGTTTAATTAGTGTAGTATTTTAGTTTTGGGGATGCTTTCTCTTGTATATGTAATCTCCCAGGACTCAGAATGTAACCACGGTATTCCTCCGCCATAAGTGAGGGTAAGTAATAAAATAAGTAGACCATTTTGCCTAATGAGGGATGATGAATTACATGAATAGCAAATTTCAAGGATGAAATTTTATAAAGAGGGGAGAATGTAATGACCCGAAGAATAAATATGAAATTCAAATGATAAAAGAAAAGGGAAATGGAAACCGGAAACAGAAGGAATCATCAGGGCTTCGTCAACGAATCCCTTGTATTCGTCAATGAGGATTTTAGAGATTTCGTCGACGAAGAATTACCGAGAGAGGTTTTGAGCCGACTGAATTTTGTCAACGAGGACTGAATTTCGTCGACGAAATTAGTGAAGGATTCGTCAACGAATGACATGGCTCGTCGACGAATCCTCTGCTCTATAAATATCGAAATCCGAATTTAAACTTCATTATTAAGCAAGCTTCACTCCTCTCTCTCTCTCTCTCTCTCTCTCTCTCTCTCTCTCCTCCCTTCGATTTTCTCTTTCTCTCTCTCTCTTCAATTCCGGGCCAAATTTACGTCAGATCGACGATTTGAAGTCACCACAACGCTCCTGGAGAAGTTCTCTCCAAATCTTCCAGAGCGGATCGTTGGTGAAAGCAAGTTGGAAATCATCCTAAAGTTGAGGTAAGGCTTTTTAAGCCAAATTTGATCTTATGGTAGTTATAAGAAATGATGTACGCATGAAAATACTAACGTTTAATACTGAGAGTTTTCATTTTCAGGGTATTGGTCAGGAAATCCTACGGGTGTTAGACTAGAATATTTTGAGGGCTGTCTCAGTAGTCAAGTAAGGGGATAGACTAAACTAGTTCTTTTTTGAGAAAATGTATGTATATATATAGCATGTGATTTCAGGGAAATGAATATATATTTATATATGACTTATATTTGGGAAAATACGGCTAAAATGATGATATGTTAAATATGCGGAAAATCTGTTCAATGTGGCATGAGTATAAAATGTTGTGAAACACTATTTTCTGGAATGAGATTATGATAGGGATTTTTATATATGTTTGCTGGCGTACGGGCCGTGCTATGATGTGATTTTCCAGCCTACGGGCTGTGCTATGATGTGATTTGCCAGCATACGGGTTGTGCTATGATATGTTTGCCGGTGTACGGGCCGTGCTATGTTGTGATTTTCCAGCGTACGGGATGTGCTATGATATGTTTGCCGGCGTACGGGCTATGCTATGATGTGATTTTCCAGCGTACGGGCTGTGTATGATTTGCCGGTGTATGGGCCGGGCTATGATAAAATGTGTAATACTGGCATACAGGCCGATGATTTTCATGATATACATATATATGCAAAATGATATGATTGATGTGAAAAGTAATGATATGAAATATCCATGTATCACAGTTTCAATATACGTTATATGGTATCAGAACCTGGTTGGCTTGGTTTAGGCTAGCACTTGCACGGTACCGTTGCTATGTGTCCATGGTCTTCGTGATCATGATATTTGTGTTAATGCCACTGTACAAAGTGGTGTGAGATTGGATGGTCGATGTGGTTTTTAAGAAGTGTGTGATCGCCCCTGGTGTACGGACCAGGTCTGGCAGACCCATCGGACTTACATACTGTATGATATACTTGGCAGTAGTCGGCCAACCATTGTCAAGCCCCGCCTTTGGGCCACACAACCCAGTCATGTGGGGGTAATACATGACAACAGCCAGCTAACCTACCAGGAATGTTTTATGTTATTACTATTATATGAGATGAGATTTGTTTATGAAAATGCAGTATGTTCTACCATGATTTGATATATGTATGTTTTCTCAGATTTGACAAAACAGTTACTGAATATATTATGCATGGTATACGTAGAACACAAAATACTCATGTTGCCACACACTGGTATTAGTTTATTTCCCTTACTGAGAGGTGTCTCACCCCTAAATTTTATAAACTTTTCAGGAGCCCCAGATAGGAAAGTGGGAAAAGCCCTGCTAAATTAGAACTGTTGTCTGCCCTTTTTGAAGGGTAAGTTTTAGTGGGGACAATTGGATTTTTGTGGGAAGTGCCCCTAGATTTTGCTTCTTTTGGGATGTATATACTGAAATACAGTGATATAGTGACTCTGGCATTCGTAGTAATGTGATGGATGTTTTTGTAATTACAACATTGTGATTATATGTTTCCTACTACTTAGGCTTCTGTGTTGTGTTCTGATTTGTCCCTGGTACCCACGGGTCCAAGTGTATTATGATCTGCTGAGTTGGGAATTGTGATATTGATTATTATAAAAAAAATGTGGAAATTGAATAGGTCGTCACAGTGGTGCACCTAACTTTCCTAATTGGGTCTAAGTCAATCGAGGACTATTCAATAGGGCTAGTCTCCCTCTTCAGGCCCATGCCTGGAATACAACAAATATTCACTATAAATTTTGCATACATAGAAATATGCTTCTCAACAAGCAGATATGTACCACAATACAGTCTAGATAATAATGCAAGCACAGATTATAGTAAATATGCTCAATGCTTAATAATGTGTGCTAAACACTCAATCTAATGTAAATATACATTTAAGATCTTGAGTGTATTTCCAAACAAACTTTGAAACAAATAATCAAAGTAAATCAATCACCACAAGTTTCAAAGTGTTACAACAAGTATATTCAACAATCTAATGTAAATATACAGTCAAGATCTAGAGTGTATTCCAAGCAAACTTTGAAACAAATAATCAAAGTAAATCAATCATCACAAGTTTCAAAGTGTTTCAACAAGTATATTCAAAATATCATAAACAAGATTTTTTTTTTTACAAAATAATTGTAACGACCCAAGTAATAATGGTATTTAAATAATAAAAAGAAAGGGAAATGGAAATCGGAAACAGAAGGATGCAGTCAACTTCGTTGACGAACGCAAAGCGTTCATCGATGACATTGCATTCTGGAAAGGATAAATCCCAGGAATTTTTCAACTCCTCGTCGACGAGGCTATAACAGGAGCTCGTCGACGAGGGTTGGAGTTCGTTGACGAAAATATAATTGGTCTCGTCGACGAGGTGACGTGGCTCGTTGACGAGAAAATACCGAGGGAATGATTTTGGGGTTTTGAATTTCATCGACAAAGGGAAGAGTTCGTTGACGAATTTTCTATTGACCTCATCGACGAGGTGACATGGCTTGTCGACGAAGGCCACAGTTTAAGTAGGCCTAAAATTCATTTTTGGATGAAATTTCTTGCGCAAATCTTCCCTCTCTCTCATCCAACGACCCTTCCTCCTTCTATCTTCGATTTCAGGTTGGATTTTCGCCGGTTCGAGGATCTGAAGCCACCACAATGCTCCTGGGAAAGTTCTCTGCAAATTTTTTGGAGCGAATCATCAGTGGGGCTGAAGTGGAAACCATCCCAAATCCAGGGTTAGGCTTTCTACTCAATACATGGATTTTTGGCAGTTGTAGAAAGTGTTATACGCTTGAAAATACTGAACTTTAATTCTAGGAAATTTCTTTTTCAGGGTGTTGAGTAGGGGACCCTACGGGTGCGGGACAGATTTTCTTAGGGCCTTTTCAGGAATTAGGTAAGGGGATAAACTAAGCTAGTTCTTTTTGAGAAAATGTATGTATATATAGCATTTGATTTCAGGAAAGTAAATATGTTCATATATATGATTTATATTTGAGAAAACACTATTGAAAATGATGATATGTTGAATATGCGGAAAACCTGCTAGTGTGGCACGAGTAGAAATTATTTTGAAATATTGTTTTCTAGAAATGTGATTATGATACAGATTTTTATAATGGAAAACCAGCGTACGGGCTGAGATTTTTATGTGTTTTGCCGGCGTATGGGTCGTGCTATGTGTATGATTTGCCAGCATATAGGCTGAGCTATGGATATATTTTGCCGGCGTACGGGCCGAGCTATGAATGTGATTTGCTAGCATACGGGCTGTGCTATGATTTGCCAGCGTACAAGTCGAGCTATGATAAAATGTGTAATACCAGCATACGGGCTGTGCTATGATATGATTTACCGGCGTATAGGCCGAGCTATGGATGTGATTTGCCAGCGTACGAGCTGTGCTATGATTTGCCGGCGTACTGGTCGAACTATGATAAAATATGTAATACCGGCATACGAGCCGATGATTTTTATGATATACATATATATGCAAAATGATATGATTGAGATAATTAATGATATGAAATATCCATGTATCATAGTTTCAGTATACGTTATATGATATCATAACTTGGTTAGCTTGGTCTAGGCTAGCACTTGTACGATACCGTTGTTATGTGTCCATGGTCATCATGATTATGATATTTGTGTTAACCCCGCTGTACGGAGTAGTGTGAGATTGGATGGTCGATGTGGTTTTTAAGAAGTGTGTGAGCGCCCCTAGTGTACGGACCAGGTTAGGCAGACCTATCAGATTTACAGACTATACTTTTGACTTGGCAGTGGTTGGCCAACCATTGTCAAGTCCCGCATTCGGGCCACACAACCAAGTCATGTGGGGATAATAGATGACAACAGCCAGCTAACCTACCATGAATGTTTTTGTATTATTACTATATGAGATGAAATATGTTTATGAAAATGCAGTATGTTCTACCATGTTTTGATGATATATATGTTTTCCCAGATTTTAAAAAACAGTTACTGAATATGTTATGTATGGTATATGTATAACACGGAATACTCATGTTGCCACACACTGGTATTAGTTTATTTCCCTTACTGAGAGGTGTCTCACCCAAAAATTTTATAAACTTTTTAGGAGCCCCTGATAGGAGAGCAGGTAAAGCCCCGCAGATCTAGTACGATTGATCTGCCCTTCCAGAAGGGTAAGTGTTTTGATGGGGTAGGATGTAATTTGTGGGATGGCCCTAGATATCTTTTGGGTTGTGTACTGTGTACATATATATATCAAGTGATTGTAGTAACTTTTTGTATTGAAATGTATGGTATAATGAAATGTTTGTGATTTATATTCTTGCTGCATAGGCTTCCGTGATGTATTTCTGATGTATCCCTGGTACCCATGGGTCCAGGTGAATTATGATCTGCTGATATTGGTGATATTAATTTTATTATATTTTGAAAAAAAATGTGGAAATTAAGTAGGTCGTCACAATTTGGTATCAGAGCCTAGGTTGCTAGGTTCTGTAGACTTTAGAATGCAATGGAAACATACAAGAGTTTAGGAAATGATTTGAGGTGTTGTGTAGTCTAGAAGCAGGACTTCCGTGGTAGTTTCTGTGTTTTTCCTAGGGTGACGATTTCAGGAAAACCATAGTAAGCTATTGTCGGGTTGTGTTCCTAGAATGTAGGACTAGGGATTAGAAATGAGTTAGAAATGTTGAGATAAGTGGTAAGGATAGGTGGGTAAATTATAAGAATAGGATTACTGAGTTGCGTTTGTTGTTTCAGTATGGATCCAGGAGGAAATAGCGCCCATGCGAGTGGTAGTGATGGAGCAAGACTATCAAGTGCAGTTGGGACCGACTCTGACGTGATATTACGTAGTGTGGCTCAGCAGGTTATGACTGAGATCGCTAGGAGCTCGAGGGGGCAGAGTGGTCCATTTGCAGGCCATGGGTGCACGATAGAGAAGTTTATGAAGATGAATCCTCCAATATTCTCAGGTGGAGTTGATCCTGTAGCCGCCGAGAATTGGATGTAGGAAACCGAGAAGGTCTTGGTCGTGTTACAGTGTATTGAGGAACAAAGAGTCCTCTTCGCCACCTATAGATTGACGAGAGAGGCCAAGAGGTGGTGGACTGCGGTGAGACTATTAGAGCAGTAGAGGGTGACTTTGATAGCCATGACATGGGACCGGTTTAAAGAATTATTCTTCGATAGGTATTTTCCAGCTACTATCAAGGAGGCTAAGGTAGAAGAGTTCTTGAGTCTGAAGTAGGGACAACTATCCTTCCAGCAGTATGCAGTGCGTTTCACCGAGCTCTCTCGTTTCACCCCGTATATTGTTCCTGATGAAGTAAAGAAGATAAGGCAGTTTGAGAGAGGCTTGAGGCGAAGCATATTTAAGCAGGTGGTGGTGCTACGGATCTAGGACTTTGTTGAGTTAATCGACAGGGTAGCGTTGGCAGAGATTAGTGAGCATCTCGATACAGAGGAGCAGGGACAGAGGAAGAGATCTACATCTACGGGTTACCAACAGGGTCATAGGTTGGTTCAATGGAGGAGAGGAAATCATGGCAGAGGGCGGAGGTAGGAGATAGGAGGACGCAAGTGCAGACAGGGCAAGGTCCTCCAATCTATCAGACTTGTGGTAGGGGACACTGGGGAGAGTGTCGAGTATGAGGGGTGGTGTGCTATCTCTGCGGTATATCAGGGCATATGGTGCGAGACTGCCCTACCCCACTAGATGCAGTTCCAGCTCCTAGACCATACCAGGGAGGTTTCCAGGCGCCACGTGGGGGCTAGCAGAGGAATATGGCTCCAACCAGGATGTTTACTCTAACGTCGAGTGAGGCTGAGACGGCAAGTGACGTAGTGACAGGTATGGTTATTATGCTTTCTTTTAAAGTTATTGCATTGTTTGATTTAAGTGCTACGCACTCGTTCGTGTCTTCGGGGTGTGTTAAATTATGTGGGGCTAAAACACAATCATTAGATGTTGAATTGTTGGTATTTACACTAACTGGGTTAGCAGTAAGGTGTAGTAGGGTGCTCCGAGGTTGTCCAGTTGATATTCAAGGAAAGATTTTGTTTGTTGATCTGATAGTGCTAGACATGCACGGGTTTGATGTTATGCTAGCAGCTAATTTTTCCAGCATAGATTGCCGAACACGAGAAGTGATATTCAGATCTCCGGGGGAAGTAGAATTCAAGTTTATAGGGTCGCGAGTGCAATCCCCGCCTCAGCTACTTTCAACTATTCAGGCGAGAAGACTAGTACTGAGTGGTTGTCAGGGGTTTGTGGCTATTGTGAAGAAGATGTCAGAGAATAAATTGAAACTTGCTAGCACGCCTGTAATAAAGGAGTTTACAGATATTTTCTCAGACGAGTTGCCAGGCTTGCCACCCGATCGTGAGATAGATTTTCCTATTGATTTACCTTCCGGTACAGCGCCGATTTCTAAAGTACCTTATCGGATGGCGCCAGTGGAATTGGCAGAATTAAAGAATCAGTTGCAAGATCTGCTTGATAAGGGCTTCATACGACCCAGTGTATCTCCGTGGGGAGTTAGAGTTTTATTTGTGAAGAAGAAAGACGGGACTATGAGAATGTGTAAAGACTATAAGGAGATTAATAAAGTGACAATCAAGAACAAGTATCCTCTACCCCGTATCGACGATTTGTTTGACCAGCTTCAGCGTACACGGTTGTATTTGAAGATTGACCTCAGTCCCGGCTACCATCAGGTAAAAGTGAAAGCAGAAGACATCTTGAAGGCAGCCTTTAAGACTAGGTACGGGCATTATGAGTTTCTTATTATTCCGTTTGGTTTAACGAATGCTCCTGCGGTATTTATGTACTTGATGAATAGAGTCTTCCACCAATACCTAGACCAGTTTGTTGTCATTTTTATTGATGTTGTACTGGTCTATTCGAGGAGCTATGAGGAGCATGAGACGCACTTGAGGCAGGTTTTGTAGACACTTCGGGAAAAGAAGTTGTATGCCAAGTTTAGTAAATGTGAATTCTGGTTTGAGAAGGTCGTGTTCTTGGGGCATGTTGTATCTAGAGACGGTATTTCTGTGGATCCTAGTAAGGTTGAGGTCGTAGTGAATCGGGCTAGACTGAGAAATGTCGAGGAGATCAAGAGTTTCTTGGGGCTAACTGGCTATTACCATCGTTTCGTTGAGGGATTCTCGGCTTTGTCAGGACCTTTGACACGACTGACGAGGAAGAATGTCAGATTTGAGTGGGACGACAACTGTGAGCAGAGTTTTCAAGAACTGAAGCAAAGATTAGTCACAACATCAGTGTTGGTTATCCCATCAGGGGATGAGGGGTATGTTATTTATAGTGATGTGTCCTTGAAGGGACTTGGTTGTGTATTGATGCAGCATGGCAGGGTAGTGGTGTATGCGTCCAGACAGTTGAAAGAATATGAAAAGAAGTACCCTACACATGAACTTGAATTGGTTGCAGTGGTACACGCATTGAAAATTTGGAGGCATTACTTGTATGGCGAGTAGTGTGAGATTTTCTCCGACCACAAAAGCTTAAAGTATTTCTTCACATAGAAGGAACTAAATATGAGGCAAGGAAGGTGGTTGGAGATGATTAAGGATTTTGATTATACCATCAATTATCACCCAGGAAAAGCAAATATGGTAGCTAATGCATTAAGCAGGAAATCCAGGGAACCAGTGTTGGTGGCTATGGAGATCTAGTATCCAATCATGACATATCTAGAGAGATTTGACATCAAATTAGTTAAGAGTGGTTCTCAGGCTCACATTGCCATTTTAGTGGTGCAGCCTATGCTGCAAAAGAGAATTAAAGCCACTCAGAAGGAAGACCCAAAATTAGCAGAGGTGATAAACAGAGTACAAAGTGGTCAGGGGAAAGAATTTAGTATTGCAGATGACGAAGCTTGGTGGTTCCGTACCAAATTATGTGTTCCTGCCGATACTGATATTAGAAAGACTATTTTAGAGGAGGCCCACAGATCTTTGTATACAGTTCATCCCACTAGTACGAAGATGTACATAGATCTGCGAGAGTCGTACTGGTGGAGTGGTATGAAGAGAGAGATCACCGAGTATGTAGCCCAGTGTTTGACGTGCCAGCAGGTAAAGGTTGAGCACCAGAGGCCGGCAGGGTAGTTATAGCCGTTATTTATCCTAGAGTGGAAGTGGGATCATATATCTATGGACTTCATGTCAGGACTACTGACGGTATTATAGGGCCAGAATGCCATCTGGGTGATTGTTGACTATTTGACTAAGACCGCCCACTTTATACCTATCAAGATCAGCTACTCCCTCAACCGTTTAGCGGAGATCTACATTCAAGAGATAGTTCGTTCTCATGGGGTGCCAATATCGATTGTGTCATATCAAGACCTGTGTTTTACGTCACATTTTTGGAAGAGTCTGCAGGAAGCACTAGGGTCTCAATTGTCATTTAGCACGACATTCCATCCTCAGTCAGATGGGCAGACTGAGAGGACGATACAGACATTAGAGGATATGCTTCGTGCGTGCGTATTAGATTTTGGGGGTAGTTGGACTCAGTTCATGCCGCTGGTAAAGTTCGCGTATAATAACAATTATCAATCCAGTATTGGCATGGCACCATTTGAGGCTTTGTACGGTAGGAGATGTTAATCTCCTTTGTTTTGGGATGAAGTGAGTGAGCAGCGAGTAGTGGGGCCAGAGGTTGTGCAGCAAGCGCGTGATAAGGTTTGGCTTATCAGAGACATAATCAGTGCAACTCAGAGCTGACAGAAAAGTTACGCTGATAATCGCCGTAGAAATCTAAAATTTGATGTGGGTAATCATGTGTTTTTGAAGATAGCTCCAATGAAAGGGGTTATGCGATTCGAAAAGAAGGGTAAACTTAGTCCTAGGTTTGTCAGTCCATTTGAGATTCTAGATAAAGTGGGGCCGGTAGCTTACAGGCTAGCTTTGCCTTTTGTGTTGTCCAGGATCCACGATGTATTCCATGTTGCTATGTTGAGGAAATACGTCACAGATCCTTCTCATATCATCAGTTATGATGAATTAGAGCTTAGTGATTCACTGGTGTATGAGGAGGTACCAGTACAAATTTTAGATAGGAAAGTACAGGAGTTACGTAACAAGTAGATTCCTCAAGTAAAAGTTTTGCGGAGGAATCATGCAATTGAAGAGGCTTCTTGGGAATCCGAGAAGCAGATGAAGCAGAGGTATTCGCATTTATTCCAAGAAGTCTGATTGGGTAAAATGTAAGTAGTTAGATAGTATTTCTTTTGCAGGTACATGTAATGGTTTAATTAGTGTAGCATTTTAGTTTTGGGAGAATTTTTCTTTTGTATATGTAATCTCCAAGGACTCGAAATGTAACCACGGTATCCCTCTGCCATAAGTGAGGGTAAGTAATAAAATAAATAGACAATTTTCTTGTTAAAGTATGACGAGTTACGTGAATAATAAATTTCGAGGACGAAATTTTATAAGGAGGGGAAAATGTAACGACCCGAGTAATAATGGTATTTAAATAATAAAAAGAAAGGGAAATGGAAACTTGAAACAGAAGGAGGCAGTCGACTTCATCGATGAACACTTTGCATTCGTCGATGACATTGCATTTTTGAAAGGATAAATCAAAGGAATTTTTCAGCTCCTCATCAACGAATACAGGGGACTCGTCGACGAGGGTATAACAGGAGCTCGTCGACGAGGGTTGGAGTTCATCGACGAAAATATAATTTGTCTCATCGACGAGGTGACGTGGCTTGTCGATGAGAAAATACCGAGGGAATGATTTGGGGTTATGAATTTCGTCAATGAAGGGAAGAGTTCATTGAAAAATTTTCTATTGACCTCGTCGACGAGGTGATGTGACTTGTCGACGAAGGCCACTGTTTAAGTAGGCCTAAAATTCATTTTTGGATGAAATTTCTTGTGCAGATCTTCCCTATCTCTCATTTTATGGTCCTTCCTCTTTCTCTCTTCGATTTTGGGCCGGATTTCCACCGGTTTGAGGATCTGAAACCACCACGACCCTCCTGGGAAAGATCTCTGCAAATCTGTCAGAGCGGATTGTCGGTGGAGATGAAGTGGAAACCATCCCAAATCCAGGGTAAGACTTTCTACCCAATATTTTTATTTTTTGCAGTTGTAGAAAGTGTTATACGCTTGGAAATATTGAACTTTAGTTATGGGAAATTCCGTTTTCAGGGTGTTGAGTAGGGAACCCTACGGGTGCGGGACATATTTTCTTAGGGGCTTTTCAGGAATCAGGTAAGGGGATAAACTAAGCAAGTTCTTTTTTAAGAAAATGTATGTATATATAGAATTTGATTTCAGGAAAGTAAATATGTTCATATATATGATTTATATTTGAGAAAACATTGTTGAAAATGATGATATGTTGAATATGCGGAAAACCTGTTAGTGTGGCATGAGTAGAAATTGTTTTGAAATACTGTTTTCTGGAAATGTGATTATGATACAGATTTTTATAATGGAAAACTGGTGTACGGGCCGAGATTTTTATATGTTTTGTCGGGGTATGGGCCGTGCTATGTGTATAATTTGCCAGCTTACGGGCTGAGCTATGGATATATTTTATCGGCGTACAGGCCGTGCTATAGATGTGATTTGCCAGCATACGGGCTGTGCTATGATATGATTTGTCGGCGTACGGGCCGAGCTATGAATGTGATTTGTCAGCGTTCGAGCTGTGCTATGATTTGCCAGCGTACGAGCGGAGCTATGATAAAATGTGTAATACCGGCGTACGGGCTGTGCTATGATATGATTTACCAGCGTACAGGCCGAGCTATGGATGTGATTTGCCAGCGTGCGGGTTGTGCTATGATTTGCTGGCGTACAGGCCGAGCTATGATAAAATGTGTAATATCGGAGTACGGGCCGATGATTTTCATGATATACGTATATATGCAAAATGATATGATTGATTTGATAATTAATGATATGAAATATCCATGTATCACAGTTTCAGTATACGTTATATGATATCAGAACCTGATTGGCTTGGTCTAGGCTAGCACTTGCACGATACCGTTGTTATGTGTCCATGGTCATCATGATTATGATATTTGTGTTAACGCCGTTGTACGAAGTAGTGTAAGATTGGATGGTCGAAGTAGTTTTTAAGAAATGTGTGAGCGCCCCTAGTGTACGGACCTGGTCAGGCAGATCCATCAGACTTAATGACTGTACTTTTGACTTGGCAATGGTCGGCCAACCATTGTTAAGTCCCGCCTTTGAGCCACACAACCCAATCATGTGGGGGTAATACATGACAACAGTCAGCTAACCTACCAGGAATGTTTTGTATTATTACTATATGAGATGAAATATGTTTATGAAAATGCAGTATGTTTTGCTATGTTTTGATGATATATATGTTTTCCCAAATTTGACAAAACAATTACTGAATATGTTCTGTATGGTATATGTATAACACGGAATACTCATGTTGTCACACACTGGTATTAGTTTATTTCCCTTACTGAGAGGTGTCTCACCCCAAAATTTTATAAACTTTTTAGGAGCCCCTGATAGGAGAGCGGGTAAAGCCCCGCTGATCTAGTACGATTGATCTGCCATTCCAGAAGGGTAAGTGTTTTGATAGGGTCAGATGTATTTTGTGGGATGGCCCTAGATATCTTTTGGATTGTGTATTGTGTACATATATATATATATATATATATATCCAGTGATTGTAGTAACTCTGGTATTGTAATGTATGGTATAATGAGGTGTTTGTGATTTATATTCCTGTTGCATAGGCTTCCGTGTTGTATTTCTGATGTATCACTAGTACCCATGGGTCCAGGTGGATTATGATTTGCTGAGATTAGTGATATTGATTTTATTATATTTTGAAAAAAAATGTGAAAATTAAGCAGGTCGTCACAATAATAGCTCAAGAGATATATGAAAAGTGTAAGCTTGTGAAAAAAATTTTTTGCAAATCAAAACACACAAGCTTGATGAGTGTTGCAACCAAAATGCAAAGACTCACTAGCTACAAGGGTTTTCCCACACAAAGATTTATTAATTAAATCAAGGGAAGAACCCTAGCTAAAAACTCTCAATAAAAGCAAATAATCAATATATAACTGGGAGAGTTTTAGTAACTAGAAACACTCAATAACACTCTTAGGAAGTTGGATTTCTTAAAGGAATAGCAAAGAGTGAGTGTATGGGCTTAGTATGTGAAAGATATGATCTTTGAAAAACAAGGGATTTTTGGCTAATCAAGTATGCTAATTTATCTTAATTTTTGCAAATGAACCCATATATATATAGAGAATGTCAAAATTATAACTGTTAGGGACACACGTGGAATTATTAAATTTGTTTTAAAACTGATTAGACAAATTAACCCTGTTTAATCCCTCTTAATCATGGTAAAAAAATCGCCAACCCGAGAGTTTCGAGTGCCTAACCCATGGTTCAATCGCCCAAACAGACACAATAGAAAAAGTGATTTTTGAACTTCGGTTGCCTGAATTTTGGTTCGATTTGCTGACCAAAGACGATTTCCATTATGTCTGAGGTTCGATCATCTGAAGCAAAGTTCAGCTTACCAAATAGCCAAGTTCAGTCACTCGAGGGTAAAATGAACTGTAAGTTTGGGTGCCCGGGGATGATGGAAAAGTACAAGACACAAGTTCGGTCAACCGTGGACACTCAAGTGATTTTGAGTTAAGTCGCCCGAATCCGAGTCAACTTTTTGACTAGTCCACAGTTTGGTCGATCGAGGCAATTTGTATTTCCAGGTTTGGTCACCCGAACCCTCATGATTTTATCTTAAGGTTCATTCTTTGATTTTAATATTAATCCCTAATAACATGTGAAGAATAGTGGGGCTTTATGCACTAAGTGTGGGAACCTAAGGTCTATCTAAGGTCATTCTGAGCATATTGTCCTACTATGCATGATGCAGATTATTACAGGTCATATAGTGTTATAGTCCATAAATAATTATAACCCATAATGAAGAATATAAAAAAAATTACAAATAAGGTACAATATTCTTCAGTCTTCTGTAATATCAACATACGCCATCATGATATAGTATTCTTTTCAATTCTATGCGTTGAGTAAACCTGCATGCAAGCCTTAGTGCAAACATTTGTATTAAGTGTATTTGTCATTATTAAAACAGGATATGACCAACTAGGTCAACAATCTCCCCCTTTTTTATGATAACAAATACTTTATGTAAAAGTGGGTACAACCAAGAAAGGCTCCCCCTGACTATATACATAAAGAGAATTGAAGCTCAATTAAATTTAACTAATTAAATTAACTAATGTACCCAATGTATCAAATTTTGCCTTTTCTCCCCCTTTTGGCAACAACAAAAAGGGTTGAGAATAAAGAATTATAAGTAATTTGGGCAAACAAGGAGTAACACTCAATTAGATACAAGAAATAATTTAGGAATATTTCTGAAAGTTTCGGCAGCATGCTGTTTGAAAATAGAGCGTTTTCCAAAATAAATCTGTACCTAAGTGACCTATTTGAGTTCAACAATCATAGACAACAATTTGCATCCAACAACTCAAACAATTTAGTATTGATCCACTCAAATCATCAAGTCAAGAAGATAATATGATCATGCATCACAAAATGACTAAAGGATACCAATTGTTAGAGATTTATGTATTCCCACAAGATATAAATTTTAGTAATGCATGAAGTGAGATACATGTAACATTTCAGAGACACATATTTCCAAGTGAAGTGGCTTCCCCTCAGATTGTGCATTCTCTTTAATCTTAATGTGAGCATATGGCACAAGGTATTTAAAACTTAAAAATACCACATGACAAAAGATTATCTTTTGAGATTAGTTCGCGCATATTTGACTTTTAAAAGAAATCCCCCTTTCAAAAAAATAGATACCAATTATTGTTTTGGGGATACAATTTGCCACAAGATGCTAAATTTAAGTCCAACAAAGTGATTGAAGAAAACTAGAACATATCATATTAAAAAAAAAATTCATGATGCACAAAGATATGATGTTCTAAAATCTCAACCTAAGTTGAAAATGTTCAGATTTTATAAAAACATAGGATGTGTGTGCAGTGAATTTAAAAAAAAAAAAATTCGACAGCATTTTGTCTAAAAAATACAACTTTTCCCATAAATACCTGCCAATCACAAAACATTTAAATATATGCACAAGATTTAGATGATTCAAATTGAATTGAGCTAAGTGCAAGGAATTTTAAAATCCAAAAGCAGATTTAGTATGCATATCCATTTTAGAAAACGTTTGAATATTTTAAGAAAATGTCAAATAAAAATCCAGTAGTATACCGTCTGTAAATAGGACATTTCCCATATGAACCTGCATAAAATGATTAACGCAAACAGTATATCATCCAGTTTTGAGCATGCGAGAACCTAACAATTCTACCAGCAGGCAATACACATCAACTACATCCGTCATGCAGGAGGCATCAATTAAGCAAACGTATATACATATATAAAAGTACATGCAAGCCATCAAATCATTAGATATATATATATATATATATATATATATATATATATATATATAAGAATAAGAAAAAGACAATCACCATATAATAGTATGTGTGATTGTGTGTGTGGTGAGAGTGTATAGCTAAAAAGCAAAATAAAAATGCTGTTAAGATAGGATAGATAAAATAAAAGAGCAGCTGATCTTCAAGGCCCACCTTTAGGTCTCCCCATCATCATGCTCGTCATCCTCATCACCGCCCACCTCTAGGTCTCCCCATCATCATGCTCGTCATCCTTATCACCGCTCACCTCCATATGCTTCTCGCTAACGTCCTCATCATTTATCTCCCTCAGGCATTCACCAAGTATGTGGAATACACTTAGTACTAATGTTTGCACTAAGGCTTGCATGCAGGTTCACTCTACAGATGAAATTGAAAAGACTGCTATATCATGATGGCATATGGTGATATTATAGAAGACTAAAGAATATTGTACCTTATTTGTAATTGTCTGGGTTGTAATTAATTATGGACTGTAACACTATATGACCTGTAATAATCTACATCATGCATGGTAGGACAATATGCTTAGAATGACCTTAGATTCCCACACTTAGTGCACAAAGCCCCACTATACTTCACATGTTATCAAGGGTTAAAATTAAAATCAAAGAATGGACCTTAGGTTAAAATCACGAGGCTTCCGGCGACCGAACCTGGCAAGACAAATTGCCTTGGTCGATCGAACCGTGGACTGGTCAAAAAGTTTACTTGAACTCGGGCGACCGAACTCAAAAGACTTGAGTGTCCACGGTCGACCAAACTTGTACCTTCTACCTTTCCATCATCCCCAGGCGCTCGAACTTACAGTTCATTTTACCCTTGGGTGATCGAACTTGGCCGTTTGGTAAGCTGAACTTTGGTCTAGACGACCGAACCTCAGACAAAATGGAAATCGCCTTTGGTCAACAAACCGAACCTAAATTCAGGCACCCGAAGTTCAAAAATCACTTTTTCTATTGTGTTTGTTCGGGCAACCAAACTAGGGGTCAAACGCCCGAAACTCTCAAGTTGGCTATTTTTTTACCGCAATTAAAAGGGGTTAAACAGGGTTAACTTTTCTAATCAGTTTTAAAACAATTTTAATAATTTCCTGTGTGTCACTAACGGTTATAATTTTGGCCTTCTTTATATATATGAGTTCATTTGCAAAAATTAAGATAGATTAGCATACTTTATTAGCCAAAATTCCTCTATTTTTCAAAGATCATATCTTTTACATACTAAGCCCATACACTCACTCTTTGCTATTCCTTTAAGAAATCTAAATTCCTAAAAGTGTTATTGAGTGTTTCTAGTTGCTAAAACTTTCCTGGTTATAGATTGATTATTTGTTTTTGTTGAGAGTTTTTAGCTAGCGTTCTTCCCCTGATTTAATCAATAAATTTTTGTGCGGGAAAACCCTTGTAGCTAGTGAGTTTTGTATCTTGGTTGTAAGACTCATCAAGCTTGTGTGTTTTGATTTGCAAAATACTTTTTCACAAGCTTACACTTTTCAAATATCCCTTAAGCTATTATTTTTTGAAAAATCTTGTTTGAGATATTTTGAATATACTTGTTGAAATACTTTGAAACTTGTGGTGATTGATTTACTTTGATTATTTGTTTCAAAATTTGCTTGGAAATACACTCTAGATCTTGACTGTATATTTACATTAGATTGAGTGTTTAGCACACATTATTAAGCACTGAACATATTTACTATCATCTGTGGTTGCATTATTATATGGACTATATTGTGGAACATATCTTCTTGTTGAGAAGGATATTTTCGTGTATGCAAAATTTATATTGAATATTTTTTGTATTCCAGGCATGGGCCTGAAGAGGAAGACCAACCCTGTTGAATAGTCCTGAATTGGCTTAGACCTGGTTAGGAAAGCTAGGTGCACCATCCTGGTAAGGTGTAGTTGTAGGTTGAGGTTAGCCCCATTAATTGACCTAGTTGTAATCAGTACCACTCCACCCGTGAAGTGAGTTTATAGCGGAATCCTTGTGCTGGTGAGCCAAGATGGGGATGTAGACTATAATAACCCGGCAAAATTAGAAGGGTTCTCGTTGATGAAGACAGTGGATTCATTGACGAGAATATAAGAGGAGCTCGTCGATGAGGACATTTTAGTCGACGAGAAGATACCGAGAGAAGTTTTTGGGCAGTCTGAAATTCATCGAAAAGGGAGGAAGCTTGTTGACGAAATTCCTTAAGGACTCGTTGACAAGATGACGAGTCTCGTCGACGAATCCGAGGCTATAAATAGTGAAAACCTGGGTTAATTTGCAAAAAAAAATGGCGTAAATATTCCTCTCTCTCTCTCTCTCTCTCTCTCTCTCTCAATCAATGCCTCTCCCTCTTTCTCTCTTCGATTTCGGCCCCGTTTCTCGTCGGATCGAAAATTCGAGGCCACCATAATGCTCCTGGTGAAGTTCTTTGCAAGACTGATGGAGCTGATCATTGGTGGAAGTGGTTTGAAATTCATCCTAAATTTAGGGTAATGTGTTTTATTTAGAATATGCTTTCCCTGCAGTTATAAGAAATGTTGTATGCAGGAAAATACTGATGTTTTGTTCTGAGTGATGTAGTTTTCAGGGTGTTGAGTGGAGAACCCTGCGGGTGTAGGGCTAGAGTTCAGTGAGAGTTTTTCAGAAACTAGGTAATATGCTATGCTAGGAGATTTGATTATGTTAACAAAAATTTTGTAGTGCATGTATACCATTATTATATAGTTTTTACAGAATATGAGATTATGAAGTATGTGTAGCCTGAGTAGATATTATTTGATGTAGAAATTTTATACAGTTTACAGTACATACTAATAGTATTATGGATATTTTGGAAACATAATGAAAATAGTAAAAAAGAGTATAGTATATATGTATATAGTATCAGATCCCTATGGAAAGATTATAGACAGATACAGTTACAGAGCACGGTACCGTTGCTATATACAAAATAGAGTACAACCACATATCTCAGATAGTGTGTGGGTACTGTCAAACTGTGCTCGAAGAGGATGCAGCTCCCCAGTTCACTGGGTTGAGGGGGCTAGTTTGACGAGGTAGCAGCCAGTCCCAAGCTTAGGAGTGGATGCAGTTTGGCCGGGCTAAGGTGGTGTAGAGTATGATGACTTACGTGGAGGGTTGACCAGAGTTAAGTCCCGCCTACAGGCCGCACAACCCTGTCATAAGGAGTCAAATCATGACATACAGAGTCTCAGGGAAAGTGTAGTAACCGGGAAAAAAATAAAATTTTAAAAAATAATAATAATAATAATAATAATAATAATAAAATAATAAAATAAAATTAATTAATTAAATTAACAAGTAAAATGAACAGTACGATAAGGAACAAATATATATATATATATATATACAAAATGGTGTGCAAGCTTCTTCAAGAAGCTTGCTTAGATCTTTTTTTTGGAAGTGCTCTCTCTCTCTCTTCGATTCCGGGCTAGTTTTACGTTGGATCGACAAACTGAAACCACCACGACGCTCCTGGCGAAGTTCTCTACAAGTCTGCCGGAACGGATCGTCAGGAAAACGAAGTTGGATTTCATCCCAAATCCAAGGTAAGACTTTATATTCAATATTTGGATTTTTGATAGTTGAAGAAAGTAATATACGCGTAAAAATACTGAACTTTAATACTGGAAATTTTCAGTTCCAGGGTATTGATTGGGAACGTTGGGAATCATCCCTAAGTTGAGGTAAGACTTTTTAAGTCGAATTTGATTTAGTGGTAGTTATAGAAAATGTTGTACGTACGGAAATACTAAATTTTAATTCTGCGAGTTTTCATTTTCAGGGTGTTGAGTTGAGAACCTTGTGGGTACGGGGAAGATTTTCTTAGGGGCTTTTCAAAAATCAGGTAAGGGGATAAACTAAGCTAGTTTTGTTTTGAGAAAATGCATGTATATATATGTAGCATCTGGTTTCAGGAAAAATAAATATATTTATATATATGATTTATATTTGGAAAATACTGTTTAAATGATGATATGTTGAATACGTGGAAAAATTTGTTTAGTGTGGCATGAGTATAAAAATGTTGTGAAATACTGTTTTTTTGGAATGGGGATGATATGGATTTCTATGATGGAAAATCGGCGTACGGGCTGAGATATTTTTATATGTATATGTGATTTGCCGGCGTATGGGCCGTGCTATGTGGATGAGTTTTGCCAGCGTACGGGCTGTGCTATGTGATTTGCCAGCGTACGGGCTGTGCTATGTGATTGCTGGCGTATGGGCCGTGCTATGTGGTTTGCCAGCGTACGGGCTGTGCTATGTGATTTGCCGGTGTACGAGCCGTACTATGTTAAAATGTGTAATACCGGCGTACGGGCCGATGATTTTCATGATACACGTATATATGTGAAATGATATGATTGATGTGAAAATAAATGATATGAGATATTTATGTATCACGGTTTTAGTATATGTATATGATATCAGAACCTGGTTGGCTTGGTCTAGGCTAGCACTTGTACGGTACCGTTGCTATGTGTCCATGGTCCTCGTGATCATGATATCTGTGTTAACGCCGCTGTACGGAGTGGTGTGAGATTGGATGGTCGATGTGGTTATTTTCAAGAAGTGTGTTGTTATCGCCCCTGGTGTACGGACCAGTCTGGGTAGACCCATCGAACCTACAGACTACTGTTTGACTTGACAGTGGTTGGCCAACTATTGTCAGGTCCCGCCTTCGGACCACACAACCCAGTCATGTGGGGGTAATACATGACAATAGCCAACTAACCTACCAGGATTGTTTTTATGTTATTATTATTATGATATGAGATGAGAAATGTTTATGAAAATGCAGTATGTTCTGCCATATTTTGATATGCATATGTTTTCACAGATTTGATAAACAGTATTGAATATGTTATGTATGGTATATGTAGAACACAGAATACTCATGTTGCCACACACTAGTATTAGTTTATTTCCCTTACTGAGAGGTGTCTTACCCCTAAATCTTATACATTTTTCAGGAGCCCCTGATAGGAGAGCGGGAAAAGCCCCGCTGATCTAGATCAGTTGTTTGCCCTCTTTGGAAGGGTAAGTTTTTGGTAGGGACGGTTAGGTTTTGTGGGGATTGTCCCTAAATTTCATTTTTGAGATGTATATATTGTGAGATAGTAATTGTAGTGACTCTGGTATGTGTTATGCACATTATGATGAGATGTATATGATTTTATACTTTCTGCCGCGTAGGCTTCTGCTGTATGTTTTGTTATATCCCTGGTGCCCACGGGCCCAGGTGGATTGTGACCTGCTAAGTTGGAATGTATGATGTGATGATAATTTATTTATATAAAAAAAATATATGTGAAAAAGGAGCAGGTCGTTACAAAAAGAGCACAGTTATGTATATGTATATGTATAAAATTTTACAGCTTTTGTCGTATATAGTATGATATAGCAGTATGAAAGATAAAAAGTTCAGATGATACAAATGTTTTAAGCTACTATACATGTGTTTTACAGATTTTCCAGATCATGCAATTTTAAATATTAATATTATAGTTTTACAACTCGGTCGCCACACACTAGTTATAGCATATATCCATTTACTGAGCATTGGCTCACCCCATTACTTTACCACTTTTCAGGTGAGCTAGGTAGGCGAGCAAATCAGGCTCGCGAATAGAGAGTTGACTTGGTTACCCTGGCTGTAGGGTAAGTTTGTGAGAGGGTTTTGTATTTTTGGGGTAGATGATACTAGAGGGAGTTATTGTATATGACTAAGGTCTGAATGTACTGAATTCTGATATTGTTTAGTATATATGGTTGTATGACTTGTATATCCACTGCATGGATAAGGTTCTATATGTATAAAAAAATTGGTGAAAATTTTGAGGATGTTACAATTTGGTGTCAGAGCCTAGGTTTCTAGGTTCTGTAGACTCTAGAATGTAGCGGGAAACAATATCAGAATATAGAAAAAAGAATTTGAAATTTAGGTCTATGATTTGGATACAGGATTTCGTGGTGGGTTTTGTATTTTTACTGGAGTGACGATTTCAGGAAAGTCATAGTAAACTATCAACGAGTCGTGTATTTGGGTTGTAGGATTTGATTTTGGGATTAGGATCAGGAGGGATGGTTAATAAAAGATTTGAAGTTTTAGTTGAATAAGTTAGGTCTATATGGGAACTAGGGTTCTGAAATGGTGTTCTATATATTTGCAGGATGGACATAGGAGGCTGTAGTGCTCACGCCAGTGGGGACGATGGAGCGGGTCCTTTTGGCGCAGGCGGTGGAGATTCAGATGTTGTGCTATGTAGTGTGGCTCAGCAAGTTATGGCTGAGATAGCGCAGAGCTCTAGAGAGTAGGGAGGTCCATCTCTAGTTCAGGGATGTATCATAGAGAAATTTATGAAGATGAATCTGCCAACCTTTTTTGGAGCGGCTGACCCTACAGTTGCTGAAAATTGGGTGCAAGAGGTAGAGAAGATCCTGACAGTACTTCACTGCACCGATGAACAGAGGGTCTTATATGCTACATATAGACTGGTAGGGGAGGCCGAGAGATGGTGGACAGCTACCAGGCTATTGGAGGAGCAGAGGACTATAGCAGTGTCGATGACCTGGGCTCGATTCAAGGATGTGTTCTTTGAGAGATACTATCCTGCCTCAGTCAAAGAGGCTCGAGTACAGGAGTTTCTGAGTCTGTCCCAGGGGTCAATGACAGTCTAGCAGTACGCAGCGAGATTTATCGAGCTCTCGCGACTGTGGATCCAGGACTTTGCAGAGTTGGTTGACAAGGCAATTATAGCAGAGGAGAGTCTACCCAGGGAGACCGAGACACAGAGTTAGAAGAAGAGGACTGCGCCCTTGAGTTTTCAGGAGGGTCCCAGTCGAGGCCCTTGTTGAAGAGGTAGATCTAGCGAAGGTCAGAGACAGATGGTAGAGCACGGGGGATTTCAAAGTGGACAATTTCCTGCAATATGTCCTAGATGTGGACGGAGACACCCTAGTGAGTGCCGGCTAGGGGAGAATGTCTGTTATCGCTGTGGGAGGCCTATTTATATGGCTTGATCCTGTCAGATGCCACCAAGTTATGTACCGGCTCCTAGGCCATTTCGGGGAGGATACCAGGCGCCTCGTGGAAGTCAACAGAGAAATACCGTGCCGGTGAGGGCTTAAGCGTTGACACCGGGAGACGCCAAACGGCTGGAGATGTGGTCACAGGTACCATTACGATTTTACCATATAAAATTGTTGTTTTTGTAACAACCCGAATAATAATGGAATTTAAATAACAAGAGGAGGGGAAATGGAAACGGTAACAGAAGGAGGATGTCGACTTCGTCGACGTCATTGCATTTTGGAAAGAAAAACCAAACGGAGGCATCAGGGCTTCATCAAAAAATATAGGGGATTCGTCGATGAGGGCTTAAAAGAATTCGTGACGAAGATTGAATTTTGTCGATGAAGAAATACTGAGAGAGTTTGAACCGGCTGAATTTCATCGACGAAATTATTGAAGGATTCGTCGACGAATGACGTGGCTCGTCGACGAATCCAATTCTATAAATAGAAAAATCCAGATTTTTTTTACTTCACAACTAAGCAAACCTCTCTCTCTCTCTCTCTCTCTCTCTCTCTTCATTTTTGGGCCAGTTTTATGCCGGATCGACAATCCGAAGTCACCACGACACTCCTAGGGAAGTTTTCTCCAAATCTACCGGAGCGGATCGTTGGTGAAAGCAAGTTGGAAATCATCCCTAAGTTGAGGTAAGGTTTTTTAAGCCAAATTTGGTCTTACGACAGTTATAGGAAGTGATGTACACATAGAAATACTTAAGTTTAATACTGGAGGTTTTCAGTTTCAGGGTATTGATCAGAAAACCCTATGAGTGTGAGATTAGAGTTTATAGGGGCTTTTCTCAATAGCTAGGTAAGGGAATAAACTAAAGTAGTTACTTTCTTTCAAATTATTGTTATTTATGAGAAATGTTATTTTTAGGAAAAGCATATATTATATCCGTATATTATGAAGGAAATGTACGTTTGCGAAAATACTGCTATATGTCGAAATGTATATATATATATATATATATATATATGTATGAGATGCTAGAACGTATGATACAATGTATGGTTTTATATAGCAAATGTGTGGCATGAATATTATTTTACATGGAAGAATAGCATGATATGATGATGTTATGAATGCAATATGATTTGAGAAACTATGAAAGTATACAGTATATTATGATTCTGATAAATATATGATTAAATGATTATTTTCAGAATGACGTATATATGTATGATTTCGGTGCAAGGCCGTATCGGCACGAGGCCGCATTTATGTATGATTTCGGCACAAGGTCGTATCGGCACGAAGCCATATTTATGTATGAGTTCGGTGCGAGGCCGTATTTACGTATGAACGGCATGAGACCGTATTTATGATATATTCAGCACGAGGCTGTAATTATGAAAGATGTTATATAATCATAACCTATATGTTATCAAAACCCGAATGTTAGTTTAGTTCAGTTCAAGAGCTCGGTACCGTAGCTATATAGATTAGATATCTATGTTCAGATTAGTGCTAACCACCCCACGAGGGGGTGGGAGATGGATAGTCGATGTGGCTTTCAGTAGAGTGTGGACGTCCACTTGGCAGTCCGAACCAGGGTGTGGCGGGCTCATCGTACTTACACACATATTTGACTCGGCAGTGGTTGGCTAGCCATTGTCGGGTCCCACCTTCAAGCTGCACAACCTGTCATGGGGGGTAATACATGACATTAGCTAGTTATTCAGCCTGAGTATATTTTCAGCATTACCGTTATAGCAGATGTTTTATGTACGTTATGAGTTATTAGCAAATATGAAAATGTATGATTATTCAGTATGATATGATGAATGTTTTCCGATTTATGAAATGTACTGTATATGTATAATTCCATTAAATGTTCATGCTACCACACAACTGTATTTAGTTTATTTTCCCTTACTAGGAAGTGTCTCACCCCCAACATTAGTATATTTTTCAGGAGATCCTGAGTGACCGGCGAGTCGTGGCCGCCTTTGAGTTAGGAATATTACCCCGTTATGAGGGTAAGATTTTGTACTAGGGTCAGAATTATTTTGTATTTGACCCTAAAGTTATTTTGATGTTTTGGAGGATGTATATAAATACAGTTTTATGATGTTTTGGTATTATGCTTTATAGATGGATGTTTTGGATTTTATGCTTGCTGCTGCTTAGGTTTCCGCTATGATAGGTGTCCCCATTACCCATGGGTTCGGGTTGACTTTTCCATTCATTATATTACATTTTGTGTTAAGAAATTGAGGTTGCTACATTTGGTATCAGAGCCTAGGATACTAGGTTTTATAGACTCTAGAGTGTAGCAGTAATAATATCAGAGTATTGGATAAGGGGATTTAAGGTCTAGTTTTAGTCTAGATGCAGGACTTCCGTGGTGGTTTATGTGATTTTCCTAGAGTGACGATTTCAAGAAAGTCATTGTAAACTATCGTTGGGTTAGGTATCTAGGTTGCAAGATTGAACCTTAGATTAAGATCAGAAGTGACAAGTTAATTAGGAGAATATACCATACGAGTTGAGTGATATGTATAGTGAAGGGATTTTGAGTTAAGTTACATGTTTTTCAAGATGGACCTTGGTGGCAATAGTGCCCACGCTAGTGGGAGTGAGGGTGCTGGACCCTCAGGCACTGCAGGTCATGATTTAGATATCGTTTTACGTAGCGTGGCGTAGCAGGTTATGGCAGAAATTACTAGAAGTTCGAAGAAACCGGGTGGTCCATTGGCAGGCCATGGTAGTTCGATCGAGAAGTTTATTAAGATGAGTCCTATGACTTTCTTAGGAGGGACAGATCCTGCAGTTCCTGAAAACTGGGTGCAGGAGATAGAGAAAATATTTGCAGTGCTGCAGTGTTCAGAAGAGTAGAAGGTGATGTTCGCCACCTATAGACTGACTGGGGAGGCCAAGAGATGGTGCTCAGCAGTGAGACTTTTAGATCAACAGAGAACTATACATGTGGAAATGACGTGGGAATGGTTTAAAGAAATATTCTTCGACATGTATTTTCCAGCCTCTTCCAAAGAGGCTAAGATTGAGGAGTTCCTAAATATGAAGCAGGGACAGCTGTCAGTACAGTAGTACACGGTGAGGTTCATCGAGCTATCTTGCTTCGCCCCATACATCATTCTAGATGAAGCGAAGAAGGTACGACAATTTGAGAGAGGTCTAAGGAGGGAAATTTATAAGCAGGTATCGATTCTGAAGTTACAGGATTTTGCTGAGCTAGTGGATAAAGTCACTATAGCAGAGATTGGTGAGCGATTGGAGGCTGAGGAACAGAGGCAGAAGAAGAGATCCATACCTTCTGGTTCCTAACAGGGGGTTGGATGTGGTACATGGAAGAGAGGTGGCTATTATAGAGACCAGAAACAGGAGACCAGGAATCGCGGTTTCCAGGGTGTACAACCATCTCTAGCTTGCCCATCTTACGGGAAGAGACACCTAGGAGAGTGTTGTGCCGGGCGAGGTGTCTGCTACAGGTGCAGGGAGCCAGGACATATGATGAGGGAGTGTCCAACAAAGATTGGAGCTACTCCTGCCCCTAAACCTGCTCGAGAAGGTTACCAGGCGCCACGTGGAGGCTAGCAGAAAAATATGCCCCTAGCTAGGGTTTTCACTTTGACGCCGGATGATGATGAGGCGGACGGCGACGTGGTGATAGGTATTGTTAGTATGTTTTCATTTAAAGTTATTGCACTTTTTGATTCTAGTGCCACACACTCGTTTGTGTCCTTGGGGTGTGTTAAATTATACGGGGAGGAAACGCAATCATTAGATGTTGGGTTATCAGTGGCAACACCGACCGAGTCAACAATGAGATGTAGTAGGATGCTTCGTGGTTGTCCAGTTGATATTCAGGGGAGAATTTTATCTGCTGATTTGGTGGTGCTGGACATGCACGGGTTTGACATTATTTTTGGCATGGATTGGCTAGCAGCTAATTCTGCTATTATAGACTGTCGTGCAAGGGAGGTGATATTCAGACCTCTAGGAAGACCAGAATTTAGATTTACAGGGTCGCGAGTGCAATCTTTACCTCAGATGGTCTCAGCTGTTCAAGCAAGGAGACTGGTCCAGAATGGCTGTCTAGGATTTGTGGCTTTTGTGAAAGAAATGTTAGAAAATGAATTAAAGCTTATTAATATGCCTGTAGTGAAAGAATTTACAGACATGTTTCCAGATGAATTACCATGTTTGCTGGCTGATCGTGAAGTAGATTTTTCCATTGATTTATTTCCAGGTACAATGCCTATTTCTAAAGCACCGTATCAAATGGCGTCGGCAGAGTTGGTAGAATTGAAAGACCAGTTGCAGGATTTGCTTGATAAGTGCTTCATACGACCTAGTGTATCGTCGTGGGGAGCTCCAGTGCTGTTTGTAAAGAAGAAGGATGGGTCTATGAGGATGTGCATAGACTACAGAGAAATTAATAAAGTAACAATCAAGAATAAGTATCCTCTACCCTGTATCGATGATCAGTTTAACCAGCTCCAAGGTACACGGGTATACCCTAAAATTGATCTTAGATCAGGCTATCATTAGGTAAAGGTGAGAGCGGAAGATGAATCGAAGACGGCTTTTAGGACCAGATATGGGCATTATGAATTTCTGGTTATGTCATTTGGTCTGACAAATGCTCCTGCGATATTTATGGACTTAATGAATTGAATTTTTCATCCATATTTAGATCAGTTTGTGGTTGTTTTCATTGACGATGTATTGGTCTATTCGATAAGCTATGAGGAGCACGAGATACATTTGAGTCAGGTTTTGCAGATGCTTAAAGAGAAGAAATTGTATGCCAAATTTAGTAAATGTGACTTTTGGCTTGAGAAAGTTGTATTTTTGGGACATGTTATCTCAGGAGACAGAATTTCTGTAGATCCCAGTAAGATTGAGGCGATGATGAACTGGGTTAGACCGAGGAACGTCTAGGAGATTAGGAGTTTCTTAGGTTTAGCTGGTTATAATCGTCGTTTTGTCGAGGGGTTCTCAGCTTTATCAGGGTCTCTGACACGACTGACGATGAAGAATGCTAGATTTGAATGGAACGACAGTTGTGAGTAGAGTTTTCAGGAGCTGAAGCAGAGATTAGTCACAGTGCCTGTATTAATCATCCCGTTTGGGGGTGAGGGTTATATTATCTACAGTGATGGATCCTTGAAGGGACTTGGCTGTGTGTTGATGCAGCATGATAAGGTAGTGGCGTATACGTCTAGACAGTTGAAAGAATATGAAAAGAACTACCCTATCCACGATCTTGAATTGGCTGCAGTGGTACACACATTAAAAATTTGGAGGCATTATCTGTACGACGAGCAATGTGAGATTTTCTCCGACCACAAGAGCTTAAAGTATTTCTTCACCCAAAAAGAATTGAATATGAGACAGAGAAGGTGGTTAGAATTGATTAAGGATTTTGATTGTACTATCAGTTACCACCCAGGGAAAGCAAATGTGGTAGCTGATGCACTGAGTAGGAATTCTGGCGTATCAGCGTTGACAGCTATGGAGATCTAGCGCCCGATTATGATGGATTTAGAGAGACTCAACATCGAATTGATAGAGAGTAATACTCCAATATGTATTGCCACCCTAGTGGTACAGCCTACTCTACAGGAAAGAATTAAATCCACCCAGAAAGATGATCCAGAATTGATAGAGGTGATGGATAGAGTGCAGAGTAGTCAAGGGGAGGAATTTTGCATTTCATATGATGGAGCTTTGCGGTTCCATTCCAGATTGTGTGTTCCTGCTGATACTGACATTTGGAAGACTATTTTGGATGAGGCTCACAGATCCTTGTATACAGTTCATCCCGGCGGTACGAAAATGTACAGGGATCTGTGAGAGTTTTACTGGTGGAGTGGAATGAAGAGGGAGGTTGCTGAGTATGTAGCCCAGTGTTTGATGTGCCAGTAGGTAAAAGCTGAGCACCAGAGACCAGCGGGTCAGTTGCAACCACTATTTATCCTAGAGTGGAAGTGGGATCATATATCTGTGGACTTTGTTTCAGGGCTGCTGTCGACATCGCATGGTTAGAATGCGATTTGGGTGATAGTAGATTGGTTGACTAAGTCTGCCCATTTTCTCCCTATCAAGATTAGCTATTCCCTCAACCGATTGGTAGAGATTTACGTTCTGGAGATAGTTCGTTCTCATGGGGTGCTTGTATCTATTGTATCAGATCGAGACCCATGATTCACGTCACAATTTTGGAGGAGCTTGCAAAAGGCTCTAAGGTCTCAGTTATTGTTTAGTACGACATTCCATCCTCAGTCAGACGGACAGACTGAGAGGACGATACAAACACTAGAAGATATGCTCCATGCATGTGTATTGGATCTTGGGGGTAGCTGGACTCAGTTCATGCCACTGGTGGAATTCGTGTATAATAATAGTTATCAGTACAACATTGGCATGGCACCATTCGAGGCACAATATGGTAGGAAATGTCGATCTCCTTTGTATTGAGATGAGATGGGTGAGCAGCGAGTTGTGGGTCCAAATATGGCACAGCAGATGTACGATAAGGTTCGGCTTATCAGGGAAAGAATCAGTGCAGCTTAAAGTCGACAAAAGAGTTATGTCAACCATCGCCGCAAGAATTTAGAGTTTGACGTGGGTGATCACGTATTTTTGAAGGTAGCTCCGTTAAAGGGAGTTATAAGGCTTGGTAGGAAGGGTAAACTTAGCCCTAGGTTTATCGGTCCATTTGAAATTTTAGAGAAAGTGGGGCTGGTGGCTTACAGGCTAGCTTTGCCACCCACACTATCCAGAACACATGACGTATTTCACGTATCTATGTTAAGAAAATACGTCCCAGACCCTTCTCATATTATCAACTATAGTGAGTTAAAGCTCAGTGACTCACTAGAGTATGGGGAGATACCAGTGCAGATTCTGGATAGGAGAGAACAGGAACTACGTAATAAGAAGATTCCTTTGGTAAAAGTTCTATAGAGGAATCACGTAGTAGAAGGGGCTTCTTGGGAACTCAAGGAACAGATCAAATAGAAATATCCGCAATTATTCCAAGAAGCTTAAATGTAATTAGAAATGTAAGTAAATATGTAATGTTCCTTGTATAGGTACATGTAATGTTTAGTAGTACGAGGTATTTTGGTATTTGTAATCTCCCAAAACTTAAGTTGTAACCACGGTATTCCTCTGCCATAAGAGAATGTAAGTAATAAAATAAGTAGACCATTTTTGCCTAATAAGGGATGAAGAATTATGTGAATAGTAAATTTTGAGGAAGAAATTTTATAAGGAGGGGAAAATGTAACAACTCGAATAATAATGGAATTTAAATAATAAGAGGAGGGGAAATGGAAACGGTAACAGAAAAAGGATGTCGACTTCGTCGACAACATTGCATTTTAGAAGGAAAAACCAAAGGGAGGCATCAGGGCTTCGTCGACAAATACAGGGGATTTGTTGACAAGGGCTTAAAAGAATTCATCGACGAAGACTGAATTTCGTTGATGAAGAAATATGGAGAGAGTTTGAACCGGCTGAATTTCGTCAACAAGGACTGAATTTCGTCGATAAAATTATTGAAGGATTCGTCGACGAATGACGTGGCTCATCAACGAATCTAGTTCTATAAATAGAAAAATCTGGATTTTCTTTACTTCACAACTAAGCAAACCTCTCTCTCTCTCTCTCTCTCTCTCTTCATTTTTGGGCCAGTTTTACGTTGGATCGACAATCCGAAGTCACCACGATACTCCTAGGGAAGTTCTCTCCAAATCTGGTAGAGCGGATCGTTGGTGAAAGCAAGTTGGAAATCATCCCTAAGTTGAGGTAAGACTTTTTAAGCCAAATTTAGTCTTACGACAGTTATATGAAGTGATATACACGTAGAAATACTTAAGTTTAATACTAGAGGTTTTCAGTTTCAGGGTATTGATTAGGAAACCCTAAGGGTGTGAGATTAGAGTTTATATGAGCTTTTCTCAGTAGTCAGGTAAGGGAATAAACTAAAGCAGTTACTTTCTTTCAAATTATTGTCATTTATGAGAAAGGTTATTTTCAGGAAAAGCAGATATTATATCTGTATATTATAAAGGAAATGTACGTTTGCAAAAATACTGCTATATGTCAAAATGTATATATATATATATATATATATATATGAGATGCCAGAAAATATGATTTTAAAATGCAATGTATGGTTTTATACAGCAAATTTGTGGCATGAATATTATTTTACATGGAAGAATAGCATGATATGATGATGTTATGAATGCAGTATGATTTGGGAAACTATGAAAGTATGCAGTACATTATGATTCTGACAAATATATGATTAAATGATTATTTTCAAAATGAAGTATATATGTATGATTTTGGCGCAAGGCCATATCGGCACGAGGCCGTATTTATGTATGAACGGCACGAGGCCGTATTTATGATATATTCGGCACGAGGCCGTAATTATGAAAGATGTTATATAATCATGTACTCGGTACCGTTGCTATATAGATCAGATATCTATGTTCAGATTAGTGCTAACCACCCCACGAGTGGGTGGGAGATGGATAGTCGATGTGGCTTTCAGTAGAGTGTGGACGTCCACTTGGCAGTCCGGACCAGGGTGTGACGGGCTCATCGTACTTACAGACATATTTGACTCGGCAGTGGTCGGCCAACCATTGTTGGGTCTCGCCTTCGGGTTGCACAACCCGTTATGGGAGGTAATACATGACATTAGCTAGCTATTCATCCTTGGTATATTTTCAGTATTACCGTTATAGCAGATGTTTTATGTACGTTATGAGTTATTAGCAAATATGAAAATGTATGATTATTCAATATGATATGATGAATGTTTTCCGATTTATGAAATGTACTGTATATGTATAATTGCATTAAATGTTCATGCTGTCACACAACTGTATTTAGTTTATTTTCCCTTACTGAGAAGTGTCTCACCACCAACATTAATATATTTTTTAGGAGACCCTAAGTGACCCGCGGGTCGTGGCCGCCGTTGAGTTAGGAATATTACCCCGTTAGGAGGGTAATATTTTGTACTTGAGTCAGAATTATTTAGTATTTGACCCTAAAGTTATTTTAATGTTTTGGAGGATGTATATAAATACAGTTTTATGATGTTTTAGTAAACTTTGGTATTATGTTTTATGGATGGATGTTTTAGATTTTATACTTGCTGCTGCTTAGGTTTCCACTGTGATTGATATATGTCCCCGTTACCCACGGGTTCGGGTCGACTTTTCCATTCATTATATTACATTTTGTGTTAAGAAATTGAGGTTGCTACAGTTTTGTTTGACACAGGTGCCACCCACTCTTTTATATCGGCGGGGTATGTCAGAATAATTGGAGTAGAGACACAACTACTAGATGTAGAATTATATGTGGGTACGCCGATGGGATCTGTGGTAAAATGTAGGAAAATGTTTCGGAATTTTCTAGTAAGTATTCAAGAGAGAGTGCTGTTAGCCGATCTTGTGGTCCTAGATATGTAGGGGTTAAATGTAATAACCCGAAAAAAAAATAATTAATTAAAATTATTAATTAATTAATTGGTTAAACACTATTAAATTAATGTATTAAATAAGCAAATAAAAATAAATAGTATGAAAGAGAAAAAATTAATTGGAATAAAGATATGTATATATATATATATATATAAGTAAGTTTAATATATATATATTAGAAAGCTTCTTGAGGAAGCTGCAGAGATTCAGATTGAAATATGAATTTCAATTGCAGAGGCACCCCCCAGCGCTCCGTCGCCTCTTGGTCTCCATCTCTCTCTCTTCCCTCATTTCTCGACGAGTTTATGGCGGATTGGAAAATGGAAGGTACCGTTGGATTTAATGAAAAAATAAATTGTGTTATATGTACGTGTATATGTTTCGATATGGGTAAAATGTCAACTGTTTAAATTGTATTTTTTTTCGAGTTTAGAGCTGTTTATTAGATATGTATATGTGAAAATGAACGAATGAAAGTGGAATGAATTTTCTGATGAATTAAATAAGAAATGAAATGTATTTTGAGCATGTAAATGTTAAATGTGGGTTGGCTTATTTTATGAGAAATATGTATGAATTTTACTACTAAATTGTGTGACATGAGAATTTGTGCAAATTATATGTTAAATGTATGAGATGCAGGGTAAGTAAGTAAGACATTATGAATAAAATGTGACATGGACTATGTTGCTTGTGTGTGCTAATGCAACCATGTAAACAACTGAAAGATGCTGGGTAAAACAGTTGAAAGATGTTGGGTAAATGTACGACAGCTGAAAGCCGGGTTAGTAGATCTAGCTCATTTATATGTGGACTAATTGTTAGCAAATTCTAGCGCATTTCTATGTGAACTAACTGATGACGGCTAAAGAGCGGCTGTAGTACAAATGAATGAAATGAAAATGTTATGAAATGAAATGACAAGGAATGACAATGCAATGAAATGAAATATGAAACGTAAATGATACAAATGGGAAAGAGTCACTTAAAGTGAAACGCAAGGAAATGTTAAGTTATGAACATGAAAAAATGTGAATGATTGAATAACGATGGAAATAATGATGTATTATGATATTAGAAGTATCTATGTACGTAGAATATGATGTGATTGGGCGAGGCATACTCTTCACCTGAGGGCTTGCTGAGTAAGGCAAGTGCACTAGTAGTTACAGATGTGGCAGTAGTCGCATAATGTACAAGGGCAGAGGGAACCTACTTGTATGGGTGGGTAGATTTCCCTATCCTTAGGGCCTTCGCCGATAAACTTTTGTATGAACTGTGTGAGTACGAGATCAATATAACACTTGAGGGCTTACTGAGTAAGGTGAGTGCCCTGGTATACTTTAGCTGCGACCTTTGGGTTGCCTAAATATCATAGCAAAGGGGTGCTACTTGTATGGGCAGGTAATCACCCCTATCCTCGGGTAATCTCGTGGGTTAAACATTTACATGTGTTTGATTAGGTTGAGGGAATGATTTCAGAAATTATGTTAACGATTTTCAAATGTTAAATAATATGTCATATATAAACTCATGTTGGCCACACACTGTTTTAATATATTGTTTCTTCCCTTGCTGAGATGTGTCTCACCCGAATATGAAATTATCTTTTTCAGGAGTTCCTCGAGATCGAGCTTAGAGAGCTCGAGATTTTATAGCATTTTTGGTAAATAGAAAGAGAAAATGGCATATTTTTATGTTAATTATGATATGCATATTTTATGTTTTATGATTTATGTTTTAAGTTTTATAAGATATGGATGGTTGTGAAACATACTGATATTTGTGGATAATGTTTTGGAGACATGTATATATTTGAATACAGGTGGATGATCAATTTATTATGGTTGGTAATTAGAATTAGTAAACTTTGGTATTATGTTATATGGAGATTAAGTTTATGTTTTCCGCTGCGTATATATTGATTATGGATTATCAAGTATAGCGCACCGAACCCGGGTTTAAGGGTTCGGGGCGTCACAACTGGCTAGCTACTCATCACGCTAGTATAGATTGTCACCAGAAAGCAGTAATTTTTAGACCCCCAGATGAACAAGAGTATAGATTTGTGGGTTCACGTGTACGTGCCATGCCACAATTGGTGTCGGCTATTCAAGTGAGGAGGTTGCTACAGGGTGGTTGCTAGGGGTATGTTGCATACATAAAAGAATTACCAAAAGAAGAGTTGAAACAAGCTGACATACCCGCAGTAAGGAAGTTCCCAGATGTCTTTCAAGAAGAATTGTCAGGTTTGCCACCTGACCGTGAGATTGAGTTTACTATAGATTTGTTGTCGGGGTCTGCACCAATATCTAAAGCACCATACCGTATGACTCCAGCCGAGTTAAAAGAGTTGAAAGATCAGTTATAGGAATTGCTGGACAAGGGGTTTATCAGGCCCAGTGTGTCGCCCTGGGGAGCGCCAGTTCTATTCGTAAAAAAGAAAGATGGAACCATGAGATTGTGCATCAATTATAGGGAGATAAACAAACTCACAGTCAAAAATAGATATCCTCTCCCTAGGATTGATGATTTATTTGATCAGCTCCAGGGGACCCAGGTTTACTCTAAAATTTACTTGCGGTCAGGTTATCATCAAGTGAAAGTTAAAGCAGAAGATATTTCAAAGACCGCATTCTGAACCAGATATAAGCATTAAGAGTTCTTAGTGATGTCATTTGGGTTGACTAATACACCAGCAGTATTTATGGTTCTAATAAATCAGGTGTTCCATCAATATTTAGACCAGTTTGTGGTTGTATTTATTAATGATATACTGGTCTACTCGAGAAGTTTTGAGGAGCACAAACATCATTTGAGGCCGGTGTTGCAGATATTAAGAGAAAGAAAACTATATGCAAAATTCAAGAAATATGAGTTTTGGTTAGGGCAGATGATTTTATTTGGCCATGTGATCTCTGAGACAGGTATATTAGTCGATCCAAGTAAAATAGAGGCAGTATTGAATTGGGAAAGGTAGAGAAGTGTTTAGGAAGTTAGAAGTTTTCTGGGATTGGCAGGCTATTACCGGCACTTCGTAGATGACTTCTCTAGGCTATCAGGTCCATTAACACGACTTACGAGAAAAAATATAAAGTTTGATTGGACCGATGATTATGAGCAGAGTTTTCAAGAATTAAAGCGACAGTTAGTTTCAACTCGGGTATTAGCTATCCCATCAAGTGAGGATGGATTTGTGATATATAATGATGCATCCTTGAAGGGACTTGGGTGCGTATTAATGCAGCACGATAGGATTATTGCTTATGCATTTAGATAGCTTAAAAAATATGAGAAGAATTATCTGGTGCATGATTTGGAGTTAACCGTAGTGGTCTATGCTTTAAAGATATATAAGCATTATTTATATGGTGGGAAGTGTGAGATTTTCACGGATCACAAGAGCCTAAAGTATTTTTTTACTCAGAAAGAACTAAATATGAGGCAAAGAAGATGGCTTGAACTCATTAAAGATTATAACTGCACCATTAGTTATCACCCAAGAAAAGCAAATGTGGTAGTTGATGCTCTGAGCAGGAAATCTGTGGGACCAGCACTAGCAGCCATGGAGATTCTGCACTCAGTTTTGATGGATTTGGAGAAACTTAGCATAAAGATAGTTGAGGATAGTCCCCAAACATTTATCGCCAATCTAGTAGTTCAACCTACACTATATGAAAAGATTAAGGCAGCTCAGGGTGATGATGCAGAATTGGTAGAGATGATGGCTATAGTGCGGGATGGTCAGGGAGAGGAGTTCAGCATATCAGATGACGGAACCCTGCGATTCTGTACTAGGTTATGTGTTCTTGCAGATGTTGAGATTAGGAGAACTATATTGGAAGAGGCTCACAGATCACTATACACGATTCATCCTGGCAGTACTAAAATGTACAGGGATCTACGAGAGTATTTCTGGTGGAGTGGAATGAAGAGGGAGATAGCCGAATTTGTTCAGCAATGTTTGATGTGTCAGTAGGTTAAAGATGAGCACCAGAGACCAGCATGACAGTTGCAGACATTGTTCATTCCAAAGTGGAAATGGGATCACGTTTCGATGGATTTCGTTATGAGGTTACCATCAGTGCGATAGGGACTAAATGCGATTTGGGTGGTTGTTGATCATCTAACGAAGACCGCTTATTTCATCCTTATTAAAGTTAGTTATTTCATGGATAGATTGTCAGAAATATATATGTTCGGGAGATTGTTCGTATCCATGGAGTACCAGTATCCATAGTTTCAGACTGACATCCTTGGTTCAATTCATGATTTTGGAAGAGTTTTCAGAAGGCTATGGGTACACAATTAGCATTCAGCACTACTTTTCATCCCTAGACAGATGGACAGGCCAATAGGACGATCTAGACACTAGAAGATATGCTTCATGCTTGCGTGTTTGATTTTGGAGGTAGTTGGACCCAATTTATGTTGTTAGTCAAGTTTGCTTATAATAACAGTTATCAGACTAGTATCGGCATGACATCTTACAAGGCATTGTATGGTAGGAGATGTCATCCTCCTCTTTTCTAGGATGAAGTAGGTGAAAGATGAGTGTTGGGTCTAGGGATTGTACAACAAGCACGTGGTAAGGTTCAACTAATTAAAGAAAGAGTCAGCACCATGTAGACACTCGCCGCCGAGAACTAAATTTTGATGTGGGAGATCGAGTATTTTTGAAGATAACTCCTTTGAAATGAGTTGTGAGGTTTGAAAAGAAGGGCAAGTTGAGCCCTAGGTATATTGGCCCTTTTGAGATACTAGAGAGAATATGGTAAGTTGCCTATAGGCTAGGTTTGTTGCAAGTTTTGTCTAGAATACATGATGTATTTCATGTCACTATGTTAAGGAAATACATTCCCAACTCACCCCACATAATTAGTTATGCAGAGATAGAGCTTAAAGAATCTTTAGCTTATGAAGAAGTGCCAATTCAGATCTTAGATAACAAGACTCAAACACTGCGCAATAAAAAATTCAGTTAGTAAAAGTTTTGTAAAAAAATCATGATATAGAGGAAGCTTCTTGGGAACTCGAGGAACAGATCAGACAGAGATACCCACAGCTATTCCAAGAGGTTGGTGATAGTAGGTAAAGTATAAATAGTCTGATAAAGTTTCTTTTGCAAGTGCATGTAATGATTTAGCTAGCAGGTAGTCTTTTAGTTTTATATGTGTAATCTCCCAAAACATAAATGTAACCGCGGTATTCCTCTGCCATAAGTGAGGGTAAGTAATAAAATAAGTAGACCATTTGCCTATATGGAATGATAGATGATGATACAGATAGTAAATTTCGAGGACGAAATTTTATAAGGAGGGGAGAATGTGATAACCTAGAAAAATTAGAAGGGTTCTCATCGATGAACACATGGGATTCGTTGACAAGGATATAAAAGGAGCTCGTCAACGAGAATATACCGAGAGAGGTTTTTGGGCAGTCTAAAATTCATCGACGAGGGAGGAAGCTCGTTGACGAAATTCCTTAAGAACTCGTCAATGAGATGACGTGTCTCGTCGACGAATCCGAGGTTATAATTAGTGAAAATGTAGGTTAATTTGCAAAAAAAAATGGCGTAAATCTTCCTCTCTCTCTCTCTCTCTCTCTCTCTCTCTCTCTCAACACCTCTCCCTCCTTCTCTCTTCGATTTCAACCCTGTTTCTCGCTAGATCGAAAACCCGAGGCCACCACGACGCTCCTGGTGAAGTTATCTACGAGACTACTGGAGATGATCGTTGGTGGAAGTGGTTTGAAATTCATCTTAAATTCAGGGTAATGTGTTTTATTCAGAATATGCTTTCTCTGCAATTATAAGAAATGTTGTATGCAGGAAAATACGGATGTTTTGTTCTGGGTAATGTAGTTTTCAGGGTGTTGAGTGGAGAACCCTGTGGGTGTAGGGCTAGAGTTCAGTGAGGTTTTTCAGAAACTAGGTAAGGGAAATATACTATGCTAGGAGATTTGATTATGTTAACAAAAATTTTATAGTGCATGTATACCAATTATTATGTAGTTTTTACAGAATATGAGATTATGAAGTATGTGTGGTCTAAGTAGATATTATTTGATGTAGAAATTTTATACAGTTTTCCTAGTATATAATTTTATATAGAATATATAGATATAGTCAGATATTATACAGATAGATGCATGTACATATACAGTTTTATTTAAATAGTTTCATAGACAGATATAAATATACACAGATGTTTATTCAGATCAGTATATATACATATATAGTGTTTATAGAATGTTATGTTTTCCTAAATGCCATAATACTCAGAGTATACAGACAGATTATACAGATAGAAGATACAGACAGATTATACAATTATAACATCAAGATGCTACAGATATTATGGTATTTACAATACATATTAATAGTGTTATGGATATTTTGGAAACATAATGAAAACAGTAAAAAAATTATAGTATATATGTATATTGTAACTTCCTAAACAATACTGATATTTAAATATTAAAGAGAGAGGAAAATGGAAACAGGAATAGAAAGAGGCAGAAGAGAGTGCTGTTAGCCGATTAAATGCAAGAGGGTACTTCGGAATTTTCCAGTAAGTATTCAGGAGAGAGTACTGCTAGCCGATCTTGTGGTCCTAGATATGCAGGGGTTTGATGTGATATTGGGCATGAATTGGTTAGCCATTTATCATGCTAGAATAGATTGCCATCAAAAAGAAGTAATTTTCAGACCCCCGGGTGAACCAGAATTTAAATTTACGGGTTCACGTGTGCGTGCTTTGCCACAGCTGGTGTCGGCTATTCAGGTGAAGAGACTGTTATAGGCTGGTTGTCAAGGGTATGTTGCATACATAAAAGAATTACCAAAAGAAGAATTGAGACAAGCTGACATATCAATAGTGCGGGAATTCCCAGATGTGTTCCTAGAAGAATTGCCTAGTTTGCCACCAGATCATGAGATTGAGTTCACTATAGACTTGTTGCCAGGGTTTGCACCAATATCTAAAGCACCGTACCGTATGGCACCAGTCGAGTTAAAAGAACTAAAAGATCAGCTATAGGAATTACTAGATAAGAGTTTTATCAAGCCCAGTGTGTTGCCTTGGGGTGCGCCAGTTTTGTTCGTGAAAAAGAAAGATGGAACCATGAGATTGTGCATTGATTATAGGGAGATAAATAAACTGACAATCAAGAATAAATATCCTCTCCCTAGAATTGATGATTTATTTGATCAGCTCTAGGGGACCCAGGTTTACTCTAAAATTGATCTGCGGTCAGGTTACCACCAGGTGAAAGTTAAAGCGAAGGACATTTCGAAGACTGCTTTTCATACTCGATATGGGCATTACGAGTTCTTAGTGATGCCATTTGGGTTAACTAATGCACCAGCGATTTTTATGGATTTGATGAATCGGGTGTTCCACCAATATTTGGACCAGTTTGTGGTTGTGTTCATTGATGATATATTGGTCCACTCGAGGAGTTGTGAGGAGCACGAGCATCATTTGAGGCTGGTGTTGCAGGTATTGAGAGAAAGGAAATTATATGCAAAATTCAAGAAATGTGAGTTCTGGTTAAGCCAGGTTACTTTTCTCGGCCATGTGATCTCAGAAGCAGAAGTATCGGTCGATCCGAGCAAGATAGAGGCAGTGGTGAATTGGGAGAGACCGGGAAATGTTCAGGAAGTCAGGAGTTTTCTAGGGTTAGTAGGTTGTTACCAATGTTTTGTGGAGGGTTTTTCCAGGCTCTCAGGTCCATTAACACGACTTATAAGGAAAAATGTAAAATTTGAATGGACCGATGACTGAGAGCAGAGTTTCCGAGAGTTGAAGCAGCGGTTAGTTTCAGCTCCAATACTGGCTATTCTATCAGGGGAGGATGGTTTTGTGATATACAGTGATGCCTTTTTGAAGGGTCTTGGATGCGTGTTGATGCAGCACGACAGGGTCATTGCTTATGCGTCCAGATAGCTTAAAGAATATGAGAAGAATTATCCTGTCCATGACTTAGAGTTGGCTGTAGTGGTGTATGCTCTTAAAATCTGGAGGCATTATTTATATGGTGGAAAGTGTGAGATTTTCACAGATCACAAGAGCCATTTCTTTATTCAGAAAGAGTTGAATATGTGGCAAAGAAGGTGGCTAGAATTTATCAAAGACTATGATTGCACGATTAGTTACCACCCAGGAAAAGCAAATGTAGTGGCAAATGCCCTGAGCAGGAAATTGGGGGGATCCGTGCTGGCAGCTATGGAGATTCAGCACTCGATTCTGGTGGACTTGGAGAGGCTCAGTATAGAATTGGTGGAGGAGAGTCCTCAAACAGTTATTGCCAGTCTTGTAGTACAACCCACACTTTACGAGAGGATTAAAGCAGCTCAGGGTGACGATGCAGAGTTGGCAGCGGTGATGGCTAGAGTACGTGATGGTTAGGGTGATGAGTTTAGCATATCAGATGATGGAGCTCTATGATTTCGTACTAGGCTATGTGTTATGGAAGATGCTAAAATTAGGACAACTATACTGGAGGAGGCTCACAGATCCCTATACACGATCCATCCCGGTAGTACTAAAATGTACAGGGGTCTGTGAGGGTATTTCTGGTGGAGTGGAATGAAGAGGGAGATAGCTGAGTTTGTTCAGCAATGCTTGACGTGTCAGCAGGTTAAAGCTGAGCACTAGAGGCCAGCAGGGCAACTGCAGCCATTGTTTATCCCAGAGTGGAAGTGGGATCATGTTTCGATGGATTTCGTTACGGGGTTACCACCTGTATGACAGGGAATAAATGTGATTTGGGTGGTTGTTGACCATTTGATGAAAACCGCTCATTTCATCCCTATTAAAATTGGCTATTCCATGGACAGATTGGTAGAGATATATGTTCAGGAGATAGTTCGTGTTCATGAAGTACTAGTATCCATAGTCTCAGACCGAGATCCTCGGTTTACTTCACGATTCTAGAAAAGTTTTCAGGAGGCTAGGGCTCACAGCTAGCTTTTAGCACTGCTTTCCATCCCCAGACTGATGGTCAGACGGAGAGAACCATTCAGATACTAGAAGATATGCTTCGTGCTTGTGTGCTTGATTTTGGGGGCAACTGGATTCAATTTATGCTGTTGGTTGAGTTCGCTTACAATAATAGCTATCAGACTAGTATCGGCATGCCTCCATACGAAGCATTATATGGCAGGAAATGTCCTTCTCCTCTTTTCTGGGATGAAGTAGGTGAAAGGCGAGTTTTGGGTCCAGATATAGTACAACAGGCGTCTGACAAAGTCTGGTTAATTAGAGAAAGAATCAATACAGCATAGAGTCGGTAGAAAAGTTATGCAGACACTCGCCGCCGAGAGTTGGAATTTGATGTGGGAGATCCAGTATTTTTGAAGATAGCTCCACTAAAAGGAGTTATGCGGTTTGAAAAAAAGGGCAAGTTGAGCCCTAGGTATATTGACCCTTTTGAGATACTTGAAAGAATAGGGTCAGTTGCCTATAGGCTAGCTTTGACGCTAGCTTTGGCTCGTACTCATGATGTATTTCATGTTGTTATGTTATGAAAATACATCCCAGACCCATCCCACATCATTCGCTATGCAGAGATAGAGCTTAAAGATTCATTAGCATATGAAGAAGTACCAGTACAGATTTTGGACAGGAAGGTTCAGACTTTACGTACTAAAGAAATACAATTAGTAAAAGTTTTGTGGAGGAATCACGCTACAGAGGAAGTTTCTTAGGAACTCGAGGAGCAGATTAGACAGAGATACCCGCAGTTGTTCCAAGAGGTATAGAGGTACTCAGGTACAGCATAATAGTTAGATAGGTTTCTTTTGCAGGTACATGTATTGATTTTAGTTAATAGAAGGTTTTGGTTTTATATATGTAATCTCCCAGAACATAATATGTAACCACGGTATTCCTCCGCCACAAGTGACGGCAGGTAATAAAATAAGTAGATCCCTTTTTCTTCTATAGAATGATGAAGGGTATTAATGGGATCCAACTAGTAAATTTCGAGGATGAAATTTTATAAGGAGGGGAGGATGTAACGACCCGAAAAATACTGATATTTAAATATTGAAGAGAGAGGAAAATGGAAATAGGAATAGAAAGAGGCAAAAAACTTCGTCGACGAACGCTCAGCATTCATAATAAATTTCAAGGAATTGCCAGGGCTTCTTCGACGAGTACATAAGGAATTTCGTCGACGAGCACATAACCAAATTCATCAATGAATACAGGGCTTTGTTGACGAGAAAATACCGAGAGGGGGTATAGAGCAGCCTGAATTTCGTCGACGAATACAGGGACTCATCGACAAATTTAATGAAGAACTCGTTGACGAGGTGACGTGTCTCGTCGACGAATCTGGCAGTATAAATATTTAAAAAACGGGATTTTTAATCATTCTCCACACTCCACTCTCTCTCCTCTCTCTCTCTCTCTCTACGAACCCTCTCTTTCTCTCTTCGATTTCGGCCCCACCAATCGCCGAATCAACGATCCGAAGCTACCACAATGCTTCTGGCGGAGTTCTCTACAAGTCTACCGGAGCAGATCGTTGGGAAAACAAAGTTGAATTTCACCCCAAATTTAGGGTAAGGTCTTTTATCCAGTTTTTGGCTTTATGACAGTTATAGGAAATGATGTAAGCAGGAAAATACTGATATTTTGTTCTGGGGAATTGCATTTTCAGGATGTTGGGTTAGGAACCCTATTGGTATAGAGCCAAAATTTTATAAGGGCTTTTCAAAGTTAAGGTAAGGGAAATATGTTATGCTAGGAATTTTAATAATACTATCAAAGATTTCATAGACACATTTTTTTACCAGTTTATTATACAGTATTACAGTATATAATGAGTATAGTATGATATTATCAGTATGAAAAGTAGAAAATACAAACGTTACAGTATTTGTTAAATTGAGAAAGATAGATATGCATGAAAGGTATGTTTTACAAATTGTTGCACTACAGTTCAGTTGCTATATCTTAAAGTACTTTTAACTTAGTTGTCACACACTAGTAATAGCATATTTCCACTTACTGAGCGTCGATTCACCCCATTACTCTAACATTTTTCAGGTGAGCTAGATAGGCGAGCAGATCAGGCTCGCGGATAGAGAGAGTGTTTGGTCACCCTGGTTTAGGATGAGTTTTTGATAGAATTGGGTATATTTTTGAGTAGATGATGATAGAAGGGCATTTTTGTACGACTATAGTCTGTATATCCTGGATTATGGTTGTATGATATATGTTTTCGCTGCTTAGGGATGGATGTGAATTCACAGATGTATATATATATATATAAATGGTATGAATGTTGAGGTCGTTACATATATAGTATCAGATCCTTGTGGAAAGATTATAGACAGATACGGTTGCAGAGCACCGTAACGTTGTTATATACAGAATAGAGTGCAACCACATATTTCAGACAGTGTGTGGGTACCGTCAAACTGTGCCTGGAGAGGATGCAGCTCCCCAGTTCATTAGGTTGACGGGGCCAATTTGACGAGGTAGCAGCCAATCTTGAGCTTAGGAGTGGATGCAGTTTGGTCGGGCTGAGGTAGTATAGAGTATGATAACTTACTTAGAGGGCCGACCAGAGTTAAGTCTCGCCTATGAGGTGCACAACCCTGTCATGAGGGGTCAAATCGTGACATACAGAGTTCCAGGGAAAGAGTACAGTTATGTATATGTATATGTATACAGTTTTATAACTTTTGTCGTATATAGTATGATATAACAGATGATAGAAAGTTCAGATGATACAAATTTTTTAAGCTACTATACATGTGTTTTACAGATTTTCCAGATCATGCAGTTTTAAATATTAATATTATAATTTTACAACTCGGTCGCCACACATTAGTAATAGCATATATTCATTTACTGAGCGTCGTTTCACCCCATTACTTTACCACTTTTCAGGTGAGCCAGCTAGGCGAGTAGATCAGGCTCGTGGATAGAGAGTTGATTTGGTTACCCTGGTTGTAGGGTAAGTTTGTGACAGTGTTTTGTATTTTTGGGGTAGATGATATTAGAGGGAGTTATTGTATATGGCTAAGGTCTGAATGTACTGAATTTTGATATTGTTTAGTATATATGTTTGTATGACTTGTATATCCGCTGCGTAGATAAGGTTATATATGTATAAAAAAAAAATTGGTGAGAATTTTGAGGACGTTACATAGGCACTTTGGCCGAACCTCGATAACATATCGTGTGTGCAATTTATATTTTCGTAATTTATTTACCGCACGTGTATGTTTTATTATGAATGATTGAATTTATAATTACATAGACAGACCCTAAGTTGCGTAATACTGTTGTTAGACTAGTTGACTTAGGAAAGAATTTTTAAATATCAAATTCACCCCCTTTTGGGATTGCACAAAAGCTAACAAACACCCTCTAAGAAAATAAAAATTTCATGACTTAAAGATTTAATACAACAACGCATAAGTCATGAAAACATTTAAGCACATAAGTAAGAGATAAAATATGTTCTATATAAATCAACTCTTGGGAAATATATATAAGGTTCAAACAAATAATGTTTTTCTAGAGAATTCTAAGGTATAACCAGAAAAACAAACCACATAGATCCTAAAAATATCAGGATATTTAAAAACGAGGATCATATGGTAGAGCCTAAGACACTGTGGCAAATAAAATATTATCATTTATGATATTTGATAAAACACTACAATAAAGCATATACCACAATGAATTAACACAGATCTAAGCAAAAAAATTTGGTGAGCATAACAAGAGAAAGGCCTCAAAGGAGTAGTTCGACAGAATAGCTCGGTAAAAATGCCTCCAAGAGCAGCTCGGTATAAGAACTTGGCAAAAATGCCTCGAAGAGCAGTTTGGCAAAAAACAGCTTGGCCAAAGATGCCCCGAATAGCAACTCGGCTGAAATAGTTCGGTAGAAAATGACTCAGAAGAAATAGCCAGTGAGGTCTGCTCGAAAAAATCTGGACGGAACAAATTTCCTTTTAGAGGCTGCTTGGCACAGATCGCCGAATGGAGCTGGTCAGAAGAGCCTACTCGGCACGAACCTGTGAGGGTAGTAGGACGAAACGACCTGCTCGTCACAGCCTATCTCTCGCACATCGGCTCGGCTAAGCCGTTTGAGCCACATCATTGGCTCGGACCCCATGACCTCCCTCAAATCGGCTCGAATCAGCCGTGCTGTGCCCCTCCTCGGCTCGGATCAACCATGTTGTACCACTCATCGGCTCGGACTAGCCGAGATAAGGCCACCTTCAAAATTTCAAGAACCAGTTTCGAAAATTTGGAACCAAGGAGGGGATAACTGATATGCCCCAAACATATCAGTCTTAAAAGCAGTCCATCTATCATAAAGAGTATTAAGGAGCAGCCACAATTATGGCCATTATCGCTCAAGGGTAACTGTTCTGGAGGAGTAAACCCCATGCACACCCAAGTGGTCTGCGCTCGCGCCACTGACAACTGGCCTCGGCTCTATAAAGGCCATAGCGATTTGCGCTTGCGCCATAACTAGGCAATAAATGGCCATACGCCCCCAGATCAACTTCAACCACTATAAGGAGGGATATGGAGAAGAGGTCAACGTAAATCATTTAACACTCACTCTTACTGTTGTATTTAACCTCTTTGAAGCATTCTCTTTATTTAGGTATCAGAGTGATACCCCAGAGTACCCTTAGTCCTCCAAGCCTTTTTACTTTCATCATTTTCAGGTCAACGAAGATCTGAGAGCAGTCTTGCTAGTCATCGCCGATTTTATTCCGCAATATGTATATTTTAAAAATTATTACTCATGAAATAAAGGAAGAGTCTAATTATATATATATTTTTAAATAATAAATAAATAAAAACTGAAAACCCGTTTGAGACTTAAACCGAAAGCCAAACACGAGGCCTGCGGGATTAGGGTTTATCTGAGCGCCGTGTATGTCTATAAAAGAGCCCCTTTACCCCCTCAATCTTGCTAGCCTTACTCCCTCTTCATCTTCTCTGCGAGATTAGGGTTTCTCTTTGCACGCATGACTGTATGAGCGTCTTGGTTTGTGTTCTGTCCATATTTCAGAGTTTATATTTGTCTGCTGTTGGTATTATTTTGAAAAACAGTAGCTATGATGGAAATTCTCTGTGTACCGTATATATCTCCTCGGAGACGATATGTGACGGCAACACAACCCTCTAAGAAGTTCTGAGCTCATTCTTAATTTTTCTCTTGTTTTTTTACTTTTTATTTTTTTCAAAGATTGTGTTTTTGTGGATTCTGCTATCCTCTCTTCCCTCTCTCCCCCCCCCCCCTTTTTTTTCAAGATTCTTAGATGGCGATGTTTTTGGGGACTGGATCGAGGGTCCAAAGGCGACGTGATGATAGAATTCATTGGTCTGTCAATCCACTGAAACTAAGTGTGATGTTTATCATGAATCCCGACAGGTTCTGATCGCTTTCTCTTATCTCAAGCTCCCTTCTCTCTCGCACACACGAAGGATGTTGTTTCGAAGAATAAGTTATTTTAGGTCTTTTATTTTGGGTAAATTCCCTAGATTCAAATCGTTAGTTGCATACCTTTCTTTTTACATCTATTGGTGTTCTTCATGAATGATATCTATGTACTCGGTATGATTTAAGTTATGTTGATTTGTTTCTGCGTCTTGAATTTCTTATTTAAGAAGATTTTGGTTGGATGGGCAAGTGATGAAGCTCATTATACAAATGGGTAATTTGCGTCTGAAATTTTTGTTGATGCGTATCACCTTGGAGACCTGATGCCCTTCTCCATTGGTTGCTTCTCGGTTTTTATTTTTTATATTTTTTAATTTCTTTGTTTTAATGTTACCCTTCGTCGTTTGATGTTTCTTTTCCACTTGCATAAGTCATTTGGATAAATTTTTTTGCAATTTTATATTAACTCTCATCTACGTCCAATACAAATTCAAATAGGCTTTTCCAAGCATAGTGTTAGGGTGCTTTTATGTATAGCGAGATAATGACAACTTTCTCTTTGTTATATATTGTTCTATTATATTTGTTCACACCTTATTGAATGCTCATATCCAATTCTTCCCTTTTCCTTATGCTTTCATGTTCATCTCCCAAATAGTGTGTCAATGTCTGTTGTCCACTCACATTATGATGGCTGTGATGGGGCAAGTGATGAATCACATATCAGCTAATGGGTAATTTGCGGCTGAAGTATTCCATTGATGCTACAACCTTGGAGACCTGATGCCCTTTTTTTTTGAATATTTCTTTTCATATCGTAATTTAAAATTATATGAAATATACTAAAACAAATACTTCCACTCAGGCCAGTGTATGCAGTGTTGGTCATTTTATCCCCTACCCCCACTCCTTCTCCAATTTCTTGTATCAACCCCAGCTGCTTTATAAACAAATCCCTGCTACCAAGCCGGAACCCACCTATTTGAAGTCTGCGTTTGTAACATAATAGCAATTGATTTTAGGTATTTGTTCTCCCTTGTATGTCACACTTTAGTGCAGTGATGAAGCTTGTGGACTAGAGTTTCTGATCTCTGAGATTCAGTCTCAGAATCTGAAGACAAACCCTTGGCTGTCTGAGCACGCTTGGAGTTGAGCTCTATTTTTGTTTTTATCTTGGTCTTGTAACATTCAATATGCATGTTAGGCAGCAAAGGGTTTTGTCATTTTACGTCTCTGTACCATGTACCAAGCCCGAACCCAATTATTTGAAGTCTGCATTTGAAACAGAATAGCTTGATTTCGTTATTTGTTCTCCTTGTCTGTCACATGTGAGTGCAGTGATAGCAATTAGAGTTTCTGATCTCTGAGATTCAGTCTCAGAATCTGAAGACAAACTCTTGGCTGTGTGAGCACGCTTGGAGTTTGGGGGGAGCTCTATTTTCATTTTTATCTTGATCTTGGCAACATTCAATGTGCATGTTAGGCAGCAAAGGATTTTTTTTCTCATTTTACACTTCTGAACCCAGCCCGAACCCAACATGTGAGTGTAGTGATGAGGCAATTAAGAGTTTCTGATCTCTGAGAGTCAAGTCTCAGCAGAATCTGAAGACAACAAATCCTTGGTTGTCTGAGCACGCTTGGAGTTTGGGGGAAGCTCTATTTTCATTTTTATTTTAATCTTATAACATTCAATGTGCATGTTAGGCAGCCAAGGGTTTTCTCATTTTACACTTTTGAACCCAGCCGGAACACATGCGAGTGCAATGATGAAGCAATTAAGAGTTTCTGATCCCTGAGATTCTGTCTCGTAATCTGAAGCCAACAAACCTTGGTTGTCTGAGCACGCTTGGAGTTTGGGGGAAGCTCTATTGTCATTTTTATTTTGATCTTGTAGCATTTAATGTGCATGTTAGGCAGCAAAGGGTTTGAGCACGCTTGGAGTTTGGGGGGAAAGCTCTATTTTCATTTATATCTTCATCTTGCAACATTCAATGTGCATGTTAGGCAGCAAAGGGTTTTCTCATTTTACCCTTTTGAACCCAGCCCGAACCCAACATGAGAGTGCAGTGATGAAGCAATTAAGAGTTTCTGATCCCTGAGATTCTGTCTCGTAATCTGAAGCCAACAAACCTTGGTTGTCTGAGCACGCTTGGAGTTTGGGGGAAAGCTCTATTTTCATTTTTATTTTGATCTTGTAGTATTTAATGTGCATGTTAGTCGGCAAAGGGTTTTCACATTTTACACTTCTGTTCCCGCTTTTCTCCTTTTTATTTTTTTCCATATTCTGAATTATCTCTTTAATGTTCTATAGCTTAGTTGAATATATATATTCTAACGGGGCTTATGATGAAAATCTAATTATCTTAGCGGATTTCAGTGAGATATTCTATCAATGATCTGATTGTTACACACACTGAAGCCCAATTTATCATTGCTCTAATTGTTTTATATGCCATTATTGTTATTATTATTATTTTTATTTTAAATAAAAGAAGATTAAACATGCTACTTTTATATAATGTGCTTTCAGAGGGATGCGGGTGCTATGATGAGATTAACACCAGTGGGTGTTTTGGGGCAGTGGACACGACTTTCATGGTCTTGCCGTGAGCCCTTCTTACAAAACGACTTCTCCTTCCACTGAGCGCCAAAACCCTCTTGAAAACTCAATTTCATCATACTCTATACATAAAAATTTTCATTCCATTTCGTTTCTCGCCAGCCAAACATGCTGCATTTATGCTTTGCACCATTTTTGCGTTCAAGGTGTTAACTAGAATGTGTAAGCATGTGTTTTGGGGTTTGATTTTTATGAGTAGGCAGGGCAAGAGAATGGTAGAAAGGTTTCATGCGCCCTTTACCAATTCTGGGGGATAAATGGTTCCTCCTGGTATAATGGCTTGGGCGCTATAACAAATCTGTGGCTATCCTGATCTGTGGTTTTCTCAGTGCCATTAGATCCTGGAAACACCTCATACATATACGTCTCTATGCAAAAGGAGTCGTTTACAAATAATTAAAAAGAAATCATTGTCTTTAATTTTGCTTAATTGTGTATTGTTGTGATAAAGGAATCGTTCCTACTTATAACTGATTTAGAAAAAAATATGCATGTCCAATTTTCAAAGGAAACTTTGCAAATTTTTTTTTTCATGATTGGTTCATAGTATGAATGTGCATGTTGTGGGTATCCATATTGTGAAGCAATTTTTTATTTATAATTGTTCTATTGGGGATTATTTGACTTTTAATAGGTGCAAATAAAAGTCGCCGAATCCAATTTTTAGAGAAAACTTTACTAAATTTTTTTCACAATTTGTTTATAGTATAAATGTGTATGTTATTGGGGGAGAGGGGGTGAATTGGGTTTTAAAAGTTCCTTTGAACTGTTTTTATAAATTCTTTTCCCAACTTATTGTAAGTTTAGCAATCACAGAGATGGTTTGAATTTAATTACAATATTAGTTAGGAATCAATATTTACTTTTAAATCTTTATGAAAGAGTATATTAATTTGATCTTGCAACAATTTAACTTAATACTTAATCAATAAGCCAACATAATGCACAAATTAATCAATTAAATTGTGTATGAATATCAGCAATGCTTCCAAGATTTTAGTTTTTGAATATGTCAACTCACTTAACAAGATAAGCTTGATTTTAATATGAAAAGAATTAAAAATTCCAGCAAAGTATCCAAAACTCAAAAATTAAATAAATCGCTTTAAATATTAATGAGTCTTGGGTATTAATCAATCAACCTTCATGGTTTTTGTAATATGTATTGATCAATTAATATACTCCCTTTTGGTTTTTGAAATTCTTGAAAGCTAATTAATTTTTAGCATTTTAATATTTAATCCAAGTAGTTGATATATGTGTAGAAAATTAAGGAGGATATCTGCCTAAAGATTCCACTATACCACTCCTTTGCGGCAGAGTAAACCTTTAAAACACTTTTTCAATAGCGATGCCCCATGCTCGGTATAACAATTCAACAACCCTAATAAGAAAACAAGAAAAACTTTTTATGTGCAAGAATAGTTAAGAAAACTTCAATTTAAATATTAATGAAGAATAGAATTGATACCAAGAGAATATATCACCGTGAACTTTCTTTTGATCGATCAAACTTAGAGTTTATGCTCAAATATCGGTGAGAAATAACTCAGCAAATGTCAGGAAAACTCCAACAAGTATGTGAGCAAGAAGACTTTTGAAAGAGTATGAGAGTTATATGCTTGACTGCTATTATGAATTCTTGGTATTGATTTGATTTGTGAAATCATGTATTTATAGAGTTAAAAAGTCATATTTTTGTATTACTCAAGTTATTTGGAGTGTTTTTCAAGTTTTGACAAAGTTTGAGTCACAAGCAACATAAAATGAAAACTTTTGAATGGTGTTTAAAAATAACCGTTACGAAGGTTAGTCGCCTGGACTTTTGAAAATTAACGTAATATTAAGGTCAGAATAGGGTCGGGCATGAACTCACAGGAGTCAGTTGTTTGAGCCTACATTGTCTTTCCAATTTTAATTTAGCATAATAGTTAGTCACCTGATCAGCCAATGGTCAGTCACCTGGGCAGTTAAAAAAACTGTTTTTAAAATTTGTTTCCAAAAACTCTTACCAACTTGTTTTGATATTTTTGAAAATATTTTCTGAAGTTTTCAAAATATGGTCTCTAAGTCTATGATTAACCCTAATTGAAGTACTTACACAAGACTTCCTTAGGACTTAAAACTCTTCTAAATTTGAAGACTTCATGTATATCTTGCTTTGTGTCCATCTTGTCTTGAGCTTTAATGTTTTTTAAGCTTTCATAAAAATTGTCTGTCTTTGACCTCTTGAACTTCCTTTTGATCACTTGGCTTTGGAATGTAATCTTTCACAATACTTGTGATCTTGGACTCTTATGCTTGAACTTTTTAAACTTCATGTCTAGTTTCTGAAATATCATAACTTAAACCACAATATGTTAAATTATCTTGATTTGTTATCATCAAAATAAAATTCGAAAGTCCTGTTAGGTCGATAAGTATCAATTTTGTGAAATAATTTTTATTTATAATTTTTTTGTTAGGAATTCTTTGACCTATAATAGGTGCAAATGAAAATGGGCATATCCAATTTTCAGAGGAGGTTTTGTCAATTTTTTTCCAAAGTTTGTTCATAGTATGAATGTGTATATTGTTATTTCAAATTGTCATTTGTTTTATATGGAGGTGTGATCAACCTGTGACTTATAAAATTATTTTAAAATAAGTGATAATCAAACACAAATTTATTACATTATAATTAAAATATCATATAAAAACTAAACACAATAATTATAATGGATGGAAAATGGAAAATGTGAAGTTCAACAACTTTAGTACTCACTGTCATTATTGAACTCGTTATACATCTTGGAGTCTGATAGGTATGCCAAATGTTAGTAGGTCCTCTTGACCTTTGGGTGCTAAGCTAAATCATAGTTGTTATCAAGTGCATACATTGTAGCCAAGTTATGGAGAGAGTGACGTGCTTGTCACGACAACATTTTATTATTCTCACGATAGAAACACTGCATTGTTTTGTTGAGCTCAATTTAATTCTAAACACGTGGAGTTTCAGTATTGAGGCCATTATCATTCTTAATTCTTGCACAAGCGAAGGTTGTAAAGTGATCCATCGACTAAATGCCTTCAATGCCTTTATAATACTAATCAAAAGTTACCCTCCAAACGTTCATGATCCCTACCAAGTTCTTGTCATTATCAAGAATCCAATGTCATTTAGCCACACACCTCAAATGAATAATGATGTTCCAAAATTCCTTATCTAATGGGAAACAAAATTCATTAATAAAGAGATATTGCATGTTTTGTAATGCCTACACTTGAAGTCACTTCAATCTGATAGGTGAAGTCACTTTTTAGTTAGTTGCCTTTCTGATGTGGATACCAATTCATGTGCCATCTATAGAATGGAATGTCAATTATGTCATAGAAGCATACAAAGGATTTTCATCTAAAATTCTTTGAACTATTTCCTTACATTCAAGCTCTATAAGAAAATTCATTTTAGAGACCGACGACGGATAAGTGGAGCACCTAGGTGAATGCATTATTCATGAAGGCGGTTGAACTCATCTTTACAATTTTACCATTCTCTCATAATTCCCCAAAAAATCATTGGCTTATTAAACTTTGCTTCCTCATAATCAACATCCATCAGTTTTAACATTGATGACATTCTCATGTTAGGTTTATTCTTAAGCCACATTGTCATATTAGGACTCTAATGTGGAAATTGTTATAGGGCATGAGGAAATTTTAAATAGATTAAGAATATGATTTGAAGGGGGCTCGTGAGTACGGAGATCACAAATCAACTTCATTTCATGGCAGAAGAATAGGCTGAAGAATAGGGTATTTAATTTTACCCGACCTTACTTGCACATGTATCCTACACTTGTGTAGCAAAAATATATTGATCTCACCTAAAATTTTTAACCTCTTTTGAGGTTTGAATTTCATAAACCTCTCTTTAGGTTTGTAAAAAAGACACAAACCGTTTTTTATATTTTGTAAACAGACAAGTCTTTTAAGAGATATAAGTGTTCAAAAATATCAAATATTGTCAAAGGGAAATTAATGTCACTTTTGAAATTTCAAGGGAGGTCCATAAGATGTTTGAAACCTTGATTGAGGTTTTTATTTAGAAATTTAAGTGCTTTTTTCTTTACAATACGCAGGCTATTTATTTTATTTTATTTTATTTTTTGTATGTTAAGAAAGATAAACTCGTCAAATTGATGTTAACCTAGATATTCACATACCTACAATTCTTCCTAACTTCCCCTTGGTCTCCAGTGAGCACATTGATGTTACCCATCTTCACCATTGAATTAACAAAGGACGAAAAGAAATGGTGTTGGTGAGACGCAAAGTCCCACACCATCCTTCTCATCTCTCCTTCAATGTCTTCTGTGATCAGCACGTTATCAGAATGCAGCAGGCCTCTGCCTTGAAGGATGTTATGGAAGTAGTTGTTGTCAAACTTGGCTGGAGTGTTGAAATCCAGAGGTGCCAGCTTATAGTCTCTGCCGGATTCCGGGCACATCGACCGCAGAATTTTTCTGAAAGTTGTGTGGAGCTTGTGAGTATCTTGATTGTGTTCTTGGTCATTGTCGCTGTCATGATAAATCCTTTCCCTGAAACTTAAACATCTTGCTCTTCCCATGGTGTGGCTGCCTGTTGACAAATCCTTTCATGTAAGCCAGTACACTTTTTCTTTAGTAGAGAGAATATTAGGGTGCATTTAAGTGAAACTACTTGAAAAAGATGCAGTGATTTGGTCATAGTAGACTTGCAATGGTAGAGAGATGCTATGGCGTAGTGAGTGCAGCACTTTGTGCTCGTGTGTATTTTGAAATGGGTTACCTGATAAAGCAGCCAGGTCTGAAATGTCAAGGCCTTGATCTTTAAAGTTGGCAATGAGCATTTCTAATGAGGAATTGGGTGAAGGAATGAAGAGGTTGGCTCCAGTGAAGCTTGCTTCAAGTGAGTCTCTCCTGCCTAGCCAAACTTGCCATCTTGGTCCACCTCTCTTCATTTTCAGCCATGCAAGCAAAAAATTGATGATCAATCTGTTTGGTTTAGCTATGAAATTTAGTGGTCCATTTTATTTATCAAAACACGCACCAGATCTAATTTGATTTTATGATGTGTATGTATTTAATTAAATTAGGTAATTTTTTATGCATGATGAAATCATACTAAATCCAGGGTATATGCTTGATGTATCAAATATATACATATATAAATGAGTCTTATGAATGGAATTTTTAATTATTAAATATAATTATATTTTTTGACATTGAAATCGACGTCAATTTTGAGGGAGTTTACCTCCTTTTTTTTCACTTTTTTTTTTTTTTTTTTTTTCCTTTTGGCGATAAGCTGTTTTCCTAAGACTCCTTTTGAGACTTGGAAAATATTTGGGAAAGGAAAAAAAAAAAAAAAAAAATTCAAGGAATTCACATTTTCATGTTTGGTTATTGAGAAAAGTGAGGAAAAATAAAAATAAAAAATTATACCAAATATATAAACAAACTTTGATTTTATCGGTCATTAAGGTTTAGTTTTTCTTATTTTGGAACATATTAAAACAAACTTTCATTTTTGATAATATTTAATATAGAAGGAAAATATAAGGGTAAATGAGTTTCCTCCTTATTTTCCTTTTAGTTATTTTTTAAGTAAAATTCTTAATCCCAACAGATCCTAAATATTAGGTTAAATATCAATGCCTATCATGTCTGCGGATAGCTAAATTGATAAATATGTAGATCTTGTCAAGTTTGGGAAATTTTTTTTTTAAAATTTTTCAAAGAATTCTAAAAATTTTAGTTTATTTTTTTAGCTTTTCAATATTTATATTAAAAAAAGTTAAAATTATAAATCTAGAAAAATAATAATTTTTTTAATATAAATTCTAAAAATTAGAAAATAAGTTGGTATTTTTTAATTATTTGAAAAATTAAAAATAAAACTATTTCCATTTGTAAATAGTGCCAAATTGTTTATTATTCATTTATTTCACACAAATATTGTAAAAATGAAGAATTAGTTAACTATTTTTTAATCATTGAAAAAATAAAAATGAAAATTATTTTTTACAACTAATCAAGCCGACCCTATTTAATTATAAATAAAGTCTCGTCAAATTAGCTTTTTCTTTCTAATAACTCCTTTTTCACAAATGGCCAAATAATTTTAAAACAATATCAAAAAATTTCTTTTCATCGGCTACTTCTTAAAAGGTGTTTTTAAAAAATCATAAGGAGGCCAAATTAAGCCTTAATTTGAATTCTTGTGTTTTCAAACTAAATATGTTATTATAATTTATGAATTTAGTCATATATTACAATTTTTTCTTTGTTCTTATTTAGAAAAAGCTAAACCTCTAATCTTAATCACTCGATCATCAAATTGACTCAAATCAAACATATATTTAGGGCAAGTTTAGCTCCCCATTTTTTTTTTTTTACTTTAACTATTCCTTTTTAAGAGAAAAAATTAATCAAATGTGTTTGGTAAACAATTTTTTTTCAACTTTTAAAAGTCACCTTTTAGCTTTTTTTTTTTTTTTTTTGTGAGTTTTTAAAAATTATATTAAAAGCTAAATTTTCCTCCGAGAAATTATCCAATTCCGTTGTTATTAGTATTTTTTTTTTAAAAAATTTAGAAAATTGTCAATACATTAATTATATTTCCTAAAAATACATATTTATTTTAGTCATTTTAAAACTTTTAGATATCCTCGAACATTTTTACTTCAGTTAAAGTCAACTTTTTCCATTCTAACAATTCATTTCCATAAGAGGTCAAATATTTTTAAAACAATATCAAAAAATTTCTTTTTCATCCGCTCTTTCCTAAAAGGTATTTTTTAAAAATCATAAGGAAACCAAACTAAGCCTTAACTGGAATACTTGTGTTTTAAACTAAATACGTTATTAGGATTTACGAATTTTAATCATATATTGCTTTTTTTTTTTTTCTTTGTTCTTATTCAGAAAAGCTAAACCTATAATACAAAATGAGTGTATGTGTGAGTGAGAGAGAGAAAGAGAGAGAGAGAGAGAGAGAGAGAGAGAGTGTGTATACCAATGAAACAGCATCACGAGCAGCAATGGCTAAAATGTCAGCACATGAGACAGTACATGGACAAGCCTCTTCCAGCCTGTACTTTATGCTGTCAATAAGCTCGAATCCTCGCAGCGAATCCTTGTTTTGCTCTGCTTCTTTCTCGCTCACCATCTCCCCATAGCTGTCCAAAAGAATCGATGCGTCGCACCCCTAAATCCCATATAGAGACTAATTACATACAGCAAATAATTCATTGTACGCTACCTGCAACTAGCCTGTCTTTAATCCATGTGTTACAAAATCCGGGGGGAGAGAGAGAGAGAGTCCAAACCATGACAAAGCAATCATGAAAATGTAGACGGAGGAGGGAGGCAGCCATGCGAGGATCTTTGATAACTGCTACCCTGACGCCACGCCTCACAATGCCCTCTGCTGAAGGGCATGTCTCTTTGTAGTAGTCCAACACCAGAACTCCATCTTCGCTCAAACTTCCACTGCCATGCAAAATCACAAACAGTGCAATCACAAAAACCACTCTCAGAAAACCCATTAATGATAATTGAAAAACTGAAAGAATGAAAATTAGACTGCAAAAGTTCACTGAGAGTACAGTGAAGAGGGAAGGAATGGGGTGCTAGCTTGCTCTTATGTATAGGACTCAGCGTTCCAGAAAGATATGCACCGTGCCTCTGTTTCTGAGGTTTTAATAACTTAATTAATGTTTTTCAAACCAACCAACATTAAAGAAATTCCCTTATGCTCTATGGTCAAAGTTGATGCAGCTAAATTAACCTAACTGAATATTGCCGTCTAGTTAATTCTGGGAGTGTCCAAGCAGCAATTTATTGCCATCAGCTCAAGCACTTTCTTTAGGGATAAGAAATTGTAGGCGAACACTTTGGCCCAATGCAGATGTTCATATATATCGGGGTAGGATGGTTAGCTGGGATAATGGATATACTTTGGAAATTGAAATTAAGTTACTCTAGTTAGTATTTCTTTACCACTTTCTAAAGGGATAGGAAGGCATTATCTGCACTCTGTCCGCAAGATATGCATTTGGGACAGTCAAAAAATGAAACTGTAAGCAAAGAATGGTAAAATATGTATATTGCAAAGCCACGGAAGTGTATCTAATGCAACATTTTTGTATTAGAGGGGTAAACGTGTATATTACAATGGTATAGAAATTGGGTACAACAACCAAAAGTTAAAAAAAAAAACAAAAAAACAAAAAACAAACAAACAAACAAACAAACAAAACAAAACAAATAGAAAAAAAAAAAAAAATGAAAGATTGAAATGATATGCACGTCACAATTGTTACAATGTTCTCTTGAACAGAATTTTCTGTCTTGATATGTACATTCAACCTTGCATGCAATAGCTCAGTGACAAAACAATAGCTCTCACAAACCCCAAGCCAGACATTTTAACTTGAGTTTCTTCTAATCAATTCTAATCCCTGCAATCATCTTCAAAAACAGCACAGCCATGTTGGCACAAAAGTAATGACCTTCAAGGGCTGCCTCTGGGATGTTTGTTAGATTCGTTGCCAGTCGTCCATCCATGTCAAAGTTATGTTTACTCCCTGCTCGAATGGGCAATTATCAATAATGCTATAATGAGCAATTATCAATATAAACTCTAATCAATAGTAGTATAATGGGCAATTATCCACGTTTTAGAAACCAATCCATATTATCAATATAAACTCTTTATAATGTAAGCAAAAACTCTTTTTTGTTTGTTTTTTTTTTTAAATGGGCTAAGCAGTGTGAACCTGCAACTTCTCCTAGAAATCACTCCTAAGAGAAGAAAGTCTCTCACTTTCTAGCGTTTAAACCTTTGCAAAAAACATAATTAGACAATTCTTCATTCCACTATCCAGTGAAAAAAAAAAATAAATAATATGAATCTTATATAAGCCTCTTGGTAGCTTAACCCTAACAATAATCAATGACCACTATTAAAACTAAACTAATCTTGACCATAAAAAATGGACTACATAAAATAGAACTCCAGAAATAACTGATAATATGGACCCAAAATTCCCTTAACACAGGACCCATAGTGAAATAAAAATCACCCAAAAATGCTCTCATGAACAGTAATGCTGCAGTACTGTAAACAGTTATCCACATAAAAAAACACAATTTAACTCCTAGATCAAACCTCCTTTCCATCATTCCACCAAATCAGTGACTGGTTAATAATTTTGCATTCAACTTTTAAGTGCTGATTTCTATCAAAGGGCAATCAAGATCCATGCGGCTTTCATTTTTTTTTTTTGGCCAATTCTTTAGGAGTACCAGCACCAACAACTGCAATTCAGATAATGATTTATGTGATCAGAAATAAATTGATTACCTCTAATATGCTAAAGTTCTAACTCCCCCTCTTCATCAAGGAAAATCTCAGGATGTACTGCTGCGCTAGTGATATTGAGAGCCCTTTTGAGCTTCTGAGGGTCTAAAACTTCAATCTCAACTAAGAAGGCTGAACTGACAGGCCGATGATCTGAAAGCCTTAGTTCTGCCTGGTTGTAAGAAAGCTGTTTTATGCCTTTTCCTGACCATAGGATACGATCACACCTGCATGACCTCAGTACCTGTCAAAAACTAATCTACCAGTGAAAATTCCTAAAACTTGAAGCAATGATGAAAATTTCTTAAAACTTGAAAATTAGACTAAAAATGGAAAAGAAAGTTTCAACAAGAGAGAGAGAGAGAGAGAGAGCCAAAACAAAGAGAACCCCTGTGAAGTTGGTTATCATCCAAGAACACCTACAGTCTACAAATTTAAAAAAAAAATACATCTTGGGGTTAAAAGTTCAAAAAAAGCATTCATATTCAATTTTTGTTCAAGGAATTAGGGTTTGAAAACAGAGGCACTGGGGGGAAACTCCCAAACCTAGTCAACAATTGGCTGTATGACTTCTCAATATCAAGTGACTTCTTGGCCAAAAATGTTCAATTGAGGCAACAGAACCACCATAAGCCAATCTCTTAACCCAATTTGCATAGACTGATTGGCATCTAGAATGTTGATGTGCAATATGAAAATAAAAAAATTACAAAACTAATAGCTGAAATATGGTAAACTCACCAGCACTCAGTGCACATAAATTTTGTGATAATTCTGTTTTGGAAAAAAAAAAAAAAAAAAAAAAACAGAGGAAGCTAATTTTTCTAATGCTACAAAAAAAGCACAATATGCAGCAAAATATGTCTTTTATTTGTGGTTTCTTTTCTTCATTTTCAAGTTCTGTAATCCAGTGGATCCCAAGGTTGAACTTACCAGGCTGGGGATCGCTTCTTCTCCCCTTCTTTTGGGTTTTCACCAACATATCTATCAGAGTTGATTTCATACTTGTACGTAGGCGGAAAGTTTATTACCCCTTCCTTCCATCCATCAAATACACGCCCACTGCGGAGCTCTTTGCTAAGCTGCCACACATATCATGATGTCATTAATATTCCTTAATAAAGATTAAACCACATTCTCATTAAATTAAAATTCATAAGATATCCAACTTTCATGGAGGTAATGCACATAAAATAACTTCGGGGAAAATGTGAAAGAACTCATTGACCAGTTTGCTCAGTCAGAATTGGAACAACCCTAAATCAGAGTCGTCAAACTAGAACCAAGAATTGATCCTGTCAATGAGATAGATCACCAGGTCATGGCCCAACCTCCAGATTAGAGGGTCAATCTGAATTCTGAATAATTTAGCAAACCCAGACAGCCAGAATAAATAACTTAGATTTCTAAAATTTATTTTAAAATTTTGATAGGAGTTTATATTATTTTTTTCACACAGAAATAATTTTTTGCTTCTTGCTTTTGTACAAATTAATATTGCATTCTTTTTCTTAAGATATATTAGTAATTTTTAATGCTGCTCAGGACCCAATTTATCATATTGTCTAGAAGTAAAAATTTTCTGTAAATCATGCAAGCAATCAAATTATTATCAAGCTTCTAAAAACTAGTTCTGTCACTGTTGCTTCTATGAATTTAAGTCTTAAGCTGGATAGACTAAGCTTGATGGCCCAAAAATTTCATATATTAACATAATTCTAGGAAAACATTAAACAATCAAGCTGCTAGGCACAAATGAGACAACTGAAAATTGACTAAGCCAACTGGGTCGTTTCAAGTTTAACAACTAGATGGTCAGTGGCAAGGGGTTGGGTGACTAGATTAACCATTTTATTACTATTGTTGGGGGCTATTGACACTCAAATAATGACACTTTAATATCAAATCCTTCTAATTACAATGCCATAAACTTCCGCATAAAATATTAACTTTTCGATGAAAATGCTCTCTTTGAAACTATCCAATGTCATTTCCACTGATTAGAATGTCAGAAGACTCAAATGGACCAATACTAAAGTTTCACCCTCTAACCAAAGTATTCAGAGTAGAACTTTCTCCCCATCAGTCGAAAAATTTTAGACAACAAAAATTCCATTGAAGACTAAACAAGTACAAGATATGGAGGACAACACATCCTCCACAAAACAAGTTATGCAGGTTTACACTAGTAGAAAAATAGACCTTAAATTAGAACAGTTCAGCCTTTTCAGTCAATCTGCAGTGACAATATACAGGCTTAAGATTTATCATTTTAAGCAGCTGAAATCTCACGTGTGATCTTATGGTAGGCTTGAATTTGAATTGGCAACGCACATACGACGTGATAACTATCTCTATTTGGTATTTTAAAAGATAACTTGATTTACTTGTAGTTTTAGGTAGTATGGCTGTCTCAACAAATCCAAATATATTGCACAGAACAAACCAAAAATTCAGCCTAAACCCAATCTCATGGATGCTGAAATTAGCTGATCTGGATCAGCACTAAAAGATCCATTCACAATGTGCAACTTAAGGTTAGCATAATGCAGCCAAATCTTTGTACAATTAATATAATATATTCTGGTAAAAAATTCAAATATCCATCCAATTAAATTTATGATGAAATCCACAAGCTCTATTTGCATATCCAAATGGACCAAATCAAATCTAAATTCAATTAAATCTTGGCATGATTCTGGTTCCTGCATATATAATATGATGGTATAGAGATCTTGGGCAACTCAAGTGTGTGCTAGGGAGATCTTGGGCATATAAAGATCGTATAGACTTCAACCTTGTGAGACTCTTTTTATGGAGCAAAACCACGAGGCCCAAAAGAGTTTGAGCCAATACAATTACATTTTGTATAGACTTCCACCTTGTGATGCACATTTTATGAGACAAAAACAATGTTTTAAAAGGCAAAGACGCAAGGCAAGGTGTTTTAACCCTTAAAATACGAGGCGTAAGCCTTAAGGCGTTGGGGTGTCAGCCTTTTAAGGATTTATTTTTAATTAAAAAGAAAGAAAAATTAAGAAAATCACAAATATGATATAAGAAAGAAAATATATATATATATATATACTCTGCAAACTACTTTTCGGCCATTCAAAAATTGCTAACTTGAATATATGACATAAATCATGACAAGAGATAGCCATACTATCACAAAGTTCAAACTATTTTCATGATCTAAGATACAACTCTTTGTTATTTTGGAAATATTGAGGTTCAAGAGTTCTAGAATCATCTCATAATATAAAATTCCTTTTATACAAACATGTAGTTAAAAAATTTTAACCAATTTTTACTTGAGAATCACACACCCAAAATGCATAAGCCTCAACTAAAAAGGCATGCCTTTTGCAAAAATGTTTTAGCCTCAGCATATAATGCATTACCCTTTCTAGAATTTGGTATTTTAGATTGAGCCTCAAGGTGTTTTAGGCATGTAGTGCCTTGAGGCGAGCCTCGATTGAGCCTTTTAAAACACTGGACAAAACCATGAGGCGCTAAGGAGTTTGGATCAAGACCACTACATTTGGCATCAAAGTCATTGGGTATTGCCACTTGGGGGGGGAGGTGTTCCTACATAGAGGCATTGGTACCACACTGACATGAAAGCGTCAAAGATCAAACTGGAGAGCCCATCACAATCCTAGATCCAATGAAGCCCTTTTTTTTTATAGGTGGATTTCGCTCTAGTCAGAAGATTGGGCGTGTATTAGGCATATAAAGGATGGCTTAGGCTTCAACCTTGTGAGCACCTTCTATGGGGCAAGACCATCGAGCTTATTGGGCCAAAGTGGACAATACTTCACTAAGTGGGGCCAAGACCATTACAATTAGCTCAAGAAATCATGTTCTTAGTTTCAAAACAATTCAAACATACATGGTGTTGGTGTATGTTATTTTCATAAATTCATAATGCTCGGGCATGGATGTGCATAATACCAGTCACATGAAATGCATAAAGATTTGATAATCACAAAGACAAGGTTAGCCTGGCTGAGAACAATTTACCATAATTGCACAAAAAGAGAGAAGCATCTTGAGTCTAACCTGGTCACTATCAATAAGCTCATCCCATTGTTTTCTTGCAACAAGCTTCCTCACCTCTTTGTCCAACATATTGAGACGATAATTCAAATCTCCAAACCAGAATATCTGGCTGTATTTGAATGAAAGAACTAAAAAAAATCAATTTTGTACAAAATTTTGGGATAAAAGTAATCAAAATTAAACAGAATCCATTATTAGATGAATTATATGGGCAGTAGAGCACTAGGGCACAAGTTAATTGGCTAAAACACTTAAAAGTTACAAGAGGCGAGAACATAAATGGATCAGCTATGAATCATGAACCAGAATAACTCAGTATCTCCGGTTGGTTGAGAATTTCCCCAACCTAAATATGTTACGCTTCAGTTAAAACCTGTGTCTATCGTCCTACTTGGATAAATTCAAACTGTTGGGCAGCAGGTCTTCTCACAGATAAACGGAATACCTAAATCCAATATTATTTTACGATTATATTGTCTCTGTTGGCATCAGGCTCAATGCTATATTGCTATACAATATAACAATAATTTAAACATAGTATAAAAAAATAATTTAAATCAAAATATCACAGAAGATATTTGAGGTGCTCTTATCTTTACTTTGTATTTGAACAAGACAAAACAAATCGGTTAATGCAAATCCGAAAAGGAGACCTGATGAATTATTTTTATTGCCAGTTTTATATCAAAGAATTTTAAAAACTAAAATTACAGATTTATGGTAAAGTTCATCCACTTGCATTTACATTTGGTGCTTGAATATTTTTCTAACATATTAGGCTTCTATAAAAAGACAATTCTTATGCAACTATTTTAATGCCAAATCAATGCTTACTCATGAGAAGGAATTGTCTGCGGTTGATCATCATCTAAAGCAGATGAGAAACGGGTGCGCCGTAAGATTTCATGTACATCATAATTACGCCTCTGTTCATCCCCAACCTTGTGACCAGAGGTCAGATGAGAGCAAACAAAGCAGAGCCGCGTCTGATAAAGAGACATGCTAACAGAAACAGATCCCTGCATCAATGGTCATGATTTTAGTTAGATATGTGATATATCAACACTAATATGTTCAATAATTTGAAAGTGTATACATAATGGTGAAAAGCTTGGCTATTCTATGTTATTGTAGTTGTCAGATGCTCACCAGTTACACTAAAACAACATAATATGGACAAGCACTACTATCATTTAGAGTAGAAATCAAAGCAAGATAATTGCAGGCATGCTAAATTTAGGGTTAGGAAAAATATTTTTGAAAATGGATTTCAGCAAAAAAGTTTGAGACTCTCTAGTTCTGTGTGATTAGCCTTTTGTAAAATTAACATGGGAATAAAGATGCAGAAAAAAGTTTGATGTATTAGGAAAGCATGCATAATGCAGAGTTTTTTACAAAATAGGAACAACCTTTTTTTCAGCTCTAGAATTTTTTTTTTTTCCGGTATTTGGAAAAATTTCCATTTAACCAAAAAAATAAAATCATGTTTGAATGCAAGTGCAACCCACTTTTTTTTCCCCCTTTTAGTGATGAAAGGTGAAGCCCTTTTGTATGATGATGCAGTAGAATGTTATTCCACCTAGCGAAAAAAATAAGAAAATAAAAAAAATTAAATGATATTGGTGATTTCAATAACTGTTTTAGAGTAAGGCTTGCAGAGGTGCTGAACATAAAAATGGCTAGAAAATTTTCTTGCTGCTTCTTATGTGTGTCCACATGTCAGAAATCTTGAGGATGACTAAAGTCACATAGTACTTTAGGTTTTAAAAGATCACATTGCAGAATATTTTTTTTCACTCATATGTCCATGCATGAAGGTGCATTCTTTGGATTGAAAGACACAGAGATACCTTGTTTCCCATGTAGCCCATAATCCCAACTCCAACAGGAGAGACTCTCAAGTTGCTGATATGCCTCCTCAATGTTCTGCGTACCCAGACTGATACATATATCCCAACCATCTGCTTGCTGACTATTCGCACATATCTATGACATGAATTGGCATTAGGTTTAATATCAACTTTGTCATTTTGATTTTGTGATTTTTCCAAAAAAGAATCATTTTCCTCTTCAGAAAACCTATCAGAAACATCAGAGAGACAATCAAGTACTTCAGGCCTTTCTGGTTGCTCCCTTGAAATCAAACAGAGATTTCCAGAACTATGGTGTGATCTTTTCAATCCACCACCACTCAATGCAATATTTCGAGGAGCGAAAAGCGAAAGGTCGTCCATCCAATCGAAACCAACCCTTGCAGAACTGCTAAATACTCTCCGCAACTTTGAGCCAGATGATATAATGTGTGGAGTTCTGTTCAATGAATGTTTTTCAGGCCAGTCTAATCTAGCATAACCATCAATGCCATACATTCTACTTAACCAAAATTTCTTCCCTGCACCAATCATTCCATTCGATTCATACATTTCAAAATCACAGCCGTTAGCAACTCCAACAGAATCTTTGCTCATCATCTCTAGTGTAGTATCAGCCTCATCAGCGAGTACATCAGCAGCAGATGAAGTCCTCAAGACTGGAGAGGGTGGGGCACTATAGCATTTGTATTTAGTTTCAGATTCCAAAGATTTGTTCAGGGTTCTACGAATGATTGCCTCCCATTTCGGAATTGGCCTGTTATCCTCTGCACCTAGTACGTTCCCAGCATTTAATGGGACCACCTCTTGGAAACTGGAAAAACAGGAAATAAACCCTCAGCTCAGACAGATATGACTATTCATAAAAAAAATAGAAATCAGCTATGAATACTAGGCAAACATGAGAATGACTGACAATCATGCTGATTCTTGAAATATCCCAGGCATTCAAGGCCACCATTCAAAAATGAGGTAGATCACCCTCAAAATGTCTAGCACACTAAAATTCTGTGGAAAATTCCACTTGAGAGTTTGTCCCACATTAGAAAAATAGAGTGGATGATGGGTGATTGGGCCCAAGACCCAATAGGCTTAAGCTTTTGGGTAAATTTGGCGTTCATCCATGTGTATCAAGCCTACCATGAAGATTCCCCCGGCACTAACAAGTGGTATCAGAGCAAGTTTGATTTATTCTTGGTATAAACATGGATATCAACGCAAGTACGATGATAAATTTAAATGGCACAAATTATCAGTTGTGGACTAATAAGATGAAAGATCTCCTATTTGTGAAAGCTCTGCATTTACCTATTTTTGCTTTTTAAAAACCCGGATCCAAGACTGATGAGGAATGGGATTTTGAGCATAGGCAAGTTTGTGGATTTATTCAGCATTTTGTGGAAGAGAACGTTATGCATGAACTTTGTGGGACAAACTTGAAAATTTGTATGCTTTAAAGACCGGCAATAATAAATTGTTTTTTTCTTAAAAAATGATGAAGTTGAAATATAAAGAAGAAAGTTATGTGAATGATCATTTAAATGAACTTCAAGGAGTTATTGATCAAATGTTGGGTATGGGCATACAATTTGATGATAAGATTATAGGACTTTGGATACTTTTTTTTTTTTTGGTAAAAAAAGGCGGCACCTCCTTTCTTAATTTTATTAATAACCCTCACTTATGGCGGAGGAATACCGTGGAAACAAAAGGACACTTGGAGCTTACAAGTAATCAATAAAACACCTCATGCATCAAACCAAATAAAAGAAGAAAACAATCCTATACCAATACCAAAAGGAAATCAACTAAACATACCTCATATAAGCCGTACCCATCTTATCTAATTTATACAACCCTTTGATAACTCTAGGAAGTTGACTACTATTTGTAAACAAACTATTCCTCCCCATGGCACCTTGTTGAGCCAACGCATCTGCCACTTTATTCCCTTCTCTATAGAGATGATTTATCGAAAAATCTACACCCTCCAACACACCAATAAACTGCTCCCAAAAATCCCACAAATACCATAAAAAGCATTTACTGGATGTTATCCAATTTACTATAATATTCGAATCACATTCAACGTCAATAGGACTTTGGATACTTGCTACTTTAATTGATTCTTGGGAAATTTTTCGAGTTTCACTTGTTAATTTTGCTCCTAATGGTACTGAAACTATGGAGCTTGCCAAGAGTAGTGTTTATTGTTGTAGCTGGAGACAGGAGACACAGCTGGAGCCTGAGCTGGAAGCGCATTTTTTGCAAGCTGTGCAAGCTTCCATTTATCTCCACGATTGTAACCTCCCAAATTTCTAATTTATTGTATTAAATTGTGATTGATTATCACCCCTATAAATAGAGAGCAGTGGAAGTTGTAATATGTACAAGAGAAGCTCAGAGAGCAGAGAGAAGAAAGAGAGGAGTGAGAAAGTTGTATTTTTCTCGACCTGAGAAAAACCCGACTTGACCCGGCGACTCACTCAGACCGGATCAACCCAAGAATCGGTCCCCGACCCAAATCTGACCCGCCGTCTCAGAACCCGGCCGCGTCAGCGTCACCGAGTCAGCCACCACGTCACTGTCACGTTTGACGGTGGGACAGTGCCACGCAGGTGGACCCACCGTGTCACGAGCTAAGCTTGTTCAGGGCATTATACTTGCCTGTGACCGCTTATCTCGTGTGCTTAGGATGAGTTTTCATCATGTAAATACTAGTGTAGGGTTATTTTCTGCTAGTAGAGTCTTTGTAAGCCAAATAAGGCAGTATGACTCCTCGGTCACTTTGATGTTTCCTAGTGTCAGGATGATAATTACATAAAAACCTCTTTAGGGGAGGGTGAGTGTTCATCAGTCATTGTAAAACTCACTAGCAATTGTTAACGTGCTTAGCCTACTTGCCTCCCTCGCTAAGTACAACATGTCAATGGAGGATTTGTTAATGAATTACGTTTGCTTCAATGTTTACTGCTTACTTGCCACGACTTTCACGAATTGATTACTATTTCTGCTGCTATCTGAATGAATGTTAATGAAAGTACTTCATGGATGAATGTTGGTAAATGATAGGTTGGCTAATTAAGTAAGAGTGCTTTAGCTAGCGCCGCACAGCCCTTCACAACGGTGTGAAAATAGTCGGACCGTGACATTTGGTATCAGAGCCAAGTCGGTGACACTTGGTGAGAGCCCAAGGTTGAGTTGCTACGTGAATTCGATTGCCTTCCTTGTTGGATTTGGGAAGCTTTGGTAAGTGACCATGGCACCAAACACTGCCGAGAGGATCAGCGTGCTGGAAGCACAGGTTGAGACAACAACCAACATTATGGCCGCGGAGGTGGCCCAGATGAGAGAACTTGTTGATGAGGTGATGGGATCACAAAAACATCAAACAGGTTTGCTAGGCGACTTGTCAGAGGACTTTCGCCACACAGTGGAAGCTTTGCAAGCCCGGATGGCAGATCTGGATGCAAAGATGAATGTGATGGTTCTTGCTATGGGGAACTCCAACACTCCGGGAGTTAGCAAGACCAAGGTGCCAGAACCAGGACGTATTGGGGTGCCCGAGATGCCAAGGAGTTAGAGAATTTCTTGTTTGATGTGGAGCAGTACTTTCGTGTTGTGAGAATGGCCTCAGAACAGGCAAAGGTGGATACTACGACCATGTACTTGGTTGGTGATGCCAAACTGTGGTGGCGTACCAAGTATAGAGAAATTGAAAATGGAAACTGTGTAATTGATAGTTGGGCAGACTTGAAGAGAGAGCTCAAGGCCCAATTCTTTCCTGAGAATGTTGAGTATAATGCAAGGAGAAAACTGAGAGATTTCAAGCATACGGGGTCGATCAGCGAATATGTGAAACAATTTTCTGCTTTAATGTTGGATATTCGGGATATGTCAGAGAAGGACAAGTTGTTCTATTTTCTTGAGGGGATGAAACCGTGGGCAAGAACTGAACTTCATAGGCAAAGGGTTCAAGACTTGTCAACTGCACAAGCGGCTATAGAACACTTGACAGACTACGCTGGTGATGAGACCGCTTCGTTCAAACGGTTTGGCGAAGAGGGAAACAGTGGAAAGTCTTTCAAGAATGGCAAACCCAAGAGTGGGGGAGCCGACTCTAAATCATCAACCTCAAAGGAAGCTTCGTCTTCTCAAGGGTTTAACACACCCAATGGAAAGGGGAAGAGTAAACTTAAGTGTTTCTTGTGTCGAGGTCCTCATAGAGTTTTTGAGTGCCCTCACAAAGCATCACTTAATGCCTTACAGGCTTCCATTGTAGAGCAGGAAGTGGAAGAGGATGATGCCCCGAGGGTGGGTTCAGTGCGGTTGGTGAGCGCATTGGAAAAGTAGGAAAAAACACCAAAAGTTACACAAGCAAAAGGGTTAATGTTTGTGGACTTGAGGATAAATGGGAAGAGTACTCGCACTATGGTGGATACAGGGGCTACTCATAATTTTGTTTCGTAGTTGGAAACATGGAGACTCAACTTATCCTTAGAGAAGGATACAAGAGGCATGAAAGCAGTTAACTCTATAGCCTAGCCTACTCTGGGAGTAGCCAAGCAAGTGATTGTAAAGCTTGGACAGTGGGAAGGTCATGCGAATTTCACAGCGGTGCCATTGGATGACTTTCCAGTCATTCTAAGAATGAAGTTCCTAAGGAGGACGAGGGCAGTGTTGATGCCTTCGGCTGGTTCCCTGTGTCTGATGGGAGATCACTCGTGCATGGTACAAGTCGTTGCAACGAAAGGAGACGACGGGAAGTCCCTTTCAGCCATACAACTCAATGAAAGATTGGGTAAGGGTGAGCAGACACGTCTAGCCACAGTGGTGGTAGACAAAGAAGTAGGCCAAGGGTTGGAGCCTACGACCATCCAAGTGGTGTTGGATGAGTATAAGGAGGTGTTGCCGGATAAGCTGCCTCATAATTTGCTTTCACGACGGACTGTGGAGCATGAGATCAAGTTGTTATTAGGAATGAAACCACCTGATAAAGGGCCATGTCAGATTGCGCCTCTTGAGATAGTAGAGTTGGGGAAACAGCTTGATGAAGTGGAAGCGGGATGTGTTCGCCCTTCCAAAACACCGTTGGGAGCATCGGTGTTGTTTCAGAGGAAACATGAAAAGCATCTACGAAAGGTGTTTGACAGGCTGAGGGGAAACAGTCTGGATTTGAAGAAGGAGAATTTCTCTTTCGCTCGGCGGAGCAACAAATTCCTTGGTCAAGTGGTTGAACAAGGTCGTATCCGGAGGGGTATGGAGAAGGTAAGGATAATTCAAGAACGGAAGATCCCCACGACAGTGAAGGAGTTGCATTCCTTTCTTGGCCTTACTAGATACTACAGGAAGTTCGTTGAGGGGTATTCGCGGAGAATGACTCCAATGACAGGACTACTGGGAAGGTATTATTGGCCGCACATGTGAGATGATGTGGTTGATTATACCAAAACTTGTCTCACTTGCCAACAAGACAAGGGGGAGCGGAAGAAGTATGGTACTTTCATGGCCGCACCAAAGTACTGTTCGGAAGAGGGGACGACACAATTGTTCCTTGTGACTATTGTGAAACGTTGGGGTGTTCCCCAAGTTATTATTTGTGACCAAGATTTAATGTTCATTGACAACTTCTTGACAGAATTTTTCAGGATATTCAGGTCACATCTTGACATCTCTTCGAGTTATCACCGACAAACAGACGGACAGATGAAGAGATTTAGAGAGCTACTAGATGAGTACTTGTGCCATTGTGTCAACGACAACTAAAAGAATGGCGTGCAACTACTTGATGTGGCTCCATTTTGTGGCAATGCCCAAAAGCACTCAATAAGCAACAAGAGCCCTTTTGAGCTTGTTACAGGCCAGTTGCCGCTGTTACCTCACACAGTGGGCAAGCCGTACAGACGAAAGAGTCCCAAGGTGTGCATCTTCACCAGAGAATGGAGACTAAATGTAGAGTTTGCCCAAGCCTATCTGGAGAAAACTTCTAAGCAGATGAAGAAGTGGGCAGATCAGGAGAGAAGACCGCAGTTTCATGTCAACTGCCTCAAGCCATTCAACGCCAACACCAACGACCTGAGCAGAAGTCAGTCAAATAGTGCAGAGTTGAAGACAGTGCAACTTGACAAACATGAAGTTGAAGAGATCCTTGCAGATAGAAAGTTCATATCCTCAAGGAAGAAGCGGCAGAAGTTCCTAGTGAAGTGGAAGTGCCTTGATGACAAAGAAATTAGCTGGATTTTTGTGGAAGATTTGAAGCCATTCGTGGACAAAGTTGAAGTGTACCTACCGCCAAAAGTCTACGAGGACGTCGACCGCATAAGTGGGGGAGAATGTCACGAGCTAAGCTTGTTTAGGGCATTATGCTTGCCTGTGACCGCTTATCTCGTGTGCTTAGGATGGGTTTCCATCATGTAAATACTAGTGTAGGGTTATTTTCTACTAGTAGAGTCTTTGTAAGCCAAATAAGGCAGTATGACTCTTCGGTCACTTTGATGTTTCCTAGTGTCAGGATGATAATTACATAAAAACCTCTTTAGGGGAGGGTGAGTGTTCATCAGTCATTGTAAAACTCACTAGCAATTGTCAACGTGCTTAGCCTACTTGCCTCCCTCGCTAAGTACAACATGTCAACGGAGGATTTGTTAATGAATTACGTTTGCTTCAATGTTTACTACTTGCTTGCCACGACTTTCATGAATTGATTACTATTTCCGCTACTATCTGAATGAATGTTAATGAAAGTGCTTCGTGGATGAATGTTGGTAAACGATAGGCTGGCTAGTTAAGCAAGAGTGCTTTAGCTAGCGCCGCACGGCCCTTCACAATAGTGCGAAAATAGTCGGACCGTGCCACGTCATCATCCTTGCCACGTCAGCATAGTTGACCAAGTTTGACCTAAACTTTGACCAAACTTTTTGGAGTCATTTTGGGTCCGTTTTTTGAACGACTTGAACCATTTCTAAGGTTTTCAATCGTTTTGAATCCAACCGTGCTATCCATTTGATCTAATTCCATATCTAGATCAGCGAATCGAGATGTCGAATGAAAAGAACTCAAAAATCGAAATGTTCAATGACAACAATTTCGGTTTTTGGAAGATGCAGATAGAAGATTATTTGTTTGGGAAGGAATTGCACTTACCATTGAAGGCTAAGCCAGCATCTATGAACGAGGATGAGTGGGAGTTGCTTGATTGAAAAGCTCTCGGAGCCACTAGAATGACGTTGTCAAAGTCTGTGGCATTCAATATCAAGCATATATCATCCACCAAGTCTCTGATAGATGCGCTCTCTAATATGTAAGAGCAGCCTTCAGCCAGAAACAAGGTACATCTCATGAAAAAATTATTTACTATGAGCATGTCTGCAGGTGAAAGTTTTAGCAGTCATTTGAATAATTTTAACGAGTTGTCGGATCAACTCGCCTCAGTCGGGATAACGTTTGATAATGAGATTCATGCCTTATTGATTCTCAGTCAGTTGCCCGAAAGTTCGAATGGCGTGGTTACTCCAATCAGTAGCTCCGCAGGAAAATCAAAGCTTGTATACGATGAAGTCGTCAACATGATTTTAACGGAGGAAATTAGAATGCAGTCGAACCATGACTCCACTTTGAGTTCAGCCTTGAACATGGAGAGTCGAGGCAGAGGAAATAGGCATGGACGATCAAACAACCGCGGCAGATCTACGCCCAGGCGGTCTAAATCTAGAAATCTCAGAGGTTCTTAGGACATAGGTTCCTAGAACACAAAAATTATTGAGTGCTCGAACTGTGGAAAAACTGGTCATTACAAGAACCAGTGCCGAAGTCAGAAGAAAGAATAAGAAACGAGGGCAAAGACAGAAGCAAATGTTGCTTCAGAAAATGATGATTTGTTGATCTGCTCTTTGGAGAGCAAAAAGGAGTTTTGGGTGTTAGACTCTAGAGCTTCATTCCATGCCATTTGCAACAGAGATTGCCTAAAGGAGTATACATCAGGTAATTTAGGTAAAATATATCTGGGCAATGATCAACCTTGCAACATTGCCGGTAAGGGGACAGTGAAGATCAAAATGAATGGGTTAGTATGGAAATTGAGAGATGTCAGGTATATTCCAGACCTGAGGAAGAATTTGATCTCAGTCGGTCAATTGGCGGATCAAGGTTATAATACATCTTTCATTGGTGATGAATGGAAGATTTCGAAGGGTGCATTGGCAATTGCTCGAGGTAAGAAAAGTAGTACTCTTTATGTAACTCCTGATGCATGTATGTCTATTACAGTTGTTACAGGAAATGATGATGGCAACTTATGGCATCAACGACCCGGACACCTGAGTGAGAAGGGACTCAGGGTGATGCACTCGAAGTGTAAGTTGAGTGATTTACAGTCGGTGAAGATTGACACATGTGAAGATTGCAAATTTGGAAAATAGAAGAGAGTCACTTTCCAGACAAACATCAGTACCCCGAAGAAGGAGAGACTTGAGTTAGTCCATTCAGATGTATGGGGACCAACAACCATTTCGTCTACAGGAGGAAAGCATTACTTCGTCACGTTTATCGATGATCATTCATGGAAGGTATGGGTTTACTTCCTATAGTATAAATCTAATATTTTTTATGCTTTTAAAATTTGGAAAGCGATGGTAGAAAATGAAACTGGTTTGAAAATCAAGAAGCTAAGAACAGATAACGGTGGTGAGTATGTTGACACCAAGTTCAAGAAATTCTGCTATGAGCATGGTATTAGAATGGAAAGAACTGTGTCAGGTACGCCTCGACACAACGGCGTAGCCAAGCAGATGAATAGAACGTTGACAGAAAAAGCCAGAAGCATGCGCATGCAATCAGGCTTGCCAAAGATGTTTTGGGCAGAAGCAGTCAACATAGCAGCTTATATGATTAACAGAAGTCCTTCGGTACCATTGGACTATAATCTACCAAAAGAAGTTTGGAGTAACAAAGAGGTAAGACTTTCACATTTGAAAATTTTTGGTTGTGTTGTATATGTACATATCAATGATCATGTCAGGAATAAGCTAGATCCGAAATCCCAAAAATACACTTTCATCGGTTATGATGGAGATGAATATGGATACCGCATTTGGGATGATGAAAACAAAAAGGTGATCAGAAGCAGAGATGTGATTTTTGATGAAAAGGTGATTTACAAAGATAGACACACAATAGAGTCTACAGAGTCTGAAACAACATTTATAGATATGGATGATGTTTTAGAAGGTGTAAGGACACGTTAGCAAAACATCGAGAATCCTTGGTAGAATACCGAGATTCCTCAAGCAGAGGAACATGTGAAGCAAATTATTGCACCACCACCTCCTACTCCAGTACCAGAGCTTAGGAGATCTACTCGGTCTCATGTATCAAACACAAGATATATTGATTACTTACTTCCTACAGATGGAGGAGAGCCCGAATGTTATAATGAAGCATGTTAGGTGGCAAATACAAGCAAGTGGGAGCTTGCAATGAAAGACAAGATGAAGTCTCTTAACTCCGCATTTCGTTCCAAAACTAAGCATATTGGATTGCGTTACCACTTCGTCAGATCTCTGATAGAGGACGGCGTGTTGATACTTGAAAAAATCCAAGGAAGCAGAAATTCGGCCGATATGTTAACTAAGGTGGTGACAACAATAACTGAAGTTGTGATCCAACTTCAGTTGGTCTTCATGCCTGAAGACATATTTTGAGCACATCATTTATTCATGATACTGGTTGAGGAGGCGTCTCTGTCTCCAAGTGGGAGATTGTTGTAGCTGGAGACAAGAGACACAGTTGGAGCCTAAGCTGGAAACGTGTTTTTTGCAAGCTGTGCAAGCTGCCATTTATCTCCATGATTGTAACCTCCAAAATTTCTAATTTATTGTATTAAATTGTGATTGATTATCAGCCCTATAAATAGAGAGCTGTGGAAGTTATAATATGTACAAAAGAAGCTTAGAGAGCAGAGAGAAGAAAGAGAGGAGGAGAGGAGTGAGAAAGTTGTATTTTTCCGACGAATAGTGAATTTGTGGTGTGCTCCGTGGACGTAGGTCGATCTTGACCGAACCACGTTAAATTTCTTGTGTCATATTTTTCTGGTTGTTCACAGGGTCCTAACATTTTGAATGAAGAAATGAGAAGAAGATCTTAAGGTTCATCCCAATCAGAGGTGCTTGTTACAAAAAACAGGGGGAGAAGTAAACACAAAAATGAAAAGGGTAGAGATAAAAGTTGAAGCAAGTAAAGGTCAAGATTTAAAAAACTTGAGCGTCATTATTGAGGTAAGACTGGCCATATTAAATACTATTGCTATAAATGGAAGAGAGAAAATAAAGGTAGCGGTGATAAGCAAGAGATGAAGGATCATGAAAATAATGATCATGTTACTACTACTATTGCAAATGATCTTGTTCTTGTCTATGATGATAATGTGATTAATATTTCTTGTCATGAGACAAGATGAATGGTTGATAGCGGTGCCTCTTTTCATGTGGCTTCAAGGAAGGATTTCTTCACATCTTATACTCCTGGTGATTTTGGGGTCTTGAAAATGGGAAATGATTCAATGGTACCGGTAGTAGGCATTGAGACTATTTGCTTAGAGACCAACATTGGAACTAGGTTGGTACTTAATGATGTCAAGCATGCAACTGGTGTTCGTCTGCATTTGATCTCTACTAGAAGACTTGATGATGATGGCTATTGTAATTTCTTTGGCAATGGACAATGGAGACTTACTAGAGGCAATCTAGTTGTGGCTTGAGGTAATAAATTTGCTAATTTATACTTGATGAATGCTTCTACTTCTATAAATTATGTGAATGCGGTTGAGAGTGACAACTCATCAAAATTATGGCACAAGAGACGTAGTCACATTAGTTAGAAAGGACTTGACTATTTGGCCAAGAAGAATTTGCTGTCAGGGTTGAAAAGTGCAAAGCTAAAAAGATGTGTTCACTGCTTGGCGGGGAAGCAGAAAGGGTTTCTTTCAAGAGCCATATTCCTTCCAGAAAAAACAAATTTACATGAATTGATACACTCAAATGTTTGCAGTCCAATGAAGGTAAGGACATATGTTGGTGCACTTTATTTTGTTATTTTTATTGATGATCATTCAAGGAAACTTTGGATTTATGCTTTAAAATCCAAGGATCAGGTGCTTGATGTGTTTAAAATTTTTCAGGCCTCAGTTGAGAGAGAAATAGGAAAGAAGATGAAATGTATTCGCATTGATAATGGTGGTGAATATTGTGGCCCATTTGATGTGTATTGCAGACAACAGGGCATTAGACATCAGAAGACACCTCCTAAAACTCCTCAATTGAATGGTTTGGGCACAAAGGATGAACCAAACATTGGTAGAGGAGTTAGATGCTTGTTTCAAAAGCAAAACCACCTAGATCACTCTGAGCAAACAACATTATAAAGTCGAGGCATGAAGCTAATTCTCCTGACGTGCTAACAATTGGAGGACCAAGTATGTGACCAAGGCCAATAAGGATCATCTAGGCCCGAAGGATCCGAATAGGGTCAAGATGTGAGAGGTAGGATTGGTTTGGAAGCACATGAAATGCAACCCGAGGTATGTAAGATGCGGGGGTAAGGCTCACTTGAACAACTATTGGAGAATTGGGCTTACTCCCATGAGAAAGACGGTTTCCATTCAAGGGGGGGCAGTTGGAACTCACACGTGAGGGGAAGAATAAAGTTCTTGGGTCAAGTTAGTGCTCATCCATGTGTAAACCTACCATGAAGATTCCCCCGGTGCAAACAAATTCTGCACCCAAGGCAATTCAAAGATGGACAACATTTTGGGAATGAAATTTTTACAGAATCTGATTAGGGTATGCATATCATTTGCATAATTGGCATTGGATATACACAACACATGTTGAAAACAACATTACATATGCACGCATAGACATGTACAATGAAAATTATTTAGAACACACTAGTTGTCAAATAAAAAATGGATATTATTTCAGCCTATGAAGCACAGGGGATGAGAGACAGGACAGCGATGCATGACATGCCCCCAAAGAGTCTACAATATGACACAATGGGAAAAAGCACTATATAAACATATTATTTTAAATATAGATACATATTTGTACAAAAAAATTTGAAGTTTTTAATATCTATATAACACTTTCTATAAAAAAAATAAATGCTCTTTCTTTTCCTCCCACAGAAATTTGCAAATGAAAGAAAATATGTCTCTTCTATTTTAAATGCAGCCATAACTATCATGATTGTAATTTCAATAAAAAAATATTGTATTTATTTTTTAATAATTACAATATTTAATAAATAAGAGCAAAAATTCTTATTATAACAAGCAGTTATTGTGCCTCAAAGGCATTGAAAAATCATTGGAGAAGTTTTTGAAGAGTACGTGGGAAATGTCAAAGGAGCAACAAGGAAATCTTGAAGAAATTAAATTTTATATTTTTAAATTGTCGGTGTGTTTATGAAGGGTTGGATCCATATGCAAGAAGTGTAGTCCTACAAAAAGAATGCTCCTTTACAGAAATGCCCATGCTCATATATTCTAGTGTTCTACACTTCTACATAATCTGTCATGAGATGGTGTCCAATATATTTAGGTATTTTTCTCCTCTCCCTTTTAACTCTATTTGTAAAATCCCTTCCCTTCTGCAACCATTTCCCAGGATAATTAGTAGTGAGACCCCTAATTCAAAGTCCACAATCCACATTAATTGACAATTTTACAACATTTTCTGAATATGAGGTATAGAAGGGGGACGAGGATCCTTAAGATGATCACTGGGTGCATGGCCTTGCTCTGAATCTTATCTTGCAAATTGCTATGTTTCATGAATAGATGTTCAGGTTCTATAATAAAATTTAAACCAACTTGAGTTCCCTAATAGAGGCAAGCAAGCTTGCTAGATATTTTGGAACAGACCCCAAAAAAATGAAAATTCCAACTTGATAAGGTGTTGATCCTTACTCCATAGTGCAACTGGGGTGAACAAGGCCTTACCAGTGGCCCAACCAGGAAAAGTAATATAACCTGATTTAGGTTTCAGCTCAAAGATCCAAAGGCAGCACATGCAACGAGGGTTAACTAATTTTTCATGTTAATTTAATGTTAATCAAGATATGCCTGTAACTTTATTAAATGTTAATCAAGTACTGCTCCTAAGAAAGTAATCATAATAGAACCAAAGCAGTAAAATATCCAAAAAGAAAACAGTTGGGCATGACTGTTATTTCATGTAATCTTAAAAGAGCAGTCATTGAATGTTTCGCGAGATAAACACAACCACTCCTCAATATTCAAGCATGCTGTCAAGTAATCACATACTTGGAATGAGGATGGAATTCTTGAGCAGCATGCAGAGTAGACAGAAGCTCTCACATGGTTCTCTGCTGGGATAGTTCTCTACAACTTTTACATAGTTGACATCTATACAGAATGCTAAAAGTCACTGCAAGGATTGCATGGACTTTTCAACATCTCTTAGCTATGGTCATTGCAAAAATATAGATAAATGGTCACCATCTATTTGTAGGCTCTGGAATTGCATGACTTGCCTATAAATGTGGAAGGCATCATTTGGACAAAGCAAGGTAAGAATGTGACTTTGGGTCCCCAAAACTATATGATTAATTAGTTATATAGCAGCAACATAACACCTATCTAACTTAAGGGATAAGAAGTAGCACTTGGACATATAAACAACCAATCAAACACATAAAGGTACAAGTGCAGGCTTTTGAGGACACACCAAAAACAAAAATACAGACACACATGCACACACAAACACATATATGCCCTCATGCACATTCACACACAGAGTCACACAGGCACTCACACACAGAGAGACGATAAACATTGAAATTAAACACAATTGCATATAGAATTTTTATAGAAAAAATGACAATAAATGGCTGCAAATATTAGTACATCAAATGAGAAAAAACATACACGAGAAATTACTCACCCAAGGATGTAAACATCTGCAGGCTCTTCTGTACGAAGCCACTCATCAATCTCAAGATCCTCACATGGAAGTCTTCCAGCAACATTCCAAGAGCCAATTGTAACTCTACAGAAAATTAGGTTTCACAAAATAGTAAGGACCTGAATTCTACTACTTGTCAAATTTTATTCCAGGCTGATGCAGAAATCGGACAAATATTCGACCAAACCTCACATCCTTCTTCTTTATGTACTGAACACGAAAGGTTTCGGACATTCCTCTCCTGTGTCCCGATAGATAGCCCTTTGATGTCGTTGCTGGAGAAAAAATGATGTTCAGTGAAGCTTTAAGCTGTTCATTATCAGATAACAGTATACATATATATATATAGAGGTTCCAGGATAACATTTGAAAATGATGAAGCTGATTGACAAAAATTTTAATGTTAATGATCCACAGCTTCATCCAGAAAAGTTGAGAAAACCAATAACTTAAATAAAAGTTCCAATCAATATGATTGATAATCAAATTTGAAGCCATTGATTCATCAACAATAGGTATAAACAAAATTTTCAAATGTGCACAGGAAACATGAGAAGAAAACCAGCCTGAATGATACTTTTCAAAAGGATTAAATAAAATCTAATGGTGCTAAACCAAAATGGCCTTTGCAAAAATAGGAACAGATGAAAGGCATAACATAATATTTTGGAATAGTGTGAACAAGATGATACATATATAAAACTTCAAACTTAAATTGTGCAAAAAAAAAAGTGTTTTCTTCCTAACTTTTTGACCAAATCACAGACATGGGAATTAGATATTGCCTGAAGTTTGACTTGGGCATACGGATTGGCTCCCTTGCATTCTACGGGCATGATCCTCGCCCAGGTGCACTCTTTCATCTTTAAGAGAGTAAGCTGGCCGTTGACGGAAATTGCAGAAAACATGATCAAGCAGAGCAAGTATGAAAAATGAATTGTAACGGCCAACATATTTTTAAAATCATACCATCGTCCTCACTCTCAGTTTCAGTGTCAGCCTCATCCTCGCTAAAATCATACACCTTTGGCTTAATATTTAGCCATTTCTTCATCAAAATGGAAGGCAAGAAAGCCTGCAAACAGAGGCAATTGTCCTATAAAACTTCAACGAACCATGTCTTGACCTCAAAGTTACAAAAAAAGGGGGCCAGAATGAGTACCAAGGAGCACCCAAGCTTACCTCAGAACGCTTTCCTCTCCTGCTTTTCATTGTCTTGATATCAGAAACTCTGAAATAAAAGCTCAGGAACACGGATGGTACTGAACACAAACTTCCTTAAATATAGAAGCGAAGGCACCAGCATTGATTGGCACTGTTCTAGAAGTTCAATGTCCTAAATAAGAGATTTCTCGACCTTGCATGACAATGAGGCTTATGGGGCAGGCTCCTTCGATGCCAGATACAAAGAAGACTTATGCTAGCACCAAACAGAAAAGACAGGAGAAGTGATGGTCAAGTTTAGCAGACATCCACAACCTCAACTTGCAAAATATACACAAATTGTCCTCCAACCACGTCCTGTTTTTCTCACTTGAAAGACAAAAGGATGATATCATTGAAAATTCACAAAAATCAAAGGCAAAGTGTATAAAAATTGTAATGTCATTGTCAGTAATAACTAAATTTTAGTATCACTGCAAACCAATTGATGCCATAGCCGTTATTTTCAGCTCGGTGGTGGGTAAGATAAGCCATTGAAAGAACAGTCTAACACAACATATAAATTATATATAACCCCATAAAATACAGTTCACTTGGAGAATACAATACTACAAGATATAGCAATCATTACACCAACCCAGAACCTAATTATTCACTAAAAATAAAAAATTCCAACTGGGTATTTGCAATTTGCAATCAAGTGGCCTATAGCTGCGCCTAAATTCCAACTTGAAGTAAACCCAATGCTACCAACATTGTAAAAACCCCAGTTGGGAAACTTGGACCATGGTAGAGGAGCCGAACATAGAACTACCAATTATGACTTGCAGCTGCAAAGCAATGGTAACTCTTAATCAACAGATCTAATTATAAATGTTCACACCATCACAGCAAAGACCTCCAATGACCCATCACCATAAAACAAACAGCAGCGTTGAATTTACCCAAATTAAAAAAACCTAGTTTGGGATTAAATTATGGTTGATGGGTCAAAGGAGGTAATGCACATATATTAAACAAGACTGCGCTGGCGACAGCTGGAGACTCATTGGTAGGACGGTAGATATTAATAATCTCTTTTCTTTTTTTTTTGGATTATGCACGGGTATCCACGCATTCGTTTTACGTGTTACGTGACTAATCCAGTAATAATTTCTTTTCCTGCATAAATAAACTAGAGAGAGAGAGAGAGGGAGGAAAGCAGGGCGGCGAGAGAGAGGGTTCCGAGAGCAGAGGCGGGGTGAAAGTGAAAAACGACCTATGAACGGATTGAGATGGACGCAGAGTGGTGGACCAAGCGCACTATATGTGGAGGGTGTTAATGAAACTTTTATAAATTCTAACAAAATATAACCCAAAATCTTATTAAGTTTTCCTTCAAATTCACACAAACTCACCTCAAAATCCTATCTGAACTGAAAGATGGAAAGAGAACAGGAACCAAAAAATGGGTAGGAACAGGAAATTTAAAAGGGTCTTGCAATGGGCAATCGTTTTGATTGTTCTATTTTATACGTTTGCTTATTAACATTTCCAAAGAGGAGATGATTGTGGGCATCAGGCAGGTCATGTGGGTAAAGTGTACGATTGCCGTACGGTTTTATGGGAAAAGCAAGTGGTTGTGGTCCGTTTGGCACAACTCTTGATGTTGGCGGTGCTGTTTAGTGCCTTGACATTGTGGCATATTGGTCCAATTCTCTATATGGCCACAAAGTACAGTATGATTGTGATTTTAACCGAATTAATCAATCGATCAATTTGATTCGGTTAATTTGTAGTTTGGTTCGATTTTGTTCGATTTTAGAATGGGATAAATTCGGGTATTTGGTTATCAGTTCGGTTAAGGAAAAAATGTAATTCGGTTAATCGAATTATCCAAATTTTAATTAATTAATAATTAAATATAAATTATTAAATTATATGATTTTAGGATAGTGTTCCAAACTTCTAATGTTCTATTCGACCATTCTCAGATTCCCTTCCCATTCGGCCATTCTCATTTCGGCATTTCCCACTTTCCTCTTCGGCTCTTCCCTTCCCAAGTTCGCACTTCGCAATTTAGAACTTCACCACGCACATCACCGCAGCGGCACGCCGACAATTGGCAATGGCACTCCCATTCCCAGTTCCCTTTGGCTTCCACCTAGACAACCTTCCCTTCCAAGTTCCTTTCCATCTCGCAGTGCGCACGTAGTCAACAACTCGACAGCTGTAACGATCCGAATTTTAAATGAAAGTTAAATAATAAAGAAAAGGAAATCGGGAAAAAGAAACGGAAGGAAGCTGCCAAGCTTCGTCGACGAACACAGGTTCGTCGACAAGAAAATACCGAGAGGGGTTCTAAGGCAGCCTGAATTTCGTCGACGAATACAGGGTCTCGTCGACGAAATTTGTGAAGGACTCGTTGACGAAGAACGGGCTCGTCGACGAAATCCCTTGTTTTATATATACAATAATCCGGATTTAAGCTTCTTTAAGAAGCTAACTCTTTTCTCTCTCTCCCCTTTGGTTCTCTCTCCTTCTTTCATCGATTTTGGGCCAGATCTTCGTCAGATCGACAATCCGAAGTCACCACGACGCTCCTAGCGGAGTTCTCTCCAAATCTACTAGAGCGGATCGTGGGAGAAAGCTAGTTGGAAATCATCCCAGAGTTGAGGTAAGGCTTTTTAAGTCATATTTGGTCTTACGCTAGTTATAAGAAATGTTGTGCGCATGAAAATACTTAAATTTAATATTGGGGGTTTTCAGTTTCAGGGTATTGGTCAGGGAACCCCTCAGGTGTTAGACTTGAATGCTTTTGGGTAAAAACTTTCTACTCAATATTTGAATTTTTGACAGTTGAGGAAAGTATTGTATGCTTAAAAATACTGAACTTTAATTCTGAAATTTTTTATTTTCAGGGTGTTGAGTTAGGAACCCTGCGATTGTGGGGCAGTTTTATTAGGGGCTTTCCAGGAATCAGGTGAGGGGATAAATTAAGCTAGTTTCTGTTTTTGAGAAAATGCTTATATATATATATATATATATATATTTATTTATCATTTGATTTATGGAAAATGTATATGTTTATATATATGTTTTATATTTGCAAAATACTGTGAAAATGATTGTATGTTGAATATGTGAAAAATCTGTGATGTGGCATGAGTAAAAATGTTGTGAAATACTGTTTTCTGGGAGTGTGGATGATACGGATTTTTATGATGGAAAACCAGCATACAGGCCGATATTTTTATGTGATTTGCCGGCGTACAGGCTGTGCTATGTGACTGTGATTTGCTGGCGTACGGGCCATACTATGTGATGTAATTTACCAGCGTACGGGCCGTGCTATGAGATGTGATTTACTGGCGTACGGGCCGTGCTATGTGATTATGGTTTGCCAACGTATGGGCTGTGCTATGTGTAGATGGCGTACGAGCCGAGCTATGATAAAATGTGTAATACCGGTGTACGGGCCGATGATTTTCATGATACACATATATATGTGAAATGATATGATTGATGTGAAAATAAATGATATGAGATATTTATATATCACGGTTTTAGTATATGTATATGATATCAGAACCTGGTTGACTTGGTTTAGGCTAGCATTTGCACGGTACCGTTGCTATGTGTTTATGGTCTTTGTGATCATGATATTTGTGTTAATGCCGCTGTATGAAGTGGTGTGAGATTGGATGGCCGATGTGGTTATTTTCAAGAAGTGTGCTGTTATCGCCCCTGGTGTACGGACCAGTCTAGGTAGACCCATCGGACCAACAGACTAGACTATTGACTTGGCAGTGGTTTATCAACCATTGTCGGCTCCTGCATTTGGGCCACACAACCCAGTTATGTGGGGGTAATACATGACAACAGCCAACTAACCTACCAGGGATGTTTTATGTTATTATTATGATATGAGATGAAATATGCTTATGAAATGCAGTATATTCTGCCATGTTGATGTACTTATGTTTTCCCAGATTTGATAAACAGTATTGAATATGTTATGTATGGTATATGTAGAATACAGAATACTCATGTTGCCACACACTAGTATTAGTTTATTTCCCTTACTACGAGATGTCTCACCCCTAAATCTTTTACATTTTTCAGGAACCCCTGATAGGAGAGCGAGAAAAGCCTCGCTGATCTAGAGCAGTGTTTGCCCTCTTTGGAAAGGTGAGTCTTGGTAGGGACGATAGATTTTTGTGTGAATTGTCCCTAGATTTATTTTTTGGGATGTATATATTGAGAGATAGCGTTTCTAGTACTCTGGAATGTGTTATGCACATTATGATGAGATATATATGATTTTATACTTTCTGCTGCCTAGGCTTCTGCTGTATGTTTTGATATATCCCTGGTACCCACGGGTCCAGGTGGATTGTGGCCTGCTGATCTGGAATGTGTGATTTGATGTTGATTTCATTATTATATAAAAAAAAATATGAAAAATGAGCAGGTCGTGACAGCTTAGTATCAGAGCCTAGGTTGCTAGGCTCTGTAGACTTTAGAGTGCAACAGAAACAATACCAGAGTTTAGGAAAGGATTTGAGGTTTTGTTCTACAGTTTGGAAGCAAGACTTTTGTGGTAGTTTCTGTGCTTTTCCCAGGGTGACGATTTTAGGAAAACCATAGTAAGCTATTGTTGGGTTATGTTCCTAGAATGTAGGACTGGAAATTAGAAATGAGGTGTTGAGATAGGTGGTGAGGATAGGTGGGTAAAATAGAAGGATATAATTTTTTAGTTGCGTCTATTGTTTCAGGATGGATCCGAAAGGAAATAGTGCCCATGCCAGTGGCAGTGATGGAGCAGGACCATCAGGCGTAGCTGGGACTGATTTAAAGAGTTGTTCTTTGACAGATATTTTTCAGCTACGGTTAGGGAGGCTAAGGTAGAAGAGAACTTGAGTCTGAAACATGGATAGCTATCCGTCCAGCAGTACACAACATGTTTCATCGAGCTCTCTCGTTTCGCCCCGTATATTGTCCTTGATTAGGTGAGGAAGGCGAGACAATTTGAGAGAGGCTTGAGGTGGAGTATATTTAAAAAAGTGGTGGTGTTGCGGATCCAAGACTTTGCTGAGTTAGTCGATAGGGCAGCTTTGGCAGAGATGGGTGAGCGTCTTGATGCAGAGGAGTAGGGATAGAGAAAGAGATCTGCATCTATGGGCTACCAGTAGGGTCATAGACCAGGCCAGTGGAGGAGAGGAAATCATGGCATAGGAAGGAGATAGGAGACGGGAGGACGTGAGGTGCAGACAGGGCAGGGTCCTCCAGTCTGTCAGACTTGTGGTAGGAGGCACTGGGGGGAATGTCGAGCGGGTGGTATAGTGTGCTACCGCTATGGTAGATCGGGGCACATAGTGCGAGACTGTCCTACCCCATTAGATGCAGTTCCAGTGTGTTATCGTTGTGGTAAATCGGGGCATATGGTACGAGACTGCCCTACACCATCAGATGCAGTTCCAGCTCCTAGACCATATCCGGGAGGTTATCAGGCACTATGTGCGGGCCAGAAGAGGAATACGGCTCCAGCCAGGGTGTTCACTTTGACGTCAGGCGAGGCTGAGACGGCAAGTGACGTGGTGACAGGTATGATGATTATGCTTTCTTTTAAAGTTATAATATTATTTGATTCAGGAGCTACACACTCGTTTGTGTCTTTGGGATGTGTTAAATTATGTGGGGCTGAAACACTATCATTAGATGTTGAATTATTAGTATCTAAACCAACTGGGTCGGTAGTGAGATGTAGTAGGGTGCTCCGGGATTGTTTAGTTGATATTCAAGGAAAGATTTTGCCTGCCGATCTGATAGTGCTAGATATGCATGGGTTCGATGTTATATTTGGCATGGATTGGCTAGCAACTAATTTTGTCAGCATAGATTGCCGTGCATGAGAAGTGATATTCAAATCTCCGGGGAAAGCGAAATTCAAGTTCATAGGGTCGCGAGTGCAATTCTCGCCTCAGCTAGTTTCAGTTATGCAGGCTAGGAGACTACTGTTGAGTGGTTGTCAAAGGTTTGTGGCTGTTGTTGAAGAGATGTCAAGGAATGAGTCCAAACTTTCTAGCACGCTCGTAGTAAAGGAGTTTACAGATGTTTTCCTAGACGAGTTACCAGACTTGCCACCTGACTGTGAGCTGGATTTCTCTATTGATCTACCTTCCGGTACGACGCCGATTTCTAAAGCACCTTACCGAATGGCGCCAGTAGAATTGGTAGAACTGAAGAATCAGTTGCAGGATCTGCTTGATAAGGGCTTCATACGACCTAGTGTATCTCCGTGGGGAGCTCTTGTTCTATTTATGAAGAAGAAGGACAGGACTATAAGGATGTGTATAGACTACAGGGAGATTAATAAAGTGACCATCAAGAACAAATATCCTCTACCCCGTATTAATGATTTATTTGACCAGCTCAAAGGTACACGGGTGTATTCGAAGATTGATCTCAGATCTGGCTACCATCAGGTGAAGGTGAAAGCAGAAGATGTCTCGAAGATGACCTTCAGGACTAGGTATGGGCATTACGAGTTTCTTGTTATGCCGTTTGATCTGACGAATGCTCCTGCAGTATTTATGGACTTGATGAACAGAGTCTTTCATCGATACCTAGACCAGTTTGTTGTTGTGTTTATCGATGATATACTGGTCTATTCGAGGAGTTATGAGGAGCATGAGACGCACCTGAGACAGGTTTTGTAGACACTTCGAGAGAAGAAGTTATACGCCAAATTCAATAAATGTGAGTTTTGGCTAGAGAAGGTCGTATTCTTGGGGCATGTGATATCTGGAGACGGTATTTCTGTGGATCCTAGTAAGATTGAGGCCGTAGTGAATTGGGCTAGACTAAGAAATGTTTAAGAGATCAGGAGTTTCTTGGGGCTAGCTAGTTATTATCGCCGTTTTGTTAAGGTATTCTCAGCCTCGTCAGGACCCTTGACACGACTGACGAGGAAGAATGTCAGGTTTGAGTGGGATGACAGCTGTGAGTAGAGTTTTCAGGAGTTGAAGTAGAGATTAGTCACAGCACCGGTATTGGTTATCCCATCAGGGGGCGAGGGGTATGTTATTTACAGTGATGCATCCTTGAAGGAACTTGGCTGTGTATTGATGCAGCATGGTAGGGTAGTGGCATATGCGTCCAGACAGTTGAAAGAATATGAAAAGAACTACCTTACCCATGATCTAGAGTTGGCTGCGGTGGTACACGCATTGAAAATTTGGAGGCATTAACTGTACGACGAGCAGTGTGAGATCTTTTCCGACCACAAGAGTTTAAAATATTTCTTTACGCAAAAGGAACTGAATATGAGGCAGAGAAGGTGGTTGGAGTTGATTAAGGATTTTGATTGTACCATCAGTTATCACCTAGGGAAAGCAAACGTGGTAGCTGATGCGTTGAGTAGGAAATCTAGGGAACCAGTGTTGGTATCTATGGGGATCCAGCATCCGATCATGATGGATCTGGAGAGACTCGGTGTAGAATTAGTAGAGAGTGATCTTTCAGTGTGTATTGCCAGCCTAGTAGTACAGCCTACTCTGCAGGAAAGAATTAAAGCTGCCCATAAGGAGGATCTAGAGTTGGTAGAGGTGATGGACAGAGTGCAGAGTGGGCAGGGGGAGGAATTCAGTATTGCAGATGACGAAGCTTTGCGGTTCCGTTCTAGATTATGCGTTCCTGCCAATATCGAGATCCAAAAGACCATTCTAGAGGAGGCTAACAGATCTTTGTATACAGTTCATCCCGGTAGTACAAAGATGTACAAAGATCTGCGAGAGTCGTATTGGTGGAGTGGTATGAAGAGAGAGATCGCCGAGTATGTAGCCCAGTGTTTGACGTGCTAGCAGGTAAAGGCTGAGCACCAGAGGCTGGCAGGGCAATTACAGCCGTTATTTATCCCAGAGTGGAAGTGGGATCATATATCTATGGATTTCGTGTCAGGACTGCCAACAGCGTTACATGACCAGAATGCCATCTAGGTGATTGTTGACCATTTGACAAAGACCGCCCACTTTATACCTATTAAGATCAGCTATTCCTTTAGCCGTTTAGCAGAGATTTACATTCAGGAGATAGTACGTTCTCATGGGGTGCTTGTGTCTATTGTGTCGAATTGAGACCTACGATTCACATCACGATTTTGGAGGAGTCTATAGGAGGCTCTGGGGTCTCAATTATCGTTTAGCACGACATTCCATCCGCAGTCAGATGGGCAGACTAAGAGGACGATATAGATACTAGAGGATATGCTCCGGGCATGCGTATTGGACTTTGAGGGTAGTTGGACTCAGTTCATGCTGCTGGTAGAGTTTACGTATAATAACAATTACCAATCCAACATTGGCATGACACCATTTGAGGCTCTATACGGTAAGAGATGTCAATCTTCTTTGTTTTGGGATGAAGTGGGTGAGCGGTGAGTAGTGGGGCCAGAGCTTGTGCAGCAAGCGAGTGATAAAATTCGGCTTATCAGGGACATTATCAGTGTAGCTCAGAGCCAACAGAAAAGTTACGCTGATAATCGCCGCAGGAATCTGGAATTTGATGTAGGTAATCATGTGTTCCTGAAGATAGCTCCGATGAAAGGGGTTATGCGATTTGGGAAGAGGGGTAAACTTAGTTCTAGGTTTATTGGTCCATTTGAGATTCTAGATAAAGTGGGACCGGTAGCCTACATGCTAGCTTTGCCACTTGTGTTATCCAGGATCCACAACGTATTCCATGTTGCTATGTTGAGAAAATACGTCTCAGACCCTTCTCATGTCATCGACTATGATGAGTTGGAGCTTAGTGATTCATTGGGATATGAGGAGGTACCAATTCAGATTCTGGGTAAGAAAGTACAAGAGCTACGTAACAGGACGATTCCTCAGGTAAAAGTTTTGTGGAGGAATCATGCAGTAGAAGAGGCTTCTTGGGAGTCCGAGGAGCAGATGAAGCAGAGGTATCCACATTTATTTCAAGAGGTTTGAGTGGATAAATGTAAATAGTTAAATAGTTTCATGGCAAGTACATGTAATGGTTTGAATAATGTAGTATTTTAGTTTTTGGAGATGTTTTCTTTTGTATATGTAATCTCCCAAGACTCAGATTGTAACCACGGTATTCCTCCGCCATAAGTGAGGAAAGGTAATAAAATGAGTAGACATTTTTTGGTTAAGGGATGACGAGTTATGTGAACAGTAAATTTTGAGGATGAAATTTTTATAAGGAAGGGAGGATGTAACGACCCGAATTTTAAATGAAAGTTAAATAATAAAGAAAGATAAATTGGGAAAAAGAAATGGAAGGAAGCTGCCAAGCTTCGTCAACGAACACAGGGTTTCGTCGACGAAGGTTTAAGAGAATTCGTCAACGAACATAGGGCTTCGTCGACGAGAAAATACAGAGAGGGGTTCTGAAGCAGCCTGAATTTTGTCGACGAATACAGGGTCTCGTCGACGAAATTTTTGAAGGACTCGTCGACAAAGAACGGGCTCGTCGACGAAATCCCCTGTTTTATATATACAAAAATCCGAATTTAAGCTTCTTTAAGAAGCTAACTCTTTTCTCTCTCTCCCCTTTGGTTCTCTCTCCTTCTTTCATCGATTTTGGGTCAGATCTTCGTCGGATCGACAATCCGAAGTCACCACGACTCTCCTGGCGGAGTTCTCTCCAAATCTACTGGAGCGGATCGTGGGAGAAAGTTAGTTGGAAATCATCCCAGAGTTGAGGTAAGGCTTTTTAAGCCATATTTGGTCTTGCGCTAGTTATAAGAAATGTTGTGTGCATGAAAATACTTAAATTTAATACTGGGGGTTTTTAGTTTCAGGGTATTGGTCAAGGAACCCCTCAGGTGTTAGACTTGAATGCTTTTGGATAAAAACTTTCTACTCAATATTTGGGTTTTTGACAGTTGAGGAAAGTATTGTATGCTTAAAAATACTGAACTTTAATTCTGAAATTTTTTATTTTCAGGATGTTGAGTTAGGAACCCTGCGGGTGCAGGGCAGTTTTATTAGGGGCTTTCCAGGAATCAGGTAAGGGGATAAAGTAAGCTAGTTTCTATTTTTGAGAAAATGCTTATATATATATATATATATATATATATATATATATATATTTATCATTTGATTTATGGAAAATGTATATGTTTATATATATATGTTTTATATTTGCAAAATACTGTGAAAATGATCGTATGTTGAATATGTGAAAAATCTGTGGTGTGGCATGTGTAAAAATGTTGTGAAATACTGTTTTCTGGGAATGTGGATGATACGGATTTTTATGATGGAAAATCTCGTACGGGTCGAGATTTTTATGTGATTTGTCAGCGTACAGGCCGTGCTATGTGACTATGATTTGCCGACGTACGGGCCGCGCTATGTGATTATGGTTTGCCAGCGTGCAGGCTGTGCTATGTGTAGATGGCGTATGGGCCGAACTATGATAAAATGTGTAATATCGGCGTACGGGCCGATGATTTTTATGATACACGTATATATGTGAAATGATATGATTGACGTAAAAATAAATGATATGAGATATTTATGTATCACGGTTTTAGTATATGTATATGATATCAGAACCTAATTGGCTTGGTTTAGGCTAGCACTTGCACGATACCGTTGCTATGTGTCCATGGTCTTCATGATCATGATATCTGTGTTAAAGCCGCTGTACGGAGTGGTGTGAGATTGGATGGTCGATGTGGTTATTTTCAAGAAGTGTGCTGTTATCACCCCTGGTGTACGGACCAATCTGGGTAGACCCATCGGACCTACAGACTAGACTATTGACTTGGCAGTGGTGGGTCAACCATTGTCGGCTCCCGTATTCGGGCCACACAACCCAGTCATGTAAGGGTAATACATGACAACAGCCAGCTAACCTACCAGGAATGTTTTATGTTATTATTATGATATGAGATGAGATATGCTTATGAAATGCAGTATGTTCTGCCATGTTGATGTACTTATGTTTTCCCAGATTTGATAAACAGTATTGAATATGTTATGTATGGTATATGTAGAATACAGAATACTCATGTTGCCACACACTAGTATTAGTTTATTTCCCTTACTGCGAGGTGTCTCACCCCTAAATCTTTTACATTTTTCAGGAACCCTTGATAGGAGAGCGAGAAAAGCCCCGCTAATCTAGAGCAGTGTTTGCCCTCTTTGGAAGGGTGAGTCTTGGTAGGGACGGTAGATTTTTGTGTGAATTGTCCTTAGATTTATTTTTTGGGATGTATATACTAAAAGATAGCGTTTGTAGTACTCTGGAATGTGTTATGCACATTATGATGAGATGTATATGATTTTATATTTCTGCTGCGTAGGCTTCTGCTGTATGTTTTGATATATCCTTGGTACCCACGGGTCCAGGTGGATTGTGACCTGCTGAACTAGAATGTGTGATGTGATGTTGATTTCATTATTATATAAAAAAAAAATGTGAAAAATGAGCAGGTCATGACAACAGCACTCCCAGTTCCCCGATGTTGGTGTTGGTATGATGTTTCCCAATTCCCCAGTGGCACTCCCCCTTCCTAGTTCGGTTAATTTTAATTCGGTTAAATTTGATTAATTGAATTACCCGACAATTCATTTTGGTGGGGTATGGTTCGATTAAAGAGACCAATTCGGTTAGTTCAGTTATGGGTGAGGTTAATTGAAAAAAATTGGTTAATTCAATTAATTGGCCAAATTGGTCGATCCGTGTGATCACACACCCCTACTTGCGATGGATTATGAATTCAATTTTCAAAGTTTATGTTATTGATTGAGAAGTTTCAAATGGAAGATTGAAGCCCCAAAATGATTGGAAAATCATGGGGTTTAAAAGAAATTACAGGGTTACTATTGTTAGAGTGGTTTGAATATGGCATTAAGGAGTTTACTTGGCTTGGAGTGTTGTTTTGTTTTTCAATTTACAATTGGTCTTGTAATTTTTCAATTGGGGATTTGATATGATTTTGGTAGTGTTTATTTTGAATTTGTAATGGATCTTGTTCATTCACTTGGCTTTTTAAGGTACTAAGAATAGTGTTTGATTAGGGTTTTTTATGGGTTGCTTTTTTGTTATTAGTGCATTGTATATTGTTGAGGCATGCATCTTTGCATTGCAAGTCCCAAATATGTGTGAAGGTGGCAAACAATGGAAAATATTTATTTGATCCTAAATGCATCATGCTTTGTTGACTCTCCATGTGAGTCTAGCATTTTTTTTTTTTTTTAATGTTAAGACCAATACGTTACTTGTTGTTATGTGTAGACCAAGTTGAGAAGAAAAATGTGTGTACCATAAAAATGTGTAACGATGGCACATTTATACATACACTATAAGGAGAGATTACTTGAGTGGAGGAACTTAATACTTCAATTGCAATAATTTAGGGGAAAAAGCTATGGAAATTAAATGGTTGAAGAGTGTTGTAGGGGAATAAGGACATGGTGAAGTTTGGAGAACAATTGTAGGGCACTAATAAATAACAAAAATTTCGTTAAGTGTGCAAATTACACTTGAGAGCATTGAAGCATTAATACATGTGGAAAACGCTTGATTCGATGCTAAGTTGAAAAGTCAAGACGTCTCATATATTATATTGAGGCAAATGTTGACAACCAACAAGGGGTGGAGGATTATAATTGATCAGACACTATGTTATGTAGTATATTGGTTGATGCAAAATGCATGGTAATATGCCTCTAATAAATGACAAAAATGTCTTCAACTATCTGAATTATGTTATTAAAAATATTAAGATGGAGAAACACATGGATCATTCTTTTTGAATGTTGTGTTACATTGTTAGGCAAATGTTGAGACTAATGTTGCAATCAATAAGGGCTGTAGGGGATGATGAGGATCACATGGCACATGAAACAAGGGTAAAGGGTAGTAACATGTTAAGCATGCGCTACATGACGCTAAATTGGCTTATGAAGTTAAAAGGTAGAGATCCAAGTGAATGTAAGACATTCTTTGACAATCAACATGAGATTAGTGATGATGATTTCAAAAAAAAATATCTTGATAAAAAAAAAGGGTCGACGATGAAACCCTAAATTCTTCCATCAAATTCATGCATCTTTAAATTATTTTCAAACCAACTACATCCTCGTACTCATTCAAACAAATGCTTATTTCAAGCATATGTTTTCAAATGGTAACATCCCAATTTTTTCAAATCAACCCATTGTTATCATCATCATTTTTAAACTTAGGGTTCTGAGATCAATCCCTTTTAGAGCAATGCTCTAGAATTTTAAAGTCATTTTGGAGTGCTCATGGATACTATTGATGATACTAAAGGACTGAGAGGGATCATTTTCCTTTATTCTTTTTATTGTGCAAATTAATATGTAGCGAAAACAAACAATCTTACAATGCAGCACTTAACAGTAAAAAATACAGAAAACACAATCACACAAATTATAATGAAAACAATAAAACAATGATACAAAGAATTATGTGGTTCAGTAATGCCTACATCCACGGGAGCAAACGATAATGAATTTTTCACTATCTTGTGTCCAAAGACACTAAGTTACACCATATAACATGTATATATAACTTTTCCGAAGGTTTTCTCTCCAAAACCTATTTAACTTCCTAATTTAAAATTTAAAAACCAAAGCTTAGTAACCAAACCAAACCGTCGACGGTTTTAGACATACCGTCGACGGTTTGAAGCCCCGACCAAACAGTTGATGTAATAACACCAAAAACAGTTGATTGTTTCTTTACATCTGTCAAAACCATCGATGATTTCCTTCTGCATGTCAGCTTTAGTGTTTTCTACCATGTTTTCTCTTTGTACAAGTCTTCCACTCAACATATAAGCTACATATCACAACAATCTCTACCTTGGCGAATATACACCCCTTAGGAGAAAACCAAAAATATAACCCACTGCTCTACCTTAGGACAATAGGTTGGGACCGCCTCCCGTCTAGCAATTGGAGACATTCAGCAAGTCCAAGCAATGCTTGAACTTATCCGTGGTAACTGACTTTGTCAAGATATCTGCTACATTCCTAGAAGTGTGAACTTTCTCAAGCACAAGTTCACCTAAAGAAACCAACTCCCGAATCCTGTGGAACCTCACATCTATATGTTTGGTTCTTGCATAGTACACTTGGTTCTTTGCCAAATAGATGACACTTTGACTATCACAATGCAGCTAAACTCTACCTTATTGTATACCCAGCTCTTTGACTAAACCAGTAAGCCACAATGCTTGCTTGGTAGCTTCAACAACTATCATATACTCCGACTTAGTTGTTGATAATGCAACTAGAGATTGTACCATAGACCTCCAAAAATAGGTCCTCCCATAAGGGTGAACACATACCCTGTTGTAGACCTTCTGTCATCCAAATCCCCTGCATAATCTGTATCAACATATCATACAATTCATGGATCACTCTATTGCCTGCCAAACATGATGTCATAGTGAGAAGTACCCTGTAAGTATCTGAAAATCCATTTGATGACATCCCAATGTTGTCTACCCTAATTTGAAAGAAATTTACTTACCACGTTGACAACTTATATCAGATCTGGCCTTGTACATACCATATCATACATTAAACACCCCACTGCACTAGCATAAGGGACCTTTGACATGCCACGGATATCATCATCCGTTCTTGGGCATTGTGCGGTAGACAATTTAACTATCTTACGTGGTTTAGCAATGCCAACATCCACGGGAGTAAATGACAATGAATTTTTCACTATCTTATGTCCAAAGACACTAAGTTACAACATACAACATGTATATATAACTTTCCCGTAGGTTTCCCCTCCAAAACCAAACCTATCCAACTTCCTAATTCAAAATTTGAAAACCAACGCTTTGTAGCTGAGCCAAACCATCGAGGGTTTTAGACATACCATCGACGATTTGAAGCCGAGACCAAACAGTTGATGTAATAGCACTTAAAATAGTCGATTGTTTCTCTACACTTGGCAAAACTATTAACGGTTTAGAGAAACCATCGATGGTTTCCTTCTGCATGTCAACTTCAGTATTTTCTACGATGTTTTCTCTTTGTGCATGTCTTCCACTCAACATATGAGCCACATATAACAACACTTTTCTTTCTATTTCTTTCTTTTAAAGGCACACACATGTGTGATTTTGGTAATCATTCTATAAACGAATATCGATAGGGGTTTTGATTGGCTAATCATCATTGAGATGATTGATCGACTACCTTCCATGAAACTTTTTCTTTATACATCTATATGTTGGAGATCTCCAAAAAACATGAAAACAACAAAAACACAATAGAAAAATGTTTATGTAAATAACTATTTCAAATTTTGCAATTAAAAGACCTCATTTTACCTAGATGATAAGTCGTGTGTTTCTTTTTTTCTTTTTCCTTCACTCTCTATCTCTCTTTGTCATCCCTTGTGTTTTTATTTCCATATTCCTTTCTCACTATTGGCCTTGTTATTTTTCTACTATATAGTTTTTTTTATAGGGAATGATAATTGCAATGGGGGGTATATTCATGGTAAATGCCCGAATTCCCAAAAAAAAAAAAAAAAACTTATGAATAGACTTTTGTTCCACTTGTAATGTCCTAGTTTCATAAGGAATCAAACCAATGCATCATTATATAACATTAGGGATCTAATTTGAAATATTTGGGATTTAATTGACACAACACAACTGTTGACCTTATAGGTCATTCCCGGTTTTGATAATGACAAATACTCTTTGTATTTGATGACCTTCAAGTTTGTGTGCAGGATCATACTAACTGAATCATATTGATGACGTGCAACGACTTGAAAAGAAGTGAAGACCCGACATATTTATTCATTTATTTTCTATTTGGGTCTGTAATTTTAATTAAGAAAAGGTTTGTAATAATCTGTATATCATGCATCTAGGATTTATAAGCTCAAGACCTTAGAAAGACCTTAGGGATGGTCGATCGAAGCTAGGTTTTTTGGTGCACTTAAAAAGGCCTTAGAAAGACCCTAGGTCTCAGCACTTGCATGTAAGAAAGTCTCCAACATCACTTAAAATATCAGGAGAATTAACTAAGGCAAAATTGGACTTAAAATGAAAATCACCGTGAGAGGTCGGGCAATGAACCCTAGGTGTTCAAAACACCTCGATCGCCCTAACCACTGGGAAGTCAGCGGGTTGATCTGGTTTTGGGCAACCGAACCTAAAATGAACGTATCTCCCTCGGCCAACCGAACCTGTGTCAAGGTACTTTTCACTAACCCAGGCAACTGAACCTTTGTGTTCTAAATGGCCTCGGGCGACAGAACTTGTCAATTTGATTAACCGAATATTAGACCGGACACTCGAAGTGCGGACAGTGTGTAAATCGCTTTGGCTCAACCAACCGAACCTAGACTTGGGCTACCAAACGTTTAAAAAATAGCTTTTTGAGTTGAGTCTATTCGAGTAACTGAACTAAGGTTCAGCCACTCGAAACCTTTCGGGTTGCTTATTTTTTTACCGGGGTTAAAATTAAGTAAACAGGGTTAATTTTCTTAAAGAGTTTTAATATAAATTTAATAATACCCTTGGTGTCCCCAATGGTCATAATTTGGCTTCTCTCTATATATAGGGGCTCATTTGCTTAGATTAGTGGTAATTAGCAAATAAGATTAGCCAAAAACTCTCTCAACTTTCCTAAACACTATTTGTTCATTCCAACCCCATACACTCATAATACTTCCATTCCTTTAAGAAATATAGCCTTGTGAGTGTTTATTGTTTGTTATATTGTGCTAGAAACCCTTACTTATATATTACATATTTGATTTTCATATTGAGGGTTGAGCTAGATTTTTTCCCCTATTTTATTTGATAAATCTTTGGTTGGGAAAAATCATATAGTTAAGTGAGTTTGCATTATCATTGCAATACTCATTTGGGCTTATACTTTTGTGTGCAAAAATATTTTACAAAGTTAGATTTCAAACAACTCTCGTGCTAGATACATTTGAGAAAATATTTTTGAGTTCGTTTGAATATTATTGTTAGCATCTTTAAAACACTAATCTGATATTGAGATTTGATATACTTTGCTTTCAAAGATTAGCTTGTTAGAACACTCTGTGCATATTTGAGATTATACATCTTATTGAGTGTTGATTGCACACGTAGAGCACCGACCTTATAGTTTATACATTTTTGAAGTGCATTGATTATATTGTACGTAGTGGTACAAATCTTCTTGTATTAGAAGCACTTTTATTTGTACAAAAATTTTATTGGTTGTAATTCTAGACGTGGAGAATTTGTAAAGGTTGAGGTCAGCCTTGTGTTAATTTGACCTAGTTGTAACTGGTGCTGCACCACCCGTTAAGTAAGCATTAGTGGAATCATCGGACTAGCGAGCTAGAGGTGGGGACGTAGATAGTATTGGCTGAACCCCGATAACATATCGTGTGTGTACTTTTTTTTTTCGCAGTTTATATTCTGTACTTTCATTTTCAGCACATGTATGTATCTTGTTTAATTCATTATATGATGTACATGTGTTAGTTGGGTTTATGATTAAATAGAAAGACCCTAGGTTTGTGTAATACTGCTGCTAGATTGGTTAACCTAGGGATATATTTTTTAAATACCCAATTCACCCCCTCTCTTGGAAATACACCAAAGCTAACAACAACTCAAGCCGTCGTCTTTGTATAAATTTTCCTTTTTTAAAAAATTAAAGAATTGAATTGTTAAGTGAGTTGATGATTTTCTTATATGCAAAAAAGATGCATTTTATCTCCTTAAATTAAATTTTAAATGAAAATTCATCAATTAATAAAATATTATAAGTGCGTGAATTATACATAATTCAATATACTATTGTGGCTAGGTAATGATTTAATATTGTAAAAAAAAAAATAAAAATAAAATAGTGAATTATCCCTGCATAGATGATTTTTTTGATCAGCTATAGGGGACACAAATTTTCTCGAAGATTGATTTGTGATCTAGGTACCATCAAGTAAAGGTCAGGGCAGGAAGATGTTTCAAAGACGACGTTTCAGACTAGGAATGGTCATTATGAGTTCTTGGTTATGCCGTTCGGACTGACGAATACTCCTGCTATATTCATGGATCTGATGAATAGGGTGTTCCATCAGTACCTAGATCAATTTGTTGTAGTCTTTATTGATAAAATCCTAGTATATTCAAGGAGCCCCGGGAGCACAAGGATCATTTGAGTATAATTCTACAAATATTGAGAGAAATATGGTTGTATGCCAAATTCAGGAAGTGTGAATTATGGTTTAAGCAAGTCACTTTCCTCGGACACGTGGTATCTAGGGGTGGCATTTCTGTGGATCCGAGTAAGATTGAGGCAATAGTGGCCTTGGCACGATCGAAAAATGTATAGGAGATCAAGAGTTTCTTGGGATTGGGAGGATACTACCACTGGTTTGTAGAAAGAATCTCTAAATTGTCTGGCCTTTTGACAAAATTGACCGGGAAGGGTGTGAAGTTTGAATGGATAGGTGAATATGATAAAAGTTTTTAAGAATTAAAGCAGCAACTTATCACTGCACCAGTTCTGATGATTCCTTCAGGAGAAGAGGGTTTTGTAATTTACAGTGATACATCACACAAAGAGCTCAGGTGTGTTCTGATGCAGCAGGGGAGAGTTGTAGCATATGCTTCACGACATCTCAAAGAATATGAAAATAATTACTGGTGGTCTATGCCTTAAAATGTTGGAGACATTATTTGTGTGGGGGTAGGTGTGAGATCTTCATAGATCATAAGAGACTGAAGTACTTTTTTATAAAAAAAGAATTAAATATGAGGTAGAGGAGGTGGTTGGAGTTGATTAAATATTATGATTGCACCATCAGTTACCACCTAGGAAAAATTAATGTTATAGTTGATGCTTTAAGCCGAAAATCAGTGGGTTCATCAGTATCAGTAATGGTGATTCAACATCTGATTGGGATGGATTTGGGAAGGTTTGGTGTGGAGCTGGTAGAGGGAAATCACCACACACTCATTGTTAATTTGGTACTTCAGCCCACTTTACAGGAAAGAATTAAAAATGCTCAGATGAAAGATACAGAATTAGTAAAGATTATGGATAAAGTGCATAATGGTCAGGCAGCAGAGTTTAATATCTCAGATGATGGAGCTTTGATATTTCATACCAGACTTTGTGTGCCTATTGATGCTGAGATTAGGAGAATTATTTTGGAGGAAGCGCACCAATACCTTTATACAATGCACCCTGGAAGCACTAAGATGAACAGGGATCTTCGGGAGTCATTTTGGTGGAGTAATATGAAGAAAAAAATTTCTGAATTTGTAGAGCAGGGTTTGACGTGCCAGCAGGTGAAAGTTGAGCATCAGAGTATGGCGGGATTGTTACAGCCACTTCACATCCCAAAATGGAAGTGGAAGCATATTTCGATGGATTTCGTCGCAGGGTTACCGCTGGCATTGCATGGATAGGATGCCATCTAGGTTGTCATTGAACGATTGACAAAAACTGCCCATTTCCTTCCAATTAGAGTTAACTACTCCATGAGTAGACAAACAGAGTAATTCATACAGGAGATAGTTAGATTGCATGGCGTGCCAGTGTCCATAGTATTAGATCGAGACCTACGGTTCACATCTCGTTTCTAGAGGAGTTTGCAAGGAGCCATGGGTTCCTAGTTGATGTTCAGCACAATATTTCATCCTCAGACTGATGGACAAACATAGAGGACTATACAAATATTAGAGGATATGCTGCGAGCTTGTGTGCTGGAATTCGGAGGTAGTTGGATAAAGTTTTTGCCATTAGTTGAATTTGCATATAATAACAGTTACCAGATCAGCATTGGGATGACACCATATGAGGCGTTATATGGTAGGAGGTGTCGATCTCCATTATACTAGGATGAAATTGGTGAAATACATATTTTGGGACCAGAGTTAGTCCAGTAGACTTATGATAAAGTCAGACTTATCAGATACAAAATCAGGGCAGTTCAGAGTTGGTAGAAAAGTTATGCAGATAATCGCAAGCAAGAGTTGGAGTTTGATGCAGGAGATCATGTGTTTTTGAAAGTTGTACCGATGAAAGGGATTATGAGATTTGGGAAGAAATGTAAGTTGAGCCCTAGGTTTATTGGACCATTTAAGATATTGGAAAGAGTGGGTCCAGTTGCCTATATATTAGCATTACCACCAGTTCTATCAAGAATACATGACGTATTCCATGTATCCATGTTGAGAAAATACGTCATAGATCCCTTCCATGTGATTAGTTATAAGGCACTGAAGCTTAAGGATACTTTGGGATATGAAAAAGTGCCAGTGTAGATTCTAGATCGAAAGGAATAGGAGCTACACACAAAAAGGATATGATTTTCTAAATATTACAGGATATGAATTTATAAGTATGGAAATTTTTGGCTTTTCACATGTTATGTACATTTAGGAAAATTTCAGAAATTTGGGTTTTAGAAAAACCCTATAGATGATATATATTATTATTTCCATACATCGGAGAATATGGTTTTACCATACAGTAGTAAAATGCAGTTTTCTCATACAAATTATAGTATTCTGAGTATTACCCCAAATTGTGTGGCATGAGAAATACTAGTTTTAGTATAAAGTTTTAATTCAGAATTTTAAACAGCTTTTACAGAACCATAATATTATAGCTTTTACAGAACCATGATATTACAGCTTTTACAGAACCATGATATTATAGTTTTTACAAAACCATGATATTACAACTTTTACAGAATCATGATATTATAGCTATTACAGAACCATGATATTACAGATATTATAAAACCATGATATTTCATTTATTACAGAATCATGGTATTACAGTTATAACAGAATCATAATATTACAGTTATCACAGAATCATGGTAAAACAGTAATATATAAAAATAGTAGTATACAGTATCAGAACCTTTGATGGATCATAACAGAACACAGAGCATGGTATCGTAGCTAATACAATATAGATAGTGCAACCACACATCTTAGATAGAGTGTGGTAATGGAAATCGATTGTGTCTCAGTGAAGAGTAGAGGAGCTCCCTGGCAGTCTAGACCAAGTTGAGTAGGCCAATTGTACTACAGACGAGTTATAGTTTGATTTAACCTAATAAGTCAGCCATGGTTAAGTCCAACCCATGGGCCGCACAACTCGATCATGCGGGATTAATACGTGATTACAGTTATCCATCCAGGGAAATTTTCACAGTTATATACATATACGTAGATTTATAGAAACAGAAACTATGAATTACAGCTAGAAGTACGTTCAAATAAAAAACGTGTATTTTAAATAGTATAGGTGCGAGTTATGATACAAATTTATATTTAACTTCTATCTTAGTTACAGTTTAAATTAACAGTTATGTTATTTGTGTAAAATTCATCTGCCACACACTGATGTTAACTTATTCCGTCTTACTGAGAGGTGTCTCGCCCCAAGAATCTTAAACATTTTAGGTAATCTAGGTAGCCAGGCGAAGCGAGCTCCGAGATAGTAGAGTTGTAGCTTCAGGATTACAGGGTATGTGTTTTTGTTGGGGGATTGGGGTTATGTTTGTTTAATGCTGGGGATTTCTGATGAATTTTTGGGAAGTATGTATATATATTTTGGAGACTTTAGCACTCTAGTATTGTATATGAAGTTTAAGTGTGTTATGTTTTCCGCTGTATAGATAGAATGTAAATATGAGCAAAAGTATCCCCGGTACTCCACCTTGGGTTCCGGTTAACTTTATTTTTATTATTATCATGGTATTAGAGACATAAAAAAAAATGGTAGAAATTTTCGGGTCGTTACACAGACTACCAACCTTATTCCTAGAATTGGAGAGACTGGTGTGGTGACTTGAACTTGTGACCTTGCTTGAGTCTAACAACCCTAGATTAGCTCTTAGATAATTATATCAATGACTAAATGTACAAACTAAAAGGGATAAAATTTAATTTTCATCTCATAATTTTTTAAAATTCCTTGGGAACATAATAATATGCATATTTAATATGTCCACAATTTTTTTTATTTAAGCATTTTTCAATATGTAAATTGGTGGTGGGATAAAGATTTCCAAAAATTCATAAAGACAAAAAGAAATTGGTATAAAACATGATAAAAATGTAGAAACATGGATAATTTTGAAAGGTATAAAGAGACGAGAATAGATGCAAAAAAATGACGTTAATGAAGTTAAACACGGATCATTTAATAGTTTGTATGATAGATTAGATAAAAAAAAAAGGAGGGAGGGGGGAAGAAATATATTTAAACTTGTTAAAGTTAGAGAAAGGAAGAGTAAAGATTTAGAAAATGTAAAATATGTAAAATGTCATTGTTAAAATGTTTATTATTGTTATTGTAATTTTTTAATATGTAAATAATTGATCTATTGTTGGTCAAGAGTCTATCCCTTCTCTCTTTATTTTTATTTTTTTAAAAGAGTCGGCATGCAAGTATTAAGGAGGGGAGGGTGGGTGAGAAAGTCCAAAAGCAAATAGAGTGAAAGAGATGTTGGGAGGGGGTTTTGGTTTGGACTTTGGGAATTTGGAATTTAGATTTTTCCAAACACGCCAAATCTTCACCAAAGCCACCACTGCTACAGCTGTCCCTCACTCGTGGAGGTGGAATGCACGAGTGCCTTGGCTTCCATAGTTGACCCTTTTTTCCTATTTCAATTTGGATATTCATATTATCCATGTTTCTTTCTTTTTTCCTATTTGGGGCCGTGGGGTGGCTTCGCATTTGACTGGTCAATCTATTACCACCACCCCAGCTGGTCGGTAGTCGTGCGCGGGGTGACCCAGTCGTGCCCAATTCGTTCTCCCCGCCCCGGCCTCTCCGGCGGCTCGTGCATACCACTCCCTACGCACGGCCGTGGAGGAAGTAAGCTTTTGTAGATCGGAAGAAATTAAAGTATATCATTCGAAGAATCGCCCAAAAAAAAAGTATTTAAGGGACAGGGAGAGAACAATTTGGATGCAAATAGTGAGAAAGCTAGAGAGATATGTACAGTGACAGAGCAGAGAGAATGTGAAAATGGATGGGAATGAAAATGGAAATGGAAGTTGCAATCAGATGGGAACAGCTGAGTTCAGAGCTGTTTATCGTAATCTCAAAAAGCAAATCTGGAAAATGCCATTTCAAGAACCCCCACTGTATCTTTACAAATGGCTGCTACCCATCAGTACTAGGCACCCAACCGAACGCATAATCCAAAAGAAATCCATGGACGAATTGAAGCCAAAAAAAATGTACCCATTCACCATCTCTCTCTCTCTCTCTCTCGCTCGCTCTCTCTCACACACACATAAGTCATAATGGGTAAGAGTGATGAAAACTCATCATCAAGTACTACCGGACATAGAGTGATTAACTCAGTTGAAAGCAAAACCCCCCCAACTCTAGCTTGGCATGCACCACCTTCCCAATCCCATAACATTTTTGGACCACAGAAGGGTGTGTGTGTGTGTGTGTATGAGGGAGAAAGAGAGAGAGGGACTGTTTCGTAAGGCGCGAGAGAAGACATGAAGATTGCTTGGGGCGCAGCCATCCAAGTGGGCAGGCATTTGCTTTGCTAATTGCTGTTAAGGCCCAAGTGTGGGTTTGGGTCAACTAGTCAACATTAATGTGCATTCCAGATAATATTGCTACCGACGACCTCTACCTCTACGAACCCCGGTTCTTAATTAATGCATTTTCAGTGTACGTACGTATTTGTAATACACACACACACACACACATTGTAAGAAAAGGAAAATCTGCTGAATGCTTCACTGAATTTCTCATTGATAATGTAAGTATATATACAAGAGAAAGGAATATAAAGAAGAACAAAATTGTTACAAGTTTGTTGTGTAAAAACTAGAATATGGAATAACATAAAACAAAAGAAATAACAGACTACAGAGCTCTAAATTCCTGCACACCAGGTGTTTGTGAAAATGTCTCTTTGTGTACCGATGGATTGTATAGCTTAACACGCCCCTTCGAGTCCGACGGTGTATCTACAACATTGAGACTCAACTTAAACCGAAGAAATTTGTTAGCAACTAGAGGTTTGGTTAAGATATCAACAATTTGATCTTTAGAGCTTATGAAAGAAACTTTAAGCGAGCTGGCAGCCACTCTATCTCAAACAAAATGAAAATCAATATCCATGTGTTTTGTTTGTGAGTGAAAAACAGAATTAGCTGAGAGGTACATCGCCCCTAGGTTATCACACCATAAATAGGAGCCTGAGAAAGTTTGAGGCCAAGTTCACACAACACTGTTTGTAACTAAATTAGTTCAGCTCCGGAAGAAGGTATGGACTTCTGCTCGGCTTCCTTTGAAGATCTAGCAACAGTCTATTGCTTTTTGGAGCTCCAAGCTAGAGATGAGGTGTTTGCCAAGATAAATGCAAAAGCTTCCCATGGAACGACGATCATCCGGACAACCCCCCCCCCCCCCCCGCCAATTGGCATCCGAGTAATCTTGGAGATTGAGACTTAATTTGGAGGCAAAAAATAGACCATAATTTATGGTGGCTTTCAAATATCTGAGTATGTGTTTCACAGCACTCCAGTGAGATGCTTTTGGGGAATGCATGAATTGACCAACCTTATTTACGGAAAAGGAGATGTCTGGTCATGTAACCGAGAGATATTGCAAGCCTCCCACAATGCTACGATATAGAGTAACATCCTCAAAAGTTAGGGTATCTAATTTGGATAATTTTAGGGAAACAGCCATTGATGAGGAAATTGGTTTGGCATGAAACATATTGCTATGAGAAGATGCTTGATATATTTTCTTTGAGATAAGACAAGACCATCAGTGGTGTAATCAACTTCAATACCCAAAAATAAAGATAGAAAACCAAGATCTTTTACTAGAAAGGCAAGTCCCAAATCATGAATGAAATCAGTAATGGCGGACTGTTTAGAGGACGTAATGACTATATCATCCACATATTTGAGCAATTACATATGCAAATCATTGCAATTGAAAATAAATAGAGACGAGTCAGCTAAATAGAGACGAGTCAGCTTTAGAAGCAATAAAACCGTAATCAAGGAGCCAGGAACTTAATTGAGCAAACCACGCCTGTGGTGCTTGCTTAAGCCCATAAATAGCTCTCTCAAGCTTTCAGACATGTGAAGGCCAAGAGGGATCCACAAAACCTTGAGTTTGCAACATATAAACATCATCAATGGGCATACCATGTAAGAATGCATTTTCAATGTCAATTTGATGCAAACACCAGCCACAAGAGACAACAATAGATAGAATAAGCCGAATGGTGGATGGTTTTACTACAGGGCCGAATGTGTCATGGAAATCAACACCTGGTTGTTGATGAAAACCTTTGGCAACAAGGCATGCCTTCCGCCTCTCAAAAGAACCATCAGCTAGGGTTTTGGTGCGAAAAACCCAACGACAACCTAGAATATTCATGTGAGGTACAGGCGGTACCAAAATCCATGCTTGATTCCGAATGAGGGCTTGATATTCTTTAGTCACAACCTCCTTCCATTTTGTGTGTTTGATAGCCTCGGAAAAACTTGAAGGATCATCCAGTACACCTGTAAAGACAGTGAGACAATTTCGAGTAAGGTATAGCATGGTTCCATCAATAAAATTCCGTGGACGATATGAATTGGTGTGAGATCAAGTAATGATAGGGGAATGAGGTGGAATAAGACACGGACTAGGATTAGGCAAACCAGGGGATGGAGAGGGTTCGGGAGAAGGGTCAGAGGAAGAGGATAATGTTGGTGAGGGGATTGGGTTGGAGATGGAGGGAGAGTGGGTTGGGTCGTGAATGATAGGAGATAGTGGTGCATGGGTGCTTGGATGTGGACCCAAGATAGAAGAGGGAAAAATTGGTAGAGAGGCCGACAAGGAGGTGGATGGATTAGAAAGTGGTTTGGGTGGAGTTTTGGATAGAGGCAATGAATGTTCATTGAATATGAAATCATGGGAAATGTACATGCGATTTGTTTTCAGATCAAGACACCTGTAGCCTTTATGTGCTAGACTGTAGCCTAAGAAAAGGCATGATGTGGACCGAAAATTCAACTTGTGAGAGGAATATGGTCTAAGATTAGGCCAACATTCACACCCAAAAATTTTAAGAAATTTGTAATCGGGTTCTTGATGATAGACTAGGAAGTAGGGAGACTTGTTCTTGAGGACTGGGGTGGGTAAGAGATTAATCAGGAAAATCGCAATTTCAAAAGCTTCAGGACAATATGAAAACGGAAGTGAAGAGTGAGCTAGGAGGGCAAGGCCCATTTCTACAATGTGGCAATGCTTTCTTTCTATGAGACCATTTTGCTGGTGAGTATGAGGACATGAAAATCTGTGAGAAATGCCAAGTTGTTTGCAAAAGGTGGTGAGAGGTTGAAATTCACGTCCCCCATTTGTTTGTAAGGTGATGAGCTTGGTATTAAAAAGTCGTTCAATGAATGGCAAAAAGGTAGTGAAAAATTTGGAAGACATCGAACTTTAACTTGATGGAAAAAACCAAGTGAAACGAGTAAAGGAGTCCACGAAAGAAAGATAATACTTATAGCCATTTCTTGAGACATGGTGGGTTGGACCCCATAAATCAACACATAACAGTTGTAAGGGCCTGGTATAATGGGTCTGTTTTAAGGAAAAAGGAAATTGGTGACATTTTTCTAGGTGACATGCATGCAAAACATTGGAAAACATAATCAATGGGAGATACTGGAAGACACTTGGACCGCAAGACATGAGAGACCAAGGTTAAAGAAGGGTGACCAAGCCTTCAATGCCATTGATCCATGGAGTTTCGTTTGCCAATATGTGTTGAAGGAGATAACGGAATGGTTGTAACCGATGGAAAAAGGTAAAGACCATTACGGGTTGGACCAGTGAGGAGGATTTTTCTGATTGCCTTGTCCTTCACATAGAAATGAGTGGAGTGAAATTCAAAATAACAGGAGTTATCAATACAAAATTGAAGAATAAACACTAAATTTTTGGTGATGGAAGGAACATGCAATATATTCTTGAGAAGGAAAGTAGAGGAGCTGCAGGAGAGGGAAGTATCACCAGAATTTTCTATTGGAAGTGCATTGCCATCACCTACCCGAATGGTCTCACCACTTGCATAAACCTCAAAAGATAAGTTCAATTTAGATAGATCATTCGTGAGATGATGAGTGGCGAAAGAATCAGGGTACCAAACTGATTCAAAAATTGGAGTTCGAGCAGTATAGTGTGCGGAGAAATTGATGGGAGCTTCAAAAAAATATGCGTGGTTGAAACGGTGTCGGCACTAAAGAGCAACATGGTCGGCCTTGTTGCAAACGTGACAGATGGGACGGTGAGCATTGTAATGCTGCGAGGAATGTGAGGGAGAGGAAGATCTGCCACCGCAAGTGTTATAGAAGAAGCGTCCCCTGCCACGACCTTGGCATCCTCCTCGAGTGGTTCCATGACCACACTGGTCGCGCGCAGAGGCGGTTAAATGGGCCGATGGTTCGAGAGAAGGGGGACTGGAACGGTTTGTAAGGGCAAGGAGAGACTTGTGAATAAGGAGCAGAGGATAGAGCTCATGGAATGAAGGAGGGGTGGGTTTGGTTGTGATGGAAGTGATGAATTGCTCGTACAAAGGGCCAAGCTTATTGAACAGATATGTGACAAGGTCTTTATCTGAGAATGGATTCCCAGTAGTAGCAATGGAATCAGCAAGGAGGCGAATTCGGCCAACATAGTCGGAGATGGACTGGTCACCTCGAGAGAAATTTGTGAGTTGAAGGCAGATTTTAAATTCTATGGCGTGAGCGTGAGATGAAAACATGGACGACAGAGATGTCCATAGCTAGTTTGCAGTGGTGGACAATAGTACATGGACTAAGATTGAGTCTGAAAGAGAGGAGAAGAGGATATTGAGAACAAGTTGATCAGTACTCTTCTAGAAGTGAAATTCTTGGTTGATTTTCGGGTTCGACTAGGAGGGATCAGGGAAAAATTTTGATAGAGGAGGGGACAAACTATCGACAAAGGAGAATAAATCTTGTCTTCTACAAGAGATAATTGTCAATGGAGAGTTTTGTTGTTACGATATGAGAGGAGGAAGCAGCAGACGAGTAAGGAGAAATAGAGGAGGACTGGTTTAATGCCATTGTTGTGGGATCGCAGGGACTGTTAGTCACGAGCTCTGATACCATGTAAGAAAAGGAAAATCTGCTGAATGCTTCTCTGAATTTCTCATTGATAATGTAAGTATATATATATACAAGAGAAAAGAATATAAAGAAGAATAAAAATGTTACAAGTTTGTTGTGTAAAACAGAAAATGGAATAACGGAAAACAAAAGAAATAACAGACTACAGAACTCTAAATTCCTGCACGCTAGGTGTTTGTGAAAATGTCTCTTTGTGCACTGATGGATTGTATATTTTAACATATATATATATATATATATATATATATATATATATATATTGAAAGATAAATTCTTATGTTTCATAGATAAAATTGATGCAAGATTTAAGTTTAAAAAAGTAGTGCATAAGTTAGACATATCCTCCATGCATAAAATTAAAAACAAATTAAAGGTGTCTGAGTATCTCGTGACCCCACCAGTAATCATATATCATGTAGTTTGATGAGCCAAGGACGTCAGGACACTCGACGTAACCAAAGAAAAAAAAAAACAAAAAAAAAAAAGAAAAATTAAAGGTGAGGTTGAGGGTGATCGAGTGGGTGAATGAAAGAGATAAACACTAGTAGCCGACCTTTGGGAAAAACAAAAATTTTTAATAGAGGACGAAAATGGAAACGTACTCTGAAAACACAAACCCTAGCTAACCGCGTAAGCTACAATTCACCAAAGCTAAGCAGCTGCCTTCTGGATCCATGTATGTAAGTATATGCATTGTGGTCCTTCCTTTCTCCATCACCACTTGCCATCCATTTCATCATATATATATTTATGTATATAAGAGAGAGAGTGTGTGTGTTTAAGTTTCTCTTATCTTGATTGGTTAATTTATTCATCCTGCATGCTTGGATGCATGCATGCCTTTTTCATATTTTATATGTATGGATGGATATATAAATTTATAAGAATATAATATAATACTTAAAGTAGGTAGACGTACCACTTGCATGTTTTTTAAAAAAAAAAGGTTAGAAATGTCGCTTTGCACTGACCAACTGTGTGCTTGCTGAAATCATATATTAATTTACAAAGTTCAACTTTTGTTTACTATATAATATAATATTATTATTACTGCAATAATATATATATATATATATATATATATATATATATAAAATTAATGCTACGAGCTAGAGCCCCATCCATCATTACATATATTTGCATGTAATCCCGTACGTCATCATCCAATCAAGAACCCGACTCAAGTTGGCCAGTTGATATCCCTCCATCTATAATCCCATATATAAAATTTTGGAAGAGCAAGCACTAGCTCGTAATGACTGCAACTCTCTCTCTCTCTCTCTCTCTCTCTCTCTCTCTCTCTCTCTCAATTACACAAACATTGACCCACATGTGAAATTACGATCTATCTATTATTTTTTTTTTATTATGAATTCTTACGTGCCATATATTCTTCCATCATGATCATGACTATTATTGTTACAACGTACCATACAGCTATCAATGTATAACTATAAATAACATTTTAGAAATCTGCCATAGTATGAATTCGGCTAGAATTTTATGATTGGTTGATTGTGTTAATTCAACGATTCTCGTTTTTTTCTTTTTCTTTTTTGAAGTTCTGTTTGAATTAAAGCTTTTGGTAGGTACGGTAAAGAATAGGAAAATGAGAAGGGAACTTATTTTTTATTGTACTTTTCATTTTATATCAAATACTACTAAAAATAAAAGTTTGTTCTAATGGGATTTAAAACTAAGAAAAATTAAACATGAACGGTGTATAAAACCAAATCATTGTTCATTGATTTAATATATTTTTTATTTTCTCTTTAAATTTTTTTGATGAACAAACATAAGAAATTGGGTATTTCTTTATATTTTTCTTTCCCTATTCTCATATTTCCAAGTTTCAAACGGGGCCTATATAAATTACAAAATGCTATTTTATTTTTTTCCTTTTTAAAAATTAACGCATGTGTCCAATTAGTGAGAAAATAATATTTTTCAACTTTAATATTGTACAAATGATGGAAAATTAGATATCCAAAAAAAAAAAAAAAACACTTTATGTATCATATTTTGAAAGACGATACATGGGGTTTTAGTTAGGTCGTAGAGGCTGCAAATTAATTATTTATAAGAAACTTAAAATTAGTTTGTTAACATATCTCCCTTATATATATCTCCCTAATTTACCCTTGTGTCTGCCTCCTTCCCCTATAAAAAGATAGCCTTGTACAGTTTTATATACACAAAAAGGAATAATAAAATTTTATTAATCTTAACATAGTATCAGAGCCTTCTAAACCTAATTTATTTTTCTTAACCCTCATTGCCGCCGCTCCCCGTTTCTAACTGCGCACAACATCCTCTGTTCGGCACACAACAGCCTCCGTTCCGTGTCATTTCACGCTCAGTCGTCCGGCGGTCTCTTTGTTTTCCAATCGTCTGGAGCTCCCTCAGTCACCATCTTCCTCCTCGCATGCTTGGTGTAAGTCATGACGTCGCGAATCACATTCTTGAGGACACCTCGAGCCCCCCCGTAAACCACCGGTCTCTTGCAGAGATCTTTAAGCTGCTTTTGGAAGAGACGACTTGCTTGAGTCGTCGTGCCATCACAGAGGGAAGGGGCAGGAGAGACTCTCTACTCTGACTTTGTAGGCGAGGAGAAGGCTGCATCGAGGACATGTGCTCAGTTGGCCGTCAGTTCTCGAGGACGGTCTTGAGGACGCCTCTCCCTCTGTAAATGACGTCGTGAAGCCACAACCGCTGCCGACGACGTCGAGCCCTGGCTTCCCCGTAAACTGCTCAATCGCAGGCTTCCACCCGCCTTCCCTTTATTCTCCGGAAGCAGACAGAGAGTAACCCATTCAGAAGTAGAGTTTTTGAATTCTGATACCAGATTGGATTGATACAGCCGTTCGGGAATTCATTATTAGCATTCGAGACTTGATTATTTTTTTATTGTGCTTCAATTTTTGACTATTGTCCATGCAACTTTTTTTTTTTTTTTTTTATACATGACCACCACTTGCAGGATATAGATAGCTCTCTTTGGCCGCGTTCTTTCTCTGGAGAAGCACTAGTTTTTTGGCATGGTATCTCCCAGATTCATCTCTCAAATTTCGTTAAGTTGCTCTTTGCTTTACATCGGCCAGTATTATCCTTTTTTTATTGCGTTTTTAACTGATGTTGCCCGCCCTATAGAGATTGTTTTGAATGGCTCCAACTACAATTCTTGGGCCCAACAAATGTCAGTTTTTTTTATTGGTCGGAGATTATGACATTTTGTCACTGGAACAAAACAAAAACCCACGAAAACTGACATGCAATCAACAAAAGAGTTTGATGAGGCTCTTGATGAATGGGAAAGTACTCACTGTAAGATCATTTCCTGGTTTATTAATACATCCGTTCCTACTATTCAGAGTCTACTTCCTAAATTTCGTAATGCCAAACTTGCTTGGGATTTTTTGGCCAAACGATACAACTATGGTAGTGATGTTGCTCTCGAGTTTCAGTTGGAAACTAGGCTTTCCCAAATGCGTTAGGAACCTGGACAATCTATTGGCGAGTTTCATGCTTAGGTTAGTGGCATTTGGGATCAGCTTTCTCAAGCTGACCCTGCTTTTTCTGATAAGCAGTCGATTAAGCTTTTTGCTGCATATCGGGATCGTCATTAGTTTATATACTTTATGATGCATATCTATGATGAATTTTAGAATACTCGAACTTCTTTGTTACATCGATCTCCTCTTCTTACACTTAAGGTTACTCTTGCGGAGCTCATTTTGAGGAGACACACCAACAAACTCATCGGGTTCATTCTACCGATATGGTCTTAGCTACTGCTTCGTCTAGTTCCTCTACTCCGGCTACTCCTGCTACAGCTGTTGCTTCTTCTAAACCACGTCGTTTCAATGACCAGTGCCATTATTGTAAAGGAGACGGTCGCCGTATTTCCGATTGTCCTAAGAAGAAAGCCAAGGATGCTCGGGATGCTCTCAAGGCTAAGGCCTCTTACTCTTCCAAGCCTGTTGCAACTATCTCCACCAGCTCCTCAATTTCTGCACCTCCTTTGTTGTCTCTTTCTGCAGCTCACCTTGAGACAATTATCACTCAGGTTCTATCCCGCACTTCTACTGCCTTATTAGTTTTCACAGGTACCTCTATACCTTGGTTTATTGATTCTGCAAGTTGTAATCATATGACCTCTGATTCCTCTTTAGTGACACATAAATAGTCTTTAAATCCTGTTCCCTTAATTTATACTATTGATGATTCACATATGTCTATTAATCATCTTGGTCATGTTTCTACTGCTACTTTTTCTGTACCTAACACATATGTTGTGCCTAACTTGTCTCTCAATCTCCTTTCTGTTGGTCGATTTGTTGAACGTGGTTTGATCTTAACCTTTTCTCACAAAGGTTGTGATGCGCAGGATCTGAAGACGGGCCAACTGGTTGGGACCGGGCGTAAAGTTGATCGCCTTTTTAAGCTCACATCTCTGCATTTGCCTTGTTCGTGTTCTCCTCAGTCTCTTTCTGCTGCAATGTCTTCTAGTGTCTAGCATTCTCGTCTCAGTCATACCTTGTTGCCTCATGTTCAGTATTTAGCTTCTAGTGGTTGCTTAGGAAATGTTAAATTTGAACATTTTGATTGTATGCCTTGACAACTTGGGAAACAGTAAACTTTACCTATTAATGAAAGTAATTCTTTGTCTTCTGCACCTTTTGATTTGGTTCATTCTGATATTTGGGGACCTGCTCTTGTCCTTACTAACGGTGGGTCTCATTACTTTGTTAATTTTATCGATGATTACTCTCGGTATACATGGAATTATCTTTTGCATGATCGCACTGGGTTACTTAATGCTTTTCATGACTTTAACTAGATGATTAAAACTTAGTCTAATCGCACCATTAAAGTTTTTCGGTCTGATAATGCCCTGGAATATACTTCTACCCCTTTCATTGAAGAACTTCGAGAGGCCGGCACCTTATCCCATCGATCCTATCCATCATAGTTAAAATTACAAATTAATAAGCTCGTTAATTAATTACATCTCACTAGCATGAAGAATTGTAAACGAGTGCCCGTGCTTTTCACATGGGATAGTTAAGATGAAGAGGATAGAAGAGTTGGGTACTGAGGAGGAAATTAAGTAAGGGAGAAAAGAAAGTGAAAAAAATAATCGTAAATTAAATTTTATAATGATTGCATTATTCTGAAACCTTTAATTTAGATATTTTTTTTTTAAAATTAAATTAAATTAAATTGTAACATGCTTGTATGGCTATCTTTCTAATTAAGTATTAACAATAATAATCATGCCCACTTTGGCTCCTTTTGGTTGGGGGAAATATTTTTAAAATAATAATAATTTTTTAATCATTGTTGTTGTGGTCAGTCGGATGATAATTTAATTTATCTCTAAAATGCTACGTTTAAAAGTATAGATTTCGAGTTTTATTAGCTAGATTTGAATTTGGATGGAATACAATTTAAAAAATTCAATACAATTTTATATTAATATACTTTTGTCCCCATATCCGTATAAATTCAGATCCAAAATCTTTTCAAAACATAGGATTAATGTTTAAGATTTTAAAGTACTCATTATTTTATACACTCCCACCATACAAATTTTCATTGGGAATCAAAATTTCAAATAAAATTTGCAATAAAAATATTTTCATTAAAATATTTGAAAAATAAATATACCCATCTCAAATATTTTTGCTGCAAAAAATTTGAAAAATAATTAGATATATTTTCAAATCGATATCATTGATATATTTTTATATTTTGAAATTTTATAGTAAATTAATATTATTATCTCAATGTATATCACAAGGCAATCATTCACCCAACCATCTTCATTTCATTATTTATCTATTTTTTTCACGATTATTATTGCAAAGGCATGCCGTTTTTTTCTTTTTTTCTTTTTTGTGGTTGGTGTGATTACAAATTAACAATAATCTCACAAGAGAAATAAACTAAAAATAAATAAGATATCTTCTTAAATTTCAATTTCTCACAAGTTCAAAATTTTACTTTCAGTATGATACCAACAATATATATCTAATATATCCTAAAAGAGACTTTGACATTAAATTCAACATCAACTTATGTAAGATCAAAAAATAAAAAGACAAAGGATTAATGGATGGAGGGGACTCACTCAATCACTGGTTGTGATTGAACTCAGTGAGGAATTGCACTTAATTGCAAACAACTCTTTCAAGTTCAATAAAATCTGAAAATTACATAGGAGAATTCAAAATACAAAATCTCTATACTCTCATTGGTTAATGTCTTTCTCTACATCACATATTATATTACACCCACACACATCTATATTTATAAAGCATCTGACGATAAGTGAAGAATATAATCAACAATAGTGGGCTGGTTGGTGAGGTTGTTGTCGACTCCAGTGCAAATTCAACAATAGTGGACCCGGATTGGTGGAGCTACCACCATCAAATTTTGTTGCCACTGTCCCATCGTCAAGTTTAATCTTCAACATCACCCCTTAAACTTGACTCTCCTTGTTTTGTCATTCTGAGTATTGTCTTCAATCTTGCAAAAATATCATGCCTGAGTGGCTTTATGAAAATGTCAACAATCTGATCATACGCTCTGCAGGATATCAGTTCCACTTCTTTTTTCTTGACATGCTCCCTGATAAAATGATACTGAGTATCAATATGTTGACTTCTTTCATGGTAAACTGGATTTTTCGCAAGTGCAATCGCTGATCGATTGTCGATGTAGATTTCTATGGGGTTATTTTGAAGAAATCCCAGATACTTCAGTACATTCCTGATCCATATACCATGACAAACAGTTGAGCTGGGAGTAACATACTTAGCCTCACATGATGACAACATTATGATATGTTGCTTCTTTGATGACCATGTAAACATTGTATCCCCCATGAAGAATGTGAATTCAGACATGTTTTTTTGTTTCATCAAGATCTCTTCCCCAATAGTTATCTGAATAGCTGATAAGTTTGCAATCACCTCTTGATGAATAGAACATACCATCGGTGATGATATCCTTGACATAACGGAGTATCCTCTTCACTGCATTCAGATGAGACTTGTAAAAACCCCAAAAAGAGATATAAAAGATTAATAGAATGATTCCAAAAAAAAATAAATAATTAAATAAATTAAAATTAAAAAAAATAATTAAAAAATATATATTAATTAATTAATTAATTAAACGAATTTAAAAAAGAAAAAGAAAAAAAATTAATTAATTAAAATTAATTTTTTTATAAAAAATATTATTATTATTATTAATTAAATATTATTATTATTATTATTATTATTATTATCCTCCTAAAGTTTCAACAAGCTTCAGGAGAAGATTCAAACTATTATTATTATTATTATTATTATTATTATTCTTCTTCTTCTTCTTCTTCTTTTCTTTTCTGTACAACTCTCTGAACTCTCTCTCTCTCCTCACGTTCTCTCTCCCTCTCTCCTCGATTTCGTGACGGATTTTCGCCTGAGCAAAAATCTGAAAATACCACTGGACTCCACTCACTGCTGCTGTCATTTCTACCGAAACAGATCGGTGGTAGGAGCGGCGTAAGCGTATTCCCTGGGGTAAGGAAATTTTCCATTTTTCTTTAATTTATTACAAAATATAAGTCCAATTGACGAATGAACACCACCACGAGAATCTAGGGATGATTCTCTATAAGTCTAGTGAGACAGAATTCTCGTGGGGGTGTCGGGCCAAAACCCCAAATTTGGGGTGCGGCGATTATTAAGGGACTTATTTTTAATTAATTAAAATTAATTTAGAAATGCTAAAATATTAAGCATCTGGGACTGAAGTAGGATTTATGAAATTTAGGGCCCAGGTGAGCGCCGCGGGTGTAGTTTTGGGACCCGCAGGTAAAATTTGGAAAATTAAGTAGGGATGTTAAATAATAGTTTAAATATTAATTTGAGGTATATAGAGCCTAGGGAAGGCTAGATGAGTATTATTTTGGAGAAATAGATTAATTAATCTGGGGAAAATGTAAATTTCAGGAGTTAAATTTCGGGCGCTAAGGGCGTAGGATTTGGGTCCTAAGGAATTTCTCAATAGCCAGGTAAGGGAATAAACTAAAGCAGTAATTTTTCATACAAATTATTATTGATTATGAGTAAATTTATTTTCAGAAAAGCATATGTTATATTGTGTATTACGAATGAAATGTACGATTGGGAAAATACTGCTATGATGATTAAAATGTATATGTATGTATGAGATGTAAGAAATTCACGATTTTAGAATATGAAGTATGGTTTTTTTTTTTTTTACAGCACATGTGTGGCATGAATATTGTTTTATGTGGAATGTATTATGATTTGAAAAATTTTACGAACGAAACATGTTTTCAGGTATTATGAAAAGATGAATTTTGTTGTGATGGTTTTGACGATTATATGATAAATGATGTATTTTCAGAATATATATACCTGAAACAATTTTGGCGTGATGCCATGTATTTATGTTATCGGCACGAGGCCGTATTTATGTTATTGGCGCGAGGCCATGTATTTATGTTATCGGCACGAGACCGTATTTATGTTATCGGCACGAGGCCGTATTTATGTTATTGGCGCGAGGCCATGTATTTATGTTTTCGGCACGAGGCCGTAATTACTATATTTTCGGCCTGAGGCCGTAATGATATTATATATATGATCATGTATTATATGTTATCACCACCAGGATGTTAGTTTAGTTCAATTCAGGGGCTCGGTACCGTAGCTATATGTGTAGATCAGATATCTAACTCAGATTAGTGCTAACCATCCCACGAGGGGATGGGAGATGGATAGTCGATGTGGCTTTCAGTAGAGTGTGGACGTCCACCTGGCAGTCCGAACCAGGGTGTGGCGGGCTCATCGTACTTACAGACATATTTGATTCGGCAGTGGTCGCCCAGCCATTGTCGGGTTCCGCCTTCGGACTGCACAACCCGTCATGGGGGGTAATACATGACACCAGTTAGCTATTCATCCTGGGTTTGTTTTAAGTACTACAGTTATAACATATGATTTTATGTATGTTATGATTTATTAATAGATGTGAAAGTATATGTTTACCCAGTACGATATGATGATGTTTATAGATTTATGAAATATACTATATACGTATAAATGTATTAAATATTCATATTGCCACACAGGTGTATTTAGTTTATTTTCTCTTACTGAGAAGTGTCTTACCCCCGAACATTAAATGATTTTCAGGAGCCTCTGAGAGACCGGCGGGTCAGGGCCGCCGTTAAGCTAGTGAAATTACCTTGTGAGAAGGGTAAGATTTTGTAATAGGGTCAGAGTTATTTTGTGTTTGACCCTAGAGATATTTTGATGTGTGTGAGGATGTATAGAAGTACAGTTTTATAATGTTATAGAAAGCTCTGATATTATGTTTTATGATTGGATGTTTAAGATTTTATGTTTACTACTGCTAGGTTTTCCACTGTGTTTGACAGGTGTCCCCGCTACCCACGGGTTCAGGTTGACCATTTTATTTATTATGTGATATTTTATATTAAGAAATTGAGGGACGTTACATTTGGTATCAGAGCCTAGGATACTAGGTTCTGTAGACTTTAGAGTGCAGCAGTAATAATACTAGAGTATAGGATAAGGGAATTTGAGGTCTAGTTTTGTGGTCTAGATGCACGACTTCCGTGGTGGTTTGTGTGATTTTCCTAGGGTGACGACTTCAGGAAATTCATTGTAAACTATCGTCGGGTTGGGTATCTAGGTTGCAGGATTAAACCTTGATTTAAGATCAAGAGTGACGAGTTAATTAGGAAAATATACCATATGAGTTGAGTGATATGTATAGAGATTGAGGTTTTGAGTTAAGTTACATGTTTTTTAGGATGGACCTTGGTGGCAATAGTGCCCATGCTAGTGGGAGTGAGGGTGCTGGACCCTCGGGCACTGCGGGTACTGATTCAGATGCTGTTTTACGCAGCGTAGCACAGCAAGTGATGGCAGAGATTGCTAGAAGTTCGAAGGGACAGGGTGGTCCGTCTAGAGGCCACAGTAGTTCGATAGAGAAGTTCATAAAGATGAATCCTCCAGCTTTCTCAGGGGGAACGGATCCTACAGTCGCTGAGAATTGGGTGCAGGAGATGGAGAAGATATTTGCAGTGCTGCAGTGTTCAGAGGAGCAGAGAGTGTTGTTTGCCACCTATAAATTGACTGGAGAGGCCGAGAGGTGGTGGTCAGCAGTGAGATTGTTAGAACAGAAGAGGATTATACCTGTAGAGATGACGTGGGAACGGTTTAAAGAAACATTCTTCGACAGGTATTTTCCAGCCTCTTATAGGGAGGCTAAGATTGCAGACTTCCTGAATCTGAAGCAGGGACAGCTATCGGTATAGCAGTATGCGGCGAGGTTTATTGAGCTATCCCGATTTGCCCCGTACATCATTCCGGATGAGGTGAAGAAGGTACGATAGTTTGAGAGAGGATTGAGGAGGGAAATTTACAAGCAGGTATCGATATTGAAGTCGCAGGACTTCACCAAATTGGTTAACTGAGCCATTATAGCAGAGATTGGTGAGCGATTAGAGGCTAAGGAGCAGAGGCAGAAGAAGAGATCCGTACCTTCTGGTTCCCAGCAGGGGGTTGGACGTGGTATGTGGAAGAGAGGTGGCTACTATAGAGACCAGAGACAAAAGACCGGGAATCGCGGTTTCCAGGGTGTGCAGCCATCTCCAGCTTGCCCATTTTGTGGGAAGAGACACCTGGGAGAGTGTCGTATTGGGCGAGGTGTCTGCTATAAGTGCAGGGAGCCAGGACATATGATGAGGGAGTGTCCAACACAGACTAGTACTGCTCCTAGACCTGCCCGAGGAGGTTATCAGGCGCCACTAGGAGGCCAGCAGAGGAATATGGCCCCAACCAGAGTTTTCGCTTTGACTCCAGGAGATGCTGAGGCGGCAGGAGATGTGGTGACAGGTACTATTTCAATACTGTCATTTAAAGCTACGATTTTGTTTGATTCTGGGGCGACGCATTCATTTATCGCCCGGGATTATGTTAAATTATGTGGGTTTAAACCTCAGCAATTAGAAATTAGTTTGTCTGTTGCTACGCCGACTGGGACCATGGGGGTATGTAAAGAGGTACTCAGGGACTGTCTAGTGGATATTCAGGGGAGGTCTTTGTTAGCTAATCTGGTGGTTTTAGACATGCATGGGTTTTGAGGTAATATTGGGCATGTATTGGCTAGCTACCTACTATGCTAGCATTGATTGCCATCAGAGAGTGGTAGTATTCAGACCTCTAGAGGGACAGGAGTACAGATTCGTGGGATCACGTGTGTGCACCCCACCTCAGTTATTATCTGCTATTTAGGCGTGTAGATTGCTATCAGAAGGCTGTCAGGGATATTTAGCCTATGTGAAGGCTGTATCAGAAGGGGAACTGAGGGTGAAGGATATCCCAATGGTGAGGGATTTTCCTGATGTATTTCTTGAGGATTTGCCGGGACTACCTCCTAATCGTGAGGTAGAGTTTGTTATTGATCTGGTTCTGAGGACAGCGCCGATTTCGAAGGCGCAGTATAGAATGGCACCGGCAAAGCTGAAAGAATTGAAAGAGAAGTTGCAGGAGTTGTTAGATAAGGGGTTCATTCGGCCCAGTGTCACCCTGGGGAGCACCGGTGTTGTTTGTGAGGAAGAAGGATGGCTTGATGAGATTGTGCGTCGATTATCGAGAAATAAAGAAAGTAACTATCAAAAATAAATACCCGCTCCCACGTATTGATGATTTGTTTGACCAGTTACAGGGGACATAGATCTTTTCGAAGATAGATTTACGCTTTGGGTACCATCAGGTGAAAGTCAGGGCGGAAGATGTTCCGAAGACGGCATTCAGAACACGGTATGATCACTATGAATTTCTAGTTATGCCGTTTCGGTTGACGAATGCTCTTGCAGTGTTTATGGATCTTATGAACAGGATTTTTCACCAGTACTTGGATCGGTTTGTGGTAGTATTTATTGATGATATACTGGTATATTCGAAGAGTCCAGAGGAGCATGAGGAGCATCTGAGTATAGTGTTGCAGGTATTGCGAGAGAAGAAGCTATATGCGAAGCTCAAGAAGTGTGAGTTCTGGCTGGAACAGGTTACCTTCCTTGGACACGTTATATCCAGGGGTGGTATTTCTATTGATCCGAGTAAAATTGAGGCTGTAATAGACTGGGTACAACCAAAGAATGTGCATGAGATCAGGAGTTTCCTAGGATTGGCTGGGTACTACCGTAGGTTTGTTGAGGGCTTCTCTCGATTGTCAGGCCCGTTGACCAAATTGACTAGGAAAGGAGCGAAATTTGAGTGGTCTGATGAATGTGAATAGAGCTTCCAGGAATTGAAGCAACGACTCATCACTGCGCTTGTATTGACAATTCCTTCAAGAGAAGAAGGGTTTGTGATTTACAGTGATGCGTCCCATAAAGGGCTTGGATGCGTGTTGATGCAGCGGGGGAGAGTGATAGCCTATGCCTCACGACAGTTGAAAGAATATGAGAAGAACTACCCTACCCATGATCTAGAGTTGGCGGCAGTTGTTTACGCGCTGAAGATTTGGAGGCACAATCTATATGGGGGTAGGTGTGAGATATTTACTGACCATAAGAGTTTAAAATATTTCTTCACGTAGAAGGAATTGAATATGAGGCAGAGGAGATGGCTAGAGCTAATAAAGGATTACGACTGCACTATTAGCTACCACCCGGGAAAGGCTAATGTGGTTGCTGATGCTTTAAGTCGGAAATCAGTGGAATCATCTGTATCTGCAATGGAGATTCAGCATCCGATTCAGATGGATCTGGAGAGGCTCGGTGTGGAGCTGGTAGAGGGTGATCACCAGGCGTTCATTGCTGACTTGGTTTTGCAGCCGACTATACAGGAGAGGATTAAAGCAGCTCATAGGAATGATGCAGAACTAGTAGAGCTTATGGGAAAGGTACAGGATGGTCAGGAAACAGAGTTCAGCATTTCAGATGATGGAGCCCTGAGGTTCCATACCAGGTTATGTGTTCCTGCCGATCCTGAGATCAAAAAAGTCATTCTGGAGGAAGCACATCGATCCCTATATACTGTACATCCGGGTAGCACTAAAATGTACAGGGATCTACGAGAGTCCTTCTGTGGAGCAACATGAAGAGGGAGATAGCTCAGTTTGTGGGTCAGTGTTTGACGTGCCAGCAAGTGAAGGTTGAGCATCAGAGACCGGCGGGATCGTTGCAGCCACTCCACATTCCTGAGTGGAAATAGGAGCATATAGCGATGGATTTCGTCTCAGGATTACCGCCAGCATTGCATGGACAGGATGCTATTTGGGTAGTGGTGGATCGATTGATGAAGACTGCCCACTTTTTGCCGATCAGAGTTAGCTACTCCATGGACAGATTGGCTGAGTTATACATCCAGGAGATAGTTAGACTCCACGGAGTCCCAATGTCCATAGTTTCAGATAAAGACCCACGGTTCGCATCTCGTTTTTGGAAGAGTCTGCAAGGGGCCATGGGTTCTCAGTTGTCATTCAGCACAGTTTTTCATCTTCAGACAGATGGACAGACAGAGAGAATGATACAGATTCTAGAGGATATGCTGCGAGCATGTGTGCTGGACTTTGGTGGTCGTTGGATACAGTATTTGCCACTAGTTGAGTTTGCGTATAATAACAGCTACCAGGCTAACATTGGGATGGCACCATATGAGGCACTGTATGACAGGAGGTGCCGATCCCCGTTGTACTGGGATGAGGTTGGAGAGAGACAGGTATTGGGGCTAGAGCTGATACAGCAAACTCAGGATAAAGTCAGACTCATTAGAGACAAGATCGGGACAGCGCAGAGCCGGCAGAAGAGTTATGCTGATACTCATCGGCGAGAATTGGAGTTTGACACAGGAGATCACGTGTTCCTGAAGGTGGCACCGCTGAAGGGTGTTATGAGGTTCGGGAGGAAGGGTATGCTGAGCCCTAGGTATATTAGACCATTCGAGATTCTTGAGAGAGTGGGTCCAGTTGCCTATCGTTTGGCATTACCACCGGTCCTATCTAGGAGCCATGACGTATTCCACGTTTCTATGCTGAGGAAATACGTCCCAGACCCCTCCCATGTGATTAGATATAAAGCATTGGAGTTGGGCGATACTTTAGTTTATTAGGAAGTGCCAGTGTAGATTCTTGACTGGAAGGAACAGGAGCTACACACGAAGAAGATTCCACTGGTAAAAGTTCTGTGGTGCAACCATGCCATTGAGGAGGCTTCTTGGGAACTAGAAGATCAGATGCGCCAAAAATATCCGCACTTATTCAGTGGAGTTTAGAGCTGAGCCAGTCATGTGAATGGAATAGTATTGTAGTTTTTATTTGTATAGTGTAACGTAAGATAGATAGAGTTTTTAGTTTTTAAATGTGAATGGTTTTAGGAGAATTTTGAATAGTTGTAATCTCCCAGAGCCCTTGTTGTAACCACGGTATTCCTCCGCCATAAGTGAGGGTAATCAATAAAAATAAGAAGTGTTTTCGCTAAGGAAGGGAAACAGAGGAAATGACAAATTTCGAGGACGAAATTTTTATAAGGATGGGAGAATGTAAAAACCCCAAAAAGAGATATAAAAGATTAATAGAATGATTCCAAAAAAAAATAAAAATAAAAATAAAAAAATAAATTAAAATTAAAAACATTAATTAAAAAATATATATTAATTAATTAATTAATTAAACGAATTTAAAAAGAAAAAGAAAAAAAATTAATTAATTAAAATTAATTTTTTTATAAAAAAATATTATTATTAATATTAATTAATTATTATTATTATTATTATTATTATTATTATTATTATTATTATTATTATTATTATTATTATTATTATATTTATCCTCCTGAAGTTTCAACAAGCTTCAGGAGAAGATTCAAACAATTATTATTATTATTATTATTCTTCTTCTTCTTCTTCTTCTTCTTTTCTTTTCTTTTCTCTACAACTCTCTGAACTCTCTCTCTCTCTCCCCACGATCTCTCTCCCTCTCTCCTCGATTTCGTGACGGATTTTCGCCCGATCAAAAATCCAAAAATACCACTGGACTCCACTCACTGCTGCTGTCATTTCTACCGAAGCGGATCGGTGGTAGGAGCGGCGTAAGCGTATTCCCTAGGGTAAGGTATTTTTCCCTTTTTCTTTAATTTCTTGCAAAATATAAATCCAATTGACGAATGAACACCACCACGAGAATCTAGGGATGATTCTCTATAAGTCTAGTGAGACAGAATTCTCGTGAGGGTGTCGGGCCAAAACCCTAAATTTGGGGTGCGGCGATTATTAAGGGACTTATTTTTAATTAATTAACATTAATTTAGAAATGTTAAAATATTAAGCATCTGGGACTGAAGTAGGATTTCTGAAATTTAGGGCCCGGGTGAGCGCCGCCGGTGTAGTTTTGGGACCCGCAGGCAAAATTTGAAAAATTAAGTAGGGATGTTAAATAATAGTTTAAATATTAATTTGAGGTATATAGAGCCTAGGGAAGGCTAGATGAGTATTATTTTGGAGAAATAGATTAATTAATCTGGGGAAAATGTAAATTTCAGGAGTTGAATTTCGGGCGCTAAGGGCGTAGGATTTGGGTCCTAATGAATTTCTCAATAGTCAGGTAAGGGAATAAACTAAAGCAGTAATTTTTCATACAAATTATTATTGATTATGAGTAAATTTATTTTCAGAAAAGCATATGTTATATTGTGTATTACGAATGAAATGTACGATTGGAAAAATACTGTTATGATGATTAAAATGTATATGTATGTATGAGATGTAAGAAATTCACGATTTTAGAATATGAAGTATGGGTTTTTTTTTTTTACAGCACATGTGTGGCATGAATATTGTTTTACGTGGAATGTATTATGATTTGAAAAATTTTACGAACGAAACATGTTTTCAGGTATTATGAAAAGATGAATTTTGTTGTGATGGTTTTGACGATTATATGATAAATGATGTATTTTCAGAATATATATACCTGAAACAATTTTGGCGTGAGGCCATATATTTATGTTATCGGCACGAGGCCGTATTTATGTTATCGGCGCGAGGCCATGTATTTATGTTATCGGCACGAGACCGTATTTATGTTATCGGCATGAGGCTGTATTTATGTTATTGGCGCGAGGCCATGTATTTATGTTTTCGGCATGAGGCCGTAATTACTATATTTTTGGCATGAGGCCGTAATGATGTTATATATATGATCATGTATTATATGTTATCACCACCAGGATGTTAGTTTAGTTCAATTCAGGGGCTCGGTATCGTAGCTATATGTGTAGATCAGATATCTACCTCAGATTAGTGCTAACCATCCCACGAGGGGATGGGAGATGGATAGTCGATGTGGCTTTCAGTAGAGTGTGGACGTCCACCTGGCAGTCCGAACCAGGGTGTGGCGGGCTCATCGTACTTACAGACATATTTGATTCGGCAGTGGTCGGCCAACCATTGTCGGGTTCCGCCTTCGTACTGCACAACCCGTCATGGGGGGTAATATATGAAACCAGTTAGCTATTCATCCTGGGTTTGTTTTAAGTACTACAGTTATAACATATGATTTTATGTATGTTATGATTTATTAATAGATGTGAAAGTATATTTTTACCCAGTACGATATGATGATGTTTATAGATTTATGAAATATACTATATACGTATAAATGCATTAAATATTCATGTTGTCACACAGCTATATTTAGTTTATTTTCCCTTACTGAAAAGTGTCTCACCCCCGAAGATTAAATGATTTTCAGGAGCCCCTGAGAGACCGGCGGGTCAGGGCCGCCATTGAGCTAGTGAGATTACCCTGTGAGAAGGGTAAGATTTTGTAATAGGGTCAGAGTTATTTTGTGTTTGACCCTAGAGATATTTTGATGTGTATGAGGATGTATAGAAGTACAGTTTTATAATGTTATAGAAAGCTCTGGTATTATGTTTTATGATTGGATGTTTGAGATTTTATGTTTACTGCTACTAGGTTTTCCGCTGTGTTTAACAGGTCTCCCCGCTACCCACAGGTTCGGGTTGACCATTTTATTTATTATGTGATATTTTATGTTAAGAAATTGAGGGACGTTACAAGACTGGTCAGGATTCTCTATGTACCTGCTGATAAGTTCAACTCCATACGGTATATTTGGTTTGGTGCACGTCAAATACCTCAAGCTTCTAACCAAACTCTTAAAATATGTGGAGTCAACATCTCCTTGCTCATTCTTTCTCAGCTCCAATCTCATTTCAACCGGAGTTGTCACATGATTGCATTTGTTCATCTCAAACTTCTTCAGTACTTCTTTTGCATAATGGCTCTAGGAGATGAAGATTCTATTCTCGCTTTGCACAACTTCTATGCCAAGAAAATGAGTCATCTGACCAATATCCGTCATTTCGAATTCTTTGACCATGCTCCTTTTGAAAGCGGCAAACATCGCCAAATTGTTGTCGGTGAAAATTAGATTATCAACATATAGGCAGGCAAATAGCATGCTTCCATCTGTCTCCATCTTCATGTATAGTGCATGCTCGTAGGGACACTTCTCAAATCCATTCTTCTGGAAATAGTCATCAATCCTCATGTTCCACGCACGAGGTGACTGCTTCAAACCATAGAGTGCTTTCTTCAATTTGTACACTCTATCTTATTTTCCCTTCTTCACATATCAAGGTGATTGATCAATATAAATCTCTTCTTCTAGAAAACCATTCAGAAATGCTAATTTTACGTCCAGCTGGTAAATCTTCCATCCATTTTGTGTTAATAGTGAAATTAGTAATCTGATGGTTTCAAGCCTGACAACCGGGGCAAATATTTCTCCATAATCAATCCCTTCTTTCTGCTTTTAGCCCTTGGCGACAAGTCTTACTTTGTATCTCTGGACTTCTCTTTGAGCGTTCTCCTAAATAAAGATCCTTTCTTGTTAAAACAAGGAAGGCAGTCTGCACATGTTTTGTCTGGTACCTTAGAACGTATTGATTTATTTGAAACTAACTTTTATGCAGGTAACAAGACTGATTCATTGTGGCGACTCAAATTTGGAGAGTCGCCAATTCAATTTATAAATTTGCACGCACCAGATGAAATTCCTCTAGAGCCTCCACCAAACAAATTGTGATGTTTTTCTTTCCTTTCTTTTCATTTTGTTTTACCTTATTTTATTTTTAGTTAATTTTTAGGTACATTTTTCCTTAATTTCAGTTTTTCTTTTCCCTTACTTCTCCACCTAGGTACGCTCTACTTCCCTCATTATCATCTCTTCCGTCTCCCCTATGCTTTCACATTAAGGACAATGTCTCATTTTAGTTGGGGAGAGAGAATTTACGTGTGCAATTGTGTGCTTCCATGTGATAGAATTTCAATGTGAAAATTGAATGTGATGTTTGCATGTTGGTTAGGTCCACCTTTTGGGAAATACTGGTATTGAGCTCAGAGCATGCTAAATTCCTTATTTGTGACCGTTACATGCCAATTTTTTTTTCCAACTTTTTTTCTTTTTCTTTTTGAGGATATGAAACATGTAGGATGTAGTGCAATCAAAGTTTGAATCAAAAGAGAATTTTATCTATTTCACTTAGTTTCAACCAAGGAAAGGATGTTGAAAGTCTTGCTTCATACACTACACAGATTAGAAGACTTAGAAAGACTACCTTAGATCATTTCTGATTGATATACACTTCATTTGTTTGGGACTTTAATGAACCATATCCTAATGGCTTAAAAAAAAGAGAAAAAAGGTTTGAAACAAATGAAATTAAGAAAAGAGTCGGGGATCAATTGCAAGAAGAAAAAGAGAGAGAGAAAAAAAAAACATCAAAAAGAGGGGAAAAAATTGTGTATTGGAAAGAGCTACCTATTATCAAGGTCCTAAGTAAACAAAAAAAGTAGGTACCTTTTAAAGTGTAGTAGCATGAAAGTCACTTTTGTACATTCATGCACTGGAAATGACTACCTACTACCGGGGTCCTAACTAATCAAGAAAGTGGGTGCCTTTAAAGTGTAATAATGTGAAAGCTGCCAATATAATGGTTTTGAATTAGAGTAAGATCATGCAGTTGTCTCAGATTAATTAGTGTGTTTGAAACCGTTAATGTCTATTGGTAGTCAACCTTGGAATTCTAGCATTATTCTCATGCACATGAGCTTTGTATAGTCTGTTACCTTGGTTGTTTTACTAAATGGTGTATAAATCTCTCAATTGATGCGTAACTTAGATTAATTTGTTTCCTGTGTTCCTAAACTCATTAAGCATATTTCATAGCATGTGATTTTCATAAGTATTTGGATTATGCTTGCTTTTCCCCTGGTTTGATTGCATTCACATTATTTGCTAGAGACTAGTAAAACGTTAGTTAGGGGGTGTGATTACGTGTCAAAGTTGTGTAGTTAAGTATTTAAATGCATTAACTAAGTGTTATTATTTTAATTAAATACTTAATTATGTATACTATTTTAATCATTGAGCTCGTTTGATAATTTCAAGATAATTATCCTAATTTTATCGCAAATTTACGAAGGTCTATGTTTATTATTGTTGTAGGCTAAATGAAGCTGGGAGTGGACCATGCACGCATGCAAAATGCACTTCGTGAGCCGTGTGCATGCGTGAATGAGCCGAGTGTCGTGTATTTAAAATTTACATGCATGAAGCCATGTATATGAAGTGCAAGCCGGGCGATTGAGCAAATTAAATAAAAGCTAGCCGTGTGTTTGCTGGAGACCGGCCGAAAGGAACCAAAGGAGATCCGTGTGAAGCATGCATGAAGATGGGCCTGGGGTTCCGTGCGTAACTGGGAAAGAAAGAAAAGGGAGATGGGCTTAAAGTTAGAAAAAGGAGTTGGGCTTTTTGGGGGCTTCCGTGCGTGAGTGGGCTGAGATGCTGTGTGTGTGCGTGAGGGCCATGGTCGTGTATATGCTAGATCAAAATTGAAATTGCAAAAGAAGAAGGGACCAGGCTTTTGAGATGCTGGCACGTGAAGAGGGCAGAAGGCGCTGGAGCCAAATTGAAAAAAAAAAAATGCAAGAAAAGTTTTTGTGTCTGCACGATTGGGGGGGGGGGGCAAAAGGAGATATAAAAAAAAAAATATAGAAGGTTACTTTTAAAAAGGGAGGTATTAGTTAAGTTTTTTTAAAACTTTTAAGGAGAGTAGGGTTACTTTTCTTTGGGGGGCAACTGCAAAAGACAAGGCAGCAGGGGGTTCTTGGAAGAGGCAGTGCCACACAGCAGCTCCACATTCGGCCTCCTCAGCTCCTCCTCCATTACATACGGCTACACTACTCTTCTCTCTCTCTCTCTCTCTCTCTCTCTCTCTCTCTCTCTCTCTCTCTCTCTCTCTCTCTCTCTCTATTCTCTTCTCTTCTCTCTCTCTCTTGCATTTAAACACTTTTTAAAATTATTATTAATTTCAGTTGTGTTTCATTTAAAGTATTGGAAGTTTTAATTTCTGTTGGATTATCGTATTAAATTTAGTTTTGTTCGTTTCTTTTTTTTTAATATCATTGTTTTAATCTCTCTCTCTCTCTCTCTCTCTCTCTCTCTCTCTCTCTCTCTCTCTAGCATTTAAATTCTTGTTTGAGCATTATTATTGTTAATTTCAGTTGCCTTTTCCTTATTTAAAGTTTCTGTTAGGATTTAAATATTTTCTTTGGGTATTTTTATTATTAAAGTTAGTGTTTTTTATTTAGTTAGAATTTATTCTTATTTGGGTTTATGCTTAAAGTTAGTATTTTTATTTAGTTGAATGATTGTAGGATGTGTTTCTTTCATTATTCTGGAATTGAATCTAGCATTCATTTAAGTTATTTTATGCATGTTAAATCTTTAGTGAAGTTTTAAGTTCCATTGCAAAATCTCAAACATCTCAGGAAACCGAATTTGAATCGTGTTTAGTAAAAAAAAATTTTCCTAATTTCTTTTGGGATTACACAAAATTTGGAATTAAATCGCATTCCCTAAGGAGACCATCTGGTCCTTGGGCTAATTATTACACGACTGAACTCATATACTTGGGATAGCTTCCAAGTTGCTCATTTTTAAAGTGAGTCAAAGACACAACAACAAAATGCCGAGATTCCTCAAGCGGAGGAACCTGTGGAGCAAATTATCGCATCACCGCCTCCTACTCCAGCTCTAAAGCTTAGGAGATCTTCTTGGCAGCGTGTACCAAATAAGAGGTATATAAATTATTTACTTCTTACAGATGGAAGAGAACTCAAATGCTATGACGAAACATATCAGGCGGGAGATTCAAGCAAGTGGGAACCTGCAATGAAAGACGAGATGAAGTCCCTCAACTCCAACAAAATGTGAGAACTAGTTAAGTTGCCTAAAGGTAAGAAGGTTCTTCAAAGCCAATGGGTGTACAGGATCAAAGAGGAGCATGATGGATCCAAGAGGTACAAAGCTCGATTGGTATTCAAAGGTTTCGAGCAGAAGGAAGGAATTGACTACACTGACATCTTTTCACCATTTGTGAAGTTAACAACCATCAGTTCAGTCATGAGCATTGATGCCTCGGAGGGCCTACATCTCAAACAGATGAATGTGAAGACGGCATTTCTTCACAATGATCTTGATGAGGATAGTTACATGCAACAACTTGAAGGATTCTCAGTAAAAAGTAAAGAGGATCTTGTTTGCAAATTGAAAAGAGCTTGTACAGTCTTAAACAAGTTCCTAGGCAATGGTACAGAAAATTTGATAGCTTTATGCACAGGAAAGATTTTCAGAAGTGCAATGTCGACCACTATTGCTACTTCAAGAGGTATCTGTCTAGTTATATCATTCTATTGTTATATGTTGATGACATGTTAGTTGTAGGACCAGATATAGAAGAGATCAAGAAATTGATGTAGCAAATGTTAGAGGAGTTTGACATGAAGAACTTGGGTTCAATCAAGTAGATACTTGGGATGCGAATCTCCAAAGATAAGCAACAGCGAATGTTGCGATTATCTAAGTTGAAGTATATTAGCTGTGTTTTACAGAGATTCAATATGAGCAGCACCAAACCAATAAAGACACTATTGGCTGATCACTTCCGTCTCTCCAAGGATTAGGCTCCCCAAATAGATGAAGAGAAGGACTTCATGACTAAGGTACCTTACGCCTCAGCGATTGGAAGCCTTATGTATGTCATGGTTGGTACTAGACCAGACATTGGTCAAGTAGTGGGAGCTATCAGCAGGTTTATGTCAAATCCAAGGAAGAGTCATTGGAAAGCAGTGAAGTGGATTTTAAGATATCTACATGGCACTATTGATACGTGCCTATGTTTCAGCAAATGAGACTTGAAAATTCAAGGGTATGTTGATGCCTATTTTGCTGGTAAAATTGATCATCGCAGAAGCACCACCGAATATGTGTTAACTGTTGGCACAAAAGTTGTTAGTTGGATGTCGCAAATATAGAAGATTGTTGTCCTATCCACTATAGAAGCTGAGTATTTAGCTATGACATAAGCCAGTAAGGAGATAATTTGACTTCAAGGTTTGTTGAAAGAGCTCGAAATAAAACAGGAGAGGAATGTTTTGCATAGCGACAGCCAAAATGCGATACATCTGGCAAAGAACTCTACATTTCATTCCAGAACCAAACACACTGGATTACGTTATCATTTCGTCAGATCTCTGTTGGAGGATGGAGTGTTGACACTGGAAAAAATCCAAGGTAGTAGGAATCTAATAGATATGTTAACAAAGGTGATGACTACAGAGAAGCTGAAGTTGTGCTCAACTTCAGTTGGTCTTCATGCTTGAGGACAAATTTGAGCACATCATTATCTATATACTGGTTGAGATAGTATCTCTGTCTCCAAGTGGAAGATTGTTAAGCTGAAATGGAAATGGAGAAAATGGAAACGAATTAAATGGAAATGAAATATTAAATGGCCTTGAAAAGGATGAGTTGTAGATGAAAATGAGCCGTGGCGGAGATAGCTTTCATGCGCTAAAATGATAATGCCCACGTGCTAAAATAATCCATTAAATATCCCAATTACTGACTTCCTTTCCTATCCATTCAATATAATTATATAATGAAGCAATTGTACGTGAATGTGAATATTGTGAAGTGAATGAGTGAGGAGTGTGAGAGTGCTGAAGGTGAGAGAGAGAGAGAGAGAGGGAGAGAGAGAGAGAGAGAGAGAGAGGAGAGCGAGAGAGAGAGAGAGAGAGAGAGAGAGAGAGAGAGAAAGAGAGAAGTGTGAGAAGAGTTTAGTTGAGTACGTGTCTCCTCCTTTTGTTTTTCTCCCAGGTTATAGTATATTTGGTGTGCTCCATGGACGTAGATCAAATTAGACCGAACCACATAAATTTGGTGTTCTTATTTTATGTACTTGTTTTGCTTGTGTGTGTGATTATTGTTCCTAGATTGATTACACACCGAAACTGCGTAATTGGACATTTAACCTGGGTTTTACGGTTTATATTTTTAATTAAATGTCCAAAATTGTCCAATATTTTAATAAAATGCCAAAATCATCATTCTTGAACTTTATTGCACTATTTATGAGAATTTAGTAATTTTTTGTCGCAGAAAAATTCCCGGGAACCAAAATCGACACCTGTTCGTATTTCGTGCATAACTTTTCGTCCGAGCTCCGATTGAGATGATTCAAATTTCTGGAGAAAGAGGAAATGATCATCTACAACTTTTGTGTTTTGAGTTTTGTGAGATACAGGCTCCAAAAGAGCAGAATTTGGGACGAACAGAGAACAAATAAAATGAAAAAAATTAAAAAAATATATACTTGAATGGATAGTTGATGTGACCCGGCCATGCATAGCCGGGTCGGGTTGGCTAATCTAGGTATTGTTCAACTTTTGCCCCCTTTATAATCTTCTTCCCCGTACAACTGCAAGAAAAATTAATTTTTTTCTTTTGCTCTCTTCCTCTGTTCTTCTTCTTCTTCTTCTTCTTCTTCTTCTTTAATCTTTTCCTGTCTTGTTTCTCTTTTCAGCCTCTCTCCTTTCTTTCCTTCTTCTCCTCTCTTCTTCCTCTTCTTGCTTTGTTTCTCTCTTTAGTTAGTTATCTCCATCTTTGTCTCCTTCTTTTCTTTTCCCCTCTCTGCTGCTCCCTCTCCGTCCTCCACTGCTGCTACCCGTGAACATCCCAGCAACACAGCAGAACTTCTACGGCACAGCAACTTCTCCGGCACAGCAACTTCTCTCTATTTTCAACTCCGTCCAGCCCTCTGCAGCAGCCAGCCAAGCACTCTACTGCTGCCATAGCAGCAGCCCCTGTTCCAGCAGCCTCTCCACGGCCAACTCCTGCAACTCAGCCCCCGTCAAAGGGTATCCAGCTGCTGCACTCGAACAAGCCTCCATACAACCACCAAGCTCTTCTCCTCCATCCATTACTTACAGATTTGTTGCTGCACAGCCCACGGCCTGCCATGGCCTTCTATCTCCTCTGCTCTCTCTTTCTCTCTAACTCTCTCTTCTTATTTCTTTCTTTTATGTATGTTAATTGTTATTTTTTTTACCTACAGAATTTTATTGGATAACTTAGTTAATTAGTTTTGTTCTCTCCATCTTTCTTCCTCTTACTCTATTTTTTTTATTTGTTATTTAATTAGATGCTCATATTGATATAAGTTAGTTTTTAGTATTTATTTTTTTTATTGAAGTTATTTCTTTACTCAATTGAAGTTTGGGTTGATTCCAAAATAAAAAAATAAAAATAAAAATAAAAAAAAATGTTATTGTTTCGAAGTTTTCCCAAAAATCACATCTCTTTATTGAAGCTTGATTAGTTTAGGTTTTTATTAAAGTTTGTGTTTTGTTTTGTTTTGTTTTTCTCGTGTTTTGTTTTCGTTTAAATCGTTAAAAGTTTAATTTTACTTCAAGGTCTTGGTTCGCGTTAAAGTCCCGATTTTTAGTGTATGTTTGTGTTTGATTAAGTTTCCATTCCCGCGTGCTTTAATTCCATGATTAATGTTACCATTTTTAATGAGCGCGTGTTTCAATGTTTCCTTAGGTAGATTAGAGTTTCTATTCCTACGTACTCTTTAAATTGAAGCATGCTAGCTTTAAGACTTTAATTTAAGTTTTTGTTTAAATCTCTAAAATCTTAAAAACCCGAATCTGAACTGAGTTCAGTGCAATTTAATTTCGATTGGACGAACGTAAATTCTGAGATTAAAACGCATTCCCTGAGGAGACGATCTAGCCCTTGGGCTTAATATTACACGACAGAACTCCTATACTTGGGATAACTTCCGAGCTGCTCATTTTTTCGAGTGAGTCATAGATCCTTATGGACCACAGAGTAACAATAGCCACTTTGTCAACAGTTCTACAACCTTGTGACTTCCTGAATTCCATAGGGAAGAAAGCCTCAACCAATATGGGAGAGCCAATAGCACAAGCCTAGAAATAAATCTACTTAGAGGAGGTTATCACTGCAAAAAGAAATAGATCAAATTTGAAGAGAAAACTTATTAGAGACACTGATGAAATCATCAAGGGCAGAGTAAGGAAAAATTCCTATAGTAAAGACTTCCTTTTCCAAGTATATATAGAGAATAAAAGAATAGGAAAGGGGCTATTTATAGGAGAAAAAGAGGTGGCACAGACCACAAGGCATCATGAGATATCAATCATACAGGGAAAATCTACCTAGAAAATGAGCACTACTCAACAAAAAATTGGGCCTAAAAATGTCCATCTAATGAGAATCGCTTACGAGACAACAAGAGAGCAACACTTGTGACGCCCCGATTTTCATACAATTTTTTTTTTATAATAAATAAATAATCATGTCATAAATCCACAACATCCACAAATCAGTCACGTCAACAATCCTACTACCATTCATACAACCCGACCCGCATTGGGTACCGAGTAAAAAGTATTTTATTATATTCAACCTAACAGCGGAAGACAATATACATATATCAGTCAGAATACAATACCCAGAGTATCAACATACATACAAATATTCACACTACCTTCCCATACTAAAAATTACTATTCAACTCTAGGAGAATTACATCTCCCCTAGTCCAAAAACTTACCCTGTGTATCAGGGTCTCAGCTCCCTACTATCACGGAGCTCTATCACCCGGCCGGTCTCTATTCCCTAAAAAATTTAGATAAATTGGGTGAGACACATCTCAGTAAGAAGGAATAAATTATTTACAGTGTATGGCCAAATGAGTACAATTATAATACACTTTACTTTTCAAATCACCATTTCATCTGAAAAAATACACTGATATTCACATACACATAATCATATAGATATACAACACAAGCTTTTATAAGCTTTAAAATCATTTATCAAATTCAATGATTTCCAACACATATTTACCCGCGAAGTTCCTGAGAATAGGGAAGATTACCCGCCTATACAGGTAGCTTCCCTCTGCCCTAACATGTTATGCAGCCGGGTATGGCCACATCTGATACCTATTAGGACACTCACCTTACTCAGTAAGCCCTCAGGCGGAGAGTTTCACTTCGCCTTAATTATTTATATATTAACTCACACTGTTCCATTTCTCAATTTTATCATTCTTTATTTCTCAATTTCCATTCTTTCTTTCATTCCTCATTTTAGCCAATTTTATCATTTTTTTCACTTTTCATTTACACTTTACTTTCCGGCTCATGAGTATCCTCGGTATCAAATACCAACATCGCGTCTGTAACTCATGGCCACCCTGAGGATCTTTCTATACACGCCATGCTTCCCCCCATGGTCAAGGTTGTGCGGCCCAAAGGCTAGATCTAACCGCGGTTGGCCGACTCGATTAGATCAAATATCATATCACATATCGTGTCTGTTGTACGACTGGCCAGCCTAATACCCTGATCCGAACTCAGGGGGCCCAACAACCCTACACAATGGCACAGTCGACTGTCACGCCACACGCTTCAAGAGTCCGTGTGGTTGCACTAACACCACTCGCAACGGTACCGTGCTGAATATCATAACCATCCAACAGGGTTTACCACCACATACCCGCAATCATTATGCGATATTGACATTTCATCAATTATATTCCAGTATATCACAATTCAGTTCAATATGAATATTCTCATCATTTTCTGTGCACATTTCATCATCTCATAATATCATATATCATATTTCATGTATTTTTCACATTTTCCCAAAATACTCATTTCTCATGCAAATAATTTCCACTCACAAATAAATACCACATTTCATTATTTTTCAATATCAATAATTCACAAAATCCCATTTTCCAGGCAAAACATTTCTACTCATATAATAATACCATATTACATTATTTTTCACTAATCACATAAGTAATTCTCATCTCAATATTTTCTTAAAAATTACTTATCGTTATATTTTACACTCTAAAATACCACAATTTAACATCACTCAAATGCCACACAGTTTATCTGATATTTATATCATAATAATTTTTTGACAAAATATCATATGCTCATTTTTATATATTAATTCAAATAATAATTCTAAAAATACTGCTATAATTTATTCCCCTTACCTAGCTTACTAAGAGTCTCGCTAGAATCCAAAATTTCACGCCCTTGGCGCCCAAAATTTAACTCCTGCAATTTACATTTTCCCCAAATTAATTAATCTATTTCTCCAAAATAATACCCATCTAGCCTTTCTTAGGCCCCATATACCTCAAATTAATATTTAAACTATTATTTAAAACACCCACTTAATTTTCTAAATTTTTCCTATGGGTCCTAAAATTACACCTGCGGTGCTCACTCGAGCCCTAAATTCCAAAAATCCTACTTCAACCCAAAATGCTCAATATTTTAGCATTTCTAAATTAATGCTAATTAATTAAAAATAAACCCCTTAATAACTCCCGCACCCCAAATTTGAGGTTTTGGCCCAACACCCCCACGAGAATTCCGTCCCACTAAACTTGTAGAGAATCATCCCTAAATTCTCGTGATGGTGTCCGTTCGTCAATTGAGCTTACATTTTGCAAGAAATTAAAGAAAAATGGGAAAATGGCTTACCCCAGGGAATATGCCTACACCGCTCCTACCACCGATCCGCTCCGGTAGAAATGACGGCAGCGGCGAATGGAGTCCAGTGGTATCTTCGGATTTTCGATCGGGCGAAAATCCGCCACGAAATCGAGGAGAGAGAAAGAGAGAGAGAGAGAGAGAGAGAGAGAGAGAGAGAGAGAGAGAGAGAGAGAGAGAGAGAGAGCGTGAGGAGAGAGAAGGATAATTCAGAGGCTGCGCAGCGGAGAATAAAGAAAAGAAAAGAAAGAAGAAAAAGAAGAAGAAGAAGAAGAAGAGAATCAAATTAAAATTAAATCTCCTGAAGCTTCTAGCAAGCTTCAAGCTTCAAAGGCGGATAATAATAATAATAATAATATATTTAATTAATATAATAATAATATATTTTATTAATAAAAATAAAAATAAATTTTAATTAAATTTTTTTTCTTTTTCTTTTAAATCCGATTAATTAATTAGTTAATTAATTAAAATTTTAATTATTTATTTATTTATTTATTTATTTATTTATTTATTTATTTTTTTGGAAATCAATCCACTAATTTTTTTATATCTCTGTTTTAGGGTTTTTACAACACTACTCGTAAAAAAATTGGTCCATCTGATTAGCACCGCTCATGAGACAAAAAATGTCTATTTGATGAGCATTTCTCATTAGGCAATAAGAAATAAACACTACTTGGCAAAGTATTGGCTATTCTAATAAGCACCGCTCATGAGGTCTAAAATGTTCATCCAATGTACACCACTTATAAAGCAACAATATATGGGCACTGCTCGACAAAAAAATTGGCTCTTCTGATGAGCACCACTCATAAGGCCCAAAAATGTCCATATAATGAGCACTGGTCATGAGGTAACAATGGATGGGCATTGTTCGAGAAAAAAATTGTCGATCTGATGAGCACTACTCATAAGGTAACAAAATTAGATCATCTGATGAGCACCACTTATGAGGCATGAAGATGTTCATTTGATGAATTAATCCAAATCTCATGATAATAAAAGGACTTGTAGTAAATGCAATATACTCTCAAGCCAAAAAAGGTAACTCTAAGGGGAAAACTTATATAACCTAAAAGAAACCCTCGTATTTAACTCAGCATAACTTATGTAGGAGCAAAAAATGAAAAGACGTCACGAAATTAATAGAAAAAAGGTAACTTCTGTTAGTTAAAGCAGAGGGTCACCATACCAATCTTCACTCCCTAATAACATATCTGAAATATAACTCTTGCGATCCATTAGTAGGGAGAACAATAAGCAAATATCCTAAATGCCTATAAAAAGGACCCCATAAGGAAGGTAAGACATCTCATTCTCACTCACTCCTTTACTATTACGATCATATAATCCTTTCAAATTCCCTGAATTTAGCATCGAAGTGGTCACCCGGAGTACACCTCGGATCCTTCAAGCTGTTTTTCATTCATTCTTAGTAGGCGATCAAAGTCGCTATTAATCCAAATTTTTCCAAACAAATTTTGGCAGCAACAAAGTCATTCCAAGATTAAAACTTTTAAATAAGTAAAATTTTAGTAAGATGAAATGAAATCTTTTTTTTTTTTTTTAAATGAAGAAAGGATAAACTGTTAAGTACTTAAATTTCGCCCCACTATTATGAATTCGAGTTAGTGCCATTTTAATTATTTCTCAAACACACGTGTGTATTAAATAAAATTTATCAATGGTTTTTTAACATGATTTTACGTTGAAAAATATTTTGAAAACCTAAAGGATCAATGAACTTCCACATTTTTTATTTTTTTGTTTTTAATCTTTCAAAGAATCATAAAAATAAAAAATAAAAATAAAAGTTGGCTCATTTTTTAATTTTTTAATTTTTTTTCAGTAGGTAAAAAAAATAAAGAATTTGTCTAAATGTGTAAAATATTTTTTATTTTTTATTTTAAAATTTTAAAATAATTACAAAAATACAACTTTTTTTCCAATTTTTCAAAAATTATATAAGATAGTATTTGAGATCATGGATTTTGGAGTTTACATTTGGATTTGTATGGATTTAGAACAAGTTCAATGCATAATTCATACAAAATGAATTCCAAGACCTAAATTTCAAGCTCTCATACATAATGTAAGTGTCAAAAATCTAAAAATAATATTTTTAAAAAAAAGATATTTTCCAATTTCCAACTTCTCTATATAAATTTAAAAAATTGGAAAACAAAGTGATATTTTTATTATTTAAAAAATTAGAAATGAAAAACTACTATTTGCACAAGCAAATAATGTCAAAATTTTATTTTTAATGATGTTTATTTAGTTCTTGCAAATGTTGTAAAAATTTAATAAAAAAAAAAATTAGCTAACTTGGTTATGATTTTTTTTAAAATTAAAATTAAAAAAATTTCTTTCCATAACTAAACAAACCATAAGCCTTCAAGAAATAAATAGAGAACAAAAATATTAGCATTAACATGTTTTGATGGCTAATTGATGTAGCAAGTGGACAAAGCTAAGACTAAACATGCAAATGAATGAAGCCATTCACAAGCCACCCAACAGCAGACTCAAAAAAGTCACTAAAATTCATTCATTCATTAAGATAAACAAATCAAACTCAAGCTAAACTAATTAAGCTGAACTAGAAGATACTTATCTTCCTAAGTTCGTGAGTTGACTCATTTTGACCTATCTTGTTTACAAGTTCAAATAATAGGCTTATTTAATAGGTTTCATAAGTTCGCGAAGTCATTTGTGTCCTTCAAAATTTGACTTGTATATTGGTTCATGCTCACTTATTAACCCACCTTAAACTGAGATAAATTTACACACACACATTCATGTATTAAAAACTACTCTCTCAAATCATTATTAGTCACATAATTTTATGGACCTTTTAATCTTCCTTATGACAAGATAATAGAAGAAACTTAATCTTCCAGTCTTATATGATTTAATTGTTTAAAAGAACAATTGCAACCGAGAATCCGCTTCTCCATCTATACTAAAATTTTGTTGTCCTCGCAAAAATTTGGAACAAGTTTATCTTTTTAAAGACACCAAATCATCTTTTCCACAATATGGAATTGAAGTACACTTTTGGAGTTGGCAGAACTATTAAAAAATTAAGTAAAAGAATTATTGACAACAGTTTAAATAGTTTCAACTAGAGAGTCAAAATATAAAATGTTCAAAAATATATTTAATTCAAACATTAGACTTGAATGTGCTAATTCATATATTAGACTTGAATATGTTGATTTAAAATTTGTTTCAATCTAGACATTCAAATCTAATATTTGAAATCTATTGATGCGAACCCATCGAGCCCCCTCTCTCTCTCTGATACGAGAACACTAATGTTCACAACTCAGACAGCACATCTTATGCATACATAAATTTGTTCATATCAACCATTTTGATTGTTTTTCTACCGCACACAATTCCAAATTCAAGCTGCCAAATCTATGCACCAAAACACAAGTGTCTTAACTATCAGTTTTCCAGGAGCTACCATTCTAATCAAGCTTTTAAGCAGCCATATTAACCCACTCACAACGTCTAAAGTATCTATTTGTTAAAATCAGGAGAGAGCAGAAAGACAATTGCATGGCCAATTATCTAAGTGAAATACAACATCAACACCAAATGTTAATTACTCAAAGCAGTAGAACAACCTGCAGCCTCCAACTCCAAAAGAAACCCTAATTTAGGAGGATAGTTGTACACACCAAATGCCAACACATTTGACGATAGGGTGAAGACCAAGTCATTTTTCTGGGAGAAAACATATGGAGGAAGATGGATATCAATGATGTTCCGGGCAAAATGTCGATTGTACACAAACTCAGCACAAACAGTCCTCTAATTCAGCTAACCACACCACTTTCCAAGAAAATCGGTTTCTGGAACAGCCAACTTCTGAACTCGAGCAAAACCAAGTGAATTATTACATGATAGTGCAACGGCTTCGCTCCTCTTGCGACTGCACTGTGGCCTGTTGGTACCTGTTCGACTCGGAGGGGTTGTATGTAAACTCTGAAGTATCAAGCCCATACTGGTTTACATGCAGTAAAAACACAAAAACAAAGTCTTAGAAAGAGCTCAGCAAATAATACTCTCACAAGATAAATGAGAGGGTCTCCATTTAGCAATCTATAGGTCTGTAATTAGCAACTTGGCAACCAGAGAAGGCCACCATATCACAAGCACCATTACAGGAGTTTACATCAACAACAAATTCATAGACCATCAATCAACCATCATGCAATTCATGCTGTTTTCTATTTGCAAGCCACGAGACTCCAACAACTAGGAAAAACCTTAACCTAAACAAAGTCGGTGTGTGCCTATGTGAAAGGCTTTAACTTTCCCAACATCCTCATAGGGAACTCTGTAATTTGAGTTGGCACCCACAGCAAGGGTACTGTGGAACATTCTGTTTACCCATCAACCCTATCCGCTCACCCTTCTGTATATTTGCTATTTGGCATATACCACACACAAACCCTTGGCATGAACTTTGATGAAGGGTTAAATTAGCTCTACCACACCACTTATCCGATGGGCTCAGCTTCAACCAAAAAGACAGGCTAATTACGTGGAAGTGCTAACCCAACTTATAAACCCCAAGTACTCCCACCTACATTTCATATGGGACTCCGTAACACTTGCCATCTAAATGGAAGTCATTGTCACAGTGAGGATGATAGCTTTCGTTAGGCACCAGGAAAAAGGGGATTTTACAAGCTAGTCAGAAAAGAACTATAAAGGCCATAAATAACTGTAACAAAATTTGGCAACAAATTCAATAAAATAAAATCAAAATACAAATGGAACTTGAGAGAGACATTTATATCAGAAAAAATGAAACTTACACGGCCATTTTGTAATTCAAAATATTCACAAATAATGCAGGGATTCTTCACCATTCAGTAAAATAATGAAGAATTAGCTAGTTAATGACTGATACGTGAGAGAGAGAGACATTTATAATAGAAAAAAATGAAATTTGTACAGCCATTATGTAATTCAAAATGTTCACAAATAATGCAGGAATTCTTCACTGTTCAGTAAAATAATGAAGAATTAGCTAGTTAATGACTGATACGTGCTCAGAACAGGTTACTTCATGAAAATCTCACACGGGGGATTTAAAATTCCTCATAGAAATATAGAACAAATTTTCAAAATTGTTCATAATGATTTTGATGCCAATAGAACATATTTCTGAAGGATCTGCACTACAAAATGAAGAGCTTCACATGTTTTCTAGTATATAAAGCAAACATTCTACAGGTGTAGATTGTACCTTTTCCCTCATACGTGTACTCCAAGCATCATTTCTGCTTGGACGCTGATCAAGGGTGCCAGCAACAGGCACACCCGTTGGAGGGGGTGGCCTGGTAATCAGTGGTTGCCGGATTTGGCTCGCATTAATGATCTCATCATCACTGTCATAATCTAATGGTCTGTTTGCTGCCCTTACCGAAAGAGCTAACAAAAACAGCAGAGCCTGCATATCACAGAGAATTGATAAATTAAGAGAAAAAAAGTGGGGAAGTGGCATTATGACATCACAAGGTCATCCCTGGTGTTTCCTATAGCTACATCAATAGGTAAACTGCACTGTCTTGTTTCTAGAAGAACAAATAACTTTCTCAAGAGCCCTGAAAAATATGATCTCAAGTAAACGCATCACAAAACAAATGTACAGCAATTGTTACCAAAAACATTATCTAGAATTTTAAATCCATAATCTTTAAGGGACAATGCATGGCAAATGAATATAGAAACTAAAAAACTATTAGCACAAAATCATCCATTTTGAATTAAACAAATGTATTTCTGATCAACCTAAGCTGCCCATAAGCGACCATCAAAGAATAAGGAATTCTTCTTCAAAACAGGCTTATGGACACCCATGGCATATGGTCTCATGACTAAACTAAAGGAGATAAATTGTTTCTAAAGCCTGTGGAGATCCATTCAAGGTGTCAAAAGCAATGTTGTCATTATTTATCAAGCCCGGGGTTTTGGTTTTCTGACAAGATGAAATTTGCAGTGCCAGATCAATACTTTTTAATATCTCATTTTCTATGATTCCTTTTATACAAAAAAAATAGATTTTATTTCCACTCCAAAAAAAAAAAGGAAAAAAGCTCTTGTAATTGCACTCAGGGAACATTAACTTGACACAACACACATCATTGAAGCACAAAAATACCCACAAAAAATATATTTCATTTCAATTTCCAAACCAATGAAAAAGAAAAGAACTGATCGTTTCACCATTTTCCTTATTGAAACCTTACCAACTTTAAGTGCTCTCTCTCTCTCTCTCTCTCTCCCACATGCGTGCACACAAAGCGCACACAACTCACTGCCAGCCCCAGGAAAACAGAAAGCAAGAAAGAATGACCCACATCCACATGTTCACAAAGCAATCATCAGTTCTAAAGATGCTGGCAGACAGTATTCAAACCTTTTCTTCAGGACCCCCTCTCTCTCATCAACATGGAGAATCCAACTCCAAATGAAGTTTGCTACTAAAATCTCTCACATAAAAAATTTGCTCAAGAACCATCTAGTAATTAATCATAAGTCACATTGTCATAACAAGTCCATTTGTCAAAGATGAAGCCAACCATGCCTACTCCCGCAATACCTTCTATTTTATCACCAAGCCATAGCATTCCCTCCACTAAATCTGCTCCTAGATTTCAACACAGAATAATATTATACTCATAGAAACAAAATATAATACATTGCAGTTACCTCTAAAACAACAGCTGCCAAGGCAGCCCATTTGATAACCTTCCAGTGCTCCTTCAGAAAATCATAAATCATATCAAAATCTCCAGTCTTATCTTTTGGGATTTCCTGAAGGCCATGAACATAATTAATTAGATAACCAAATACGCCATCTAGAAACTCAAAATACCAATTAACTAAACACTCGCCTCTTTCCAGCTTTTGTCAAAGAAAATGAAAGCAGCACATCCCAGTTCCACCAAGATCAACAAGATCACCAGAACTGAATACTATGTACACTTGAGGAAAGCAATTCTCATAATAAAAGCAAAAAACAAAACAAAAGCATACAGATGTTGTCAATCATGATTTTACAAAGATAATGGTATGCCATATCAAAATTGTCAAACAATAGGAAGTCCAACCGATGTCCTAATATTATTTGGGATAAAGGAAAATTAGGATACACAAGACAGGCAGCATCCATTTCGTGTCACTGCTCCAATACAACCAAAACATGATATCACAAAGAGGATCACTCCGATCCCAATAAATGCATAAATGAACCTGCAAAACAATGTGTACAGTGTAAAACATTAGCTAACAGACTGCAAAATAACAATAACCATTATTTAAAAAAAACAGACACACACACAATACACACAAACGCAGCCATGAGTTCCTTAATCTCCACACACAACAGAATAACAAGTTCCATGACACAATATATAAAAAGACAGAAGTTCATCCAAGCAACTGAAACTAGGAATCTCGCATACCTTAAAAACTAATCTTTTAACAAAATCAATATAGAAAATACCTACATGAATATGCATATATTTGTCAAAATAATTTGAAAACATTAATTAGTGCCCTATCTCTGTATTCAGCCAGAGTAACTGGACAGGCCTTTTGAGGAGGTTAAGGATGCAGTATTTGTCATGAACAGTGAGAAAGCTCCTGCATCAGATGGGTTCAATTTTTCCATTTTTCTTTTTCATCATTGGTAGGATGTGATTAAAGCTGATGATGAAGGTGTTTCTACTACGGTCCATGTTTTCCAGCCCATTAATCTGGTCTAAGGGATACTATTTCTTGTTCTCAATCTGCTTTTGCTGGAGAGAGAAATTTTGGATGCTCTGCTTAAGGCCAATGAAATTGTAGCAGACACTAAGAGAAATAAGAATAAAGGTCTAGAGTTTAAAATAATATTTAAGAAGGCCAATAATAGGGTGAGTTGGAATTTTTTTTATAGAGTTTTGGCGCGAGGTGGAGAGGACAGATTAGGAGTTAATGTTCTACAACTACTTTTTCTGTTATTATCAATGCAGAACCCAAGATTTCGTTTTCCAGCTTCTAGAGGGTGAGACAAGGGTATCTGTTATATCCCTTCTCTTCAATTTTGGCTGCAAATGTTTTGAGTAGGATGATTGAGAGGGATGTCAATACAGGTTATGTTAGGGACATGGTTTTAAAAACGGTGGTGGTTAGCTAAAAGTAAAAGTTTTGGCCTCCGTGAACTCATTTTTTCCATAAGCAAACTTGTTGAAAACAAACAGTTCCACATGTTTTGAACCCCAAATCCTATATATTGATTCTTTAAATAATTTTTAGTAAATTTTAATCAATCTAGATATAACAAATACAACAATTATTGTGATTTCTTTAGTTGCTATTGAAGGAAAAGCATGCGTTTGCTACTTTTCAAAACTTTCATTATTAGAAGTGAAATTTAAACTAAGAAATCATAAATATAACGAAATATAAAATAGAGAATGTTCATTTTACAAACAAGAGAATAAATGCATAGCAATAGAACATATTTCAGTGTCCAAATTACGTGTAAGAATAATACATAACATAAAATTGAAGCAGCTTACAATACACAAATATGAATGCTATTTTAATGAGATACAGTTAGGTTTATTTGAATGCTAATTATTAAAGAAATACATACTAATTATCATAATAAATAAACTAATAGATGAATTAAAAAAAATACTAATTTAAAAGGAAACTAACAACTTAAATTGAGTTTCTAAGCTTTAATATAGGGAATGAGAATCAAAAAACTGCAAAAGAGGGACTAAAAGCCTATTTCAGCCATTCGCAACCAGTCTATTGTTGTAGATTTGTAGCGGCTTGTAGCAACCCATAACAACAGTTATGCAACTATAACCAACCATATTGGCTGATACAATTGTAAATTGTGAATTGGGGACTACCAAGATATTCTAAGAAGCCAGTGACAGTGTTATGTAATGGCCAAAATGATTGTTACACAACTTTTTTTAAAACCATGGTTCAAGGTATTGCAGTCAAAAGGGACGTTATGGTTTTTTCACATCCGCAGTTCACTGATGATACTATGGTAGCTCTTCCTTTTGTACATTTCTTACTATTATAAAGGTTTTTGACTAGTTTCATGACTTTTAACCTGGGTAAGTTTGGTTTATATGCCGTTAGTTTGAGCTTAGAGGTGACTTCTAGTTCTTCCACACTTATGGTAGGTGAGTTGTGCCTATGACTAGGGCTGCAAAAGCTCAGGCTTTGGCTAGAGCTTGGCTCAAATCGTGCTCCAAAGGTGAGGCTCAAGCTCGGGCTTGGCCCGAGCTAGGCTTGGTTCTGAAAGAAACAGAAAACCAAAGCCCAAAATCGGAATGTATCACTTGAATAAAAATCAAATAATTTTAAATTTTAAATGGATTCAAGCCCATTAATGGGGGGTTAAGGAGATTACCCCAGCAGGCTCGCAAGGAAGCAGGCCCACAAGGGACAGTTGGATGCCATTGTGATTTGTGGATGGGAGGAATTTTCTCCAAGGCATAGCTTTTATAAGCAAGGTGTCAAGTGGAAGTGCAATGATGTATGCAGCTGAGGCATCCTAACAGACCGGTAGACTTGAACCTTGTTCTTACATGACCCGATCAATTTGATTAGGCACTCGCCATTCTCCTCGACTACATGTCCCAATAAAATGGTAAATCATATAAAATTAATGAATTCATAGTAAAATTCCTATATTCTTATATGATGTATTTTATACAAATTTTTTGATAGAGGGATCAAATGGTATAGTTCATTTGTTGGTAGCTTATAGGATTATAAGAATAAAGGGGGCTGATCCTCTATATTGAACTTCTAATGTGGAACAATTGTTAGCTCCCGAGAATGCAGCTCTTTAAACTCTGGCCTCTCTCTCCCACTAAGTCTAACTTTCAGTTTCCATTTTCCAAATCCCACATCGAAAGATGGACATCTTATGGGTCTCCCTTCTTTCTATATAAAAATAGTTCCCTTTCTCTCATGTGATTAATTGATTATTATATTTATTCATCATTTCATTTATCATTTTTATGATTTGTGAAGGAAAATAATAGTTAAATTAATAATTTAAATAAATAAATATTCTCTAAATACAAAATTTTAAATTTGAGCTTATTACCGAGCCTAATCGAGCCTGCTCACGAGCTAAAACAAGTTGAGCCCGTTTCAGCTCGTTTATTAAACCAGACTGCAAGTTAGGCTCAGGAATCATTCATTTAGATAATAAAGAAGCCCGAAAAGCTCTTACTGAGCCGAGCTCCTAAGCCACTCATGAGTGGCTTAGTTCCTTTGCAACCCTACCTATGACTAATGTACAAGTTCCCTTGGAGAGTAATCCTCGCCCAATGAGATTTTGGAATCTTGTGGTTGCTAAGGTTTCAAAGCATCTAAGTTAGTGTAAGGGTGCTCTTTTGTTCCCCTTGAGGAAGAAAAAGACAAGGGGTGGGGGGGTTGTATTTTACTTAATCCAAACTTGTTTTTCATCGATTCCACTTCATTTTCCATCTGTTTATGAATCCAGTTGAAGTTTCGGGTATGTTGGATAGGGCTATTAGGGGATTTTTGTTGGTTAGGAATGGGTAAGAGGATCAATCATCTCATGAGGTAGGAGTTATAGGGAGGTTTAAGAGTGAGTTGGACTTGAATTTGGGTAATTTGGTGTCTAAAAGATTGCTTTTAGTGCCTAAATGGTTATGGCATAATTGGCATTTTCCTTTGGAAACTAATTCTCTTTGAAATAAGATAATCAAGTGTAAATTTGGCTTACACGCAAATTGGTGGAAAGATAATATTGGAGTTAAAGAGCTTTTCATGAAAACCCATGGAAATTCATTCCACATGCATTTCCTTGATGTCCAGTTAGTAATTCAATTTCATCAAGACTTATCTAGTTAACACTAGAGTTCAAACTATGTTTGTTTCATGGCCATTGAATTTTTTAATGACAAAATGCAGATAAGTAATACAGTCAAGTTGAGTAAAATAGAACTAAAATTAACTTGAAAGAAACAAGCAGCTACAAGCTCAAGCAAATTCTACATTAATATAGTAAAATAACAATTGCTTTTATGTACAGCAACTTTATATTTAATACAACAATTATTTCTAGATAGAAATGCAAAGCAGCCCCGTCATGAATTCTAAATATAGAAGATACTATATTAACCTCTACTTTCAAAGCTAATTGGAGCAAACTATTTTCCCTGATGTTTAGTATGCTAAAATAGAATGGAATGGGAGTAGAATAAAATAAAAATTTATATGGTGAATATAAAATTACAAAAGACTAATTCCATTCTAGCATACCAAACAAATCATAAATTCCCCCTAAAAAAATTTTCAATGAACAATGAAAGGTGATATTCAAATTTTCACTAATTAATCATGGAATGAAACTTATTTTCCACGCGATCAAACTACGGGAAAGATTGATGACTGGAAATTAAGATATGAAACAATAGTGTAAAAAAAAATTGATTCCAACACAAAAGATCCGAAACAAAAGCTATTTCTTACTTAGGCAGTTGATTTTATGAAATGAATCGTTTCCTCATGGTACTTTTTGCTAGAGGAAAATAATATAATATAAATAGAAACAAATGAAGGATTAACATCCACAGAAAATTCATTGCACATAAAGAAGCAATGTCAATCTGATTTTCAATTTTTCTTCTCAAAAAATAAAAGTTACATAAAGGCAAATAAAAAACACAACAAAATGATAGTCAAAGAAGGATACAACTAACTTCATGTTCATTCCCTTCACGTAGGGAAATTAACATAAACCTGCAACTAAGGGATATTTGGTTCACATGATTTTCATTCCCATGTTTGTTTTGGAAGTAGAAGGCAACGTGGCAATTATCCCACATTCCCAAGTGTGAGGACTGAATATTTCACGCCTTTGTGAAAGGACCATGAGGTGCTAGCTAAAGCCCTCTTGTTTAACTAGCTAGCCTAGCGTTTACCACAATTCACCAACAACCACTTTCATTGTCATTCAAGAAAATATAAGCGGAAGCAATAAGCAACTTATGAAAGAAGTGGCACCTAAGCAATAAACATTGAAGCAACATAATTCATTATCAACACCTCAGTTAACAATGTGTGTCTAGCAAGGGAGGCAAGTAGGCTAAACACGTTGACAATAGCTAGTGAGTTTTACGAGTTGATGAACATTCACCCTCCCCTAAAGAGTTTTCTATGCTATTCTCACTCTGGCACTAGGAGACATCAATATAACCAAGGAGTCATACTCCCTTTTTTAGCCTAGGGAAAAACCATATCTAAAAAATAACCCTACATTTGTATTTGTATAATGGAAACCCATCCCAAACGCACGAGACAAGCGGTCACACATAAGCATAATGCCCTAAACAAGCTCACTCATGACGCTCCCCCCACTTCTGCGGTCAACGTCCTCATAGACTTTGACGCTAGGTGCACTTCAATTTTGTCCACGAACAGTTGCATATCTTCCTCAAAAACCCAGTTGATTTCTTCGTTGCCAAGGCCTTTCCACTTCACTGATAACTCCCAATGCTTTTTCCTTAAGGATGTGAACTCTCTATCTGGCAGGATGTCTTCAACTTCTCTTCTGTCAAGTTGCACTGTCTTCAATTCTGCTCTAATTGACCAACTTCTGCTTGGATTTTCGTTGTCAGCGTTGAACAGCTTGAGGCAGCTGACGTGAAACACAGGACGCACTTTCATCCAAGCCAAAGGATCAATTTTGTAAGAGGCCTTCCAAACTTTGGCCAAGATGGGGACTGGTCCTTCATATTTACGAAGTAGTCTCCTATCTCGTCCCCGTAGTGACCTGATCTATTCAGGATTGAGCTTAAAAAGCACCAAGTCACCTACATTGAAGTGTTGCAGTCTTCTCCCCTGATTTGCCCACTTCTTCATATGCTTAGAAGCTTTCTCCAGGTTGGCCCGGGCAATCTCTGCATTATGCCTCCATTCTTTAGTGAAGATGTATGCTCTAAAACTCTTTCCTTTGTATGGCTCATCGACTGTGTGAGGTAATAGTAGCCGCTGGCCTGTAACAAGCTCAAAAGGTCTCTTGTTGGTTGTTGAACTCTTTTGGGCATTGAAACAGAATTGAGCCACATCAAGTAGTTGCACCCAATTCTTCTGACTGGCATTGACAAAACGGCACAAGTACTCTTCTAGTAGCCTGTTGAATCTCTCCGTCTGTGCATCTGTCTGGGGATGGTAGCTCAAAGAGATGTCAAGTTGTGAACTGAGGATTTTGAAAAGTTTTGTCTAGAAGTTGCCAGTGAATCTTGAGTCTCGGTCACTAACAATATCTTGGGGAACACCCTAATACTTCACAATATTCTTAAGGAATAGTTATGTCATCACCTCTGCCGAACAATACTTTGGTGTGGGTATAAACGTACCATACTTCGAAAACTTGTCTATAACCATAAGTGTAGACCCTACATCTCCCACTCTAGGTTCATTGGTGATGAAGTCCAGTGAGACACTTTGCTCCAGTCTTGATGGTACTGGTAGGGGCTCCACCAGCCTTGCAATCTTCTTTTGCTCCAACTTGTCTTGTTGGCATGTGAAACAAGTCTGAGTATAATCAACCACATCATCACGCATGTGCGGCCAAAAATACCTCTGCTTCAATAATGCCAAAGTGAGCCTCCATCCTAGATGTCCGACCCACATGGTATCATGACACTCTCTCAACAGGGTCTAAGTCAGATCTCTAGCTCGTGGTACAAAGAGCCGACTACCATGGGTCATAAGCAATCCGTCAACTTCAGTTGTGTGAAGAAGTGGCTAACACCTGAGTTATCTGGTTTCACCACAAACCTTGACCTAAGTAAGTAATGTCGCCATATGCGGAGACAATGTATCACCACTAGCATCTCCTTCTCCTAAGTTGTGTGCTTCCATTGCACTTCACTAAGCTTACGACTCTCGTACGCAATAGGATCTCCCTCTTGTAACAATAATCCTCCAAGGGCGTAGTCCGATGCATCTGTTTGCACCTCAAAGGGTTTCACGATGTCTGGAAGAGCAAGTACCTAATCTCTCATCATGGCATCCTTCAAGTCATCAAAGGCTCCCTGGCACTTATCTGTCCAGTTCCACCCCTAACACTTCTTTAGTAGCTTTGTCATAGGAGTAATTCTCCTCAAGTACCCCTCTACTAGCTTCCTCTAATAGTTGGCAAGACTAAGAAAGGAACGCAACTCCTTCACTGTTGTTGGAATCTTCAATTCTTGAATCACTCTCACCTTCTCCATATTCATCCTTATATGACCTTGTTCAATCACATGACCAAGGAATTTAATGCTTTGCTGAGCGAAAGAACACTTCTCTTTCTTCACATATAGACTGTTCTCCTTCAGCCTGTTGAACACCTTCCGTAGATGCTCTTTATGCTCCTCCAGAGTGGAACTGTAGACAACAATATCATCCAAGTACACCACCACGACAAACTTGTCAAGATACTCATGAGATACTTGGTTCTTCAAGGTACAAAATGTTGCAGGCACATTCGTCAACCTAAATCGCATCACCAAGAATTCATATGCCCCATACCACATCAGACAAGTTGTCTTCGACTAATCTCCATCAGGAATTCACACCTGATAGTAGCCCAACCTCAAGTTGAGTTTAGTGAAGTACTTGGCATGACTCAGCTGATCAAACAGATCAGCAAACAACGGAATATGATACTTGTTGCGCATTGTCACCTTGTTGAGCACATGGTAGTCTACACACATTTGCATGCTCCCATCATGTTTCCTTTTAAACAACACCGGTGCTCCGAATGGTGCTTTGGAAGGGCGAATATATCCCACTTCCAACAAATCAAGTTGTTGTCTCAATTGTACTAACTCTGGAGGGGCCATTCGATATGGCCCCTTAGCAGGTGATTCCACTCCTGACAACAACTCAATCTCATGCTCAACACTCCGTCGTGGAGGCAATTTATGAGGCAGCTTATCCGGCATCACCTCTTTGTACTCATCCAACACTGCTTGGATGGTCATAGGCACCAGCTCCTGGCCTAGTTCTTCCTCTACCACCACTGTGGCTAAGTATGTCTGCTCTCTACTTCTCAATCCCTTTTTGAGTTGCATGGCTGAAAGGAATTTCTCATCGCCTCCTTTCTTTGCAACAACTTGCACCATGAAAGGGTAACCTCCCATCAGACACAGGAAACCAACATAAGGCATCAGCACTACCTTAGTCTCCCTCAGAAATTCCATTCCCAAAATGACTTCGAAGTCATCCAATGGCACCACTGTGAAATTCACATGACCTGCCCACTGCCTAAGCTTCTCAGACACTTGCTTGGCTACTCCCAAAGCAGGCTGGGCTATAGAATTCACCGCTTTCATGCGTCTTGAACCCTCCTCCAAGGATAAGTTGAGTCTCCCTGCTTCTGCCTGTGAAACAAAATTATGGGTAGCCCCGATATCCACCATAGCATGGTACTCTTCCCATTGATCCTCAAGACCACAAACATCAATCCTTTCGCATGTGTAACTTTCGGTGCTTTCGCTTGCTTTTCCAATGCGTTCACTAGCCGCATTGCACCCATCCTTGGAGTATCCTCGTCTTCCCCATCACTTTCCACTACCCGCTCCACAGTGGAAGCTTGCAAGGCATTGAGTGATGCCTTGTGAGGGCACTCAACAACTCTATGAGGCCTCGACACAAGTAGCATGAAATTCTACCCTTTCCAGTGGGTGTGTTGAACCCTCGAGGCGATGAAGCTTCTTTTGAAGTTGACGCCTTATAGTCGGCTCCCCCACTTTTGGGTTTGCCCTTCTTGAAAGACTTTCCGTTATTTCCACCTCCGCTATTCTCTTTGGACGAAGCGATATTATCATCAGTGTAATCAGTTAAGCATTCCGCAGCAGCTTGTGCGATAGACAAGTCCTAAACTCTTTGCCTATGAAGTTTTGTTTTTACCCACGGTTTCAACCCCTCAAGAAAATAGAACAACTTGTCCTTTTCCGACACGTCCCTGATATCCAACATCAAAGTAGAAAATTGTTTCACATATTCCCTAATTGACCAAGTATGCTTGAGGTCTCTCAGCTTCTTCCTAACATTCTACTCAACATTCTCATGAAAGAATTAAGCCTTGAGCTTTCTCTTCAAGTATGCCCAACAAGCCACTACACGGTGTCCATTTTTAGTTTCATTGTACTTAGTACGCCACCACAGTTTGGCATCACCAACAAAGTACAAAGTCACAGTATCCACTATCACCTGATTTAAGTATTTTACATGATGGAAATTCATCCCCAACGCACGAGAGAAGGTGTCAGAGGCAAACATAATGCCCTAAACAAGCTCAGCTCGTGACATAATGAAAGTAATGGAGGCTACGAATAATTCTAGGCAATCAGATTTTGCTTGAAGATTTAAAATTAAGGATTTTATGTTAGTTTGGGGATATTTTTATATTTTAGCTTTTTCAAAAAATTTCTTTTGAGGGCAGTTTATGATTTTTATTATTTGGAGTAAATTTGATTTAATAGTTTTTATATAGAAAAAAAAAAGATTTCATTAAATAAAAAAAAAATGTATAAAAAAAAGAATAAGACATCCTCCTATGGAAAAAGAAAACAAAAAACGGAAAAAAAATACAATCAAAATAAAACAGCCTTCTAGTATCACTGTACAAAACATACCCTGTTAAAATAGCTAGCTATGAAGGAACAGAGAGAAGCCAAACACTGAATCCTTACGCACAACGAAGGATAAGTGGTCTTCCTCCCAGAAAAAATGTAGTTTGCTTTCCAACCAAACTCTCCAGGAAATTGAAAAGATCAAAAAGTGCATGAGACCAAACCATCTCCACTCTACCCAAAGCCAATAAATGAAATATTGAATAAATCCTCCACCAAGCTTGTACATAACCAATTCTCTCCAAATAAAGCAAACAAATTATTCTGAATCCTCCAAGACAAAGCACAATGCAAAAAACGACGAATGCAAATTCCAAGCTACAAAAAAGCAACATATAAACATCCCGAGAGAATGCCTTCAAAGATCTCCTACTCTACAACAGATTATTGGTGTTAACTCTATTAAGAACAACCAACTAAATAACAGCCATCATGGTGCAGGGGCAGCGTCAAGGATCTGCAGCCATGGGAGAATTTAAAATAAATTGAAGAAAGGGAGGGAGGGGAAGAAAGGATAGAGGAGATGGAAGGGGGAAACTCACGTTCACTTCTTAAATTCAAAAATTCAACAATAACTACTTACAACATGGCTTTCACACACTATTTATAAGAAAGCCTCTACACATGAATTTACACACGTACCCCTAAAACTACATTACATTACAAACATAACCGTAGAATACACAAATACTACAAACAAGCCCCCAACGTACATAATCCTAATACAAGCAAACTACACACACATACTTAAACAGCTAACCAACTAAGCACATTTGGGTTTCAGACCCAATAAACCATTGACCCTATTATTCGACATAGGCCTCCAAATTGGGTTGAAATTATCAATCCAAATATCCGCTACATGTCCTACATCAATCCCCTCCTTCTAAAAAGAACTCACGAGAGGTCCTTGCGGAAAGAACTTGTTGGGGAAAGCACCATGGAGCCCATCACCATGAATACAATCATCTCATTTCATAAGAAAGGAACCAACAATATGCTTCAACTTGGTGAGTGGGAAAATTCGTGATGGCATCAACTTATACTTCTTGATGTCAACTAGAGAGGGAATAAGAATTCTTATATCCATCATGCTTCACCCTCCTAACAAATAACCATGGTCAGCCCAAAAGGATATGGCAAATTTTGAGAGGAAGGATATCACATTGTACTATCTCCACGATGGAACCAATCTTCAAGGTAAGTAAGCAACAATCATAGACCTTCAAGTTGGTATTATTCACCCAAGCAATTTTGTATGGTTCGTGATAAGGCTCAACTTTCAAATTTAACTTCTTCACAACTTCCTCAGAAACTAGATTTGTGCAACCATCAAGATTAATAACCAAAGTACAAAGTTACTTTTGGCATATCTCTTGAGTTTGAAAGATGTTAAGATGTTGGTATGCCTCCAATCTTTTTTTTTTTGTCAACCTTTTGAGGGAAGAGAGCAATGTCAAAACACTAAACAAGTCTTCACATTGCCATCATCATCAAAGTCACTTAGGATTTCTATTTCAGCTTCAACTACTTGAATGCCATCATCATCATCAATAGCCATGGCTTGGTTAGGGCATTCTGAAACTTGATGAGCAAAACCTTAACACTTGAAAGCATTTAAGTGATAGTTGGCTCTTAAAAGTTGTTCCAAAATCCTCAAGAGTCTTCCAAGGGGTACTAGTTTGAATTCCTTTACCCAATTGCTCAACTATCTTCTCTCACACAACTCCACCAGTATCCTTCTCAAATTGAAGGCTTGATGTAGCTTTAGGAGGATTACGTTGCCTATCCTCTTCAATCTGAGTGGCAACCTATATTGCATCCCCAAATGTAGTGAGACGACATGCAGCAAGTTTGGAGGCAGTAGCTGGCTTCTACCCTTTTGAGTACAAAGCAATCATCACATACTCTTTCCATTCTATATTAGCATGAGTAGCCAAATGATAGAATCTACTAGTTTACTCCATCACTGTCTTTTCTTCTTGCTTCAATTCAAAGAGTTGGAGATGAACACGCTGCTGATAGTTGGGAGGCAAAAATTGCTCCTGCAGGGCTTGCTTCATCTCATCCCATGTTGTAATCTAACCAAATCCCCTTCTTCTAAAGATCTCCCTTTGTTCAACCCACCAAATTCGAGCAGTTCCCTTCAAATTTGATTCCCTTCAAATTTGATTCAGCCAAGAACAACTTTCCAGCCTCATTCAAGTCATACCATCGGAAATAGAACTCAAAAGAATACACCCAATCATCAAATTCATCAGGAGAACCATCGCCATTAAAATCTAAGACTTCTATTTTAATTCCCTTACTCAAATGATTATTTCAGCCTTCAAACAACTCAAAAGTACGAGGGACATCAGCTATTCCACCACCCTGTCTGGTATGAAATTCCATGGGCCTTTTACCTAAGGCTGCAATTTTGGTTGTTAGCCTATTCAAAGCATTCGACTGCAAATTTGGTCGTTAGCCTATTCAGAGCATTGGTAATAGTCTCCAAGGAATTTTCCATGTTTTGCACCCTGTTGAATAACAATTCCACCTTTGCAGACAATTCAAAATTTGTCACCATGTTACAATTATATATCACCAAGGACTCTTAATCAATTTGCGAACAAACCTCCATTAGTCATGCAACCTGCAAACTTAACTCAATTATTTAAGAACAATCTCAAATCACCTTTAATCTTGAGTATCACGCAAAAAATGAAATGAACTCACTCAGAAAACTCGTAAATGCAGCAATAGAACCTAATTTGTAATGCTGGCAAAAGCCAATTTTTAGCGTTTTGTTCTGATTTATCGCACTTGCAAAATATTGTATGCACAATCAAAATGTCTCCTTGCAAATCAAAATACCGTGGAGAAAATGCAAAATATTGTGGCTGGGCAATTTCTTGCAAAACTGGAAACAGGACGAAAGTTTGGCACACGCTCTCAGTCTCACTAGTAATTGCCCGTGTGGGAACGTGCGCCACCAGTGGGGCCCCTCTGCAATGAAAATTTGACTACTAGTAGATCAAGGGCTGATGAGTCAAGTGTTGGTGGCAGGGTCCTAAGAAAATTACCAGGGTTAGGGATTCAAGAGAACTGAAGACTGGAATTCTTTTGGCCAGCGCATGGGGCTCCTCTGTGGTTGGGCAGCGAACAAAATTCTGGAGCTAGGGTTTTGGCGGGTTCAGATTTCAAAGGGATGGGTAGTGTTGCACAATGGTGTCTGGAAAGTGGTGTTTGAACAAATGGGGACACACTAGAATTTCATAAAGAAGTTCAGGCCATTTTCTCTTCTTTTTTTTTTAACTGAAATTTCAGGGCAGAGAAGAATCAAAGAGAAAATGAAGGAAGAGAAACAATGAGAAGAACAAGACAAGAAAGAAGAATAAGGGAAAAGAAGAAAGAAGAAGCAGCAAGTTACAGAACTGTCAAGAGAATGAAGAAGAGAAGAAGAGGGGGAAGAAGAAGAGTGAAAGGGAAAGATGGGGATGGGGTAATTGAAATGGAAGAACAAAATCATGGTTGGGCTCTTATACCAAATGATGCAGGGGCAGCACAAGGGATTGCAGCCATAGGAGAATTTAGAAGAATTTGAAGAGAGAAAGGGGAAGAGAGGAGAGAGGAGATAAATGGGGGAAACTCATGTTCACTTATCAAATTCAAATTCAAATTCAACAACTGCATACAACATGGCTTTCACACACTATTTGTAAGAAAGCCACTAAACACATGAAATTACACATACCCTTATGCTACATTACATCACAAACATACCCCTTGGAATACACAGTACAACAAACAAACCCCCGACATTCATAATCCTAATACAAGTAAACTACAAACACATACTTAAAAGCCTAACTCACTAAGCACATTTGGGTTTCGAACATAATAAACTATTGACCCTATTCTTCAACATATGCCTGCAAAATCCAAATTGGGTCGAAATGATCCATCTCGCTTCTCATCCTACATCACATCTTTAGAGGGGACTTTTTCCCTGATAGTATGACAAAGAGAAAAGAACTTTTAAGTTCTATTCAAAGGATGAAAGAGAGATTTAGAAGAAGAGACTCCTAAAAGAATCCAAAAGCCAAACCCATCCATCTCTAAAAAAGAAGAAAGAACTGCTGTTGTTTGCTGCTGCTCCTTCAAAGTTGCACTGGACAAGAAGTTCATCATCAGAAAGGAGACTTTCTTCATCAAATCTCTTCACCTCACCTGAAATCCTTTCCGCTGTTGCCAAACCCTCCTTATCGCAGCCAATCATCCCCCAGAGCTGCATTTCCCCATCGCAGCACCTCCCAATCATGACAATCCCAGCCATGCTATAGAAGCTCCACTGCTCCACTAGCCCAACAAAATAATAGTGACCAGAGCAAAGAGGTATTGACTGCTGCCTTGAGACATCCTGGAATGTGACAATGAAAACCAAAGCTAAATTGAATCGCATCGGGAGAAATTGGGGCTTTCCTTGATATTTTGAAGAAACTGAAAGAGAAGCAGCATTTGTACAATCAGAAACTCATTTTGATGCGAGATTTTGAAGAAATTAAGCGAAGCTACATCTGTACTGTGAGCAAGTCACTGGTTTCTTAGACTGTTAGCATAAGACTTAAAAAAAAAAAATGAAGTGAAAGTGCTTCGGCTGAGTGGGAATTTAGATGTTTTCAGTGATACTTTCAAAACTCAGGAGATAAATTGGTACTACCAGCATCACTTCAGGTTTCTGCCATGATATTTTGGAGTACTTAGCAAGAAATTGACTGTTTCCTACGTGAAATTGGGTAACTTCTGAGAAATTACCAGAAATAGATGACCTAGATGTCAAGTTTGGTCTGAATGCCCTTTCCATAGGGTTTGCTTTCATTATATAGAAGAAATTTAAATAGTTGGTGCCATATTTTCAGGCATATTTTTAGCACCTAAATGCCGCCAGAATTTCAGACACCTGCTGCCAGAATTTCAGGAACATGCTGGCAGAATTTCAGGCACATGTTCAGTGCCAACATGCTGCCTGGTTTTCAGCCTTATTTACAGCCAAATCTTTTGCTATACACAATATAAATATAAAATAAAATATTTCAACTAAGTTATTTACATCCTAAACAAATTCTGCTAACATACAGCACATGTAGCTGTCAATTCTGCTAACATCCCCCCTCAAATTGATGTTGGGCGATCGAGAAGCATCAATTTGTCAAGAAGGAACTGATGGCGAGGATGAGAGAGAGCCTTGGTGAAAACATCAGCAGTTTGGTGTTCAGTGGAAATGTGTGGAAGAGTAATCTCCTAACGAGCAAAGGCTTCACGAAGGGAATCGCAATCCACCTCAATATGTCTGGTGCACTCATGAAAAACGGGTTTCGCGGCAATCTGAATAGCACCACTGGTATTATCAGCATGAAGAGGAGTAGGAGTAAGCTACAGAACACAAAGTTCTCCTAACAACCCTCAAAGCCATAATATTTCAGAACAGGCAGACGACATAGCCCGATATTCAGATTCGGTGGATGACTTCGAAACACGAGCCTGCTTCTTACTCTTCCAAGAAATGAGGGCATCACCAAGAAACATACAACAACCCGTAACAGAACGACGAGTATCCGCACATCCAGCCCAGTTGGCATCACTAAAACCCATCAACTATAAAGAATACCCTAAAGAGAAGAACAAGCCGCAACCAGATGTCCCTTTGAGATATCGAAGAAGATGACGGACAGCAGCCAAATGTGATTGGCACGGAGCCTGCATAAACTGACTGACCTACTGAACAGCAAACGAGATATCGGGTTGAATAATAGTTAAATAATTTAAACTGCCCACCAGCTGCCGATACATCAAAGGATCAGATAAGGGATCACCATCCGCCTGATGCATCTTTAAATTGACCTCCATAGGTGTAAGAACAGGATTACAGTCTTGAAGGCCGGCTAAAGACAAAAGTTCTTGGGTATACTTCTGCTAATGTAAAAGTGTGCCATTCGGACAATGTTGAACCTCAAGTCCAAGAAAATACTGCAGTGGACCAAAATCTTTCAAATGAAACGAAGATTTGAGATGCTGTAGGAGCTGCTCAATTAGCTGGAGATTAGATCCTGTAATCACAATATCATCAACATGCACAAGAAATATAACGATCCCAAGGGCATTCTTGCGAAAGGATAGAGAGGAGTAGTACGAAACTTCTCAAACCATACAGAGCCTGCTTCAAGCGACAAACATCAATAGAAGAGGAAGGAAACAAACCAAGAGGAGGAGACATAAATATTTCTTCCTTTAGATCACCATGAAAAAATGCATTCTTCACATCCATCTGGCGAAGCAACCATCCTTTCAAAATAGCAATGGCCATAACAGTATAGACAGTAGTCATTTTGGCCACGGGAGCGAATGTTTCCTCATAATCAAGCCCATACTCCTGCCTATTCCCAAGTGCCACTAGACGAGTTTTATGTCTTTCGATAGAACCATCAGCACATAGCTTGATGGTGTAGACCCATTTGTGCCCAATAGGCTTAACTCCAGCAAGACAAGGGACAATGTCCCAAGTGTGATTGTCCTGAAGAGCCTGAAGTTCATCCTACATAGCTTGCCGCCAACACTCATGAGCAGAAGCCTGAGAATAAGACTTAGGCACAGAAGTAGTATTAAGAGTAGCTTGAAGAGCAGAACAAGAAAAACCATACCAATCTGGGGGTTGGGAAACCCTAGTAAACCGGCGGGGCGCATGCAAGATGGGATCAGGTGGCGGTTCAAAAGAAAGGAGAGGCAGTGGACGACGTCGTTGATACACAATACCTGGCTTAAAACGAGAAGCAATACTAGACACGTCATCAAAAGGAGGAAGCGAAATAGAGGAAGAAACATGATTAGTACGAGACGGAAAAAAATATTGATGTTCAAAAAAAATCACATTGTGAAAAATACGAAGCTTGTTAGCATCTACATCATAACACACAAACCCTATATGAGAATTACTATAGCCAAGAAAAGCACATTGAACAGATTGAGCGGCAAGCTTGTGACATTCAATGGGAGGTAAGTGAACAAAACAAATGCAACCAAAAACATGTAGAGAATTGTAATCAGGAGGAACACCAAACAAACGAGAATATGGAGAATTAAGATCCAAGGTAGGAGAAGGCAAACGATTAATCAAATATACAGCCATAGAAGGAACAAAAGATTCAAGCATCAATGTATGCACAACATCTAAAATGTGACAATTCTTACGCTCGGCAACGCCATTCTGTGGAGGGGTGGAAGGACACGAATGTTGATAGAGAATACCCTTCTATTGGAGAAAAGATTGAAAAAGGATGAGACATGTATCTGCCCCCAGAATATGAGCATAAGATCTTATTACAGGTAGAAAATTGGGTTTCTACATGAGCAACAAAAGTTTGAAAAGGTTGAGAACACATCAGCTTTAGAACGAAGAAAATAGACCCACGTGAAACGACTATAATTGTCAACAAATGTCACAAAATATTTGTATGGAGCATTAGAAATAACACGACTCATCCCGCGAACATAAGAATGAATAATTTCAAAACACATAGAAGCATGACTACCATGTGCAGGGAAAGGCAAAGTCTTACTTTTACCAAGACGACAAGTAGCACAGTCAAAAGATACAAGAGAAGAAGAATAGGAATCTTTGTTGCCCAAGAAACCATGTTTCAAAAAATGAGCCAAGACAACAGAATTAGGATGACCCAATTTCTTATGCCAGACTTCATTATTATTGGCAATAGTTGTACAAGCAAGAGAAACAGTTAGGAATAGAAAACTGTAAATGAAATAAACGTCCCACTTTAGGCCCCTTCGCGATCAACATCCCCAACACCTGATCCTACACAAGACAACCACCACGAGAAAAATGAACATCAAAGTTATTATCCACCAATTCTCCAACAGAAAGCAAATTGGTAGACAATCCATGAGAGACAAAAACATCGCAAAATGAAGAGCCCAAATTACCAACAGCAGTAATTGGCAGTATTGCCATCAGCAATCTGAATATTTTGCGTGCCTTTATACTTACGAACATCATGGAGACCCGTCATATTACCGGTCATATGATTAGAAGCACCCAAATCAACAATTCAAGAAGTTGACTTAGTGGTCGTACCATGCAGGCCTAAGGCCGTAAAAGCAAACACAATCATCTATTGGACCATTGCTGGTGTGAAAACAGACAAATCAGAGCTTACAGTGGGTGGCGCAGAGGAAGAATAAGAGGACCGAAGAGCAGCCTGAAAAGCTTGGGATTGGCGATGTTAAGGCCGCACTCGACAATCTTTGATGAAATGGCCTACTTTCTTGCAATAGTTACAAATTTTCGTAGGACAGTTACAAGCAATATGACCAAACTCCTTGCATCTGAAACACTACAACTTGTTCCCCCCTCTCCCTTGCACTGCATATGCTACATTCACAGCCACAAAAAATACCTTCTTAGAAGTCATACCCATCTGAGGGGATAACCGCTGTTGTTCACGCAACAAATCTCTCAAACAAATATCCAAAGAAGAAACCGGATTATGGTTCAATAAATTGGCGCGAATGGGCTCAAATTCAGATCAAAGTTTCATCAAAAACTGATCGCGTTGACTCTCAACATGAACCGCTTGAAGAGCAACGAGCGTCGTAGGAGAACCTTAGCATGAACAATAGCAGAATATTCGCTCCAAATATTAATAAAACTAGAATAAAATTGTTCAATAGGTAAATTACCTTGACTATAATTACTAATTTCCAACTCCAATGGGAACTTCCGAGCACTATGATCTTGGTCGTAAATACGATGGAGATAATCCCACATAGCCTAAGCCGGAGTAAAACAACGAAGATTGGTCACAAGGTGAGACTCAACTGTCCCCAACAACCAAAAGATCACCTTAGCATCCTTGACCTCCCATTTAGGGGTGAGCATAATTCGGTGAAAACCGAATTAACCGAATTAACCGGCCGAAATTGATTGGTTCGGTTCGGGTCAAAAAGTCAGTTTGGTCGGTTCGGTTAAAATTTTATGAACTCTCGGTTAATCGGGTTCGGTTCAGTTAACGGTTAAAAAAACGTCGGTTAACCGATTAACCGAAATTTTAATATACTTTATTATATATTAATAATAAGGTGGGGCGGGCCGGCGGGGTGGGCAGGCGACTCGGGCTTGGCCCGCTTGGCCGCTTGGGGTTTGGGGCCTGGGCCTGGTGGGAAAAAAAGGCTCCGTGCAGGCCGTGCGGCGCCTTCTAGGCCTCCGGCCTTCGCTCATTTCACTCCGTGATCCGTCCACTCCACAGTCCACCACACTCACAGAATCACTTTCCACACTCCACAGATACACACACAGACTCACGTCACTCACACTCTCACAGTCACAGACTCACAGTGGGGAATCGGGGATTTGGGGATTAGAGTTGGGGTTTATCATCGCGAAGCTCTGTTCCTCAGTTTCTCTGTGGTCTGCCCGACTCTGCCGAGTGCCGACTGCCGAGTGCTGATCTGCCCCGCAGGCCGCAGCTCTCCTCTCCTGCCTCTCCATCGGAGTCATCGAACCACATTTGAAGCCTCCCGTCTCGGTCCTCAAAGTCACTCCTCAGCATGACAGCGTCTCGGACTCTCAGTCTCAGCCACCACCCACCGATTTTCTCCCAAATTATACTCGTCATTATTATTATTATTATTATTATATTTTATTGTTGTTTTTCTTGTTTTGGGTTCTTTGTTCTATGGTAAAATATCATTTTTATTAATAAAATTAATAAATAAGGTATTTAATTAAGTTGGATTTGGTTTTTTTATTTTTTTGTATAATTATCAATTTTAAATAAAATCAGTTAACCGAATTACCCGTTCGGGTAATTCGGTCGGTTCCGGTTCGGTTTGCACGACCAATTCGGTCGGTTCGGTTAACACTTTTGTTTAACCGAATTTTTCGGTTAATTCGGTTAATTACCCGAATTTGGCCGAACCGACCGTTTGCTCACCCCTACTCCCATTGTGCAAATTCCTTTTCATTAACAGGAACTTGAGCAGAACTATCAATATGATTTGATAATTCGTTCACTTTCAAGAACATTTTAAATTGGAATTCCCACGTAGGGAAATTACTTCCAGTAAATCGAACAATAGTCTTTTCAATAGACATGATGAAAGGCACGAAAAAAATAAATAAATAAATAAGCCCAAGCAATCAACCAAATAAACGGCAAGCCTGCCCTGTGTAAGAAAAATGACAGCAGAGGAAGAAACACAGCACCTTCATCGATCACACCAAGAGGAGTCAAAGCTGCTGACCACCACAGAAACTGCTGACAGCCACAAAGCTGCCCAGCCACCACGAAAAAAAGAAAAACACTGAGATGAGTATCCCGCAACCAAGTACAGCGTGCGCAACTGAAAAAAAAAACTCTCGCAGCCTACAACAAAACTCAAAACCACCAACGTGGAGACCACAAAGAAGACCGACTCCCACGATGAGAATCGCACCAAGTGATTACGACCAAAACGGCGGAATCAGAAGAGGGACTCTGATACCATGTCAATTTGGTCTGAATGCCTTTTCCATAGGGTTTGATTTCATTATATAGAAGAAATTTACATAATTGGTGCCATATTTTCAGGCAGATTTTCAGCACCTAAATGCTGCCAAAATTTCAGGAACATGTTCAGTGCCAAAATGCTGCCTGGTTTTCAGCCTTATTTACAGCCAAATCTTCTGCTATATACAATTTAAATATAAATATAAACTAAAATATTTCAACAAAGTTAGTTACATCCTAAACAAATTCTGCTAACATACAGCGCATGTAGCTGTCAATTCTGCTAACACTAGAGTCATGCATGTAGGCTAGGTTGGTAAGGTTACATGGACATAGGTATGTGCTCGTGCTCCCTTGAATATTAATTTTATGTTTCTTACCTAATTGGTAAGCTTGTGGATTTGCACTAGGTCCAATGTCTTTCCATCCTTGCTCTCATAAAAATAAAAAATAAAAATAAAACATTGCCTTGCTCCTTAGCATCAAATCCTGATTTTATTTCTTTTTTCACCCCTTACCATTTTCATTCATTCCAAGGGGAAAAAAAATTGAGCCACTGTGACATTTGGTTATCAAGTAGCTCACAATAACAAGAACCTGTGTCCCTTCGAATTTGATGGTAGTTCAAACCCTCACTATTTTTCTTAGATTGGTTGGCCAACATAGAAAACTATTTTGACTTGTACCAATTTTCTGACTGCAAAGACATCCACTTAGTAAACCTAGACTTATGGGATTAGCAAAAGAATAATGGCAAAACATTGAAACAGACATATAGGATATTTTGGAGAATCTACCACTTCGTCTGAAATGAAATATTTTTTGAGACATAAATATGTCCCCAGTTCTTATTAGAGAGAACTAGTAGACCGATTGTATACCATTGTTACTAGTGTGTCTAAATATTTTTCTAAACTTAAAGGATATTATGTTTAGGTGTGATATAGATGAAAGCACAAAGATTGTTACTGTGTTCAAGAAAGGGTTAAAACAAGAAATTAAAAGTCAAATTCCACCCAAAAACTCCTATTGTGTTGTTTGAGGTTTATCACTTGCCTTTGGAAGTTGAGAGATTCCCAAATTTCCAATCACAAGAACATCAACTCTCGCATTAGTGAGTTTCATCAAAATAGAGCAAGTTCCACATAGTCAAAAGACAGCCATAAACTTGTCCAAAATATTGAGATGACTCAACTTGTTGAAGATAATTACCCCAGTAGTTCAAGTCCTTATATGAATTATTTCAACATTGAATATCATGATCATGTTAATGATTTGCATATTATTAGTGCACATTTTCCAAACCCTTCAACTAATTCCTTTCGAGCAGTAAGCCATCATTTTTTCCAATATAAGACTATAAACTCATCTTTAGTGACCTTGGACATAGTTGATGTTACCACGACCTTGACCTGTTGCTAGACTTGGATGCTAAGACTTGCAATGAAGTTCAAGATGAGTTGCCAATTCTATAGGCTAGAATGCTTGTCATTGACTCAATTTCTGAACTACTATTGGCCATTCTTAACCCAATGAATGAGCAACAACTTGGTTGCTCTATTCAAGATTCCTTAGTTGCGGAACCTGTAATTAGGAATCGCCTTGATATGATTTCTTCTCCATCCATTGAATATGTGTTACCATCACCCACTTCTTCTCTCCACACATTCTTTAACCAAATCTAGTGAAACATTCCTATCATTTTCTAATATGGACCAAATGCATGCATAGTAGTTAATAGCGCGCCTAGGTGGGAGGCGCAGTGAGGTGACCAGGCTAGTGCTTCATTCTTCCTTGGGCGAGGAGACCTTCAAAAGGCACAGATAGGCGCACTGCACCACACTAATTCTCCAAGCACAGTAAGTCACACCTTGAAATTTTTGAAACTATTAAGAAATAAACGTAGCTAGAACCAGCCCCTAGCCCTCTTCCAGCAATCCAGCCTTCGACAGTTCGACTCACACCACCCCTAGCCCTTCGTCTTCAACCCTTCGAAGCAGCACGAAACCAGCAGGAGCCCTTCATCTTCAACCCTTTGAAGTTCGAACCAGCACAAGGCTTTCGTCTTTGAGCCTTCGAACTAGTAGGAGCCCTTTGTCTTTGAGGTTCGAGCCTTCGTGAGCCGTCAGGCTGCTTCGATTTTCAAACTAGTATGTCTTCTTCTTCTTCTTCTTTAAGACAAAAATAAATCATTGGGTTGAACTATTCTTTTGGTGTCAAGGGAATAGCTATGAATAGTCATCAAATCCCACAATGCATTACAGAATGGGACTTAATATGGGACATACAATGCATTACAGAAATATGATCATTACCTTCCCTTTTCCAGCAATCCAGCCTTCAACAGTTCGACTCGCACCAGCCCTAGCCCTTCGTCTTCAACCCTTCAAAGCAGCACGAAACCAACAGGGGCCCTTCATCTTCGACCCTTTGAAATTCAAACCAGCACGAGGCTTTCATCTTCGAGCCTTCGAACCAGTAGGAGCCCTTCATATTCGAGGTTCGAGCCTTCGTGAGCCGTCAGGCTGCTTCGATTTTCAAACTAGTATGTCGTCTTCTTCTTCTTCTTCTTCTTCTTTAGGACAAAAATAAATCATTGGGTCAAACTATTCTTTTGGTGTCAAGGTAATAGCTATGAATAGTCATCGAATCCCACAATGCATTACAGAATGGGATTTATTACGGGATATACAATGCATTACAGACTTCTTCTTCTTCTTCAATGCATTACAGACGTATGATCATTACCTTCTTCTTGTTCTGCTTCTGCTTCTTTTTCAGTTCTTCTTCTTCAGTTTTTCTTCTTTTTCAGCTCTTCTTCAGTTCTGCCGCCTCCTGCCTGCTACTTCTTATAATATTAACTTGCATTAAGCCTCTAAGTTAAAATTATATAATGTGTAATTAATTATGTAGTCTAATGCAAGTTTATACCTCATAATTAATATATAACATTTTTTACTGAATTTAGTTGTCATTTGTAATTTGTTTGGAAATGCATCATACAAACTATACATTTTTTTGAAATATATTAATATATAACATTTTTTATTGAATCTAGCAGCTGTTTTATTGTACTCTTTTCTTTTGATATTGAAGATGCTTTTGGGCCTTTGGCCTAGCAATTTCATTTCATTTCTACTTTGAAGTTTGAACTCTTGCATGCGTAATTACTTACGTTGAACTATGTTTGTTTCACTAGGAACTTGGTACTTGGTTATCATAATAACTATTGAATATGTTGGCACTTCAAATTCTAATATAACTATTGATGTATTTTTTATATCAGTTACCCACCAAATAGGCATTGTACACAATTTTAATGGTTGTGCACCTCACCTTAGTGAGGCGCGAGCTCCAAGTACCCTCTCCACCTCAGTGCGCCTTGTGCCTTTGACTACTACGAATGCATGTTCACTTGATGGCCTACTAGAGAGTGAATATTAAATTAATTTATTGTTTGGAAGACTCATTAGAGCCTTCTATGCTTTGCAGGTGGCTTCAATAGATCAGCTAGTGCTTCTCAATTTCAAGCTTTTATGTCATTGTCATCAATGCGGTCAAACGCAAATCAAAATATCAACGTATTGAAGCTTTTTAGTAAGACTTTAGTTAGAGAACCTCTTTGCTACCCTTCTATGGTGTTTGAGAATGCTTTACACCAGTTCTTATTTTGCTGCTTTATTGAAGTTGTTCCAAATTGTCAAGTTGTTACTGCTGTAACATTGTAAAACCCGAGGTTGAGTTTTTCCTCTAACAACAGTTTAATTAAGGATAGCTTCTAGATAATTCTAGGCGACCAGATTTCGTTTGAAATTATAAAAATCAGGGATTTTTTTTGGGGATATATTTGTCTATTTTAGTAAGGTTATTTTATGATTTTTTATTGCTTTGGTGTTATTTTGTAATTTTTAATAATTATCTAGTTTTTTTTTACTTTTGGTTGCCTATATATATAGGCCTATGATGTAAGAATAAGCAGCTTATGATGATTAATTGGGTTTCACATCAACTCCTCTCACACAGCAGCCTCTCTCTCTCTCACTCTCTCTCTCTCTCATCTATCCTCTCTCCCTTTTTGCATTTTCTTCTTCCTCCTCTTTTCTTTTTCATCCTCCTTCCTTCTTTCTTCTCCTTCTTCCCTTCTCCTATGTCTGATTCTCTCTTTGTTCTGTTCTATTTTATTTTCTGTCTCTACTCTGTTCTGTCATGCAATTGTTTCTCTCCTCTTCTCCCTTATACTTTCTTCTTCTTCTCTTCTTCTCTCTATTTCTTCCCCTCAATTATCACTCTATTTCTCTCTGTTTTTGTCCTCCATTAGAAGGATTCCCACAAAACATAGGAATCCCATTCACATTCCCGTCCTATTTCTGGGACTCAATTACCCGGCTATCTTTTCCGGTTAGACATTAATGCCCCCCATCAGATAGTATTATACACTATTATTACAATTATAATGATAAATTATTAAATATTAAAAATAGGAAGAACTGAAACAATAAAGTATACTACCATTATATTATTATATAATAATATAACAGAAAATTATATTATAATTACTGTACTATTATAATATCAACCAACACATGCCAAATGCATCTATTTTTTTCATAATCACTAAAGATAGCATATATTAAAGGGCATCAAGGGGATGTCAACCCGACGCCATAGGAAATCACCCTGAAGGGAGTCACAAAAATTGAAAATTACATTGAATTCATTCCCCACTATGCCAATTATTGACCCCGATTAACCACTGCTCTTTGCTGAATTGTAGCATTGAGATTGAATTTTTGAAAACTTTTATGTTCCTTTCTTTCCAAACAGACCAGAAAATTGCAAACACAATGAGAGACAAAGCCTTCCTCTTTTCCTTTTTTGTCCAGATCCCACTCCAAGCCTAAAGCTCCTCTCCAAGAGATTTAGCGTCAAACCACTGTTGTTCAATAAGAGTCAAAAGCCAAATTCCAGATATTTCTAGTCCAAGGGCACTATTTAAGACATGCTAGATACATCTAATTGTTGAGACCATGCATCCCCCACTATTTTAATTGTTGGATTTTCAGAAATATTTAAGTTTTTTTTTTGTTTATTTAAATTGGTTGAAATTTTTAGAACATGGATTTAGTTTGGTACCTATTATTAGTATGTTTTTTGCAAAAAATATGATTTTTTATTTATATATTATTCCATACACAGGTGAAGGATATGGTAATCTTTTTACAGCGGCAGGACTACTATGTTGAACCAAATGCCTACATGTGCACCATGTGTACATTTTTCAAAATCTTACAATGCAAACCAAACAAAAATATTTCCAGAAGGCAAGCATCCTACTCTCAAGAATCGATTCCTAGGGATGTCAATTGAGAGAAATATTTTTTATCCTGTGAAGTGCCAACCAACAGCACCTAAAGGCTATAATTCCAAAATATAAACCAAATGTCACACTATTTTTCATAGCAATATTAAGCTGAACTCCAACATAGATACAAATTGTTGATATTTATAGTAATATAGATCTGCTGATACTTTTCAAGTGATCTCACTAGCACAATAACAAGACAAACAAATTTGAACAAAGAGATGTAAAATTCATATTATCAACTAAAAAAAATACAACAAACTATCCAAAACTCTACACATTTTTTAAAACATTACAAAAATAATAAAAACACGAAAACAAACTTACCAAGCTTTTGGCAACTTGTCCAGAATATTTGTTGACAAAGATAATGCCATAAGCATTGGCCGGCCTAGCTGAGTCGAACTACCAGTATCACCTTCCGGCAAGATCGTAAGCCTTTCACCAGACGATTTCATGAATTCTACCAACAAATAGATTCCATATCCCACCATGGCCAGACCCACGAGGGTCAACAAAAAGTTGAGAAGCTTCAAGGGACACTCCAAGCAGCCCCGGCAAACCATCCTGGACAAACCCTCCGATAGCTTCAACCAAGATCCAAAGGGTGTCTTCTATTTCATCAAACTCGCAGACTTCCTTAAACAAACCCTACATTTACCCCAAAAAATCACTACCCCAAACACTAACTTCTCCACAATTATGATTGAGATTCGAGCAGGAGATTGTAATCGGCTATGATGCCGAAAAAACGTACGAAAATAGAATAACAAAATGAAGAACCAGACCCCAAAAAATAACCAAACCCCACCCCTCTCTGAGAACTTAAAATCATTTCATTTCTTTTTGTTCGTGTAATTTCCCCAGCTACCAAACCACCAATAAGGAAATGTTAGAAAAATAAAAGGTAAATCTGAACGCACTTGAATGCAATAGGGATTCCAATCAGCCGTGATCATCCAAGTACGAAGCAAAAAACAGAAATTCAAAACTGGGTTTCCGATTATTGAAAAATCTTTCCGGGAATAGTTCCCCACAAATAGATGAACATAAATTACATAACATAAAATAAAATTATTTAAAAAATTCAGCTGAAATCAAAGAACATACAGGCGCTAGGGATGATTGGAGGCTTCAAAAGGCAAGCCTCGAAGCGTTTGATTCCGAAGCAATGGAGACCGATGAGTGAGAGGGAGTAGGTTAGAGAGAGAGAGAGAGGACAAAAGGTGTAGCCTTTTCGCCAATCGCCTGGTACAGCCAGTTGGCGAATGGCAATTGATATGAGCGCCTCATGTCTGGATCTTGCAGCGCCCTCCAGCTGAAATGACGTATTAGCCAGCTGGACAAGCTTCGTTTGGAGGGTCAAAATGGGGAAGACTGGTGTTTCGTTAAGCGAATGTGTGTTGTCAGAAGATAGCGGCGCCCAGATCGTTCTGCACAGCATCTTTGGACCGTGAGCTTGAAACGACTGCGTTTAGTTGTCATTTTATTTGTTTGGTGCGACTGTTTGTTTAGCATGATTTTTTTTTTTTTTTTTTGCTTCGGTTGTTAAGAAATGTATTACCATTGCGCTTAAGTTATTTTTTTCTATTTTATAATTGTTTTTCAACTATTTTACCACCTTAACTCCATATTGTGAATTAAATTATTTATTTTATACATAATTTTCTAATTAAAATTAAAATATAATTAATGACCAAATAAATTTAACATATACTTAAAATAAAAAAGTTCATCAAATTTTTAAATTTAAAAAAAATAAATTTCTTTCAAAAAAATATTTTTACTATTTTAAAATTGTTATATGATAATAAAATAAAGTAGTCGTAATATTTTATTTTTATTATAACACTTTTAATTTATGTTTTTTGTATTTTATATTTTAATAATGTTTTAATTATTATTGATTTAGGATATAAATAAGTGTTGAATCTGCAAAATTTTAAGTTTTCTTTTTAATTTATATGTTAATATTATTTCATTTTGTATTTGATTTGCATAATAAATTTTCAAAAAGCACTACAATTATGGTCAAAAAAACTTGCCATCTTCATGAATTCAATCTTTCTCTTTGTTACTCTTTTAAAATTAAAAATTATTTAATAGTTTTATCGACCTTATCTTTTAAAATTCAAATTCAAGAAATGTCAATTGATCTTCTACTCAATTAGCTCTGCTCTTAGTGTTAATTGCAGTTTTTAAGATAAATCATTCTCAGGATTGTCTTAGATTTTTTTTTTTTTTTTTTTTTTGTAATATCAAATGTCTATTTTAGTAATGTAAAAAATTATTGAGTTGGGTATTACAAATGTAGCCACTAATTTATAGTCACCTTTCGATTCTCTTGAAACTCGTTTATCATTAAAAAAATATCAATTATTAGTCCCTTATTTGGAAATAAATATTTCAAAATCATCAAATAAAATATTTATAAAGCTCGATTACAAATGAGTTTGGTGCCTGTGTGTGAAGCCATATGTTTGCCCCTTGACCTATTTTCCTTTTTTATCTTTCTTTCTCTCTTTTGGCTTTTCAAAAAAGCAACTCATTTTTTTTTTTATCACAAGAACTAAAATAGAGACTATGGTCATGACAACATCATGGAAGATTAGTCATACGCATTTTCCTATCTCTTTACTTTCTCATAACTCCTACAAACTTATTTCTATTTTTTCTTTTTCTTTTTTTTATATGAAAGGGGCAAAAGAGCGTGTCGAATAGTGAAATCACTTTCTTTTTTTTAATCAAAAGAACTAAGATAAAGATTGATCATGGTAATATAAGGATTAGTAATATGTTTTCTCTTTTCTTTCTTTACTTTCTTGCAGCGCCTGCAAACTTTTTATCATTTTTTCTTTTTCTTTTTTATATGAAGATGCAAAAGACCATAATGATGATGGTCAAATTGTGACACTCACAAATTCCGAAGAGAAGGTAGTGGTATATAATTTTATTGAAAATTTTAATTGTGAGGGGCTTCACACACTAAAAAGTAAAGCAGAAAATAAGTGACTTAAATACATGATTGGGTTCAAGATCTAAGCGTTTGAACTTTTTAGTCAAATTAGTCACTTTCTAAATCTAATAAGTGGTATACATAAAAAAAAATTAATAAAAAAAAGAAATAAATAAATATGGCTAAAAAACGTTCATAAATAAGGAAGGGGGAGACCCCTTACTTTAAGTCATTTAGAATCACACTAGTGCTTACATCTTCAAACGCAACGACATAATTAGTAAAATGAAATAGAAGATGGGCTCAACCTTTAGCTAGATATACCACCCCAAACAATACTATTACTATGAACTTCTCTCATTCTTATCATGGATGAAATTATAAATTCAACCCACTATGATAAACTTCTCTCATTCTTATCATCGATCTACAACGGAGGTATGTACGTAAATGCATTTTTTGAAACATCAAAAGATATATATATCTCAAAGAATAAAGTCTATGCAATTTACATTTTATGGGGGTAAAATTAGTACTTAATTAATTTATTCTAAATTAAACTACGTCATTAAGGTCTATGTTGGGGTTAATGCTTGTTGTACGTGATAAGGAGCATATCTCACTATAGCAGGTTATCCAAGTGCAAAGCATGTGGGCGAGCAAACCAGCTTCGGGTAGGTTTGCTATGCGGCATATGGAGGAACATATCTACCCCTAGGTTAGCAACATACAAGGCATGTGGGTGAGCAAATCTAATCATGAGCAAGGTACGTTGACAAGTAGACCTACCATAAGTAGGCTAGCCACATGGAAGGCACGTGGATGAATAGACCTATCGAGCATATCTGCTATGTACAAGGCACGTGGTTAAGCAGAATTTTCCTAAATAGGTTTACCACATGAACAAGCAAACCTCTCTAAGCAGGTTTGCTGCATGTAGGATGAAGGGAAAGCATACATGTTCTTAGCAAGGTAGTTAAGTTACTCACAAGGCTAAACAAATAGGAGACACCCATTAACCAACAAGACAATTTAGGGATACCGTGCTTGGGTGGCCTGTTGTTTGGTTGCCAATGTATTGGTGACTAAATGAAAAACAAGGAAGATGAATCAAACCATTGGTTCCCTTACCTACCATTTTATTTATGAAAAAGGAGTCATCGCTTCATTTTATTTTTAAAAAGTTAAAACAAAAGAAATTTTTTTAAAAAAAAAATGGTCTGAAAGTATTGTTATGAATAAGGAATATAGACCTTTAAACCTTTTTTTGAATAATATTCAAAAGTCTAGCACCCTAAAACACCCATTTTAGGAATAGTAATCATACTAACCTTATGTGAGTGTGTGTTTTCTCCCATTTTGAAGTTACTTTTTTAAGAAAAATGTTAAAAAAACAAGAAAAAAAATCAACTTGCAACACGTGTTAGTCAATTGCTTACAAAGAGTCGTTTTCCTTTTCTTATTTGTTTTTTTTTTCAAAAAGAACTAATCCATTTTGAAAGGTTTTCATAGAGTTTATATAGAGAACTTGCCTATTGGAAACTCTACTAGTTTATGTCATTTCAAAAACTTTAAACATTCACACAAAAGAAGAGAAAAGGAAAAGAAAAGAAACTATGTTTTTCTTTTAAAGTTATGCCTGAGTCTACAAATGTAGATTGCCTACATACCCTCCATGAAGAAATAAAGTTTAGATAGAAATGTTATTTTTTAACAACTCCTTGAATAAATGTATACATTGTGTTGCCTAAATTATTCCCAATCATTACTTGAGCTAGAACTTAACTACAACTGTCAAATCCTACCACAAATTTATTCATCCCTTTTATCCTTTCTGAGATTTGTACCATTAATAGCAATTTTTCCAAACAAGTTATGTGTTTGGTTGGGAATAAGTAGAATGAGATCATTGTTGATTGCATTGAAGACTATTGAAGTGTGTGGCTCATATTGAGTAGAATACATAAACGGGAAAAGCATGGTGAAGTAAGAACAAGGAAACTAGGTGTTGTGATTGGTGGCTCATTTCTTGAAATGATTAGTTTACACAAGGAGAAGAACATAGTGCAACACAGAAACATGCTCTTGGTATCTCCACCGTCGACGGTTTTAGGAAATCTCAGGAAAACAGTCAACGATTTTATTTCTGGGCAGCGAGACTGGATTTCAAAATTTGAATTTGAATGTAAAGTTGGTTGGTTTTTGGGAGGGGAACCTCCTAATAAAAGTCTTTATATTCTTGTCTGACTGTATTGTGAGACAAGAGAGAACATTTTGATAAGTGTCACAACGTCCTCCCTCGGGGGGTGGAAACACAACCAAGATGTGTGTTGCCCCAAGGTACGCGAACTGGAAAAGGTGGTTTTAAAATAATACTTTCATGAAAAACATGATGTATGGAGTCGATACTAACCTTTTGGAGTGTGGTTAGAACACTTGATTACTACCCCATTAAAGGTAGAATCGACATGCGTTACCAGAGTCGGACTCGAGAGTATGGTTATGGGAGGGGAAAGTATTAGCACCCCCTACTCGTCCGTTCTTTCGAATGGTACCTAATTAATCAAAATTTATCCCTAAATAAATTTAATAAGCCTTAAAAAATTACTACCTATCAAAAGTATAAAGAAAATGCACAAAACAAATATTATATAGACATTCCCTCAGAATCGAGACATACCATACTTTGAAGAACTCAATGTCTCTCATTGCAATCATTGGTATAAGAAAAATGAGAAAATATGGTATGAAATACGCTCTTAGGATTTTAAAATTTTATAGGAATTTTTCTAAGTATGAAAAATAATATTATGGGAGGTTTTGAATTTATTTGGGCATGAAAAATATGTGAAAATGAGTTTTCCAACTCAAAAATATTTTTTATATTTTTTATGATTTTTATTAATTTTTATGTGATTTTCCAAGTATAAGAGCAATTTTGATTTCAAAAATATGATTTGTGATTTTTTAAATTTTTAATTGAAATAACACAAAGATAATTAAGCAAAAATAACGAAAATCATGTCAAAAACATATTAAGATTTTTCTCCTGAATTTTTGTGATTTTTCTAACATTTTTTTATGATTTTTAAATGAATTTTATGTATTTAAAACAAATAAAAGAAGAACTAATGAGAACCGGTTCAAGGGGCAAAGAATCGGTCAAAACTCAAGTAGTTTTGGGGGAACCACTTTAAGGTCTTGGTCAAGACCAGTCCACGCGGCGCTCTGTGAGTGGATGGACATGTGTGGGTGAGGACTGTGGGGATAATGAGATCCTAAACGTTGGATGGAAGGACAAGATCCAATGGTGGGGAATAGTACACACACGGATTGATATCGTGGCTTCATCCAAGATGTTTAAAACAAACACACAATGAACGGCTCAAATTTGGCAGTGTACAACCTTTGATCGTGGGGTGGTGAGAGACTCCACATGTCGAGATCCGCATGCCCCAAAGCTTGAGATTACTTAAACCAAAAAATTTTGGTTTCCCCTCATTTCTTACTCTTTTCTCCCCCAAGCTTACCCTCCACCCATCCTCTTCTGGAAGCCTACGAATGGAACCCTAGCCTCATGCCACCTTCTCTCTTCTGCCATCTCTTCTTCTTTTCCCCATCTCTGCAGACGAACCGGAAAGTTCTCTCTTCTTTTGTAAATTTCTTAGCTTCTTTCTTATCTGAGCTATCTCCCCTTTCCTGCAAACCCGTCCAAAACCCCTAGTGTAACGATCCGAAATTTCTATCCATTTTTTTTTCTTTTCTATATTAATACATGATCTCTAATACCTTGCATGAGCATAGTTGACATCATCATGGCCCGAAGTGGGACCGTGGAATCCTTTGCATTTCATATAACACCTAAGCAGCAGAAGTACATACATATCCAACATATACCAAAATACAATACCAGAGTACCATATACCTAGTTGTACACATACACACATTGTAATAACCTGCTTATTTTACCATAAATTATATTTTTTATTTTTTTATTTTTTTTTATAATATCCCATATATAATCCTAGCAAACCATAATTAACCTGATAAATCATAATCCACCCGGACCCAAGGGTACCAAGGGTAAACCTGAAATACAATACCAATACCTAAGCAACAGGAAATGTGAAATCATATACACATCAAATTACCATTCAACACAATACTAGAGTTTACTAAATTTGTCATACACAACCCAAAATAACCAAAAACAAGTCCTAAGGTCGTCACCCAAAAATCCACATGACCCTAGCAAAAGAGTTACCCTTCAAATAAGGTAGAACAGTTGAATCCTAATGTTGTGGAGCTTTATCCGCTCTTCTATCTGAGGCTCCTGAAATGTTTATATAATTTGAGGTAAGACATCTCTCAGTAAGGGAAATAAACTAATATCAGTGTGTGGCAACATGAGTAATTTTGTATTATACATATAACAGTACATAAACATATTTGATAAAACTGTCTGTATCATATCTGGGAAAACATATATATAATCATAACATGGTATACCATACTAAATTTTCATACATATAAATCATCTCATATAATTATACATAGAAAACATCCTGGATGGTTAGCTGGCTGGTGTCATGTTTTACCCCCACATGATTGGGTTGTGCGGCCCAAAGGCAGAACTTGACAATGGCTGGTCGACCACTGTCGAGTCAAATAAAAGTCTGTAAGTATGATGGGTCTGCCCCTTCTGGTCCGGACACCAGAGGGACGCCTATGCTACAATAAACCATATCGACTGCCAATTTTGCACTGCCCCGTACGGCAAGCGGTAGCACTAATATAATCATGATCATGATCATATAGTTACGGTACCGTGCTTCGCGAAAGCCTAAACCAAGTCAACCAAGTTCTGATAGCATATAACATATTTCCAAATAATGATACATGACTATTTCATAATCATATTTGTCATGTTAACATTTTTATACCATATCATATAAAATTTACGACCCTTATGCCTGTATTTTGTATTTTATAAATCATGGCATGTACGCCAGTATTGCATATCATAAAACCTTCGGCCTGTATACCGGTATTTAATATAAAACCCTCGGCCCATACGTCGACATATCATATAAAAACCTCAGTTCATACGCCGACATATCATATAAAAACTTCGGCCCGTACGCCGATATATCATATAAAAACCTCATATCATTTAACTTTTTCCTGCAAGCAGTAAAAACATACTTATTTTGTAAACATAATATTCCATGGTAAATTTTACTCCTGCCACACATAATTCTACAATATACATATTTATCTAAAATTAATTGCTGTAAAATAATAAGTACATTTTCATGAAATTCTGACTTAGTTTATCTCCTTACCTAACTTCTAGAAACCCCCTAAAATAACCAGTCCTGCACCTGTAGGGTTTCCCGTTCAACACCTTGTAAATAACATCGTCCCGAACAAAACTTTAGTATTTCTTCGAGTACTGCATTTCTTATAACTGTAGGAAAGCCAAATATTGAATAAAAAACATTACCTTGAATTTGGGATGAAATCCAAGTTAACCCCACCAACGATCCACTCCAGCAGACTTGAAGAAAACTTTCCTAGGAGTGTCGTGGTGGCCTCGGATCGTCGAACCGACAAGAATTCGACCCCAAATCTTAGAGAGAAAGGGGAAGGGACAAACGAGAGAGAGAGAGAGAGAGAGAGAGAGAGAGAGAGAGGGAGTGTTCTTCGCGTGATTTCTGATGAAAAATTTGAGTTTAGACTATTTATACACCTGCACTCATCGACGAGCCACGTCACATTATCAACAAGGCCAAAAAGGAAGTTCGTTGACGAATGCTTATTCCTCGTTGACGAAATTCAGAGCTGAAAATATAACCTCTCGGTATCTTCTCGTCGACGAGACATGTGTCCCCATCGACGATCCCTTTAAGTGTGTTCGTCAACGAACGTGCTGCGTTCGTCGATGAGACTCCTGTTACGTTTCAAATTCAATTTCCTTTTTTCTCCTCCTTCTATTATTTAATTATTATAATTCTTCGGGTTTCTACATTCTCCCTTCCTTATTACAATTTCATCATCGAAATTTGATATCCATACTATTCATCATCCCCTAAAGAAAACAGTTTACTTATTTTATTACTTACCCTCACTTATGGTGGAGGAATATTGTGATTACATTCATAGTTCTGGGAGATTACATATACAAAATAAAAATTCTCTCAAAACCAAATGGCTACTTACTAACTAAACTATTACATATACGGACTAACCTGCAAAAGAACATTACATAATTACTTCCACTTGTCTAATTATAACTGAACTTCACTGAATAAATGTGGATATTTCTGCCTTATCTATTCCTTGAGTTCCCAAGAAGCTTCTTCTATTGCATGATTTCTCCACATAACTTTCATTAGAAGAATCTTCTTATTACGTAATTCTTTCTATTTTCTATCTAGAATCTATTCTGGTGCCTCCTCATAAACTAGTGAATCACTGAACTCTAATTTACCATAACTGGTCACATGCGAAGAGTTTGGGACATATTTCCTCAACATGGAAACGTGGAATACGTTGTGTATCCTGGACAACACAGGTGGTAAAGCTAACTTGTAGGCAACCAACCCCACTTTCTCTAGAATCTTTAACGGGCCAATGAACCTAGGGATAAGTTTACCTTTTTTCCCAAATCTCATAATCCCTTTTAATGGAACTATTTTCAAAAACACATGGTCACCAATATCAAACTCCAACTTCCTACGGCAGTTATCAGTGTAACTCTTCTGTCGGCTTTGAACTACACTGATTCTATCTCTGATGAGCCGAACCTTATCATATGCTTACTATACTAACTCTGGCCCCATAACTCCCTGCCCATCCATCTTATCCCAATATAAAGGAGAACAACATCTCCTACCATAGAGCGCCTCTCACAGTGACATGCTAATGCTGGCCTGATAACTGTTATTGTACACGAACTCCACTAGTGGCATAAACTGGGTCCAACTACCCCCAAAGTCCAGCACTCATGCTCGAAGCATATCTTCTAATATCTGAATTGTTCTGTCAGTCAGCCCATCTGATTGAGGATGGAATGTCATGCTAAAAGATAACTGAGACCCCAGAGCTTCCTGCAAGCTCCTCCAAAATTGTGACATGAAACGCAGGTCCCGATCTGACACTATAGACACAGGCACACTGTGTGAATATCTCCTGAATATAAATCTCTGCCAATCGGTTAATGAAGTAGCTAATCTTGATGGGAAGAAAATGGGTGATCTTAGTTAAACGATCTACAATCACCTAGATTGCATTCTAGTCATGCAATGGCGACGACAATTCTGAAACAAAATCCATAGATATGTGATCCCATTTCCATTCTGGGATAAAAAGTGGCTGCAACTGGCCTGTCGGCCTCTGGTGCTTAGCCTTTACCTACTGGCACGTCAAACATTGTACTACATATTCAGTAATCTCTTTCTCCATACCACTCCACCAATAAAAATCTTGCAGATCCCTATACATTTTCATGCTGCTGAGATGCACTGTGTATAAAGATCTATGAGGCTCCTCTAAGATGGTCTTTGTGATATCAACATCAGCAGGAACACACAATCTAGAACGGAATCGCAAAGCTCCATCATCTGTGATATAGAATTCCTCTCCCTGACCATTCTGTACTTTGACCATAATCTCTGCTAACTCTAGATCCTCCAGCTGAGCAACTTTAATCCTTTCCTACAGAGTTGGCTACACCACTAAATTGACAATACATACCTGAGGATCACTCTCAACCAACTTTATGTCGAGTCTCTCTAGATCCATCATGATCGGATATTGAATCTACATAACTGTCAGCGCTGGTTCCACATACTTCCTGCTCTACGCATCAACTACCACGTTTGCTTTTCTTAGGTGGTAACTGATAGTACAATCAAAATCCTTGATAAGCTCCAACCACCTTCTCTGCCTCATGTTCAGTTCCTTTTGAGTGAAAAAGTACTTTAAACTTTTATGATTGGAGAAGATTTCGCATCACTCCTCGTACAGGTAATGCCTCCAAATCTTCAATGCATGTACATTGTAGCCAATTCAAGATTATGGGTAGGGTAGTTATTTTCATACTCTTTCAATTACCTAGAAGCATACGCTACCACCCTACCATGCTGCATCAATACACAGCCTAGTCCTTTCAAGGATGCATCACTGTAGATAACATAACCCTCACCCCCTGACGGGATGATCAACACTGGTATCGTGACAAGCATTTGCTTCAATTCCTGGGAGCTTTGCTCATAGTTGTCATCCTATTCAAACCTGATGCTCTTCCTAGTCAGTAGTGTCAAAGGCCCTAATAACGCTGAGAATCCCTCAACAAAACGATGGTAATACCTAGCTAATCCCAAGAAACTTCTGATCTCTTAATTATTCCTCGGTCTAGCCCAATTCACTACCACATTAATTTTTCTAGGATCCACAGAAATTCCTTCTCTCGAGAAGACGTGCCCCAAAAGCACAACCTTCTCGAGCCAGAATTCAAATTTGCTGAACTTGGAGTGTAACTTTTTTTTCCTTGAGCATTTGTAAAACCTGCCTCAAATGCATCTCATGCTCCTCATAACTCCTCGAATAGACGAGTACATCATCAATAAAACAACAACAAACTGGTCTAAATATCGGTGGAAGATTCTATTCATCAAATCCATGAATGTCGTAGGAGCATTCGTTAGACCAAATGGCATAACGAGGAATTCATAATGCCCATATCTAGTCCTGAAAGCTATTTTTGAGACGTCTTCCGCCCTTACCTTTACTTGATGATAACTTGATCTAAGATCAATCTTGGAATACACTCGTGTACCTTGGAGTTAGTTAAATAAATCATCTATGCGGGGTAGAGGATACTTGTTCTTGATTGTCACCTTATTAATTTCCCTATAATCTATACACATCCTCATGGACCCGTCTTTCTTCTTCACAAATAACATTGGAGCTCCCCACTGAAATACAATGGGCCGTATAAAACCCTTATCAAGCAAATCTTGCAACCGATTCTTTAATTCTGCCAAATCATCTGGTGCCATTCGGTAAGGTACTTTAGAGATTGGCACTGTACTTGGACGCAAATCAATAGGAAAATATACCTCCCGATCAGGTGGCAAGCCTGGTAACTCACCTGGAAAAACATCTGTAAAATCCTTTACTACTAGTGTACTAGTGAGCTTCAATTCATTCCCTCACATTTCCTTTACAAAGGTCACGAATCCCTAACAACCACTCAGGAGCAATCTCCTCACTTGAATAGCTGAAACTAACTGAGGCGGAGATTGCTCTCGCGAACCTATAAACCTGAATTTTGGTCTTCACAGAGGTCTAAATATTACTTCTCTCAAACGACAGTTTATGCTGGTGTAATTGGTAGCCAACCAGTCCATACCAAGAATTACATCGAACCTGTGCATGTCTAATACTATCAAATCAGCTGGTAATACTTTCCCCTAAATGTCAACGGGGCAGCCCTGGAGCACTTTGCTACGCCTTACTACAGACCCTTGCAATGTAGTGACTAACAATTCGGTGTCTAACAACTGTGTTTCTGCCCCCACATAATTTAATACATCCTATAGACATGAACGAGTGTGTGGCCCCTGAATCAAATAATACAATAACTTTAAAGGAAAGCATGCTAACCATACATGTCACCAGGTCGCCGGCTATCTCAGCATCACCAGATGCTAAAGCAAAAACTCTAGCTGGAGCCATATTCCTCTGCTAGCCTCCACGTGGTGCCTGATAGCCTCCCCGGTACGATCTGGGAGCAGGAGCGATATCTAGTGGTGTAGAGCAATCTTACACCAGATGTCCCTATCTATCGCAGCGATAGCGGACAACTCTCCCGCTCGACACTCTCCCCAGTGTCTCTTCCCACAATTCTGACAGATAGGAAAATTCTACACCGTCTAAACCTCACGACCTCCAGTCTCCTACCTTTGTCCTCTGCTATAGTTTCCTCTCCTCCACTGACCCTGCCTAGATCCCTACTGGAAACCCGAAGGCGTAGATCTCTTCTTCTATCCCTGCTCATCTACGTCCATACGCTCACTAACCTCAGTCAAGGCTGCTCTGTCGACTAACTTAACAAAGTCATATATCTTTAGCACTACCACCTACTTGTATATACCTAGCCTCAAACCTCTTTCAAATTGTCTCATCTTCTTTATGTCAGTAGGAACAATATACGGAGCGAAGCGAGATAGCTCTATAAACTGCGCTGCATATTGCTGGACCGACTACTATTCCTGCTTCAAATTCAGGAACTCTTCCACTTTAACTTCCCTGACAGTGGCTAGGAAATATCTGTCAAAGAATAATTCTTTAAATCGATCCCATGTCATAGCTATCGGTGTCGTCCTCTACTGCTCCAAAAGTCTCACAGCAGTCCACCACCTCTCGGCCTCCCCTGTCAGTTTATAGGTGGCGAAGAGGACCCTCTGTTCCTCCGTACACAGTAATACGATCAAGAATTTCTCAATCTCCTGCATCCAATTATTGGTGGCTGCAGGATCAACTCCTCCTGAAAATGTCAGAAGATTCATTTTGGTAAACTTCTCTATCGTGCACCCATGGCCTACAGACGGACCTCCCTGCTCTCTAGAGCTCCTAACGATCTAAGCCATAACTTTCTAAACCACGTTGTGTAGTATCACATCAGAATCAGTCTCGCCTGCGCTCGAGGGCCCTGCTCTATCACTACTGCTCACATGGACACTACCTCCTCCCGGGACCATCCTGAAAAACAATGAATGTAACTTAGAGACCCTATCCTTATAATTTACTCACCTAACATAGTCCCCTATCTTAACATCCTCATTTTATTTCCAGATTCAATCATACATTCTAGGAACACAACCCGACAATAGTTTACTATGGTTTTCCTGAAATCGTCACCCTAGGAAAAACACAGAAACCACCACGGAAGTCTTGCCTCTAGATTTTAAAACAAAACCTTAAATTCTTTTCCTATACTCTAGTATCGTTTCTACTGCACTCTAAAGTCTACAGAACTAAGCAACCTAGGCTCTGATACCAAACAGTAACGACCTGCTTATTTTACCATAAATTATATATTTTATTTTATTTTTTTATAATATCCCATATATAATCCTGGCAAACCATAATTAACCTGATAAATCATAATCCACTCGGACCCAAGGGTACCACGGGTAAACCTGAAATACAATACTAATACTTAAGCAGCAGGAAACGTGAAATCATATACATATCAAATTATCATTCAACACAATACCAGAGTTTACTACATCCCCAAAATAACAAAAAACAAGTCATAGGGTTGTCACCCAAAAATCCGTTTGACCCTAGCAGAAGACTTACCCTTCAAACAGGGTAGAACAACTGAATCTTAATGCTGCAGAGCTTTATCCGCTCTTCTATCTGAGGCTCTTGAAATGTTTATATAATTTGGGGTGAGACACCTCTCAGTAAGGGAAATAAACTAATACCAGTGTGTGGCAACATGAGTAATTTCGTGTTATACATATAACAGTACATAAACATACTTAATAAAACTGTCTGTATCATATATGAGAAAACATATATATAATGATAACATGGTATAACATACTGAATTAACATACGTATAAATCATCTCATATAACTGTACATAGAAAACATCCTGAATGGTTAGCTAGCTGGTGTCATGTCTTACCCCCACATGACTGGGTTGTGTGGCCTAAAGGCAGGACCCAACAATGGCTAGCCGACCACTACCGAGTTAAATAAAAGTCTGTAAGTACAATGGGTCTGCCCCTCCTAGTTCGAACACTAGAGGGATGCCTGCGCTACGGGTCTGCCCCTCCTAGTTCGGACACTAGAGGGATGCCTGCGCTACAATAAACCACGTTGATTACCAATATCCCATTACCCCGTACGGCAAGCGGTAGCTCTAATATAATCATGATCGTGATCATATAGCTACGGTACCGTGTTCATGAAAGCCTAAACCAAGCCAACTAGGTTCTGATAACATATAACATATTTCCAAATAATGATACATGGCTCTTTCATAAGCATATCTATCATGTTAACATTTTCATACCATATCATATAAAATTTATGGCCCTTACAACGATACTTTGTATTTTACAAATCTCGGCCTGTACACCTGTATTGCATATCATAAAACATTCGACCCGTACGCCAATATTTCATATAAAACCCTCAGCCCGTACACCGACATATCATATAAAAACCTCGACCCATACCTCGACATATCATATAAAAACCTCGGCTCGTACACCCACATATCATATAAAAACCTCGGCTCGTTCGCCGACATATCATATAAAAACCTCGGCCCATACGCCAATATATCATATAAAAACTTCGTATCATTTATCATTTTCCTGGAAGCCATAAAAACATACTTATTTTGTAAACATAATATTCCATGGTAAATTTTACTCATGCCACACAAAATAGGTATTAATCATATTTCTTATCAACAACATTATTTTCAACATAATTCTACAATATACATATTTATCTAAAATTAATTGCTATAAAATAATAAGTACATTTTCATAAAATCCCGACTTAGTTTATCCCCTTACCTGACTTCTGGAAAGCCACTAAAATAACCAATCCTGCGCTTGTAGGGTTCCTGATTCAACACCCTGTAAACAACATCGTCCTGAACAAAACTTCAGTATTTTTTTTTAGTACTACATTTCTTACAATTGTAGGAAGGCCAAATATTTAATAAAAAGTCTTACCTTGAATTTGAAATGAAATCCAAGTTAACCCCACCAACGATCCACTCCAGCAAACTTGAAGAGAACTTTCCCATGAGTGTAGTGGTGGCCTCGGATCGTCGAACCGGCAAGAATCCGACCCAAAATCTTAGAGAGAAGGGGGAAGGGATGAACAGTAGAGAGATATGGAGTGTTCTTCGCGTGATTTCTGACGAAAAATTTGAATTTAGGCTATTTATACACTTGCACTCATCGATGAGTCACGTCACTTCGTTGACGAGGCCATGAAAGAAGTTCGTCGACGAATGCTTATTCCTCGTCCACAAAATTCAGAGTTGAAATATAGTCTCTTGGTATCTTCTCGTCAACAAGATAGGTGTCCCCATCGATGATCCCCTCAAGTGTGTTCGTCGATGAACGTGCTGCGTTCGTTGACAAGACGCCTTTTACGTTTCAAATTCAATTTCCTTTTCTCTCCTCCTATTATTTAATTATTATAATTCTTCAGGTTTCTACACACATATACATCACATTTCCCAAAAAGTACCAAAACACTATGGGCTCCACAGACCAGCCCAAAACTCACCCCCAAAACCACGTCTACTTTGCACCAACTCTACCTCTGAGCCGACCCTACTCACCTCTTTGGATTACCTGAAATGTTTAATAATTTTGGGGTGAGACGCCACTCAGTAAGGGCAAACATGTTATCACCAATATGTGGCATATGAGTTAGTTGGCAACAAATCATTTAATTAATACTGTATACGATATACATCAAGAAAAACATCTTTATAATAACACATGCTTATATCATATAGAATATGAAAAATTTTGAGTTATCTATTCAAAATTACTTTTATCTATAATACGTAATCTCTGCTTTCGGTGTGTACTATACATAACTATATATTTGTAAACTTCCCCCTGGATGACTATATGTCATGACTAACCCCCTCATGACTAGGTTGTACAGCTCGAAGGCGGGGTTAAACGCTGGTTGGCCCTCCAATGCTAGCCTAACTATATGCATATCTAGATGCCTCTAGCACGAAAGGCTCGCTCCACCTAGTTCGGACGTCAGGGAGCTCACAACTCTACCAGAGGGCACAATCGACTGTACCATACTCTAATTGAGATGTATGATTGCATTGTCTATATTGTAACACAACGGTATCGTGCTTTGTAAACATATGTATTCCATCAGGGTCTAATACTATATAATAATATTTCTATATAAATCTAGTTGTTTTACCTTGATTCTGTATTTCTATAATAACCATGATTCTATATCAACTGTATAGCCATGACGCTATAATAACTGTATATCTGTATATTCTGTAATGCTGTAACTGTAATTCGGTATTTTGTATGTAGAGACCCTAAGAATTATAGTATTTAAATAATAAAAGAAGGAGAATGCAGGATCTCGTCGACGAACACAAAGAGTTCCTCGACGAAACGGCTTATTGAGATCGTCGACGGGGACACGTGTTTCGTCGACGATGAATTAGTGTTCGTTGACGAACTCTCTACTTGCCCTCATTGACGAAGTGACGTGTCTCATTGGTGAAGGCATGTGTATAAATAGCTCAAACTCAGGTTTTTAGTGATATTTCTGCATGCAACTTTTCTCTCTCACCCAAAAATCGTTCTCCACCCCTTCTCTCTTCGATTCCGGCCACGTTCTTCGCTGGTTTGATGATCGGAAGCAGCCACATAACTCCTGGGAAGATTCTCTTCACATCTGCTAGAGTGATTTGTAGGTCAAGCCAACTTGAGAACCATTCCAAAATTTGGGTAAGTTGATTATTTTAATATTTATTAAGATATTTGGTATTTCTGGGCTGAGGAAAGGTATTAGATGAGTTCATACTAAAGTTTTGTTGGGGGAAATGTTAATTTCAGGGTGTTGTGCTAGGAACACTGCGGGTGTAGGATTAGGTGTTTTGTGGGTTTCTCAGTAAGCCAGGTAAGGGGATAAACTAAGTCAAAATTTTTCATGAAATTATTTATTATTTTACAATATTAAATTTCAAGAAAATATGTATATTATATAATTATGTTTGGGAAATACTATTATGAACAGGGATATGATTTAAACGTGTTTTATCAGAAAATATGGTTTTAGGGACAGATTTTACACTCAGGAGGTTACCCATTTCTGTGTGGCATGAGTTTAAATTTCCATATAATTATATATGTCAGAATATTATGTTTTCCCAGATCAAGCATGATATGATAGTTTTTAGAGCAATTATAAAACAATATAGGAACCATGATTTTATGATTATAATATTAAATAGTATAGAGAAATTATGTTCTGTATATTATGATACGCCGGCGCAGATGCTGTAATTCATGTTATGTTATGCCAGCGTAGATATCGTGAATCATGTTGGCGCAGATGCAATAATCATGTATGATAAGACAAAATTCATGAAATATTATCATGTCAAATATTATTATGAATTACGAAACAACTATGTTCAGTATATGAAATATTGTATATGTTATCTGAACCCAGATGGTATGGTTTAGTTTAGTTTTCAAGAGCACGGTACCGTAACTATATGTTCAGAATTATTATAGTGCTACCACACGATCAGTAGTGTGGGAGATGGCAGTCGATATGGCTTCAGTGTAGAGTGGTGTTGTTCCCCTGGCAATCCGAGACTAGGTGGGACAAGTCCATCATATTTACAGACTTATGTTTTATCTAGCATGGTCGGTCAACCATTGTTAGGTCTCGCCTTTGGGCTGCACAATCTAGTCATGTGGGGGTAAGACATGACATCAGCTAGCTATCCATCCCGGATGTTATTTCAGTATTGTACAGTTATATAAGATGATTTTCATGTTAGTAATTTAGTACGTTATATTATGTTATGAGGAATCATGTTTTATTCAGATATGATATCTACATTTTTTACTAGATATGATGTATGTACTGATATTATGTACAACACGAAAGCATTTATGATGTCACACACTGATGTTAGTTTATTTCCCTTACTAAGAGGTGTCTCACCTATTAAAATTTCAAGAAATCCAGGTAGAGGAACAGATAGAGCTCCGCGACAGTAGAGTTCGACCGAGTTACCTTGTTAGAAGGGTGAGTTGTAGAGCCAGGGTTGGATTTATTTTTGGGAAGTCTTAGGTATTAGAGTTGCATTTTCGGTATATCCCTAGTACCCATAGGTCTAGGTTGATTATTTTTTATCAGTTGAACAGGATTATTATATTAAATGTTATTATGAAAAAAAAACTATTATTTACGGTAAAATAGGTAGGTAGTTACAGTTTGGTATTAGAGCCTAGGTTGTTAGGTTCTGTAAACTCTAAAGTGCAGTGGAAACAATACCAGAGTATAGGAAAAGGATTTGAGGTTTTTTTTTTTTACAGTTTAGAGGCAGGGCTTCCATGGTGGTTTCTATGTTTTTCTAGGGGTGATGATTTTAGGAAAGTCATAGTAAACTATTACCAGGTTATGTTTCTAGAGTGTTGGACTAAATCTTGAAATAAGATAAGGATGTCAAGTTAGGGGATTTTGGTTAGATGCATAAGTTATAAGGATAAGGTCCCTAAGTCATGTTTATTGAGTCTTCAAGATGGACTCTGGAGGAGGTAGTGCCCATGCGAGTGGCAGTGATGGTGCAGGACCCTCGAGTGCAAGCGGGGCTGATTCTAATGTGGTATTACGCAGTGTGGCTCAGCAGGTTATGGCTGAGATATCTAGGAGCTCCAGAGAGTAGGGAGGCCCATCTGGAGGCCATGGGTGCACGATAAAGAAATTTACCAATATGAATCCTCAGGATTTTTCAGAAGGAGTTAATCCTATAGTTGCCGAGAATTGGATGCAGGAGATCGAGAAATTTTTGGCAGTATTGCAGTGCACGAAGGAGTAGAGGGTCCTCTTCCCCACCTATAAACTGATAGGGGAGGCCGAGAGGTGGTGGACTACGGTGAAACTTTTGGAGCAGAAGAGAGCGACACCGATAGTTATGACATGGGACCGATTTAGAGCATTATTCTTTTACAGATATTTCCTAGCCACTGTCAGGGAAGTTAAAGTGGAAGAGTTCCTGAATTTGAAATAGGGATAGTAGTGGGTCCAGCAGTATGCGGCGAGGTTTATCGGGTTGTCCTACTTCGCCCTATTTATCATACCTGACAAAGCAAAGAAAGCAAGACAGTTTGAAAGGGGTTTGAGGCATGATATTTTCAGGCAAGTTATGGTGTTGAAAATACAGGACTTTGCTGAGTTAGTTGATAGTACAACTTTGGTTGAGGCCGGTGAGCGGTTGGGTGTAGAGGAGTAGGGATAGAAGAAGAGTTCCACACCTTCAGGCTTCTAGTAAGGCTTTGGTCGGGGTTAGTGGAGGAGAGGAAATTACGGCAGAGGTCAGAGGCAGAAGACTGGGGGCTGTGAGATTCAGGGTGCTCAAATTGACCCTGTATGTCAAATATGTGGAAAGAGGCATTTGGGGGAGTGTCGTGTAGGGAGATGTGTGTGTTATCGTTGTGGAGGATCGAGGCATTTGGCACGAGATTGTCCTACACCTATTGGTACTGCTCTTGCTCCCAGGCAGTTTAAGGGAAGTTACCAAGCACCTCGGGGAGGTCAGCAGAGGAATGTAGCCTCAGCGAGGGTTTATGCTCTGACGCTAGGAGACGCTAAGACTGCCGCAGATGTCGTGACAAGTACCCTTACTGTTTTCCCATGCCATGCTATTGTTTTATTTGATTCGGGTGCTACTCATTCTTTTATGTCTGCGAATTTCATTAAATTGTTTGGAGGTGAGACCAAGTTATTAGATCTAGGAATGTCAGTAGCTTCACTGGCTGGTTCAGTGGTAAAGTGTCGAAGGGTGCTCAGGGACTATCCAGTAGAAATTTAGGGAGAGTACTATCTACTGATTTAATTGTACTCGACATGCATGTGTTCGATATAATACTGGGTATGGATTGATTGCAGCTAACTATGCTAATATTGACTATCATTTTAAAGAGGTGATTTTCAAACCATCAGGCAAGCAAGAATTCAGATTTGTGGGGTTGCAGGTGCATTTCTTGCCTCAGTTAGTGTCAGCCATGCAGGCGAGAAGGCTACTCTTGGATGATTGTCAGGGGTTTATGATTTTTGTTAAGGAGGTGTCATAAAATGAATTGAAGCTTGGCAATACATCAGTGGTCAAGGAGTTTCCAGATGTTTTCCTAGAAGAATTGCTAGGATTGCCTCCTGACCGCGAGGTAGATTTCACTATCAATTTATTTCCTAGGACGACACCGATCTCTAAAACTCCTTACCGGCTTGCTCTAGCAGAATTGGGGGAATTAAAGGAGCAGCTGCAAGATCTATTAAATAAAGGATATATTCGGCCCAATGTATCACCATGGGGAGCTCCAGTGTTATTTGTAAAGAAAAAGAATGGGTCTATGAGGATGTATATAGATTATAGGGAAATTAATAAGGTGACAATCAAGAACAAGTATTTTCTACCCCATATAGATGATCTATTTGACCAACTTCAGGGTACACAGGTCTATTCCAAGATTGACCTTAGATCACGCTACCATTAGGTGAAAGTAAAAGTAGAAGACGTCTCAAAGACAGTTTTCAGGACCAGATATGGACATTATGAATTCCTCATTATGTCTCTTGGTTTGACGAATGCTCCTACTGTATTCATGGATTTGATGAATAAAATCTTTCATCAGTATTTTGACCAGTTTGTTATGGTTTTCATTGATGATATACTAGTATATTCGAGGGGTTTTGAGGAGCATGAGGCACACTTACGGCTGGTACTTCAGACGCTTAGGAAAAAGAGATTGTATGCCAAGTTCAATAAATGTGAATTTTGGTTGGAGAAAGTGTCATTTCTAGGGCATGTTATATCAGGGGATGAAATTTATGTGGATCCCAACAAGATTGAAGTAGTAATGAATTGGGCTAGGTCGAAGAATGTTCAGGAACTCAGGAGTTTCTTGGGACTGGCAGGTTATTACTGTCGGTTTGTTGAGAGATTCTCAGCATTGTCAGGGCATCTAATGTGTCTGACCAAAAAGAAAGTCAAGTTTGAATGAGATGATAATTGTGAATAGAATTTTCAGGAACTGAAATAGAGGCTTATCACTGCATTGGTGTTGATCATCCCGTTAGGGGGTGATGGTTATGTAATTTACAATGACGCATCTTTGAAAGGGATCGGCTGTGTATTGACGCAGCATGGTAGGTTTGTAGTTTATGCCTCCCGATAGTTGAAAGAGTATGAAAAGAACTACCCTACCCACAATCTGGAATTGGCTGCAGTGGCACACGCATTAAAGATTTGGAGGCATTATTTGTATGGTGAGAGATGTGAGATATTCTCCGATCACAAAAGTTTGAAGTACTTTTTTCACTCAAAATGAGTTGAACATGAGACAGAGGAGGTGGTTGGAACTTATTAATGATTATGACTATACTATCAGTTACCATCCAGGGAAAGCAAACGTGGTAGCTGATGCTCTGAGCAAGAAATCAGTGGGACCAGTAGTGGTAGCTATGGAGGTTCAGCATCCATCCAGATGGATCTGAAGAGACTCGGTGTAGAATTGGTAGAAAGAGATCCTCAAGCATTTATTGCCAACCTGGTAGTGTAGCCTACTCTATAGGAAAGGATTAAGATTGCTCAGAGGAATGACCCAAAATTAGCGGAGTTGATAACTAAGGTGCAGGAAGGACAGGGGGAGGAGTTCAGTATTTTAGATGATGGAGCTCTATGGTTTCGTACTAGATTATGTGTGCCTGCAGATGTTGATATCAGAAGGACGATTTTAAAGGAGGCTCATAGGTCCTTGTACACGGTTCATCTAGGTAGTACTAAAATGTATAGGGATTTGCGAGAGTCTTACTGGTGGAGCGGTATGAAGAGGGAAATTGCCGAGTTTGTGTAGCAATGTCTGACATGCCAGCAGGTAAAGTCTAAGCACTAGAGGCCACTGGGCCAGTTGCAGCCTCTTTACATCCTAGAGTGGAAGTGGTATCATGTATCTATGTATTTCGTGACAGGTTTACCATCGGCTCCGCATGGTCAGAATGCTATTTGGGTGGTCATTGATAGATTGACGACACTTCATTCCTATTAAAGTCAACTACTTCATGGATAGACTAGCGGAATTATATATCTAGGAGATAGTACGATCACATGGTGTGCTAGTGTCTATAGTATCAAACCGAGACCCACGTTCCATGTCATGATTTTGGAGGAGCTTATAGGAGGCTCTGGGGTCTTAGTTATCTTTTAGAATGATTTTTCATCCTCAGACAAATGGCCAGATAGAAAGGGTGATTCATATATTAGAAGATATGCTACGGCCGTGCGTGCTGGATTTTGGGGCTAGTTGGACCCAGTATATGCCGCTGGTAGAGTTTGCATATAATAACAGCAATCAGGCCAGCATTGGCATGACACCTTATAAGGCGCTCTATGGTAAGAGATGTCATTCTCCTTTATACTAGGATGATATGGGTGAGAGGCGAGTGCTGGGACCAGAAATAGTGCAGTAAGCTTACGACAAGGTTTGACTTATTAAAGAAAGAATCAATGTAGCTTAGAGTCGACAAAAAAGTTATGTTGATACGCGCCGCCGGGAGTTGAAATTTGAAGTTGGGAACCATGTGTTTTTTAAGATAGCACCATTGAAGGGAGTTATGAGATTTTGGAGGAAAGGTAAGTTGAGCCCTAGGTTTATTGGCCCTTTCGAGATTCTTGAAAGAGTAGGGTCAGTTGCCTATCGGCTGGCTTTACCACCAGCTTTATTTAGAATTCACAACGTATTTCATGTTTCCATGTTAAGGAAATACGTCTTAGATCCCTCCCATGTCATCAGTTATGTCGAGTTAGAACTCAGTGATACTTTGGCTTATGAAGAAACTCCAGTGCAAATTATGGAGAGGAAGGAACAGGAATTGTGCAATAAGAGGATTCTGTTAGTGAAAGTCCTGTCGAAAAATCATGCGATAAAGGAAGCCTCATGGGAGCTTGAGAAGCAAATACGACAGAAATACCCGCACTTATTTAGTGGAGATCAGCACTAGGTATATGAGTAAAATAAATATAGAATGGTTTAATTTTATGAAAAGCAAGATGATATATGTGTGGGTAGTATTGTAGGTTATAGAATGGGTAGTATTTTGGTTGTGGGAGAATTTTTGTTTATGTATTGTAATCTCCTAGGATCCTGAATGTAACCACAATATTCCTTCGCCACAAGTGAGGGTAAGTAATAAAATAAGTAGCCAATTTTCCTCAAATGATGATGTTCAATACATATAGTAAATTTCGAGGACAAAATTTTATAAGGAGGGGAGAATGTAGAGACCCAAATAATTATAGTATTTAAATAATAAAAGATGGAGAAAAATAAATTTTAAGGGGGTCACTGTAGGATCTCATCGACAAACGCAAAGATTTCGTCGATGAAGCGGCTTATTGAGATCGACGACAGGGACATGTGTCTCATCGACGATGAATAAGTGTTCATCGACGAACTCTCTACCTGGCCTCGTTGACGAAGTGACGTGTCTCGTCGACGAAGGTAGGTGTATAAATAGCTCAAACTCAGGTTTTCAGCGATATTTCTGCATGCAACTTTTCTCTCTCACCCAAAAATCATCCTCCACCCCTTCTCTCTTTGATTTCGGCCCCGTTCTTCGCTGGTTCGATGATCGGAAGCCACCACGTCACTCCTGGGAAGATTCTCTTCACATCTACTGGAGTGATTTGCAGGTCAAGCCAACTTGGGAACCATTCCAAAATTTGGGTAAGTTGATTATTTTAATATTTATTAAGATATTTGGTATTTTTGGGCCAAGGAAAGGTATTAGATGAGTTCATACTAAAGTTTTGTTGGGAGAAATGTTAATTTAAGGGTGTTGTGCTAGGAACACTGCAGGCGTAGGATTGAGTGTTTTGTGGGTTTCTTAGTAAGCCAAGTAAGGAGATAAACTAAGTCAAAATTTTTTATGAAATTATTTATTATTTTACAGTATTAAATTTCAAGAAAATACGTATACTATATAATTATGTTTGGAAAATATTGTTATGAACAGGGATATGATTTAAACGTGTTTTATTAGAAAATATGATTTTGGGGACAAATTTTACACGTAGGAGGTTACCCATTTCTGTGTGACATGAGTTTAAATTTCCATATAATTATGTATGTCAGAATATTATGTTTTACCATATCAAGCATGATATGATAGTTTTCAGAGCAATTATAAAACAATACACGAGCCATGGTTTTATGATTATAATATTAAACAGTATAGATAAATTATGTTCAATATATTATGATATGTCGGCGCAGATGTCGTGATTCATGTTATGTTATGCCGGCGCAGATACCGTGATTCATGTTGGCGCAGATGCCATAATCATGTATGATAAGACAGAATTCATGTAATATTATCATGTCAGATATTATTATGAATTACGAAACAACTATGTTCAGTATATGAAATATAGTATATGTTATCTGAACCCGGATGTTATGGTTTAGTTTAGTTTTCAAGAGCACAGTACCATAGCTATATGTTCATAATTATTATGGTGCTACCACACGACTAGTAGTGTGGGAGATGGCAGTCGATGTGGCTTCAGTGTAGAGTGGTGTTGGTCCCCTAGCAGTCCGAGACCAGGTGGGACAGGCCCATCGTACTTACAGACTTATGTTTTATCTAGCATGGTCGGTTAACGATTGTTAAGTCCCGCCTTTGGGCTGCACAATCTAGTCATGTGAGGGTAAGACATGACATCAACTAGTTATCCATCCCAGATGTTATTTCAGTATTGTACAATTATATAAGATGATTTTCAAGTTAGTAATTTAGTACGTTATATTATGTTATGAGGAATCATATTTTATTCAAATATGATATCGACAACTTTTACCAGATATGATGTATGTACTGATATTATGTATAACACGAAAACACTCGTGATGCCACACACTGATGTTAGTTTATTTCCCTAACTGAAAGGTGTCTCACCTATAAACATTTGAGGAAATCCAGGTAGAGGAGTAAATAGAGCTTCGCGACAGTAAAGTCCGATCGAGTTACCCTGTTAGAAGGGTGAGTTATAGAGCTAGGGTCTTTTGTGATTGGTTGTATGGTATGTTTGTAAATTACGTTTCCTACTACTTAGGTATCAAAGTTGCATTTTTGGTATATCCCTAGTACCCACTGGTCCAGGTTGAGTATGTTTTATCAGTTGAACAAGATTATTACATTAAATGTTATTATGAAAAAAAAATTTTATTTACGTTTAAATAGGTAGGTCGTTACACTATATGTCATGACTTTATATTCTCTATAATCTGTATTTCTGTATATCATGGTTCTATATTCTATAAATCATGATTCTATAAAATTTTGTATAATCATGGTTCTATATTCTGTAAATCATGATTCTATAAAATTTTGTATAATCATGGTTTTAAATTTTGTAAATCATGATTCTATAAAACTCTATATAATTATGGTTCTATATTTTGTATATTATGGTAATAATATATTGTATAAACAACTCTGTAAAATGCCGTACAATTTTGTTATGGAATATACTACGTATTTGTAATTCTATAAAATACTGTATAAGCATGATTCTGTAAAATACCGTATATCATATAAACTCTATTCTTGTATAATTCTGTATAGCCGTAGTTCTGTATATAAAATTGTATAAGTTATGTTTCATAACTCTCTAGGCTATATAATCATGCTTTTGTAAAACTATATAACATATTCTATAATATTCTAGTATTTCTTATGCCGCACAATTCAATCAAACTCTATAAATATGTTCTATAAAACTATATAATTTCCATTATCTGATCAAATACTATATTATACTTATAACATGTCTAATAAGGCTGACATAACATGTATTCCCCTTACCTAACTATCTAGCTCTAAATACTACTCATAATTTCAAGCATACGACATTCATAATTTTCAACTCCCTAAAATAATACCCATATATTTCCCAGTCACACAACTGAATTTATCAAAATAATTATCACATTCATATTTTCCCTAACTTCACATATTCAACAATTCTAAACTATAATTTATCTGAGTTCCTAGAAATATACCCGCTGGGGTCCTCAATCCATATCTGTAGGGTCCTAAAAATACCCTAAGCTTAAAAACATAATACCCCAGTTTTACTCCACAAAACACCAGTATATACCCATACAACACAGAATCTAAACTCAGATGAGCTTGGTAATACTGAAAATACCCAAATATTCAACTTACCCTTATTTTAGGATGGTGCCCAAGTTGGCCTAACCAACAATCTACTCCAGAAGAATTGAAGAGAATCTTCCTAGGAGTAGCATTGCGGCTTCCGATCGTCGAACCGGGGAAGAACAAAGCCGAAATCGTAGAGAGAAGAAGGAGGAGATGAATTCTAGAGAAAGGAAGTAATTTTTGCATGAGTTTCTAGCTGAAAACCGAGTTAGGCCTATTTATTACATGCGGATTCGTCGATGAGACACGTCACCTCGTCGACGAGTTCATGAAAGGAGTTCGTCAATGAACTCGAATCCCTCGTCGACGAACTTCAGGCTCTGCTAAACCCCTCTCGGTAAGTTTTTGTCGACGAGGCATGTGTCCACTTCGACAAGCCTAAGAAGTATGCTCGTTGACAAGCGCCTTGCGTTCATCAATGAGACCCCATGAGTCCCTTTTTAAAATTTTCCTTTTCTTATCTTTTCTTTTATTATTTAATTACTATAATTCTTCCGGTCTCTACACCTAGATCAAATTATCTTCATCCTCATCGGTCTGGTCGCGATCGTTGCTACCATTGGCGTCTTTGCCATCCTCATCGATAGCTTCATCATGGCTAGAACCGGCCGCTCTGGCTACTGCTTCGAACTCCTCCTCATCATCTTCTGCTCGTTATCCTTTGAGGTGGATTAGACAAGACCTCATTGTAGGAGGGCTGCTACGATTTTGGAGAGCTTCGCCATGGAGATTTGGTTGTAGGGATTTCAATTTCTGTTACTGGGTTTTGGGATTTTTGAAGCTGAGGAAGACATATTGTGCATCCTCCCGGGTGGATGCAAGATGGATTTTTCGAGAATCACTGACGTCTCGAAGAGGAGGATGCAATGTCTTGGCTTCAACTGGTGGTGATATGTAGCCAAAGTTGAGTGGCGTTGAAGGTTTCAAAAGCTAAGTACTACCTTGCTCCCCTTTATTATTATTATTTTTGAGTTTGTTGTTTGGTTATTTTGGTGTGAAACCCAATGGTTAAGTATGAGAAATGTTGATGTTGTGAATACTGGCTTGTGATGATCGTGTATTGGATGTTTGGATGCTTTGGGTGAGGGATTGGGATCTTTGGTTAGGTGGTTAGGGTTTGGGTCAGGGGTAGGAGATGAAGACGAGTCAGCTCGTCTTCGATTTGGTGGGTGAGTAATTGTTGACTCGTGTGAATCAACTCAACGAGTTATGTGAACTCTGGTGGTCCCGAGTGAACTCGACACATGAGACCAAACACATGTGGGTCTAATTGGGAAGTGGGCTGGAGGTAAAATAAATTTAGAACAAGCTTAGAGGCATTTTTCAAATGGGCTTTCTTTTAAAAATTTAAGCGGGCCTTGGGTTTGGTTTAAAACTCAGGTGGGCTTGGTCTGATTTTTCAAATGGGCCTGAGGGTGTTTCGAAAAACTGAGTGGACCGGGACCATTTTTAAAATGAATTTGGTCCTCGTTTTGAAGTGGTAGTGGGCCGGTCAGTTTTAAAGAATCAATAGTGGGCTTTGATGTTCTAAATGGGCTTGAGGCTAGGCTTTAAGACGGGCTCAGGGATTTTAAAACTTTTCAAAGGGGTTTTGGGCTTTTGAGAGTTGGGCTGAGTGGAGTCCAGAGTAATGGGTTCAAACACGGGTGTGGGGAGACTTGTCTTTGGCACCCGAACCCCCACTTGGGTTCGGGTAGTTTTTTGGGGCTAGTTGAGAAGGAGTCGAGTTTGGGTTCGTGTTTGGGCCTGGTTTCGGGTCTGAGACTTTAAATGGATCAAAGAATGGAAACCCGAATTCGAGTTTGGATCGCAGACCCAGGTATGATGTCAATTCCAAGCTTAGGTTCACATGCGAACTTGAGGCTTAGATAGGAGGGGAACCAAAGCCTGCATTCATTTCACATCTATTTCATAATTATCACATGAATTGAAAGATGTTGGATTGTTTTTTAGATTATACCTTTCCCTTCTTACACCTCCTTCTTTGCTCCTTCTTACTCTGAATCTGTTTGGGTGTCTGTCTATGCGTGAATCTGACTCTCTGGTTCTCAACAATTCCTCTCAGCTCCTCCTCCTTTGCTCTCTACAACTGGGCAGAGCTTCCCCCAATTCTCACCTCTCTTTCTAAATTTGCAGAACCTCCCCCTCTTCTTATAATTTCCTCTCTCAATTCTTTCAGAGTATGTTTATGCTCTCTTTTTCCTCTCAATTTTTTCAGAGTACTTCTGATGCTCTCCACCATCCTTTGCTATAGTGAGATTCCCTATTTATAGGGAGTCTGGGGTGGTCTCTTAGCGCTAAAACCCCCCCCACTAACCAATTTTCCCAATTTATTCCTTGCACTAGTAGGGAATATTTTATTCACATAGGATTTTATTTCCTTTTATTTTTTTTTGAATTTCTATTGCTAACTACCTGCTTTGTTGCTCTTTTGTGTGCGTAGGTGAACCATGGTGATCTAGGTGGCATTCTGGGAATGGAGGGCTTTGGGACTGTTGACTAGGTGACGAACCAGGAATGGAGGGTAGGGCATCTGCTATTTTATTTTTGTTTTTGCAATTTTTTTTTTCTTTTTGCTTTGTTGTAATGTACCCCCGGGTTTTCTTTCCTGTAACAATAGTTTGTACAACTTGTAGTCTTTATTTTCCATGTATTCTCTCTATCATCTGCTCTTGTGTGTACACCTCTCTATGCACACCTCATTTGCATGTGCCACCCCTGTATAGTGATGTATCCCTTTTTCTTACTGTTTGCATTGTTTCCTATATCTCCTGTGTTCAGACACGTGTCCATTTTATTTCAATGGAATGTGATAGTGCTTAAATTTTTCAATTTCGACTTGAAATAAGATCCTGGTTGACCAATTTGACCTCAAGAAGCAACCGATCAAATAAATGTGATCTACCTAATCAAGTACTAATTTTAAAATTAAAGACTCAATTTAAAACTAAAATACTCAGTTTAAATGATTTAATTAACAAATTCCTAGTCTCAAACTAAAGAAAAGGACTAAACTCAACAAATTCAACTAAATGTACTAAAAACTTAAAAACTTAAGGACTCATTTTTATTTGAAAATGTGGGACTAGATTGAACAGTGTTAGGACTCAAATTAAAAATTAAAAATTAAAATGCTCAAAGGAATGAGGGAGACTCTACTTATGATCTAAAACTTGAATTTAAAAGACATCAATTTTCAAAAAGGACTCTATTTACGCACTAAAGCTCGAATTTAAGATTTAAGAGACTCAATTTCAAGATTTAGAAATTTTTTCCAACTTTTGAAATTGAAGCCAAAAGGACTCGATTTTTCAAAACACGGGATTCATTTCACCTAACCTAAAAGAGACTCAGATTTTGAAGCAAACTTGCTTGAACATAACCGAGACTCTACACACTAGGGTTTGATCGGATTTAAGACCAGCTTTATCATACTGGGTTTTCTTAAGGAGCTCTAGTTAAAATTTGGGTTTCCACAATAAGTGTATTGTGTACCCAAAGATTTCTTAGTGAAATTCTTGTACCGATTGCTCCCGTGGATGTAGGCATTGCCGACCCATGTAAATTCTCTTGTTGTTGTTCTTGCTATTTCTCATATACTGGTTGTGTTTGATTGCTTGTTGTGTTTTACTTATTCCGTTGTGCTTCTTATATCCGATCAATTTACAACAAACTGGTATCAGAGCAATTGTTGTCATGGCGTCGGGATCATCTTTTGCAAGATTTGACATCGTTAAATTTGATAGAACCAAAAATTTTGGTTTATGGCAGAGGAGAGTAAAGGATATACTTATGCAACAAGGGATGGCGAAGGCTCTACATGGTGTTCAACCAGTTGGTATGGATGACGCAACATGGGAAGAATTACAAGGAAAGGTCGTTTCTATAATGCACTTGTGTTTGGCCGATGAAGTTCTCTATCATGTGATGGAGGAGGATTCTCTGGCAGTAGTTTGGCATAAACTAGAAAGTCGGTATATGTCTAAGTCCTTATCGAACAAACTTTTTCTTAAGCAAAGGTTGTATTGGCTTAAGATGGTTGAAGGTTCAAATTTGAATCAGCGTATCAACACTTTTAATTAGATTGTAAGCAATTTGACGTGAGTTGATGTTAAGTTCAAAGAGGAAGATAAAGCATTTATTAGCCTTGGTGGCTAGACTATCATTGTTTTAAGTGTTTTGATGATATTAACCTATATATTGTTCCTAGTGTTTTCCTATCTTTGCAGATCATGTTTAGTACAAGTACTCGTACATGAAGCACTGGATCAAAGGCAAATATAAGACTGAGTTGACATGCGAATAGGAAGATCAAAAGAACACGTACTCAGAAAGACTCAAGCACAACTGGAAGATTAATTGTTAATTTATATGTAATAAGAGTTGTGTGAGTTATGAACATTTTGTAACTCTTGCGGGTGTGTTTCTTGCATGATTTTTGAGCAAGAGTTTAGCAATGCACATGCATCTAAGACACATGAGTTTATAGAATTGCATTTAAGTCACAACTCACATTCATGGTTTTCAAAGTTAATTTAAAGAGTTTGTCAAAACAATCCTAAACTCAAAAACGCTTTCCAAAGGGACAAGTTTTTAACATCTTGGTTTTATAAACAGTTTCATACTTAGTCTCAATTGTGTCAAAACATTGCTAATGTCCTTAAGCTGCCAAAGTGTCTTCATAATCAAGATATCTTATATTTATAGGAAAACTCACTTTGACAAGTTTCAATCTTAATTAGACTTAATATATTTTATATACTTTTGTCCAAGAATGTTTTAACTTATTAAAAGGCTTTTTGACAAGGAAAAACAGAACAATCGTCGACCGATATAGTGCAGCCTTGAGTCCTGAACACCCTTTGGTATTTGGGGCATAACTCTTGTTAGAAAATTCCAAAAAGGATGATCTTGGTGTCCCTAGAAATCTAAGAGAAAATATCACAACTTTCATGGTGATGACATTTTCTGATTCAAGGCACTCATCGACGAGAATAGGGAATTCATCGACGAGTGACTAGTTGACACTAGTTGATGAGTAAAACCGGTGGCCAACATGAGTTTTCTGCCTAGGTGACTAGTCGACGAGTGTAAGGGACTCGTCGACGAGTGGTCCCGTTCCCAACACCATAATGGCTGGAAAACGGCTAATTTCTCATGAGAATTGCTCTCAACGGCTAGTTAGCGGCTTGTAAGGGTATTTGGCTATAAATACAAGTTCCTAAACTTGTTTAGAATGGTTTTTGTGATTTATACAAGCATTTAGTGAAACATCTTTTTGATTACAAAACCTAGGAACTTTACATTTAGTTCACTCATTCAAAAGTGCTCAAACTCTCATGTTCTCCAATCTTGTTTGATACAATCCTTGAGAGAGTGAGTAAGGTTTGGTTTGTAATTTATATTAGCTCATTTGTGGAGCATCCTTGGTATTTCCATCATCTTGTAAAGTTCTTTGTGAACCATTTGTTGGAAGGTTCTTTGTGAACCGTTTTGGTGAGGGTTCTTTATGAGCCAAAAGCTCTTTGCGAGTGTGTAGGGATTTGTTCCCAAGAGTAGGGTTGTGTACCGCTTTTATGCTCAAACCTACATTTGCTATCATATGCTGTGTGTGTTGAATTCAAATCTTTTATGGGTCTTATGATATATTTAAATTGCCATGGGTTATGGATAATCTTGGTCCGATCTTGTTTGTTATGTGCCTTTTGTAACGCCCCGAACCCTTAAACCTGGTCCGGTGCGTTATTCCTAATAATTCCTAATAATCCATAAATAAATACATACATATGCAGCGGAAAGCATAACTATGATCCTAAATCATAATAATAAATACCAGAGTTTACTATTTCTATCCATAATCCATAATAACCATTTATCACCTGTATTCTCATATATCTCCAAAATATTTTAGTATTCACAAACACCAGTATGTTCCACAACCATCCATATCACAGAAGACTTAAAACATAAAAACATAAAACATAAAACATAACTTATTTACATCCCAAATATCATCAAAAATATTTTTACCCTTTTCTCTTTCTATAACCCCAAAAATACTATATCCAACTCGAGCTCTCTAAGCTCGATCTCGTGGTGGTCCTAAAAAACATAAATTTGTATTCAGATGAGACACATCTCAGTAAGGGAAGAAACAATATATATTAAAGTAGTGTGTGACCAACATAAGATTATAAATAACAAATTAATATCATTTGCAAACCATTAACATAATTCTGAAATCATTTTCTGAACCTAATCATACACATGCAAAGTATTTACCCACGAGACTATCCAAGGATAGGGATGATTACCTGCTCATACAGGTAGCATCCCTCTGCTCTGATACATTAGGCAACCCAAAGGTCACAACTGAAGCATACCAGTGAACTCACCTTACTCAGTAAGCCCTCAAGTGATAGATTAATCTCGTACTCACACAGTTCATACAAAGTTTACTAGAGAAAGCCCCTGAGAATAGGGAAATCTACCTGCCCATACAAATAATTTCCCTCTGTTCTAGTCCATTATGCAGCCTACTGCTACATCTGATGCTACTAATGCACTCACCTTTCTCAGCAAGCCCTCAGGCGAAGAGTTTGCCCCGCCCCAACGTAACATGTTCTATTAGCATAAATACTGATAATTTCATAATACATTATTTTTTCTGTCATTATTCAACCATCCATAACTGTTCATGTTTATAACTTTAGTATTTCACAACATTTCACTTTACGTAACGTTTCACATTTTACATCATTCCCATTTCATATTTCATATCCATTTCATTCACATTTCCATTTCATTTCATTCATTCATAATACAGCTCCTTTTAATTGTACATCAGTTAGTCCACATAGATATGCGCTAAAATCTGCTAATACAACTCCTTTTAACTATCATCAATTAGTCTACAGCTCCTTTTAGTTGTCATTGCATACATGGTTGCATTATTAAACACAAGTAACATGGTCCTTATAACATTTCATTAACAGTGCATTTCTTACATAGTCTGCATCTCATACATATAACATATGTTCAAACAACATTACCATTCACTCATGCCACACATTTTAACAGTAAAATGCATACATTGCCTGTAAAATAAGCCAACCAACATTTATGTTATATACTAAAAATATACCTTCATTTCTTACATAATTATCTTGAAAATATTATTCACTTTCATCAATTCATTTTCACATATACTTAGCTAAATAAGCAGCCTTAAGCTCAAAAAATATAATTTACATGGTTGACATGTTATATCCACATGAAACATATATACATATATAACATAATCCATTTTCATTTAATATACGAAAACCTTATTTAATATATAAATTTTCCCTTTACCTGAATCCTTAAACTACACCAATTGGTATCCCAAACCGATGCTTGTGATGCTCACCCGGTCCCTAGTTCAAAAACCCTAGTTTAATTAAATAAACCCCAAATAAACTACTATTTCTGCATTTTCTCAACTTAATAACCTTAAATAAACTTTTAAAAGCCTAAAAATACCAATTTTAATCTTTACCTCAATTTAGAAGCGTTTCCTAAAAAGCCTAATTTAGAAAACTAACCCGTTAGATGTGTAAAGAATCTTCCCTAGAACACCGTAGCGACTTCCAATCGTCGATTTAGGCTGAATTCGGAACGAATTCTTAGAGAGAAGGGAGAGAGATGACTTTAGAGAGAGAAAATCGAAGGAAAATAAATTCCTTCGCATGGAAGCAACCCTGGTTCAATTTATAGACGCTACTACCACGTGGACTTGTCGACGAACCACTGAAGAACACTCGTCAACGGGGTCGTGGGCTCGTCGACGAGGTTCAGAACAGCCCAAACCCTCTTGGTTAATCCTCGTCAACAAGAAAATCCTGTTCTTCGACGAGCACCTGCTTATTACCCTTTTTAAATCTCTTTTTCCTTTCTTCTTTTTCCCCTTTTCCTTTTATTTTCTTTCTTATTATTTTAAATAATTAAAATTCTCCGGGTTATTACACCTTTTATATCTCTTATTGACCAGTTATATTGTTGTATGCTTTATTGCCATATTTTTTTCAAGAAAATGTAAGAATAATTTTCTATGCCCAAATCTTATGCCTAAAAGAGGAAGAGTTGTTATAAGAAACATAAAAATTATTTTAAAAAGGTAGAGTTCTCTTTGCTAAGTTTGTTTTAAATGATCAAAATTTTCTACTTAACTTAACCCTTTTTGCTGATGCCAAAAGGGGGGAGAATGTTTTGAGTAAAGTGATAATGACCAAAAGGGAAATTGTTAGGAGCAAATCATAGGGAAAATTGTCTAAGCATGCGCTTTAATGCTAAAATTAAATGCATGATCATTTGTTTTGTTTTCTGTCTTAATATGCTTGAACTTTACTGTGTATATTTTCAATTGTGCATATTCTAAGGGGGAGCCTTTTCAGGATGTACCTACTTTGCTCTAGTGCATTTGTCATCATCAAAAAGGGGGAGATTGTTGACTTTTTGAGTCCAATCCCTGGTTTTGATAATGACAAACCGTAAGTTACTTATGTGTATTTCTAGTGGTTAAACGGGTTATAATTTACCACACACATAAGAGGTCTGAGATGGAATCCAGATGGAGCTCAAAGAACACATTATTTGGCATATTCCATGAAGATGGAAGAACAAAAGAAGAAGAAGAAGAAGACATGTTTTCAGTTGTATATGCATTTAATTTTTCTATTTTGGTCTATAATAATGCATACATCTTGCATGATATGTTTTAAATGCTTAGATGACCATAGGGAGCCAAATGACCGTAGGGCACGTCGACCGACACCGGATTTTGGGGGTTAACTCTCAAAGGCCGTAGACTGACCATAGGACCTATAATTCTGCATGAAAAAGTTACCTATTGACTTTGAACTGATTATCATGTGATTAGGGACATTACATAAGAGGAATAGGACCGAAATGCCCAAAGTTGGCATGTTCGGTCGACCTAACTCTAAAACACAAAGGACCTCGGTCGACCGAATTTCCCCAGGGTCAACAGTTTGACCCTTCGGTCGACCGACCTTAAAATGAGTTACAATGCTTTGGTCGATTGAATTGACACGTGGGGAGATCCCAACGCCTTGCTCGACCGAACTTTCAGTAAAAAATTGACTTGGTCAACCGAACACCCAAGTTCAGTCAACCAAACTCATGGTTGGTCAACCGAACCTCGGAGGGTTCAGAATCAACTTTGGACGGTCGACGTATAGTTCAAAAACGCCTTGGTCGATCGAACTTAGTGAGATGGTCGACCGAACTTCAAATCTGGTCGACCAAACCTCTCGGGTTCCAAATTTTTTAAGGGCTTGAATATAATTAATTTTAATTAAATAATTTAGAAAATACCCAGCGTGTCCCCAATGGTCATAATTTTTGTAAACAGTCATAATTTTCGTAAAATCTATTAATACCCCTTCATTACTCCAGACTAGCAACTTTGATTAACTCCAAATTCTCTTTAAACTTTTGTTAATCAAAGTTCCCCCGAAACCAATTTTTATTGTTTAAATCATTCTTTTGGAGCAAAATCTTTTATACAAATCTCTTCAACTCTTTTTCATGTATTTATTTCAAAATCATTTTTTAGGAAAGTATTTTATTTAGGGCATCTTATTTGCACATACTTTCACTAGGCACTTAATCTTTGAAAAATATTTTTGGGAGTATTGCTTAGGTGTTCTCCTGGATTATTTTTTTGATAAATATTTTTAGGAGAAAATTATTCATTGCACAAATATTTTCTTGAACTTAAAATCCAGATTTTCTAAATACTTTTATTTGCAAAAATCTTTGTTGGAGAACAAAATAATCACTTTTATATCCACGTATTTTATTTGTGCAAATTATTTAGATAAGCACCCTTTACTCTACTGAGCATATATTTCATATCATACTAGAGTGTTTGTATTGAGCTTTAATGGTGCACATCCATGCTTGTATTTATAAGCTTTTGCATATGTACAAAAATATTTTTCATGTATCGGTTGCGTTCAACCCGGAATTGAACTAAAGAGTCTCAGTCTCATATATGAGATCGGTTCGGTTTAGCCTGGAAATTGAACTGGGGAGTCTCAGCCCCGTAAGTGAAACCGGTTCGGTTCAACCCAAAAATTGAACTGAAATTTTCCTCGCCCCATAAGGGGAGGATGTAAAAGGCTTCTGCTCTACCCATTTAAGTGAGCAAGGTTAGTGTAATCCTTGGGGGGTATGCCCAAGGCAGGGACGTAGGCTGGTTTGGCCAAACCTCGATAACAAATATCTTATGTCGCTCTCTCCCTATCTCCTTTAAATTTCTACACTTTAAATTCAGTTTGTGTATGCATGCTCATTCATGATTATAACTATTTTGCATGCACACATATTTAATTTAAATGAGAGTTACACCACTCGAATATGTATGTATTTATTGTTAAATTGTTTGTTAGCCACTATTTTGCATGCACACATATTTAATCAAAATGGAATGTCTACAGCTCGGTACCCAAGGAAGGGTTGTGATGTTCGGGATATGTCAAAGGTCCTCCATGATTGTGCAATGTGGTGTTTCAATAGGCAATAGAGTGGACCGTGAGTTGTTAGTTTTGTTGAAGACTATGCAGGGGGTTTTGGTGATATAAGACTTGCAGCAACTTTTATGTTTACTGTTGTGGGAAGGTTGGAAGCCTAGGGTGAAATCTTCGAGTGTTGCATCTACAGCTGTGTCGGGGTTTATGGTAGAAGCTGAAGGTGCCAGTAGTAAGTTCAAACAGTGTTGCTTGGACTTACCTCATGTCTTCAAGTGCTAGAAGAGAGACAAACCCAACTTAATGTTCTAAGGTCAAGATGGAGCGTCGAGCTATGTTTTTTATGATTCTCCTAAGGGGCAGAAATTTGCCAAGGTGGAGATTGTTGTGATTGGTGGCTCATTTCTTGAAATGATTAACTTACGCAAGGAGAAGAACATAGTGCAGTATAGAAACATGCTCTCAGTATCTCAAACCGTCGATGGTTTCAGGAAATCTCAGTAAAGCTGTCAACGGTTTTGTTTGTGGGAAGCGAGATTGAAATTCAAAATTTGAATTTGAACGTTAAGTTGGTTGGTTTTTTTTGGGGGGGGGGGACCTCGAAGGAAAGTTTATATATTCTGGTCCGAGTGTATTGTGAGACAAGAGAGATCATTTTGATAAGTGTATTGTGTACCCAAAGATTTCTTAGTGAAATTCTTGTGTCGGTTGCTCCCGTGGATGTAGGCATTGTCGAACCACTTAAATTCTCGTGTTGTTGTTCTTGTTGTTTCTCATATACTGGTTGTGTTTGATTTCTTGTTGCGTTTTACTTATTCCGCCGTGCTTCCTATATTCAATCAATTTACAACACTAGGCTGCAAGAGGAAACCATCGACAGTTTGGTCAACGGTTTGGTATCGAGAGATAACCATCGACGATTTCAGTTTGTATACTTCATTTTCAGTATTAAACCGTCGACGATCTTGTTCAGCAGTAATTACAGTTTTTCTATTACTTCGGGCATTTTGAAATCAGGGGCAGTTGATTTAAAAAAAGAAGAAAAAAAAGCAAAGCTTAATTTTGAGGAAGTAATGAGACCCCGAGGGATTAATTTCCTTGTATGAGTCCCACAAAATCCTATAAACTCATTCTCCCCCCAATTTTAAAAATGTATACCGTCTTTTTAAAATTCCTATCGTTGAGAAAGTAATGGAACTCCAGTGAGATTAATTTCCCTGCATGGGTCCCATAAAATCCTCCAAACCTATCCCTTGATTTTAAATTTGAAAAAATGGGTACTGTATTTTTTAAATTCTCATCATTAAGAAAGTAATGGAACCCTTGTGAGATTAATTTCCACATATGGGTCCCACGAAATTCTCCGAACTCGTCCCTCCAATTTTAAAATTGAAAAAATGAGTACCATATTTTTTAAAATTCTTATCATCGAGGAAGTAATAGGACCCCCATGGGATTAATTCCCTACATGGGTCTCACGAAAATCCTTTTTTAAAAATCATCATCAATTTTTCCTCATTTGTGAAAACAAATCCGAATTTTGTTTTCCAAAATTGGATTTTGTCCCAAAATATTTTATTTACCTTGAAAGTCTTTTGAATTCTCCCAAATTGTGTTTTCCAGAATTATTTCTCGAAATGAGGTCATTTTTTAGGCATTGATTTTCTAAGACTTGTTTTTTTTTTTGGGTGGCCACCCCAACTTAAAAATCATGAATTCCCCTTATCTTCTAAAAAATTTTTGGATCTCTTGTTCTTTTTTTTTTTTTCATTATTAATCCTTCCAAGAGGAATTCCTTTCAAAATACTCCAACCCAATTTTTTTTTCTTTTTTTTTTGTTGAACTACATTGCCTTCATCCCGGGCCTCGGGTGAATAGGTAGCTTACCTCGGAACAGGTAGGTTCAGTCCCCCATAAAGTGCGATGACTATTCTTTGAATGGGTACCGATAGGGGTACTGAAAGGTTGATCATCACTGAGATGTTTGATTGATCACTTTTTCTACGCACAAATGTACTCCTGAACTCAAAATCTGATTTTGATAGAGACTTATTTCAAAATTTTTCTTTATTTTCCTTGTATTTTTTTTTTTTAAACTAAAATACCAACTCCATGTTATGTGATGCATCATTGACCCTTTTTTCAAAACACTTCTCATTTAGGGATTCCTTTTCCCTCTTGTTGGCATCTCAGACAAAATCCAGCGTCAATAGGGTGCATTCTTCCATACTTAAGTCATGATTGAGGAAGGGTGAATAAATGGGTAGTAGTCCTGAGAGAGAGTTCTGAGATGTCTTCCCCAAGTCCTTTTCATAATGACAAAATTCTCATGTCATTAATACCAAGTAGGAGTTACAAGCTGAAGTTATCTTCCTTTACTTCGGTTAATTTATTCAAGTGTTACACAAATTTAATTACCCCTCTTAGTCAACTTGAGTTGTACACTTATACTTTAAAGACACCTATTGATTTTCTTAAATATCTCATGCATCATTAGTTATTAAAGAAGATAAGAAAGAAAATAAAAAATTTTATTTTATACATCAACTAATATTTAATTTCTAAATTTTTAATTATATTAGAAAATTTTATTTTTAATAGTATTTTAAGTAAAAAAAATATAATAATAAATATATTTTTTATTTTTTATTTTTTCAAACAAAATTTTTAATCCAAAACAATTTTATTATTTTTGCTCTAATGAAATATTTTTATTTTTAAAAATAATATATATATTTTTCTCAAAAACTACCAAACAGTCACTGTCCACCGAAGAGAAACAGTGTTGGTTCTGCTAGGGCCTGACCTAATTCGTTGAAATAATTCATGTGGTCTTAATTGCATTGGAGTTTTTTTCCCATTTTATTATTAATTTAAAATAAAATATTAAATAATACTCTGTTTGGGAAAATTTTTCCCATATTAATGCTTACGTAATCTCATAACTTGATGCTGCGAGATTTAACAAATCTTGCAAGATCAAACTGTGAGATTTAAAGAGTTTTACACAGAGTCAGTTGACGCGTGGCAAAAAATCTCGCAGGATGGTCCCGCGAGATTTGCGTGGGAAATGAGACGGCGTATGACACATGGCAAATCTCGCAGGACTATCATGCAATATTTGCTTGATCTAGTCTTTTTTCCTTCCTTTCACTCGCGAACGGAAAATAGAAGGTCTGCAGAGCTCCACTTGCAAAGAGAGTAGAGAGCAGAGAGGAGGACGGCAGGTGACCGTTTGGGAGTACAACTACAGGTGACCATTCGGGAGTGCGACTACAGGTGACCGTTCGTGGAGTGGGCGAGTGCAGGTGACCGTTCGAATGAAAGTTATAGAAACTTGAAAATGGGGTACGTATTTTTTCTTACCATAAAATAAACTTTGTTTCATTGAGTTCTTATTTAACAAACTTTCAAAGATTTGCTTGGTTTACCTTCATATAGTATTGTGTAGTTCCAATTTTTTCGTTGAAGGTTGCATCCAAAAACCCCAAGGTTAGGTTTCATTTCATTTGTGTTTTTCTTTTTTTTTTTTCTTCCTATTCTTTGGCTTTTGGCTTTTAGCTTTTAGTTCAACCAAATTTATAGAGTACAAAAATAAATTGAATATAATTCATATTTCATGTTGTATATATATATTGAGTATGCCTCCATGCTAGTTTATTTCAGCAATTAAATTTATTTTAGCAATTAAATTTTTAGTGCATGATATATATATATATACACACACACATAGAATATTAATTTAGAGCAATGTTAATTTGGTGCATGATATATATATATATATACACACACACATAGAATAATTTATTTCAGCAATTAAATTTTTAGGTCATCCAAATTTATTGAGTTTGCCTTCATGCTAGTTTTTTTTTATAAAAATGAAATATAATGTGTAGGGTTTCCACTAAAGAGACAATAATTAAAATTTAAATGTTAAAGCTAATTAAGATTAAATTACTATATTTTACTCATAATCATAAAAAAATATTAAATGATGATATTTAAATTAGTGTGTGAATCCCTACATTGCATATGCTGTTCATTTGCGTGATTGTATTTTTGTGTATTAAAATATTAATTAATTATAATAATTTAATTACATACATGACACCACATTTGCTCTTTAATAAATTTATATTGAATATATTTTTTTCTCAAACAAATATCATCAAAACTTATTAATGCATTTTTATTTAAATTATTTAATAAAATTTAAGATAAAACAAAATTGACCTCTCTTAAAGTTAAGCAAAAAGACAAAAATTTCTTATGAGATTTAAAAAAATTTAGGAACCTTTCATTAGATTTTAAAGATTTCCTCTCCTTCTATTTAGTAAAAAGATAAAAAATTTTAGGGATATAAGTGTCAAAAATCAAATGTTAAAAAAAAATTAAAAAATTTTGAAATTTTTAAAAAAGGTATGTGAGATTTTTGAAATCTTAGAGGATGTAAAGCAACTCAACCCTATAGGTCATTATTATAAACATATTATCGTAATTATTTTACTTAGTTATTATATTTCAAAATTTACTTTAGAAGAGCAATCATATGTACATGACAAAATAATTTACCGTACCATAATTGTATTAATATATAGGATAAACATAAGTATAGATATATATACATATATAATTAGTTTATTTTATTCTGACCAAACAATAGAACAAACTTCTTATTCAAACAATAATTTATAGACATAGGTATAAATACATATTTTAATCTAGTTTTGGTTTAATTTACTTTCGTAAGTGTTTACAATTTCCTGAGGGTCAATCTCTAAACGGCAGGAAGCTCGAACAATATTCCGGTGATGGTATTGTTGTATATGGGGGGAGGGGGGGGGAGGAATTATTACTAGAGTATAGGGTGTTAGTTATAGTACTACGCCGGTTTGACCAATTCGAATTGGCCGTAGTTGTAAATTAAATAAATTGTACTCGAAGATATATCAATATTTGCATATTGATCCAGATCAAAATGCATTGCGGGTGACCGCAAGATACCTTATGCGAGGGTATAATGGTACAATCCTCTATGAAGCTGTTCCCGTAACTGATGATTACGGTTTGCCCATTGTGTTGGATGCACACTGCGTAGGTACGACATATTTAATTGTACAATTATATGTCGATGTCATTCCGCACATGGGTGTCATCGCGAATAAGCAGACGGGGGCGTTTGTCAAGCATGTGGTTTAGGCGAAGGAAGATACCCAATAGAAACGTCATTATGATATGATTGCGGAAGAAGGTATTGAACCATACACGAGTATGGATGTTAGTGGGATGCCTATTGTGGATTTGAACGAATGTCCGGGATCGTCGTTCGAGGCGCAAATGTACGAAAGACATATTCTTCACATGGATGATCATGTAGTTTGTGAAGAAGTTCCAGAAAAACGTCCAGGATCGTTGTTTGCCATTGCGAACAATGCATTTGACGAGGGGATGAATATTACAAATGATGTTAATTTACAAGATGACACGTACGAGCAGGAAATGGGTGAAGGGACAAATGAGTTCCCCAATGATGTCAACCCACCCCCCTATGCCACGAATGATGCCATGTACAACGCGCATATGATGGACGAACCTCTTATGTACGGTCTAATTGATGTAAATGCTGCAGATTTGTCACATGATGAGGAGCTTTCTATACGGGTGACTCGTTGGGATGAATCGTCTGAGCTGAATAAGGGGATGCTATTCGGGTTGAAGGATTAGTTGATAGCGGCAATGTGAATATTCCATGCTCGAACCCACCATGACTTCCATGTTCTTCAGTCTACCCCAGTGTTATAGGTTGCTAGGTGTAAGGAGTCTGATTACGGATGGAGAGTGTGTGCAATTTATCGGATGAAACACCGATTATTCGAAATCACCCAATATGGTGGTCCGCGCACGTGTTTGAACCAACTTCTTTCGTAGGACCATAACCAAATCACGTCGTCCCTCATTACTTGGGAGATCGTGAATATGATTAGGGGTGATGCATCGATATCAATTGCTACATTGAAAGAGTTCATAGATCGTCGTTTCGGCTATTCGATCTCGTATAAGAAGGTTTGGTTGGGCAAACAGAAGACAATTGCTCAAGTATTTGGCGATTGGGAGATGTCTTATCAAACATTGCCAAAGTGGATGGAAGCGATGTGTGCGTACAATCTTGGTACTAAAATAAAAGAATAGAAGAACAAATTCAAACTTACCCATTAGTAGAATTAATCTTATTCAAAATAAAAGAAAACATATAAAATCCTTATAAAGAGAAATTCATCATAAAAGGATAGAAGAACAAATTCAAACTTTAGAAGTCAAAACTCAAATTGATCTATTCAAAGAAAAACTTGAAAAAGAAGTCCGTTCAAATTTACCAAATGCCTTTTGGAATAGAAAGAAACATTCTGTTAAATTACCTTATATAAAAGATTTTACAGAAAATAAAATACCTACAAAGGCAAGACCTATTCAAATGAACAAAGAATTGCTGGAATACTGCAAAAAAGAAATACAAGAATTACTTAATAAAAATATAATTCGAAAAAGTAAATCTCCTTAGAGTTGTGCAGTTTTCTACGTTCAAAATCAAGCTGAAATAGAGAGAGGGGCACCAAGGCTTGTCATTAACTAAAAACCTTTAAACAAAGCATTACAATGAATTATGTATCCAATACCTAACAAAAAAGATTTACTCAATAGAATAAATACCGCTTCAATCTATTCAAAATTCGGCATAAAGTTAGGTTTTTGGCAAATCCAAATTGCAAAAGAAGATAAGTATAAAATAGTATTCACAGTACCATTTGGACACTATGAATGGAACGTAATGCCCTTTGGTCTAAAAAATGCACATTCAAAATTTCAAAACATCATGAAAGAAAATTTAATGCCTATACAAAATTTACTATTGCATACATTGACAATGTCCTTATATACTCCGAGTCAATAAGTCAACATTTCAAACATCTCAACATTTTTTATAATATTGTTAAAAGAAATGGATTAGTTGTTTCTCAGCCAAAAATCAAATTATTTCAAACAAATGTTAGATTTCTAGGTCATCAGATTTATCAAAATAAAATTACCCCAATACAAAGATCATTGGAATTTGTAGACAAATTTCCCAATGAAATCAAAGACAAAAATCACTTGCAAAGGTTTTTAGGTTGTCTCAACTATGTTGTAGACTTCATTCCAAATATCAGAATTTTAATCAAACCGCTATTTAAAAGACTCAAGAAAAATCCACCTACATAGTCTGACAAATGTACTCAAATAGTTATCAAGGTAAAAGCTTTGGTTAAGACCCTTCCCTATCTTAACCTCCCAGTCCCTAAAGCTTTCATGATCGTTGAAACTGATGCCTCTGACTTCGGGTCGGAGGTATTCTTAAGCAAAGAGTCGATTCAAAAGAAACATTAGTTAGATTTCATTCAGGAGCTTGGTCAGGTCATCAAGTCAAACATTCAACCATCAAACAAGAGATTTTATCAATAGTTTTATGCATTCAAAAATTTCAAGACGATTTATTCAATAAAGAAATTTTACTTAGGATTGATTGTGTAAGTGTTAAAAGCATCATTGGAAAGGATGTTAAAAATTTAGTTTCAAAACAAATATTTGCAATATGGCAAGCAATTTTATTTGTCTTTGATTTTCAAATTGAATTCATTAAAGGAACTTCAAACTCAATTCCAGATTTTCTTACAAGAGATTTTTTAACAGGTCAACATGCCAAGAATAACAGTTAAAGATCTTTATTCAAAACCTCAAAATGCAAAGGCCCAACCATCTAGCTTTAAAGCCCATCAAGCCCAAAAGGAAATTCCTATTCACAATAGATTCAATCCACTATTAAGGCCTCAAACTGTTCAAATTCCTTCTTTCAAAGAAGTGATGGAAAATCAAGCAGCCCAAACTGCTTAGACCCAAAAGGTACCTGTTGTCACAAAAGACTATTTTTCAAAATACTTCGAATATCTCTTTCCTATTGAACCTGAATGGGATGATTTCACTCCTTTCGAAGTTATCAAGAACTATTTCTTCACTGGGTGCCACTTTGACACTCCGGACCCTTTGAAAAATTGAAGATTTTACGAATTAATTCTTATGGAAACTAACTCAGTTGTAATTGATCATAATTACGATCTTCAAGATTCCTCAAAAATTAATTTTTCCAAACTCAAAATTTTCAAAATCATTTCTCCCTCTGATTGGGGAAATCACCTAAGAACTTCTAAGCGCTTTAAAAGAAATTTTATCCCAGAAACCTATGATTACAAAGATTACATTGACGCTTGGTCAAATGTAATTTTCCTTCGCAATTATTCTCATTCTTGGTTCATGCAATTCAATCCAAAAATTTGCAAGACTTTCCCCTCGTGGTTTCTCAAATGGTTTAAAAACTTTGGTCCTGAAAAGGAAATCTTCCCTGAAACAATTCAAGATGATCATGACTTGTTTCAAAAGAATTTTATTCTTCCTCATGATCAATCTGACCCTTCCTTCAAGCTTCTACATTTTTGTTCAAACTTTGGAATCACTCGGATTTTCTGCTGAGATTACATTTTTGTTTCCCCAGAAGAAAGTACTTTATGCTTTTCAAAAACCTTACAAAGAATTTTCAAGGTTCGATGTTAGGAGAAATTTACCCTACCAGAAGGACAGATTCGTGCATGGCTTGTTCAACAGATTGATCAAACTTCTTGTTCTCAAGGTGCTTTGTTAAAATCAAAAGACAGGTTGAAGATCATCGAAGACGATGATACTATTTCAATATCCTCCTCAAGAAAGTCAAAGTCTTCAAAATTAGGAAAAATGAAAGCTCAGTTAATCAAGATGATCAAACAGTTGGAAGAATCAGAAGACTCAAATTCTGCAGACAGTAATAATTCAAGCAAAACCGTTGATCTTGATCTCGGTTCAGAATTTTATCAAGCATTTCAAGTTGATCCAAAAGTCTTATCTTCAAAAAGAAAAGCAAAGAAAAAGAAATAGTCTTTGCTCTTAAGCACTTTTATCAAATTAAAGAACTATGGTTATCGCTTCAAAGGACTTTTGCCACCATCCAAGATCTGACAGGCCACCCTGTCTTTTCAAACTTATTCAAGAAGTTTTATAGTTGGTAACCATTTGGCCCAACTTGTATTTCGAGTGTTTGTGAGTAGAGTGTTTTACACCCGTCCACCTTTCGGCCATGATTGTATTTTAGTTGTTTATTTAAAGGTGGTGAGTTTCCACACAAATGCAGTCGTCAATGTGGTGTCACCTTTATTTTAAGTCTTTTATTTTGTCGTGTCGGCTTGCTTATCTTGTAAGAATCCCGTGATGACTTTAGTGGACGATGAGACCCAAAGAGCATCTGCACTAATTCACCTCGGATTCCAAATGGTTTGAAGTTCGAGCCATTGAGTCTATAAATAAGAGTCTTCTAGTCTATATCAATATACACCAATTCAGGGGTTTCTCTTATAGCAACCTAAGACGCCTTGAGTTCCACCTGAATTCTCTCTTCTCCCTCTTCTCTCTCTCTCTCTCTCTCTCTCTCTCTCTCTCTCTCTCTCTCTTCCGTTGTAGGAGTTTTGTCTAATGTAATCAAAGTAAGCATTCAATAAAGTTCAAAGAATTTGTTACTTTCATTAAGTATGCTTTGTACTCGCAATCTATGACTGATCTTGTACATCAGAAATTTGTTTTAATGGTTTGTGCATTCATCAATTACATTCAATTGCATTGACAAAGAAAACTTTATAATGGAAACTTGTAACCTAGCGGTGATGCTTAAAATCAGGAGTCGAGAGGATGGGGGATATTTATATGTATAAATAAAATTACACATATACACATGTTGACAGGGATAGAACAAAATAATGACTTTTATGTAAATACACATAAAAATAACGGCAAAATATTTTCATCTCATTCTAAGAAAATTAAAAAAAATAATAAAATTAATTAGAAGTAATATTCACTATTTTTTAATATTTTTTTTAAAAAATATTTGTCAAATTATTTGTTTGTGTGTATTTTGTCCCCCACCCATTTGAGAAAATCCTAAATCCATAACTAGTTAGGCTTGTTGTGACCTTTGAGGGCCTAGCAAGTCTTGCCTGGGCCAGTCCAAACCCACTTGGGATATACACATAAAGCCTGTGAAAGTTCATACTAAAATTAATCCAAAGCACATGTAGGGGTGGGGACCTACGTTTAGGTGTAGGACCCATCTATGACCCATTTCCTACATGTACTTCGTATAGGTTCTACTTAACTACTTGAAGTGATAGAACTGATGGGATGATTTTTTAGAATAATCTATTTAAAATTTGAGCACGCCTAGAGCTAAGTTGACAAAATGAATTGAAACTGTGGGTGACCATCATCTGCTCGTCAAGTTTATGTTTAATAAAAAGTGATCCATTTATAACGATCAATACGAACCCAATCCATTTCATAAACAAGTTAGGCAAGTTTAAATTGGATGCCCACTAGATTCATCCCGTTTAATTTGATATATTACATTAAAAATTATTAATTAAAAAATGTGCTATTTTTTATATTTTTTATTAATATATAAATAAAATAAAAGAGTACTGATTTTTTTTAAATGTCACTTTATATGAAATATTTTGAAAAAAATTAAATGTAAATAAATTATTTTTTTAAACATGTTCTTAACAAATACTCGTTTATTAAACGAGCGAATTTAAATTTATATATTAGCTATCCGTTAGTAAATGGATCAACTCGAATCTAAATCCATTTAACCACCCCTACCTATTTATGACTTGTCCAAATACGATCTGCTAATCCGTTTTGTCATCCCTATCTATTGGTCACCTCCCCGAGATGTGGGTTTGTTGTTAGGAATAAAAAAAAAATTTTCGAAACCTGTGAGAAACAAAAATAGAGAAAAAATAACGCTAAAGAAAAATCAATCACACGCATAAGACAATATTTACGTGGTTCGGCAATTTGCCTACGTCCACGGAGTTGCAGGGATTTCAATATTATCAGGAAGAAAACACAGAGAGTGCGGCGATACAATGCTCTCCCTCTCGCAGGTACAATAACGCCAACCCTAATCACCCGAAAGTAATCCTTTTTATATGTTGCGCTTAGGGTTCCGTTCTGAAAGCAATCCATGGACTAAGTCTTAAGATAGAAATCTCTAATTAAATAGAGGTCGGGTCATCATCTAAATTAAAACACAACTAAGTTTCACAAAAGCCCAACAGGTTTCCTCGTGAACACCTTTACATGCCTTTGGACATTTTTTTGTACTTGTGATTTGGGAGTAATTGATCAATATTTCAGGGTGGTTGGATGTGGGAGAGAGTTTGCCGCTAAAGCGGTCTCGCATAGAAGATTAAATTCTACCGAAGCATGTAGGACATTCAAAATAAGAGATTGTATTTGTCAACTTTGTCTAAGATTTTTTGATATAAATGCTAAAAAGAAAAAAGAAATTGAGATTCTTATCTCATTTACCGATGACATTGACATTAATAATCTCATGACAAAGCTTAAAAGGAGACATTTAGGAAAAAATATAAAAGAGAAAACGAAAAAAAAAAAGAAATTTATGGAATATAAATGAAATTAAGGTGAAGAGTATTATAAATTTTTAATTAGATTATTATTAACCCACCAATGTGACCAATGACATTAATAATCTCATGACCCTATTGTTGAGAATTCCACTTATGAACTTGTCCCACATTGAAAAAATTGAGTAAATAATGGGTGCTAATACATGGTTGGGCCCAAGACCTAATAGACTTAAACTTTTAGGTCAAGTTAGCGTTCACTCATGTGTATCAAGCCCACCCATGGGCTCCTCCTGTAACAATCTGGAAAATTAAACTATTAAAATAATTAAGAAAAATAATAATAAAATAATAACATTAAGTTTTTGGGCTAATAGAAGAGAAAATCGGCGACGTTTTCTCTTGTGGAAATAAAACCGGTGACGGTTTTTGTGGAGTTACTGCGAGCCGGTAACGGGTTAAACGATAAAATTTGGGTAGGTTAAAAAGAAAATTGGCGATGATTTTCTGGAGGTCTAAGAAAATCGGCGACGGTTTTTGTGCAGAGGTGGCTATAAGGAAGATCTAGCGAGGGATTTTAGATCAAAATCATTTTCTTCCTTTTTCTCCTCTGAAACCTACAGTTTTCCCTCTTTTTTTTCCTCGATTCTCGCTCCCTTAAGGCTTATTTTGACGATCCGGAACCATCACGAGGTTCGCGAGATCATTCTCTGCAAAGTAGTCGAAACAGATCGTTGATTTGAGATTTTAGGAAACCATCCCAAAATCAGGGTAAGTGAGATATTTTAGAATTTTATTATTAGATTGAGGTATATGGAACTTAGGAAGTATTTAATGAGTGTTGTTTGGGGATTTAAGTTGATAAATTAGGGTTTTTGATTCAGGGTTCGGGTGAGCGCTGCAGGTATCTTTTCGAGATTCCTGTTGACGTAATTCAAGAAAGCAGGTAAGGAGGAATATATATTAAACTAGGTTTTTATGAATAAAACAGATAAATGGATTATATTATGTATATATGTTTATGTTTTCGTATGGGTTTAAAATGTCAACCAATTAAATTATAATTTCTAAGCCTATGATTGTTATATTAGATATGTATATGTGAAAAAGAACTGAAAAAAGTGAAAGATTCTTCAGGATAATTGTGTAAGAAATGAAAAGTATATTTTCAGTATATGAATGATAAATGAAGGTTGACTTATTTTACACAAAATGTTAGAAATATATTGCTAAATTGTGTGGTATGAGTAAAATGGAAATTTTGTATTGAATTATGTTATATGTATGAGATACAGGTTATACAAGGAATGTAGTGAGAATGAAAATGTTATATGAATTATGTTGCATGTGATTATTAATGTAACTATGCAAATGATGAACATTTGAAAGGAACAGTAAACTAACTGATGAACAGCTAAAAGGAGTTATAGTAGCAGATTAGCGCATATTTATGTAGATTAATTGATGTACAACTAAAAGAAGTTGTAGTACGAATATAGGAAATGAAATGAAAATGAGAATGAAATGAAATATGAATGAAATGGAAACGAAATGTGAAATGTGAATAATATAAAATGGAAAAGACTCACGTAAAGTGAAATGCTACGAAATGTGGAAACTGAAAACATGAACAGATGAGAAATGCAGGATAAATGATAGATATAGTATTGTATTATTGTAGTATCAGTATTTATGCTAGTATAATATGTATTTATATGGGCAGGGCAAACTATTCGCCAGAGAGCTTATTGAAAAAGGCGAATACCCTAGTAGGTATCAAATGTAGTAGTAGGTTGCATAACGTATTATGGTAGGGGGAAATTACTTATATTGGCGAGTAAATTTCCTTATTCTCGGGAGCCTTTGCTGGTAAACTTTTGCATGAACTATGTGAGTACGAGATTACTTTTTCACCTGAGGGCTTACTGAGTAAGGTAAGTGCCTTGATATGCTTTAGTTGTGACCATTGGTTGCCTAAAGTATCAGAGTAGAGGGGTGCTACTTGTATGGGTGGGTAATTATCCCAATCCTTAGGTATTCTCGTGGATAAAATACCTTACATGTGTATGATCAGGTTTAAGAAAGGATTTTAAAAATTATGATAATGATATGCAAATAATGAATACATATACATATGTTGTTTACAAACCTCATGTTGGCCATACGCTGATTTAATATATTGTTTTTTTTCTTACTAAAATGTGTCTCATCCGAATACAAATTTATCTTTTTCAAGACCTCCACGTGATCGAGTTTAGAGAGTTCGGAGTTATTATAGCATTTTTGGATATAGAACAAAAAAGGGTATAACTTTGATGATATTTTTTTTGGGATGATACAGGTGGATAAATGATTTATTTTGAAATGTAGATAGATGTAGAAGACTTTGATATTACAATGTTAAAAGATTATAGTTATATTTTATGTTGCATAATTGTTAATGAAATAACAGGTACAGAAAAATGAATTACGCGGCACTCGGGTCCCACTAGGTGGATTCGGGCATCAAGAAGCACGGTTTATTCAGGTATAACGCATCGGACTGGGTTTTCGGGTTCAGGGCGTTACACCTCCAATGCTAACACCTATCCCTTCTTTAGGCCTATGTATTGGGTTAATTATTTAAAAGGCCAAAATACTTTAATCTTGTATTTGAGAGCATAGATTTTGAAACTTAAATTTAAATTTATATAAATTTAAATAAAAAGTAATATAAAATTAATTATATATATATATATATATATATATATATATTAAATTCACATACAAATCTAAGACATGAAATTCACGCTTTCAAACACTACTTAAACAAAAAAATATTACGCAAAAAAAAAAAAAAAAAAAAGAGACATTCTAATTCTTCTATTGTTAAATTGCTCCATCAATTCTTGTCTATATAAAGGAAAAACCATAAAGTAGTCCACCACTCCACATTGCCCCTACACCAATGGCCTAGATGTGACAAGGTGCACTCTTATTTATGTAATATCTTTAAGAGTAAGACCTATTCGTCACATGAACATAACCCAAAAGACCATCATGAACCATACGGCAAAATCAGAATGGATCAAATGAGATATCTTCTATACGTACTCTCCTCTTATCACGTGAACACATAAAGGTTCATTCTCTTCATAAAAAAGTGCTAGAGAATAGTTGTTTGAAGTAATATTTGAAACCCATGTAGAAATTGAAACTATCAATCATAAAATGTCATGTTAACACTCCAATATAAGCAAGTGAGAGGTATGAATCAATAAGAACCCAATTATGTAAATCCCACAATATATTAATGAGCCCAATTCTTGAATAGATTCAATGGCTAAGATGACATCTCATGATGGATGAATTTCAAATCTTACACGTAGAAGTGAGCATAATTTGATTTTAATTGAATTAACCAACTAAATTCGATCGATTTGGTTCGATTAATTTTTAATTCAATTCAATTCAATTCAGTTTTATAAGTTGATAAATTTGATTATTAGAATCGATTATGGTAAAAGTGAAATTCAATTGACCAATTTAACCAAATTATGTAATTAATTAATAATTAAATATAAATTATATGATTTAGGATTGCCACAATTCCCTAAATACATAAATTCCTAGTAATTAATTAAGTATTAAATATAAATTATTAAGTTGAATTTTCAAAGCATACAAATTATATAATCATATTTTTTTTCATAATTAATTATAATTTGATTTGATTAGCTGAATTAACAAAAATTTCAATTTCGGTTAAGGAATGTAAATAGGTCAGTTCAGATATAATGGGGAGTTAACCAAAAAAATCCAGTTAATTAACCAATGGACCGACTGCACACCCCTACTTACATGTATTTCTTATTCCTATTAGAAAAAAAAAATTAATTAATCTCATATCCAATATCAATTGATAAATATAGACCACCACCACCACCAAACAGGCGGAGGTGTCGACAGGGGAGCATCATACTCCCTGTGCCGGCAAGCACAGTAAAAGTTCCTAGAGATAGGTGACATGTCATGTCCACAAAATCCTGTTCGTCAACTTTATTTGCAAATTGCAACTCACAAGGCGTGGGTCCTCCCTGTTACCATTATCCATTTCTACAAGTGGGTCCCGCCCAACAACCCCAAATTAAACAGCGGTCCATCACCGCCCGATGATCGTTACACCACGCAATCGCACCCAATGATCAACTTACAACCACAGCTTTAAATTGCGGTATTAAAAGCGTGTACCTGGCTGCTTCTCCGCCGTTCGTTCCGTCCTGCTGTGGCCGTCCTCTTTCCTTGTTTGTATGCGACCGGGAAGGATCGCCACGACGGCGCGTGAGATCCACTTTATTGGAGATGATAATATGGCACATGGGAATAATCCAGTGGTGTGGCGCCTAGCGAGGAGAGGGCGGTCTCCGGAAATCAACGGCTTGGATTTGTAGGATGGAGAGCGAGACGGCGTATCATTGAGGGATCAAGGGTCAGGGGAGAGTGGAGGCGGTGGTGTAGGGAGGGACGGCGGAGATGCCGCGTTTGGAGAGCTCGGCGAGGACGGTGTCGGTGGACGGAGGTTTGAGGCCGAGGGGGAGGGGCAGCCATGGCTTGCTGATGGCCTCTTTCACTACTTTGTCTATTGCCTCCTCTCCCTGCAACACATGCACGCACCATTCTTCGTGTTTATTTTCAATTTTAAGAACAAATGCTAGCCGATGAGACACAAATCAGACATAAGAACGCAGTGCAACTACAATTATAATATAATCCAAACACTGAATTTTATTTCCAAGGCATCTAGTTGGATGATTTTCAATACAGATGCCTACTTAAATATATATTTGATTTAACAAATAATCGAATCTTAAAAGTTTGAGTTGGCGGCTCCCTAGAGCTCGATTGGAGAAATGATTGAAAGGAATTCTTGGAGAGAACATCTCGCGAAGAAAATATAAATATTAAAATTAAGAGCATGTAATTTAAAGGTGTATTACCGGGTGAAGGTCAAAAGGAGGCATGCCGCATCCATTTTCGACTACATTGGTACACTGTAATCCAGTTGCATTCTGCATTTTCAATTAGCCATATGTGAAAAGGGCATAAACCCTACGAAGCATAATCAGTCGAGTCAAATGGAGATTTGAATTTGTACTAGTTTTAAATAAAATGTAATATAAATTTATATTAAAATTTCTTCAAATTCACCCAAATTTAAATGTAAGGTTTAAAATCAATAATTCCAAATGCAGCATCTGGTTATGCTAGGAGAACAGATTTTTGGCTCTTGGATTTGAACAAAATTCAATATGATTTTGTACTCCATTTGTCCAAATACACACAAATTCAAATTCAAATTCAAAAGTCTAAGTTCCCAAACATGGAGTTAGTCATTAGTGCATCTCACTCACAGTATTACCATACTGCAAATACAGTCTTCTTTGCACAAGCATCACAATTTACAGAAACAGTCTCAATGCACAAATGGAACATAAGTCATGGTTGATAATCGGTATTACTCACTTGAGGGAAGTTAGAACATGGAGCATGAGGGGTTGGCATCACAGGGCAACCCCATGCATCTGCATGCATCTGAAACATCAAATGGCTACACATGTTAAAGATGCAACTCTACATAACCATCACCCATCTCGTTTTCAAGAAAAAAAGACAGCTCAATTGAAGGCAACAAACATTACCCCTGAATAAGGGCTCCAATGCTGCCAACTTTCTATCGGCTGCCAAGCGGGATAGCCTTGTGCGCCCCACATCTGGACACTGGTTGGTTGGCTGCTGGGCTGTCCCCATACAGGGTAGATCTGGCCCGTTGGGAACACATGAGTAGAGTGGTATGGAGGAAAGGCCATGATCGGTTTATGCGGATGATGATAACTCCTTTGCATCGGATCCCTAGGGTTTGGCCATCTCCGATCATCTTCCTTGGGCAAAATGTGCCTCCGATGCATTCGATATTTCTGCTTGTCAAAATAGTCACTCATTTAGCTCAGAGAGAGAGTAGTTTATCAGGCATCCAAATAGAGCTCTGAGTTCTAGTTTTGCAATAGGAAAAATGGAACCAATCCCTCAGATAAAAACTGATGCTTTGTGGCATTCAACTAATACTAATAACTATAGAAAGACACATGGCTCTATCTCTGTTGGAAGAAAGTGATAGAATCAACACCAGACCCCTTTAATAATGGTTCCCTAAAACGAAACAGAACATACTATGATTCAGAAATATTTCCTATGACACAAGTTTAGTGCCTACCAAATTCACTTCAGATCAACTTGTCCAAATTGGTAACCAACTAATGCAGAATTTTTTTTGCTAAGTAAATTATTTCCACAGATAAATGGAGGCTAAAAGAGTATTAAACTGCAAGTTCCCTACCAACCTGAAGATGACTTGCAACATTATGCCTTGTGAGACCTTCCACTTTCATCAGCTCCAGTATTCGAGATGGAATGGCTTGATCCACGCCCAGTTGCTCCACTGCCTGCACAAATTTTTTGTGCAGTTCATGCGTCCAGTCTACCTGAAACACAAACAAAACATACAATTACAGTGGCATGCTTGTCAAGATGTACTAAAAAAGCTGGAACACTGGCCAAGCCTACCAGAGACTGCAAAGCCAAATTCAAATTTGAGAATTAATTTAGTCTCCAGAAACAATCAGTAATTCATCAGGAAAATATAACAAATCAGCAACACTTTCATCATCTGGGAAAAAGTGAGAGCAATGTAGGGAAAAGAAGAAATAGAAAGCAATATGATTGTTTTGCAAAAAAAAAAAAAAAACTCATAATACCCTGAGAATGCAGAAAATTGGGATTTATTGTGATATAGATAGAATCTCAAATTATCATCATTTCCAAGATAGCGTAATATAAAAAGGTTATCTTCAGTGAACAGCAAGCCCAAAATTCAGTTATTCTTGTAAGTCTGAGAAATTTGGACAGGCCCCTAACAAGGACAAATTTTGCAGGTTTTTGAGGACTTGGCAATTTCACTCAGGCAGGATGAATTGTAGGAATCAAAAAGGGAAATAAATTGCAATATTTTGGAAACTGTTCATTTTGTCAAGATTGTTAACATTCACAAAGGAAAATGCTTCATTACAATTAGGTTATATATTTTCTTTCACAAGAAGCATTGGGCAACTTTTGAGAGTTGTTCTTCAGGAGACGCAGTGAAAATTTTCATAAACTAAAGTTACCTTGACCTTCCTCCTATTGGCTTTAGTCCCACTAGAATTATGGAGACCAGATGCCTTAGTGGAGTTTTCAGCCTCACCACCAAAGTCATTGACAGCACCATTACTTTGCGGATGAAGAGACGTATTACTCAAATTCTTGGAATCAGAAGCTGAATCATCCTCCTCTTTGATTGCAATCTCTCCTGATCTCTGAGGCAGGCCCACCTGAACAGTTCCTTCAGCAACTGAATTGCCACAAGTAGTTTCGACAGATTTAGATTCCCCATCTTGATCTCCAATCTCTTTCTCCGATGAGCAGTTAGTTTGATCCTGGCAATCTCCATCATCCAGTAATCTACCTCCCTGCTCTAATTGTGGGGTTGAAGGGGCCGGGTACTTATCACTTCCTCCAGACCGTTCATGGCTGTTTTCATGAACCTGTGATGCTCTTTCTACTTCTAAAGATACTTGATTTTTTGGTTCTCCATTTTCCAAGTGGAGCTGTAGCATCGAAACCATGGATTCTTTGACAGGATTTAGTGATTCAGACAGAACGCTTCCCCCAGCATTAAATGCCTGCTAGAATTAACAATCTCAGAAATTTACTACACAGTATTAATATTCCAATTTGTTAAGATGTTGAAATGCAGTGTTACCATAAACAACACAGACCTTATGAACAACGTGCTGCCAAATATTCCTTAGTTTATCCTCCAAAAGAGGTTTATGGAGGAACTCAACTGCGCCAAGCTGAAAATTACATGCATTAGTAGATATCATGCATGCAATTGCAATCAAGGTGCTGACATTATGACTTTAGTAAAAAAGAAAAAAAGTACTCATCAAAATTGAGATAATGTTGCCAGAAGTTCAAAGAAATGCTACTGAAGCATGAATATTTTGTGCACAATTCAATTTTCTTGGATACTAATTCAAAATTTGAAAGTTTGAAAAAAACCTGGAAGATTCAAAAAGGCAGTTGATTATCAGAAAAATATTAGACATAAAACATGCAGTGTGGAGGTCTTTGCTTGCTCACTTCCTCTTACAATGTGCATACACATTAATGCCTACAATCCTAAATTTTTTAAAAAATAAATTCATATGATTCTCACCGCTATACACTTCATCATGGTGCGTAGGCAATGGATGTTTGATGTCACTGTACACAGAATATTAACATACATAGGTTAAAATCTGTAAATATATATATGTGTGTGTGTCTGTGTGTATGAGACTTTATCATATTTCTTTCATTGTGTTAGTAATTTATAATTATACATTTGTTGACTTTTTATTCTCTAAAACAGATTTGCCTGAGAAGCAAGTACCAAGCTGCAGAATGACACAAGAACTTAAACAAAATTCAAAACACAGAAGGCCCACTGCCATGTCCTACATAAAGAATAAAATGGCCACAAAAAGGTTTCAGTACTTACTAATGGTGGGTAATTCCTTGGCAGTTTCAAGGAACTTAAAAATCCCATCACTGTTGTTTGCATTCACCTGTGACAAAAAAAGAATACATATAGGAACAACAAAATACTGCATTTAGGCCCTGATTGTTTCAAAGAAAATCCAAATTAAGAAGATTGGAGAATGCTGCAGATTAATTCGCTGTTATGATTTGATTATTAGCATGATAGCAGTAATTGGCACACTACTGCAATAGCAATATAAAATACATCCAGGGCTTTTGTTATCCATCATTACCTCTACAATAGCAATATGGAAGTTCTCAGGTTTATCTGAAATAGCCAACAGAGCTTCATGCTCATTACTGAATGTATAAACTGCAAGGGGCATACTGGAGTTAACATAAATATATGCACAGATACATGCACAAATATGAGAGAGAGAGAGAGAGAGAGAGAGAGGGAGAGAGAGGGAGAGAGATTAGTGACAAAAAATTAGGTAACATTTTGGGAACCATTAAATATATTATGAAAGTAAAAGGAGGTAAATAATATGTAGTATTTTCTGTTTGATAGTCATTTTAAGTTCAGAAAACTGAACATGTTCGGTGATTAATCTGATTTGGCACACTTGATAACGTGCAATAAATATCCAATAGGAGACACCCCAATGATTAAAGAATGGGACTGCTAGGTTAGACTCTCATGTTCTGACCTTCGGCGGGTTGGAAGGGATAAGGAATGGGGGATGGGCTACCCAAACCGTGTGCAGGTCAGGCATATGTGCCTCCAAGTGGACCAAAAGATAAAGATTAATGCACATTACAGAGTTTTCATTGCATCAAGCAACATCACAAAACACAAAAAAACAACTGAATATTTTCATTGTTTTGTGTACCCCACAGTCAACAAAGTCTAATTTTCAGTTCACAAAAATATGAGATCTAAAAGAGAATAAAACTCAGAAAAGATGTTAAAAAGTGGGCAAACTGTATAAAAGGGGAAGGGAAGAAAGATGTCAAACGGACAATGGCAAAAAGAAACAGTAGTTCCACCATGTGCATTGCCAATTATGCAGTGCTTTATATCAATGATGGTACAAAAGTTCAAATGTGATTAGGAACATGCACATATTGCTTTCATTCATTATTTCAAAAACCCTATTCATTAAACAGTTGGGCACCGCAACAAATCAATTCCTGCAAAAGCCAGTTTGGTTCTTAGTTGTATACGACTAGGTTCCAAAACTTCAATTTTTTTTAGATATTCAAGTATGGATTATTTAAATTTTAAGAGCAACATCACATAATAAGATGCCTATGAGCCAACAATGAAGATGAATATGGCTAGAGAGCTTAAAATGAAATGGAAAAAGAGAGAAACCAAATTTATAGTTCAGGAAAGTGAACTTGTATGGAGAAAAACCAAGAACAAAAGTTGAATGCAAACTCTCTAACCAATATAATCCATTTCCAAAAGCTTTGATCTCATCTCAGCAGCAGAACTGCTGTTTTCGTCAAGAAGAAGAACCCTGAGGCCCTTAGGAAAATCCTTCCATGCCAGTAGATCATTAGCAGTGCAAACCATAGCTGGCTTGGCATTGTTTCTCAGCCCACCGACAGATGTTGCAGATCGACACTCATAAAGATCCAATCAACCCTGCAGGACCCATGTGAATTTTTATAAAAAATCATCAGCGCTTGAACTAATAATTTAAATTGTTAAGCCAACTGAAAGGAAAAAACATACATAATTCAAGGACGAAAACCACTGGAATTAAAAATTGTCGCAGAAATTGAAAAACAACCGGTTAAAACCCCTCAAATAGTAGTTAGCCCATTTTGAATCTGAACACTACAAGGCATAGACCTATAGAACTCCCAAATTTTTATGAACCCTGAAGATTAACTCATAACTAGAAGATTTCTATTAAGCACACACCTAGAAAAATGATTTTAACTGCAATGCAAGCTGAAGTTATGATCATGCATGCAACGACTGTTGGATAACGAGCATGGTTCCGATACAGAGAACCGAGATGAACGAATGATCGAAAGTCTCAAAATAGGGGAAAGAAGAAATGGCAAAAAAAACAAAAACAAAAACAAAAACAAAAAACCCAGTTGAGTTTAACGATCTTATCAACTAATGCCAGTTCTGCGAAATACCAAAGCTGATAAAACCATATAAAATCGCTAGGAAAAAAAAATGAAGGCCACCGACAAGAAAAAAATTATAAGAGAAATCAAAACAAAAGTCGGACTAAATTATAAGACTGGTTCAAAGTGGAACTCCAGAGAGAGAAAGAGAGAGAGATGCGAAAATCCCAACTCATGCACCCAAACTCAAAATCACAGAGCAAACATTAATGTAAAACCCAACAAATGCATGCACCCTAAAAGCTTAAAAACACAAAACACAATATAACAGTCCATAAACATGCTGTAAACAGAGTTTAATGAAATCAAAGCTAGCGAAGATGCTTAATTAAACATCGTGAGCGTTCAAAGAACTTGCACCCAGAAAAGCTTTCAGTTTTCACTACCTTGGGTCAAAGGAGGGGAGCTCTTGCTCTCCGCTCCCCTGCTATTTCTTCTTCTTTTTCTTCTTCTGCTTATCGATCAGAGAAGCAGAGAGAGAGACGAGTGAGAGAGGGGTCCAAGACTTTTTATATGCGGGCTCTCAGGGTGAGCGGCGGAAGGCGCCTGTGTCCGTCAGTCAAGAACAGTTGCTATCAGTTGCAGCGGACCACGGAATACGCAAAAGCTTCAATTAAAAAGTTATATGACCTTTCTGTATTCAATTTTTTTTTTTGGCTATTTATTTATTTGTTTATTACTTTTTTAATAAAAAAATTCACATTTTTTTTAACATCAAACTCATGAAATGAAAAGAAAAAAAAAATAAATTACTTCTTAGGTTTATCCTTTGAATGTTTGGGTTGCCAAATTTGGACGGCCCTTTTCACAGTTTTCCCGCACCAAAATAAATTTCAATGATTTTTGCCCCACTAGTTTGGTAATTTAAAGAGCCCTTTACATCCTATAATGTTTATTTTTAGGATACCTGTTAGAATTGGTGCCCGAGAGAGGAGGGGGGGGGGGGGGGGGGGGGTATTTTACAATCCCAATAATCATAAAAATTTAACTGAGCATATATTTAAACAATTAAAGTAATTTTAGTATTTCTCAATCATTCACAGTAGTTAAGATATAACTAAATAAATACAAAAAATTAAAAATGTAGGAAAATATAAAGCACAACACAAGTATTTGTTATCGGGGTTTGACCAATACTGCTTACGTCCCCGCTTCAAACTCACAAGGAAGAATATTCCACTAATTGTTCGCTTATGGGTGAAGCAACACTAATTACAACACTCTCTCTTTACTGGGTAAGAGAATACCCCAAGTCAAATTCACAAGGCTGACCCCAACCTACACAACCATACCTTAGAAAGGTGTACCTGATTTTCTTAACCGGGTCTAAACCATCTGGTGCTCTCCTAACTGGGTCTGAATAAATCCGGTGTTTTCCTAATCAGGTTTAAGCAATTCGGTGCCGGAACCCTATGCGTAGCATATAAAACGAATTTTTTTTTTTTTTTTTTGTGATTAGGTTAGGCGTCATTTTGAGAGCAGGAGAGAAAATCATTGTACGACGCACTCTCTGTATTTTTTCTTCCTGATAATAATGAAATTTCTGCAACTCTGTGAACGTGGGCAAAATTATCGAACTACGTAAATATTGTTTTGTGCATGTAATTGTTTTATTTGGCGTGGATTGTTTCTTTATTTTTGTTTCTCACAGGATCAGGGAATTTCGTGTTAATTCCCAACACAATAAGCACTAGAATGCAATTTTTTTATGGGGAGAGGTGAAAGATAAAAGGAAGATTCATTGGCGCTCTTGGGGGAAAATTTGTAAACCTACCTCGGAAGGGGGTCTGTGCCTGAGAGATCTTAAGGAAGTTCAGAAATCTCTTCTTATGAAATTTGCCTTCAGATTGCTCACTTCTAACAATCTAAGGGCAGGTTTTTTCAGAACTAAACATTGCAGAAATGATAATTTATTAATAAGAAAGGGGAGACCAAATGACTCTCGGTTTGGGAAATCAATTATGGCCACCATTCCAGAAGTTATGGATAATGTTAAAATTTTGGTGAGAGGTGGGAACTCTTCTTTTTGGTTTGACAGGTGGCTGTCATCAGGCCCGTTATCTGTGAGCACTAAGGATATTTTGAACAAGAAACTATGTATTAAGGATTGCTGGCTAAATAATAATTGGAACTCTGATTTAGTATGGGAATTGGTTGGTACTGATAAAACAAGGATAATTTTGCATTAGGTGTCGGCGGGTAAAAGTAGGCAGGATATTTTTGTCTGGAAGCCTACCTCGGACGGTAATTTTTCTACAAAAATGGCTTGGGAGGCAGTGAGGAGCATAACTAATAATTTTTTTTGTGGAATGACTGGCTTTGTCATTCTTTATTGCCCAGAAGAATTTCAATGTGTTTATGGAGAGCCTGGTTTAGATGCTTGGCTGTAGATGATAGAATTCAAACTAAAGGAATATTGATGGCTTCGGCTTGTGATTGCTGCGTTCAGAGAAGCCAGGAAAATATTGATCATATTCTTTCTTTAGGTGAGGTGGCTTTAGAGGTTTGGCATCGGGCTATGTGGCGTTGGGGATTCCTTTCCAACTATCTCTTCCCTATAAAAACAAAATGGCAAATTGGTTCCACTATGCTCAAAAATCGTTTATTAAAGGTATTTTAATCGGGTTGATTCTATGTTTGATTACGTGGTGCCTCTGGAATCGAAGATGTAAAGCGAGAATGGAAGGAGTTTATCAAAGTGCAGATCAGATGTGGAGAAGTGTTCGATTTTGGGTTCGTTTTATTGTTGAGAGCACCAATTCTTTTCAAAAATTGAAGAAGTCGGACATTAAGATTTTGAATGAGTTTCAAATTAAGCATCAGGGAGTTTGCGACAGGCCTGGAAAAATTATTTTGTGGGTTAAACCTCCAGTAGGGTGGATAAAACTTAATTGTGATAGGAGTTGTAGGGGCAATCCTGGTACTTTAGGAGGTGGAGGAATTATTCGGGATTGCCATGGCATGGTAAAAGCAGTTTTTTCAAGTTATTTTGGCAATGGTATAAATAATAGTGTTGAATTAAAAGCAATGAGGGAAGGAATTCGTTTGTGTAAACGTGAATATTATGTTAATGAGATTATTGAAAGTGACTCGTGAATTGCAGTTGATTGGTTTCGGAAAGGTAGATATACTTTGTGGTATCTTTGAGAATTTTGGGAGGAGCTCGTGGCAGAGTTAGAAAGAGTGAATGTCATGGTTGTAACGACTCGAAAAATGTTGATATTCAAATATTAAGAGAGAGGAAAATGGAAACAAAAACAGAAAGAGGCCGTGGGTTTGCGTTCGTCGACGACATCGCATTTTGGAGATAATAATAATTTCAAGGAATTTCTAGAACTCGTTGACAAATACAGGGCTTCGTCGACGAGTACGTAAGGAAATTCGTCGACGAATATAAGGCCTCGTCGACGAGAAAATATCGAAAGGGGTTATGGAGCAACCTGAATTTCGTCGACGAATACAGGGACTCATCGACGAATTTAATGAAAGACTCGTCGATGAGGTGACGTGTCTCGTCGATGAATCTGACAGTATAAATAGTAAGAAACTGAGATATTTTTTCATTTTCAGCGTGCCTCTCTCTCTCTCTCTCTACAATTCTCTCTCATTTCTCTCTTCATTTTCAGGCCCGTTTCTCGCTGGATTGAAGATTTGAGGCTACCACTACGCTCCTGGTGAGATTCTCTACAAGTTTGCCAGAGCTGATCACTGGAAAAGTTGGATTGAAATTCGTCTCAATCTCAGGGTAAGACATTTTATTCAATATTTGCCTTTTTTTCAGTTATAAGAAATGTTGTAGGTAAGAAAATATTAATGTTTTGTTCTGGGGGATTGTGTTTTTAGGATGTTGAGTTAGGAACCCTACAGGTATAAAGCCAAAATTTTATAAGGGCTTTTCAAAGTTAAGGTAAGGGAAATATGTTATGTTAGGAATTTTAATAAAGTTAACAGATATTTCATAGATATATATTCATACCAGTTTATTATACAGTTATCATAGAATATGAGTTTAAATGCTGTGTAGCCTAAGTAGACTTTTATATGACGAAGCAATTTATATAGCTTTTATAATATCTATATATATATATATATATATATATATATGTATATATATCATATTATACTGAATGCATGAAAGTAGATAGTATATACAGTTTATATAGTTTTTCCCAGTGTATGGAGTTATACAGAAATGCAAATACAGATATATATTCAGAGAAATTATATAGAGAAATATACATGCATACACAGCTTTTATACGAATAGTTTCATGAAACAGAGATATACATACATACATACATATATATATATATATATATATATATATATATATATATATATACACATATACATGTATACAGTGTTATTCAGATCAGTATTTATATCATAGCTTTATATAGAACAGTATATACAGAGTTTAGTATGTCATGTCTCCTATTACCATAACATACAAAGTATACAATAGAGAATATAGACGGTGATACAGATATATATATATATATATATATATATATATATATATATATTTATAGAGGTAGCATCAAGATGCTACAGATACAGTATACAGAGTTTATACTATTTACAATACAAAAAGACACCATTATGGTAATTTTGGAAACATGGCAAAAACAGTGAAAGAGTATATATATGTATATATGTATATAGTATCAGATCCCTGTGGAAAGATTACAGATAGATACAATATAGATATGGATTACAGAACACGGTACCGTTGCTAGATACAGATAGAGTGCAACCACATATCTCAGATAGTGTGTGGGTACCGTCTAACTGTGCTCGGAGAGGATGCAGCTCCCTAGTACACTGGGTAGAGGGGGCCGGTTAGACGAGGTAGTAGCCAGTCCAGCGCCTAAGAGAGGATGCAGTTTGGCTGGATTGAGGTAGTGTAGAGTATTTTGACTTATTTGGAGGGCCGACCAGACGAAGTCCCGCCTACGGGCCGCACAACCCTGTCATGAGGGGTCAAATCATGACGTACAGAGTCCCAGGGGGTAAAGCACATTTATGTATATATGTATACAGTTTACAGTATATAATGAGTATAGTATGATATTACCAATATGAAAAGTAGAAAAAACAGACGATACAATATATTTTAAATTATGAAAGAAAGATATGCTTTACAGATGATTTATTACATTACAGTTCAGTTACTATTTTAAAAGTATCTTTAACTTGGTTGTCACACACTAGTAATAGCATATTTCCACTTATTGAGCGTTGACTCACCCCATTACTCTAACATTTTTTAGGTGAACTAGTTAGGCGAGCAGATCAGGCTCGCGGATAGAGTATCGTTTGATTACTGTGGTTATAGGGTGAGTTTTTGACATAGCAATGTATAATTTTGAGTAGATGATGTTGGAGGGGTATTTTTGTATGACTAAAGTTTGTATGTCCTGGATTCTTGTATTGTATAGTATATATGTGAATGGTTGTATGATATGTGTTTCCGTTGCTTAGGGATGGATGTGAATACACAGATATATATTTATTAATATATATATAAAAAATGGTATAAATTTTGAGGACGTTACAATTTGGTATCAGAGCCTAGGTTGCAAGGTTCTGTAGACTCTAGAGTGCAGCGGAAAGCAATACCAGAATATAGGAGAAAGATTTGAGGTTTTGTTCTGTGATTTGAATACAGGATTTCGTGATTGTTTTTGTGTTTTTCCTGGGGTGACGATTCCAGGAAAACCATAGTTGTTGACGAGTCATATGTTTGGGTTGCAGGAGTGGATTTCGGGATTAGGAGCAAGAGGGATAAATAATAGAGGATTTGGAGTTTTAGTTGAATAAGTTGGGTCTGTAGGAGGATAGAATTTGAAACGATGTTCTATGTGTTTGCAGGATGGACCTAGGAGACAATAGCGCCTATGCCAGTGGGGATGATGGAGCGGGTCCTTCTGGCGTAGTAGGTGGGGATTCAGATGATGTGCTAAGCAGTGTGGCTCAGTAAGTTATGGCTGAGATAGTGCGGAGCTCTAGAGAGCAGGGAGGTCCATCCTCAGCTCAGGGATGTACCATAGAGAAATTTATGAAGATGAATCCGCTAGCTTTCTCTGGAGCGACTGATCCTACAGTTGCGGAGAATTGGGTGTAGAAGGTGGAGAAGATTCTGACAGTACTCCATTGCACCGACGAGCAGAGAGTTTTATATGCTATGCATAGGTTGGCGGGGGAGGCCGAGAGATGGTGGGTAGCCGCCAGGTTGTTGGAAGAACAGAGAGCTATACCAGTGCAGATGACCTGGGCCCGATTCAGGGACATGTTCTTTGGTAGATATTATCCGACTTCAGTCAGAGAGGTTCAAGTACAGGAGTTTCTGAGTCTGTCCTAGGGGTCATTGACTATCACAAGATTTATTGAGCTCTCTCGCTTCTGCCATTATATTGTCCCAGATGAAGCAAAGAAGGCTAGAATGTTTGAGAGAAATTTAAGGCGTGATATTTACAGGCAGGTGGCGGTACTGAGGATCTAGGATTTTTCAGAATTGGTTGACAGGGCCTATTTGGAGAGACGGAGACATAGAGTCAGAAAAAGAGGGCTGCGCCCTCGAGTTTTCAGGCGGGTCCCAGCCGAGGCCCTTGGAGAGGAGGTAGATTTGGTGGAGGCCAGAGACAGATGGTAGAGCATAGGGGATTTTAGAGCTGTTAGCCTCCTGCCACTTATGCCAGATGTGGACGGAGACACCCGGGTGAATGTTGATTTGGGGAGAATGTTTGCTACAGCTGCGGGAGACCCGGTCATATGGTTCGATCATGTCAGCTGCTGTCAAATTATGCACAGACTTCCAAACCATTTCGAGGTGGATATCAGGAACCCCGCGGTGGTCAGCAGAGGAACACTGCACCGGCGAAGGTCTATGCGTTGACACCAGGAGATGCTAAGACGGTTGGAGACGTGGTCATAGGTACTCTTACTGCTTTACCATATAGAATGATTGTTTTGTTTGACACAGGTGCCACGCACTCTTTTATATCGGTGGGATATGTGAAAATAGCTGGAATAGAGACACAACCATTAGATATAGAATTGTCAGTGGGCACACCAATGAGATCTGTGATTAGATGCAGGAGGGTACTTCGAAATTTTCCAGTAAGTATTCAAGAGAGAGTACTGCTAGCCGATCTTGTGGTCCTAGATATGCAAGGGTTTGATGTCATACTGGGCATGGATTGGTTAGCCATTTATCATGCTAGCATAGATTGCCATTAGAAAGAAGTAATTTTCAAACCTGGGTGAACCAGAATTTAGATTTACGGGTTCACGTGTGTGCGCCTCGTCACAGTTGGTGTCGGTTATTCAGGTGAGGAGGCTATTACAGGAGGGTTGTCAGGGGTATGTTGCATATATAAAAGAATTTCCAAAAGAAGTATTGAGACAAGATGACATACTAGTAATGAGGGAATTTCAAAATGTATTTCTAGAAGAATTGCCTAATTTACCACCGGACCGTGAGATTGAGTTCACTATAAACTTGTTGCCGGGGTCTGCACCAATATCTAAAGCACCGTATTGTATGGCACCAGTAAAGTTGAAAGAACTGAAAGATCAGCTACAGGAATTGCTGGATAAAGATTTTATCAAGCCCAGTGTGTCGCCTTGAGGTGCGCCAGTTTTGTTCGTGAAAAAGAAAGATGGAACCATGAGATTGTGCATCGATTATAGGGAAATAAATAAATTGAAAGTCAATAATAAATATCCTCTCCCTAGGATTGATGATTTATTTGATCAACTCTAGGGGACCCAGGTTTACTCTAAGATTGATCTGCAGTCAGGTTACCACCAGGTGAAAGTCAAAGTAGAGGACATTTCGAAGACCGCTTTTCGTACCAGATATGGGCATTACGAGTTCTTGGTGATACCATTTAGGTTGACTAATGCACCAGCGGTTTTCATGGATTTAATGAATCGGGGGTTCTAGTATTTGGATCAGCTTGTGGTTGTGTTTATTGATGATATACTGGTATACTCGAGGAGTTATGAGGAGCACGAGCGTCATTTAAGGCTGGTATTGCAGGTATTAAAGGAAAGGAAATTATATGCAAAATTCAAGAAATATGAGTTCTGGTTAAGGCAGGTTACTATTCTTGGCCATGTGATTTCTAAAGCAGGTGTATCTGTTGATCCAAGTAAAATAGAGGCAGTGGTGAATTGGGAGAGGCTGGGAAATGTTCAGGAAGTCAGGAGTTTTTTGGGATTGGCAGGTTATTACCGACGCTTTGTGGATGGTTTCTCCAGGCTATCAGGTCCATTAACATGACTTACGAGAAAAAATGAAAAATTTGAATGGACTGACGACTGTGAGCAGAGTTTTCAAGAGTTAAAGTAGCGATTAGTTTCAATTCCAGTACTGGCTATTCCATCAGGGGAGGATGGTTATGTGATATACAGTGATGCCTCTTTGAAGGGTCTTGGGTGCGTATTGATGCAGCACGGTAGGGTTATTGCATATGTGTCCAAACAGCTTAAAGAATATGAGAAAAATTATCCTGTCCATGATTTAGAGCTTACTGCAATGGTGTATGCTCTAAAGATTTGGAGGCATTATTTATATGGTGGAAAGTGCGAGATTTTCACGGATCACAAAAGCCTGAAATATTTCTTCACTTAGAAAGAATTGAATATGAGGCAAAGAAGGTGGCTAGAACTTATTAAAGACTATGATTGCACGATTAGCTACCACCTAGGAAAAGCAAATGTAATGGTAGATGCTTTGAGTAGGAAATCAAGGGGATCCGTACTGGCAACTATGGAGATTCAGCACTCGATTCTGGTGGACTTGGAGAGGCTCGGTATAGAATTGGTGGAGCAGAGTCCTCAGGCAGTTATTACCAGCTTAGTGGTTCAGCCTACACTTTACGAGAGGATTAAGGCAGCTCAGGGTGATGGCACAGAGTTGGCAACAGTGATGGCTAGAGTACGTGATGGTCAGGGTGAGGAGTTCAGCATATCAGATAATGGAGCTCTGCGATTCCATACTAGGCTATGTGTTCCTGCAGATACTGAGATTAAAAGGACTATACTGGAGGAGGCTCATAGATCCCTAGACACAATTCATCCCAGCAGTACTAAAATGTATAGGGATCTACGAGAGTATTTCTGGTGGAGTGGAATGAAGAGGGAGATAACTGAGTTGTTCAGCAATGCTTGACGTGTCGGCAGGTTAAAGTTGAGCACCAGAGACCAGTAGGACAGTTGCAGCTGTTGTTTATTCCGGAGTGGAAGTGGGACTACATTTCGATGGATTTCGTTACGGGGTTACCACCAGTGCGGCATGGATTGAATGCAATTTGGGTAGTTGTTGATCGTTTGACGAAGACTGCTCATTTCATTCCTATTAAAATCGGTTATTCCATGGACAGACTGGCAGAGATATATGTTCAGGAGATAGTTCGTGTTCATGGAGTACCAGTATCCATAGTCTCGAACCGAGATCCTCAGTTTACTTCACGATTCTGGAAAAGTTTTCAGGAGGCTATGGGTATGTAGTTAGCTTTTAGCACTGCTTTTCATCCCCAGGCAAATGGTCAGACTGAGAGGACAATTCAGATATTAGAGGATGTGCTTCGTGCCTATGTGCTTGATTTTGGGGGTAGTTGGATCCAGTATATACCGTTAGTGGAATTTGCTTATAATAATAGCTATCAGGCTAGTATCGGCCTGGCTCCATACGAAGCATTATATGGCAGGAGATGTCTTTCTCCTCTCTTCTGGGATGAAGTAGGTAAAAGACGAGTTTTGGGTCCTGAGATAATACAACAGGCGTCCGACAAAGTTCGATTAATTAGAGAAAGAATCAATACAGCACAGAGTCGGCAGAAAAGTTATGCAGACACTTGCCGCCGAGAGTTGGAATTTGATGTGGGAGATCGAGTATTTTTGAAGATAGCTCCATTGAAAGGAGTTATGAGGTTTGGAAAGAAGAGCAAGTTGAGCCCTAGGTTTATTAGCCCTTTTGAGATACTTGAAAGAATAGGGTTAGTTGCCTATAGGCTAGCTTTACCGCCAACTTTGGCTCATATTCATGATGTGTTTCATGTTGCCATATTACGGAAATACGTCCCAGACCCATCTCACATCATTAGCTATGCAGAGATAGAGCTTAAAGATTCATTAGCATATGAAGAAGTACCAATACAGATTTTGGACAGGAAAGTTTAGACTTTACGTACTAAAAAAATACAGTTAGTAAAAGTTTTGTGGAGGAATCACGCTATAGAAGAAGCTTCTTGGGAGCTCGAGGAGCAGATCAGACAGAAATACTCGCAGTTGTTCCAAGAGGTATAGAGGTACTCAGGTAAAGCATAATAATTAGATAGGTTTCTTTTGCAGGTACATGTATAAGGTTTTAGCTAGTAGATAGTTTTTGGTTTTATATGTGTAATCTCCCAGAACATAATATGTAACCACGGTATTCCTCCGCCACAAGTGAGGGCAAGTAATAAAATAAGTAGACCCTTTTTCTTCTATAGAATGATGAAGTATATTGATGGGACACATATAGTAAATTTCGAGGACGAAATTTTATAAAGAGGAGAGAATGTAATGACCCGAAAAATATTGATATTCAAATATTAAGAGAGAGGAAAATGGAAACTGAAATAGAAAGAGGCCGTAGGTTTGCGTTCGCCGACGACATCGCATTTTGGAGATAATAATAATTTCAAGGAATTTCCAGAACTCGTCGACGAATACAAGGCTTCGTCGATGAGTACATAAGGAAACTTGTTGACGAATACAGGGCTTTGTTGATGAGTACGTAAGGAAATTTGTCGATGAATAGAGGGCCTCGTCGACGAGAAAATACTGAGAGGGGTTATGGAGCAACCTGAATTTCGTCAACGAATGCAGGGACTCGTCGACGAATTTAATGAAAGACTCATCGACGAGGTGACGTGTCTCGTCGATGAATCTGGCAGTATAAATAGCGGGAAACCGGGATATTTTGTCATTTTCAGTGTCCCTCTCTCTTTCTACCATTCTCTCTCACTTCTTTCTTCGTTTCCGAGCCCGTTTCTCCTCGGATCGAAGATCTGAGGCTAGCATGATGCTCCTAGTGAGATTCTCTACAAGTCTGCTAGAGCTGATCGCTAGAAAAGTTGGGTTGGAATTTGTCCCAATCTCAAGGTAAGGCATTTTATTCAATATTTGCCTTTTTCCCGGTTATAAGAAATGTTGTAGGTAAGAAAATATTAATGTTTTGTTCTAGGGGATTGTGTTTTTAGGATGTTGAGTTAGGAACCCTGCGGATATAGAGCCAAAATTTTATAGGGGCTTTTCGAAGTTAAGGTAAGGGAAATATTCATACCAGTTTATTATACAGTTATCATAGAATATGAGTTTAAATGCTGTGTGGCCTAAGTAGACTTTTATGTGACGAAGCAATTTATATAGCTTTTATAATATATATATATATATATATATATATATCATACTATACTGAATTCATGAAAGTAGACAATATATAAAGTTTATATAGTTTTTCCCAGTGTATGGAGCTATACAGAATATGCAAATACAGATATATATTTAGAGAAATTATACAGAGAAATGTACATGCATACACAGCTTTTATACGAATAGTTTCATGAAATATAGACATACATATATATACATACATACATATACATGTATACAGTGTTATTCAGATCAGTATTTATATCATAGCTTTATACAGAACAGTATATACAGAGTTTAGTATGCCATGTTTCCTATTACCATAACATACAGAGTATACAACAGAGAATATAGACGGTGATATAGACAGATATATATATATATATATATATATATATATAGAGGTAGCATCAAGATGCTACAGATATAGTATACCGAGTTTATACTATTTACAGTACAAAAAGACAGCATTATGGTAATTTGGAAACATAGCAAAAACAGTGAAAGAGTATATATATGTATATATGTATATAGTATTAGATCTCTGTGGAAAGATTATAGATAGATACAGTACAAATATAGATTACAGAGCGCGGTACCGTTGCTAGATATAGATAAAGTGCAACCACATATCTCAGATAGTGTGTGGGTAGCGTCTAACCGTGCTCGGAGAGGATGCAGCTCCCCAGTACACCAGGTAGAGGGGGCCGGTTAGATGAGGTAGCAACCAGTCCCGTGCCTAGGAGAGGATGCAGTTTGGTCGGGCTGAGGTAGTGTAGAATATTTTGACTTATATGGAGGGCCAACCAGATGAAGTCCCGCCTACGGGCCGCATAACCCTGTCATGAGGGGTCAAAACATAACATACAGAGTCCTAGGGGATAAAGCACAGTTATGTATATATGTATACATTTTACAGTATATGATGAGTATAGTATGATATTACCAGTATAAAAAGTTGGAAAAAACAGATGATACAGTATATTTTAAATTGTGAAAGAAAGATATGCTTTACAGATGATTTATTACATTATAGTTCAGTTACTATTTTAAAAGTATCTTTAACTTAGTTGCCACACACTAGTAATAGCATATTTCCACTTACTGAGCGTCAACTCACCCCATTACTCTAACATTTTTCAGGTGAGCTAGCTAGGCGAGCAAATCAGGCTCGCGGATAGAGTGTCATTTGATTACCCTAGTTATAGGGTGAGTTTTTGACATAGCAGTGTATAATTTTGAGTAGATGATGCTGGAGGGGTATTTTTGTACGGCTAAAGTTTGTATATACTGGATTCTGGTATTGTATAGTATATATGTGAATGGTTGTATGATATGTGTTTCCGCTGCTTAGGGATGGATGTGAATACACAGATATATATTTATTAATATATATATATATATATATATATATATAATGGTATGAATTTTGAAGACGTTACAATGGTGATGCATCAATATAGGGAGGACAATAGTGCTGCTGATTTTCTTGTTAAAGAAGGAGAAATGAGAACCAATGTAATCTACGAAAAACAACACATTCTACCACATTATTTGAAAGGTATCCTTCGGATAGATAGGTGGAGTCTCGTTTCTGTTCGTCTTTAGTTCAACTCTAGAGTTTTGTTTGGTGTATTTCGTTTTAATTTTGATTGTTTTTATGTTTTTATCTCCGTTGTTAGTTATGTTTAATTTTGTTTGTCCTAGTTTGGTTGGTTTGTTTTATCTTGTAACCACAGTATTTCTCCGTCAAAAGTGAGAGTATATTAATAAATAAATGGAGGTGCCACCCTCTTTTAGTAAAAAAAAAAAAAAAGCACTAGAATGCATTCACACAAAATTTGAACTTAAGCTCAAGTGAGTATGGGTGATTTTCTCTTAAAAGTATATTCTAATTAAAACCCGAGAGTGTAAAAAATAATTTTCTCAAAGGAATATGAGAGACCTTTCAAGCAAAGATATTATATATATATAAATATGCTCAAGGTTCTCCTTTCAATATCCCAAGGATTTATTTATTTGTTTTTTTTTTTTACTTTTTTTAATAAAAAAATTCACATTTTTTTAACATCAAACTCATGAAATAAAAAAGAAAAAATAGATTACTTCTTAGGTTTATGCTTTGAATGTTTGGGTTACCAAATTTGGACCGCCCTTTTTGCAGTTTCCCCATGCCAAAATAAATTTTAATGATTTTTGCCCCACTTGGTTTGGTAATTTAAAGAGCCCTTTACATCCTATAATGTAAGGACCCGAACCCGATTGAGTTCCTAAATATAAATTTTTAGTGAAAGCAAATAAATTTAAATTATTTTTATTATCAGAGCACTAATTGATCCCATTACATCAATATCTTAAATATCACCAAAAAAAAAAATTTAAAACTTAACCATTTAATATTACATCAGTATTTATTCTAACAACTTTTTCTAATCCCCGCGCATGCTTTTGCTACTCCTGATTTTTTATATGCTCTTCAAAGTTATCTAAAATATAAAATAATGATTGGGATGAGACGATACTCAGTAAGTAAATAAGATTATTATTAGTGTGTGATAAATGAGCTTTCATAATATTATAATTTTGTTAAATAACATTTAACATTGAAACTTCAAGGCTGCATTATAAATAAATGTAAATTTAAAAAATTTTGTATAAAACTTTTCACATCAACTATAACAGTAAAATTTTATAACTATATTGAACTTGTTAACTTTAAAAATGTAATTATAATACTTAATTATATATATATATATATATATGTATATTTTTTCTTATACGTTTCATTCAGATCATCATTTAGGCACAAAAATGACCATGTTCACATAAAAATATAGTTTTCCTTCAAATCATCAATAACTTTGTACACATAATTTTATATGTATATACATATATGGAAAAACCTCCCTCAACTCTGTTAATCATAAGTCATGTTTAACCTCAAAACTGGGTTGTGCAGTCCAAAAATTGGACTTAACTGGCTGAGTGGCCAAACTAAATCAACATACATCATCATTAAGTGAGATTTTCCCCATTAAATCTTGACTCGAAATCAGGTGTGCACTCAAGAGAAATTTACTACTATATATAACCATTTTGTAAAGTACACTCTGATCCGTTTAAACTTTAGGTTATGGTACCAAGCATTTGCAATTTTATGTATCCTCTGAGCTGTAAAGGGTTTTGAAAGCATCTTATTATATAACTTATGCAATTAAAATAATATCATGAAAATCTTATTTTTACTCATATTTTACTCATATTTTCAAGAAATACACAACGTAAAAATAAACTCATGTCATATTTACTTACATTTCTTGAAATATGTAACGTAAAAATAAACTCATGCCACACAATTTTCGTGTTAAAAATATTTTCTTGAATTGAAATTAATGCTGTAAAATACTCGAGGGGTTTAGAACATTTCTTAACTAAAAAATAAACACAAGTATATTAAAGATAAAACTGGTATAATTAAATATGTTTAAAAATAAACATGGAAAAATTTTATGAAAAATAACTAACATAATCAAAATTTACTTACTCTTACTTAACCTTGTGAGACGGTCACAACAAATATCTCTGAAAATGAGATCTGAAAAAGTGATTTAGTGAGAATTTTAAGTATAATAAAAATTCTCTCTTCACCACTAATTCTTTCACTCACTAATCATTCTCTTCATTTGGATTTTTTTTTTTTTGTGAAAAATGAAGGTTGAGAGCTTCCTATTTATAATAAAATTTTAGGGAAGAAAATTAATTTATAAAAGTATGGGGAGATGGGTGAAATTACAATTTTTTTAAATGAAGGAATGAGCATGAGATGGGCTAGGTATGGGATGGGGATACATGTGGAGGAAAAAAAAATGGGAGTGCTTGCTTACACTCCCATTTAATTAGTTTTAAATTAATTTACTTAATTAATTAATTTTTTTTTTTTTTGAAATCATTACATTCTTTGCGTCTTCTCTATTTATCTTATGAAATTCCATTTTGACTAAGCCGACCTCCAGGGAGCGACTGAATCGCAATGGTCACTGAGTACTCGCTAAGACAAGGTCTTTCTTAGGCATTAAATATGGAATCAAGGATCCTAACAGAGAAACACTTTCGTATTGATACTAACTAAATGTCCATTTTTATTATTTTATTGTTATTATCATGTTCTACTCGTATATATATTTTTGGGGTTATCACATTCTCCCCTCATTATAAAAATTTCGTTATCTAAATTTTCTAAAATTAGAATGAGTACCTTGTATAATGTTGTGCTTTTATCCTATCCTGCTATCGTCGAAAAGATGTGGGTATTTCTGGCGTATTTCTACTTCTAGTTCCTATGATGCTTCCTTAATGTAATGGTTGCGCGAGAGCACTTTTACCAATGAAATCTTCTTTGTGTGTAATTCCTTATCCTTCTTGTCTAAAATCTGGATTGGTACTTCTTCATATGATAGAGTATCACAAATTTTAACGACTCATAACTTATCACATAAGAAGGGTCTGAAACATACTTCTTTAACATTGAAACGTGGAATACATCATGAATTCTCGACAGCAGGAGGTAGGGCAATTATGTAAGCGACTAGACTAAGCTTCTTCAATGCCTCAAAGGGTCCAATATACGTAGGGTTTAGTTTGCCCTTTTTCCCAAACCTCATTATTTTTTTCATTGGAGTAACTTTTAAAAATATATGATCCCCCACTTCAAACTCCAACTCACGCCAATGGGTATCTGCAGAACTCCTTTGCCGACTTTGAGCGGTTTTTATTTTGTCCCAGATGAGCTTAATTTTCACAAAGCTCATTTGTATAATCTTGAGACTTAAAATTCGTCGTTCGCCAACCTCATCCCAATATAATGGGGATCGACACTTTCGATAATATAACGCTTCATACGGTGCCATCTCTATGTTGAACTGATAACTGTTGTTATAAGCGAACTAAATTAACGACAGATACTGAATCCAACTTTCTTTAAAATCTAGTACACAAACTCTCAATATATCCTCCAATATCTGAATAATTCTCTCTGATTGTCCATCAGTTTGAGGATGAAATGACATGCTGAAAGTAAGTCGGGATCCCAAGACTCTTTACAAACTCTTCCAAAATTGTGATGTGAATCGTGGATCTCAATCTAATACGATAGACACGGGCACGCCATATAGTCTAACTATCTCTTGAACATACAACTCTGCAAGCTTGGTTATAGAGTAGTTAACTTTGATCGAAATAAAATGAGCAGTCTTTGTTAGATGATCAATCACCACCTAGATGGCGTTTTGTCTATGGAGTGCTAGAGGTATCCTGGTTACAAAATCCATGGAGAAGTGCTCCCATTTTCACTCGAGAATGTGGAGTGGTTGCAGTGGCCCTGCCGGTCTCTGATGTTCAACCTTTACTCATTGACAAGTAAGGCACTATTCCATGAATTGTGCATTCTTCCTTTTCATGTTATTCCACTAAAAGGATTCTCTCAAGTCCCGATACATCTTCGTACTTCTTGGATGCACTGTATAAAGAGATCGTTGAACTTCTTCCGAGATTTTTCTTTTGATATCTTTGTCAGTGGGTACACACAATTTGGATTGGAATCTCAAAACCCCGTTGTTAAAGATTTTAAAGTCCACCTTTTGTCCACTCTGTACCTTACCCATAATCTTCACTAGCTCTTCATCTTCCATCTATGCAGTCTTAATATTTTATAATAAGGTCGGTTGGATTACCAGATTAGCAATGAGAGCTTGATGATTTCCCTCCACTATTTCCACACCAAATCTTTCAAGATCCATCATGATTTGATGTTGGGTCACTATTGCTGAGACTAATGCATTCAATGACTTTTGACTTAACGCATCTACTACCATGTTGGCTTTTCTCGGGTGATAGTTAATGGTGCAATAATAATCTTTGATTAATTCTAACCATCTTCTCTATCTCATGTTTAATTCTTTTTACGTGAAGAAATACTTCTTTTTTTTTAAAGGAGGGCGGCACCTCCAATTATTTATTGATATACCCTCACTTTTGACGAAGGAATACCATGATTACAAGACAAGCATTGGGAGATTACAGATAAAAAAATATTAAAGGCCTCCCAAAAACAACACCAACAACCAACCAAAACAGAACTACAAATCCAAACAAAGCTTGTGAAGAAGTACTTGAGACTTTTATGGTATGTGAAAATCTCACACCTTTCACCATACAGATAGTGTCTCTAGATCTTTAGTGTGAATACCACAACTATCAGTTCCAAATCGTTTGTAGGATAATTCTTCTCATACTCCTTGAGTTATCGAGAAGCATATGCAATGATCTTCTCCTGTTGCATTAATACACACCCGAGCCCTTTCTGAGATGCATCACTGTAAATCACAAAACCACCTTCTCTTGATGGAATTGTCAGCACCGGGGCAGTGATGAGTTGTTACTTTAATTTTTGAAAGCTTTGCTCATTCATTAGTCCACTCATACTTCACATTTTTTCTTGTCAACCTCGTCAGAGGAGTAGATATTTTAGAAAACCCTTCCACAAATTGATGATAATATCTGCCTAGACCTAAGAAACTCCTGATCTCATAAATATTTTTTGGTCTCGCCCAATCCATTACTGCATCTATTTTGTTTGGGTCTACAAAAATATCATCCTTAGATATCACGTGTCCTAAGAATGCAACTCTTTTTAACTAGAACTCACATTTCTTAAGTTTGACATAGAGATTCTTTTCTCTTAGTACTTTGAGTACTAGCCTCAAATGGTTCTCATGTTCCTCGGGACTTCTTGAATAAATCAAAATATCATCAATTAATACCACGACAAATTGTTCTAGATATTCATGAAAGACCCTATTCATAAGGTCCATAAATGCAGCAGGAGCATTGGTAAGTCCGAATGGCATGACTAAGAATTCATAGTGACCATATCTAGTTCGGAATGCAATTTTTGGAAAATCTTTGTTGACTTTTTGAGTCCTATCTCGTTTTTATAATGACAAATACAAAGTATTTAATGTTTGCCGAGTTTGTATGTAGGATCAATCTTGCACGTTTTTGCAAAATCATATGGCGTCACATGGAGACATGAAGGGAAAAGAAGACCCGAAGTGTTTAATTTATTTGTATTATATTTCATTTCGGGTCTGCAATATTAATTATCTATCGGTCTATAATAATTAATGCATGTCATGCATGGTAGGAACTTATAAGCTTAAGACCGTAGATGGACCTTAGGGGTTGACTGACGCCAGATTTTTGGGGTTTAAGCTCAAAGGACTTAGACTGACCTTAGGACCCTCATGTTTGCATAAAAATGTGCTATATTAGTTTAAAATTAATCATCATATTTATAGGGACATGAAAACTAAGGTGTAGTCCCAAGAGGGGGGATGAATTAGATTTAAAAAATTTCTTTTAATTCTTTTTAAGAATCCTTAACCTCTTTTACTTCTTTTAATGAATTCTTGACTTCTTGTTAATTTATTCAATACACAACAAAAACTTAAGCCTTGATACAATTCACAGCCACACAATTATTTAATCAATCAAGTAAACAATCAATCAACCAAAACAATAAACCACAATATAAGGTTCAACTTATATGCAATTTTCAGCTTTTGTTTGTTTGCAGCCCTGTATATATGATTTTGATTCAACCTTTTAAAGTAAAGATTGATAATGTAAGTTTGTTGATATAAAACCCTGTAATAATGAATTTTCTTCTCAAAATGAGGTGCAATATAAAATTCAATACTCTTTCCAAAAGCTTTAGACTTTAAATAAACTTTTAGTTAAAGAGTCTTTGGGTGTTTAACCAATCAACGTACTTCATTACGGTTTCCGTAAAGTATGGATAAACCAACTTGCTCCCTTTCGGTTTCTCGTAAGCCCAAAAACAATTTAAACTTCAATTTATTTAATTTCCAAACTACGTAGTATTTATGATTAAGAATTTAAAACATTTACACAGTTTATATGTATGCTGAAAATTAAAAAGAGTAAAGGGAAAAAGAAGGAGACCACAATTTTTACGAGGTTTGGCTTATCCCTAGTCTACGTCCTCGCCTTTGGCAAACCACCAAAGGATACCACTAAATCAGTTCCTTTCCGAGCGGAACAACACCATTACATATTCCTTTAATAGGCTAGAGCCCGCCTCTCCAAGTGATATCCCTCACTCAATTACTCCTTCAATTTAGGCTAGAGCTACACCTCCTTAAGCGATATCCCACGCTTAGCCAACGATCCAAAAACCTTGGAATCATCAAAATCACTGTAAGACAAGATTCAAAAGAAGGTGTGCAAGAGATGCTGTCAAAAGAGCTGATTAGTACAAATTCAATCTATATACTTCAAAGTAATTCAAACATGAAACTTAGATTGAAGTTCAAAAGAGTGTATCACCAAATAGTTCTTTCAATGATTGAAAGAATTCAAAATTGTAGCACAAGATTGGTGATTTAGAATCAGCAAAGCCTCAAAAGATTTCATGCACAAGATGAGAGTGAGAGAGCCTTTGAGTGTTGAGAGCAATTGAGAGATTTTGAATGCTGAATTTGATTCTTAGTGTATATTTCATTTGTCTTGAGGCTTATTTATAGATTTAGAAAAGTTTCTAACTTGATCCCTAAGTTTACTTGGAGTAGTGTCCAAGTTTTGAATAGGTTTTAGCCTCAAGCAATCTATTTTTCAAAAATATGTCCATTATAAAATTTAAAATCTGTCGCGTGACAGTAGCCTGATGAAATTTGGTCAAGTGCCTACCAAGAAATTACATAGTTAATTTTCACAGGTAGTAGGGTGGCAGTCGCCTCTCACCTTGTGGTCAGGCACCTGTCACTGAAATTCCCTATTTTAAAAAATAGGCAGAAGGGTGACAACAGCTTGATGAAACCTGGACAGGCTTCTTAGTTTGCACCGTCAGGCATCTGTCAAGGTCCAGAAAGTAGTTTGACGACCTTCTGTCTATGTATTTTAAAAACCTTTAAAGTGTCAGTCTACTGACAATATTCAGTCAAGCTCCTGTCAGGTAAAGACTGGTTTTTAAAATATTTTTGTATTCACTCTCTTTGCTTCTCAATTCTTGGAATGTCAATTTGTTTTCTTGAAAAATATGTTCCAAGTTTTAAAACAAGGTCTCTAAGTCTCTTTATACCTAATGAGCTTCAAAAAGAAATTTCATATATGAATCTATTTGAAGTACTTACAATATATGCCCTATTGACTCTCTTCATTTCTTGAACTCCTTGAAATCTTAAAATTACTGCTTTGAGTTCTCTTTGTTTCTGAATTTCAAATATTTATTGTTTTAAGGTCTCTTTGGTTCTGAGCTTCATTGATCCTTGAGCTTTCAATATTGATCACTTATGTTTTATATGAGCTTTCAAAAGATGTTCCTTGATCATATGAAGTATGCTAGGCTTCAATATCTATTTTACCTAAAATATCACAACTTTGAAAAATATTAAATAACCTTACTTTGTTATCATCAAAATGAAGAGTCACAAGCCTTGTTTAGGCCAACAAGACATCATTATAAAGAAAATAGGACTGAAATGCTCTCTTGATATTATACCTTTTATGCTCATATGCTTTTATGAAATCAGCATTGTAGTCTACTATCCATGATTTAATAAATGGTTAAGATTTCTTTGATAGATAGTTTATGTATTTTCTAGCACGAACTACTATTGAACTATATTGAATATCTTGAGTTGATTATACTAATGGATTGCATGCTTGTGTTGAAAGCCTCCTACATGGCGGATGCAGATGATGTGTGTTGCATGCTATTAGCGGATGTAGGTTCTCGTATGCCTTGAACTGAACAATAAATTGCTTATTTAAACCTATTAGGTACAAGTTTTATAGGAAAATGTCCGATTTACAAACAACATGCCGTCGAAATTTTGGTAGATTTTTTCCAAAGTAAAATCTTGTACAAAGATGATTATGTTAAAATAAATAATAAAACTTTTTTGAAAGGATGAGTGAAAACAAATTGAATATTAAATTTCATCCTAGCATAATCATCGAATAGTTAGAAGAGTTCAGCTCCATCCCTATAAAAGAGCATAAGAAACTTATATGCATCACTACGCTTGTTGAATATTGAGGCTCTTCTGAGATCCCTGAACATTATATCCTGCGCTTGAAGCTTTATGATTTGATATGAAATATTCTTGGGTCATGAACTCAATTGTATGCCTTAATACATATTCTCAGATGCATCTGTAGCCTATAGGGATGGTTATACTGGTCACATAGTAAAATGAATAAATCTTAATCTAGTATACTCATTTTAAAAGACTTAAATATGAAGGCTTATATTGTGTGGCATGTTAAATGAAATTAGTCTTTAACTGGTATAAGCAGTTTATTTCATCTAAGCTATAATTCAAATCGATAGGGGGAGCATCCAAAACTAAATTTCTAACTTTTTATGCTCACCAACTTGTTTAGTTTAGATTTGTTTTAAATTATGTGTGGCAAGTGCTTAAATGTAATGTTCTTATTGAACATCATAATTTGAAACGTGTTGATTTGCCATAGTCATTTGATTTGTCTTATGATCTTGCATGTGATTATTAAATCTTTAGGATCATTATGGTTTTGGTTTTCTAGTTATATTTCAGTATGTGCTTAATTGACAAACCAGAAAATGTGTGCTTGCTTGATTTTTAAATTTTCTTCTTCAGCAAGAACACCCCCCGTATCTCTTGACAACATCCTAAGGGCGATATATATATTTATTATATATATATATATATATATAAAATTGCATAATTGGTTCGATAACTACACATGAAATGTATATGAACTAATTAGACTGTTTTTGCTCAAACCTTCTACTTGTTATCATATGCCATATATTTTAATATCAAATATTTTACGGGTCTTATGATATGATTTAAATTATTATGGTTTGTGGATAATTCTGGTCTAATCA